>NW_023601104.1:14014986-14614986 GCF_014898055.3 Talpa occidentalis | reverse complement strand
TGGCACAGTTGGAGGCAGAAGAGTGCCAAAGGGGAGTTAGGAGAATCGACGTAGGTGAATGCCAGAGAAAGTTCTTTTTCCTGAAAGGGAGGAGGTAGCTATTAAGCCCTGTGATTATTGACTTACTACCTCTACAGGAAGCAGGAATAACGGCCACACTGTGCAAAGTACTTTGAACTGATATTGCTTTAGCAAAGTCACAGAAGATTTTTCAAAAAAAGGGAAAATATGACTATTGATATAACTGCCTAGTATATCTACAGCTGGACCAACAGCACTTTGCTGACAGTGAATCTCTTTCAAACTCTAATAGCCGCCTGCTATAACTTTATATGTGAAGTCAGTGAGCTTCAGGATTTGAATTGTGAGCTTTCAAAAATCCCATGTGATATTTTTCATTACATTAAGTTGTATGCAGAGAGATAGAGAGATTTTTATAATGTTGGGTAAGTGCCGTCTTGCTTTTTGATGGAATTTCAACAATAGAACTGGTTTATTACGCCCTCGAGCTACATCCCTATCTGATATGGTACAGTAATGAGATTTTTAATACTTATTAACCTCATGAATTTTGCAAACTGATAAAATTGAAAGAAGGAACATCTATTGCATCGCTGAGACTTTATTCAATGATTCTGTGTCTAATATGTTAAGGTTATTACTGTTGCCTCCTTTTTTAAGCTCAGAGAATAATTTTAAGCTATTCCTCTTGATTTTGACACAAATGCTTCTGACCATAAAATATCATTCTTTACATCCAACCTGGAAACAAACCTTAAAACAAAACCCAATTTAAGTTCAAGCTAGAAATAGAACTTCCCCTTTTACATGACTAAATTTTTTTCTAAATAGTGTTTTGTAAAAAAAGAAAACAAAACAGAACAGGTTTTTGACTAAATTTTTTTTTAAATAGTTTTGTAAAAAAAAAAAACACAGGTTTCCTCCATTATCTGAAAGTAGAACATTATGATCTGGTGGCTTATGTTGGAGGGGTCTGAGTATGATCAAAAGTTATTCCATATAAATTAATGACAAGAGCAGTCCAAGATGCCCAAAATAACCTACCACATCACACCAAGTGTGAACCTTTAACTTTTGGATAATGGCAAACCTGTAACTTGATATCTTCTCTGGTATCAGAATAAAAAATTTACAATGAAGAAAGCAAGATTAGATTAAATAGCATGTGCTAGTCACAGTGCTAAGTGATTTACATAAACCAAATATACACAATAATCGTAAAACATTATATTTTTAATTCCTAAGAGTCAAGTTCAGTATCTATAAAATTGAGATAAGCAATTTTATCAACACCTGATGACACTGATAATAGGTGAAGGAGCCAAAGACTTGTAGCTTCTCACAAGTTGGCTTTCCCAGCTACTTTGCTCTTTATGCCATAGAAACTAAGCCCATTAGTTCCTCTGCTTCTTTCTTTAGATTTAGAAATTGAACTGTGTTTCTTAGGTTACAGCCAGGAAACAAAAAAAATTATAAGCAATGGGAACAGATATTAATTTGGCCTGGGAGAAGAAGAAAGAATTCACAGAGTATGTCACACTTAAAGAGCCTTAAAAATGAGTAATGAGTACTAGCTGGTATGAAACATCCTCCACACTGTCTATAAAATCACTAAGTGTGGCTCTGAGAACTGTCTTTACTTTTTGTTCCAACAGAAAGGCTGAGTTATGGCAAGAAGTGCGATCCAACAGGTTTTTCTAATAATAATAATAATGGGGAATAGAAATCTATATCTGTGCTGTCAAATGGAATAGCCACTAACCACATGTGGGTACTGAACACTGGGAATGTGACTGCTCTAACTGAGCGGTGTAACTTTACTTACTTTTAATTACATAAGTATAAACAACCACTTGTGACCCTGGGCCCCAATTCTGGACAGCAGAATATAATGTTTTTTAAATAATGATCCATTTGCATGCTTTGCATCCTTAGACAAAAGGTAGAAAAGATAGACGGATTCTTGGGTAGAAAGTAAGGGATTTGGAGGGAAATATCTAAACAATTTATGTGCTTGCTAACAGTTCAGGATTTATATCCCAGAGGTAGTAATGGCTAGTGAAGATTATTTGACATTAATCCTTTTGTGATTCCTTTAGAAATCTTCTGATTAATATAAAAACACACACACGTGTGTGTATAAATACATACACAGAATTTGGTCTAAGGAAGATGTTGAGATGTTTCACGTATCCGACGGCTGATATCAGAAGAGGGCCTCTGTATCTTTTCCTGCCAGTGTTAAAGAATGCTATCCTGACAGCATGGGATGGAAGATTTTATTCAGGAATGTTGTGACAGATGTCAAGACTGTCACAATGGGGAACAGACTTAGGGTTCAACCCAGAATATGGCAAAAAGCGGAGGATTTGTGGCCCAGAACAGACGTAGGGGTGGGGCGAGAGTCAATGGGCACAAAATGACCCAGATGAGGCACCAAGGTAGGGAATTTCTACTAAACTAAAACTGAACTTAAGAGAATTCTTGCTGAAAGCAGACCAGATACTCAGACATCCCCTGGGGGATGCGAGGGGAGTAAGGAATTTGATCAGGTATTAAGAGTGAGAGCAGCCCCTCTAAATGGACTTAGCAGGATTCTCGCTACAACGAGGCTCAGAGGCCAAAGAGTTCCACAAACTGTCTCCTGTAGAAGAGCCAGAAGGCTTAGCCTTGAGAAAAAGCATGTAAGAATGACACGTAGGTGCTGTGGAAGTGAAGGGTGCCCATTATGCAATTCTAACACCAGAATTCTGGTCTGCTGCCAGAGTGCTTGTCCTGTCCATCGTGGTCTTCACCACGATTCTTTGATTTCTTCCTGGTTGCAACTGGTAGTTTGCTCCTGATGGCAATTGTGGATTCTAACTCCTTTAAAAAAAAAATACAACAATAAAAAATGGGGGATTCTCACAGTGGGTAGGAAGAGCAATGATAGGACTATGATGAACTCAGTGGAAAGTGTGTGGTCACGTTCTTCCACAAGAAGTCAAATGAGGACTGAAATTATTCTGGTTACCTTCAAATTCCAAACAGCCATTTCTGCTGGTTTTCCAGGG
Organism: Talpa occidentalis; assembly: GCF_014898055.3. Classification (NCBI taxonomy): domain Eukaryota; kingdom Metazoa; phylum Chordata; class Mammalia; order Eulipotyphla; family Talpidae; genus Talpa; species Talpa occidentalis. The sequence goes on along the minus strand of NW_023601104.1, from coordinate 14,611,912 downwards.
TTTTATCTTTTGCAGCATCCCACCCCTTCTATCGTGGTATCATTACTCAATTTAAAAATGAAGCTCCACTCCTGGCTCACCAAGCAAGCTGGGCAGCGTGAATGAATAAAGGGAGAAGATGGACCTGCCATGGGAACCACACCACTGAGCTGATGGTCAGTTGTGCTAACTCAATCATCGGTAGGACACACCTGAGACTAGCCATGCTCCCCCATCAATGAAGCCTGGAGTGTGAATAGAGCCTCGGGACCTCACTCTGCACAGCCAACCTCTCCTGTCTCCTCTGCTGCTTCTCTTAGCAGTGAATTTCAATAAACCCATCTTTTCTGTTCTCTACTCCGTCTCTGGTGAATTCTTTCACCTTTGTGCCTCTGGCCTACACCTGATTCTTCCCCCTTCCTCAAGTAAAGGTAGTTTGTTCACCATTATGTCACCACAACACAGTGTTAATGAAAAACTGTGCGTAGTGAAACGTGGGTTTTTATAAAAAGTCGCAAGGGGCCATAATTCTCTACCCCACATAGCTTTGGCACACCTGCCTTTGGGGTTGCCTTGCACATATGGGAAGTATTTAAGACTGATTACAGGAGAACTGCCCTTTCTTTCTCATCCCCTGATTACCCCAGACCTCCTATTCCTAGTTCCTCCTCTGTTACCAGCTGAGCCATGTTGGCTGCAAAGTGACCACCCTTCCCAGCTGCTGTCACCTCTAACGTTAAACTCCTAAAATCTCCCTGCCCATGAGTACTGGTCCATTCTGAAGTAGGAGGTGGATTACTTTTGATTGATATTCCCCTGCAGCATTAGCCTGACTGTACAAGGTTACAGTCTGATGGTCAGAATATTCATTTCCAGCAGCAGATATGCTCAGGAAAACATAAGCTTTCACAGGATGCACAGAACTCTCCTGAGTGCTGTTTAGAACACTTTGTGAGGAGATATTTGAGGCTGCTTTGAAATCTAGACTCTTTAGTGAGTGATACATAAACTGACAATGGTTTAAAAAAAAAAAAAAAAGAACAGGTTTGGTCTAATTGTGAATAACGGCCTGGTAGCATTGTAATTTGGAGTAGGAAAAAACGTCGCTATAGTTTAGAACCAGACCTGCGATGAAATATATTCATACCCTTGTTCTGTTCAAACATGAAAACGGGCGGTCAGAAAAAATGCAGGAGCCCTGAGTGAGATAATGGGATTTCTCTTAATTTGATTTGCTGTAGAGGATGCTGGCCTATTTAATACATCCAAGTGGAGTTGCTGTTTATATTTTGGTTTCTAATTAGCATAGTCATTCTGAAGCCTCTAGCTGACTTCCCCTTCCATATAAATCTAATTTGGCCTTGAGGAGGGTTATTAGAGCAGCACAAGGAGCACAAACAAAGGGAAATGTCTGCCAAGCAGCAGGCGGGCTCAGTGCATCTGGGGGTGCACCGAGGCTGGCAGCCAGGACAGGCAGAGTGCAGAGTGGGAGGGACAAAAGGGGGGGACATATCCATCTTGTCTCCCTCCTGCCCTCCCTGAGCCCATTCCCTCCCCCCCCCACACACACACACACCCCGCCCCAGGCAGTGTTACCTGACCAAGGCAATTTCATAATAAAAACAGGATGATATTGAGGGGATGTGAAAGCTATAAAGAAAAGATTTAAAATTGATTTGGAAAGTTTCTAAACTAGGCCATAGAATGAATGGTCTGTACTGAAGTAAATGCTTAGTCTCCCTCCTAAAACTCCTTGTAAAGAGTGACATTTCAATTTTCCCTGGCTTTGGGGAGCTTGATTTTTTTTTTTCCACAACTCTCTGATTCGGTCTTTGAGAAGCACCTTCCAGCAGTGATAATAAAGTACATTGAGTGGGGATAGGAACAACATTGATAAAGAGGCATTAATCCTTATTCTGGGTGGAAAAAATAGTCCAAAGGCAGATTCTATCCCAAAGGGGAAGAAAGAAGAAAAAAGAATGCTAAACATGACTAGCAGTGACCTATTTTCCACCGAGCAATTGGAACTCAAGTACATTATGACTAAAACATTGTGAGGAAGAGCAAGGGACTTAAACTCTTTGCAAAGGGCACTGAGGTACTAACTTATAATTTTGTGATAACTCTAAAGAAGACCAATAACAAGATTTTTTATTATTATTGAGGAGATTTAGGGGGTCTACTAACATTGATCTGGCAAGTCCTTTATCGGATTTACATTTGTAACTGATGATTCGTCTTCACTGGTTTCTGCATACTTCAGAAAGTTGGTGGAAGCAGCCTTCAAGGGCTCAGCGAGCCTTGTTCTTAAAAGTCTGTTGGAGCCCCGATGAATATAACTTATTGCAAAACTTTCCCCTCCTGCTAGGAGCAGAGTGCTAATGATCTGAATCTGTTCTTTGTCCAGAACAGTGAGAATTGCAGCTCCCCCTAGAGCACACTGAAAAGTCTCTTGGATTAAACTTTTTAAAATGTGCTCTGTCACTTACATATTCTATTTAAATATGTGTCTATCAGCAGTTCACTGTTTACAGGATAAGAGTTGAAGATACATGAGCTTCATATATCCCCATCTAAAATAATGACAAATCAGATAGAGACAGAACCACAGACGACTGATCAATCAATAGGTAGATGTTTAAAAATTAAAAGAAACTAACTTCTAGGATTTTTTGACTGTCATAAGGGTGGGGAAAGGAGCTTTCTGAAGAAAAAAAAGATAAATGAAAGTATCTTTTCTAGATACTTTGAAATGGGTGTGGATGTACATTTTAAATAAGAGAAGGAGGGAACATATCCAAAATCCTTTGTCCAAGGATTGGTGGTGACATGACTAAGCTTCTGCCTCTGCCAATAGTTCAAATGAGACTTTTGACTGATTGATTGACTCTTTCTATCCTAATCCAAACAGAGCTTGACGCACTACCCGACCACACCGAAGATCAGGCAGTTGCTCTCTACATTTGCTTCTTCATCTGTGAAACATTAATTAGACTGGAATCTCTAACAGGGGGAGGGCCATTTCTGGGGATCATTCTTTTCCACCACATCTGCCTCCTAGGCACTCATCTGTTTGCTTCTCACACTTCTCCTTAGAAGATCTTTACCACATGCTCAAACCTCACCACCGAGCTGTATGCTGAGCTTGAGTAGAAATGTGAGTAGAATAATAAATTGTGAGTAGAAATGTCAATTAGGCGATTACATAAATAGGTCTTACTGTCAGAGAGTTCTGGTGTAAAGGCAGTGTCTAAAATAGAGTTCACGCTCTGCTCTGCCAGCCCCTTGTGCCAGGCACCCATAAACTACTCCAACTGCAGATCCCCACGTTCAGCAAGAGGCAGCATCAGCCATCCTTGCTCCCCATGGATCATTACCCACTGTCCCTGTTTCTACCTCCCATGCCCACCTTACACATCTAGGATCGATCATCTCCCTTCTAAATCACTATCGTGGGCTGTTCCCAACCTGTCACTTCCTAACCATTTTCTACACAAAGGCAGATTGCCCTGTGTAGTATGCACACACATCATCACGCCTCCATTCAGCTGTCTTCCTTAGAGATTTGGCCCTTTATTCAGTTTTTCCTCTTGTGGCCCATCTGGTTTGGTCCTGCCTCTCCCTCCTCTCCCATGGCTCCTGGAGTCTCTTAACAGTGGCCTTTTCAGCTTCTCCAACGGCACCTGGTCCTGCCTGGACAGGATCTTCCCATCAGCCCAATCCTGCCTCCATTTAAAATACAACAATGTGAGTGAAAGCTTGTCAGATGGTGCCAAATTCTACAGAGAAGAGTAAGACAGGATGTGAGGGGCAGGGGGCGGCTGCAGTAAAGGAGGGTGTTGTCATTTTATACAGACGGATCAGGGAAGACCTAGCTGGAAAGGGTACAGCTGACATAGTGAGATTCTTAGAGTGAATCAATCAGTTGTCCTGGCAAGCGCCTTCCAGGCAGAGGGAGCTGTAAATGTAGACTCAGAGGGCAGCAAAGCACAGCAATGAGCCAGGACATCAGGAGCAGCATGAGGGAGCCAGAGAGTGCTAGGGTGCAAGATCAGAAAGATGACTTCCTGACCACTGACCATAGTGAGGGTTCTGGATTGTACTCATTTGCAGCTACAGGAGTTTTTGCACAAGATGAGACATGAATGGAATCGTATTTTGAAAGAATGACTCTAGCTGTTGTGAGAAAAACAGACTATAAGGGGTCTAGGGGAGAAGCTAGAGGCTAGTCAGGAGGACACTGAACTGGTCCAGGTGCCAAGACAGTCATGGATCGGCCATTCCAGGGTCAGCAACTCAGACAATGAAAAGGTTCAATTAACAGGTTCCCCACACTGCTCCCTGCTCACAGCCATCGAGCTTGGCAGCTCTCCCACTGGGCTAAAATGGCTGGCTTTACCGAAAATGAGTGGTACATTGAGTCTCTGTTGGCAGTTTTCCAACAGAGTGTGTTGTTAAAGATGGTAACAACTGCAAACTCTCCAAAAGGAAGTTCCTAACCTTCAGGAATACAGAACTCGCTGCCTTCACAAGGAACCAGAAGGACTCCAGTGGCCTTGACCGCTTGGTGAAGAAATTGGACCTCAACCTTGACTGGCAGCTGGAGTTTCAAAAATTCCTTAGTCTTGGTGGCCCAGCCACAGCTTGTCAGGGCTCCTTTATAGGTCTACCTGTCACTAGCACTAAATCTGAGGCCTTGGGCCTGGCCCTCAGACGAACCCCTCCTCCTAGCCTCCCAGTTGTCATTCTCTCCTAACATCCCACACACCCCCTGAGCACAGTGTGCCCACCACACCACACAGGCCACTCCTGCTGGCAGTAATAAAACAATGCCTATTTTTAAAACACACACACACAATAGTTGGATATAATACTTTGAAGGGACAGTTCGTAGGCTTCACTGATGGATTGGGTGATGGTTGTGAGCATCCTGCCAGTTCTTCAAAAAAAAAAAAAAAAAACGTTGGATCAGTTCCTCAGATACCTTTCTGTATCCACTAATCATCTCAGGTTTTCCCACTTATATATCGCCCTTCCCAAACTCCCCCACCCCCAACACACACACTTGTGCTTATCTTCACAATACTTGTCACCTCTGTAATTTAACAGAAATTACTCTAATGATGCAACCATTCCCAAGCTGACTCCTGTATGACAGGGCAGGGGGTGTCTGTCTTGTTCCCCACCGTATTCTAAACTCTGACACACTTACACCAATCATTTATTTTGGTTATACCTCAGCTGGCTTCATTATGTTTTAGTTTGCCCAGGTAGTCACCGATAGGTACAGCTTTCATAATCATTTTGTTACACTGCTATTAAAACAAAAGTGGCGACAAGGGTCATGACAATTACAGAAGAGCTACCACTTCCTTGTTGACAGTTCTCCGAGAGTGCGTGATAGTGTAACACATGATTGTTCATCTGGAGTCATCAGCCCTTTCAAACATTGAGCTGATCTCTGTCCACCACGAGGTAGAGCACAATTTATTATAATCCATTAGAATTCATTATATCAGTACTTAAAAGTATGTATTGATATTATTAAGATATTGAAAGTTTCTAACATGAGGATTTCAGAGACAGTGTATTAAATGAAGCATCACAACTTCTTGTTCAACCAACTACAGCAACACTGACTAAATCACCTACTGCCTGCAGTGTGGGACTTTAGCATAAGTTGGCACCTTCCTACAAGGCCCCAAAGCAACTGGGGGAAGTTGTGTTCATTTCACAGAGCTGCCTTAATAAGGTAGCTAAGACTGAAAGCAACAGGAATTAAGTGCTGTTCTGGAGGATAGAAGTCTGTGACCAAGGTGTTGGCAGGGCCATTCCTGCTTCCAGAGCCTCCAAGGGGAATCCTCCCTTGCCTGACCCACCTGCTGCAGCCTCGGGTGTTCCTCAGCTCCAGGCAGCGTAACTCCCATCTCTGCCTCCCTTTTTTAACAGAGCTTCCCTCTGCATCTGTGTCCAAATTTCCTCCTGACAAGCACAACATTCATCTTGGTTTAAGGGCCCACCCTAGCTTAGCGCAAGCTCATCTGAACTAATTATATCTGCAACAGCTCTATTCCTAAGTAAGGTCACCATCATAAGTAACGGGGCTGAGGAATCCCATACATCTTTTTGGAGGGTACAATTCAACCCATCACAGATGTGGTTAAAAGTGGAGCTGGAGGTAGTTTATCCCGTGTAAAGACGAATGGGCTAGGAATCTTGAGCTTAATAGGTCACTTAAATGAGGAAATCATTTCTCTTCTTTTCCACTCTTTTAAATGAGGTGGTTAGAAGGAATGACCTCTGACCACTCTGGTAATTACATCAGATGAGGAGAAGACTAAGCTAAGCACTGAGCCTGCTCAAACCATGGAATTAACCAGATGGTGGGTCTTGCTGCCCCCGCTATTGTTTCCCTAAAGGTCTAACAAATCATTTTTAGTCTTAAGTGCCATTAAAGGGGTCAGGCTTTGTGTCTGACATATGCTTCCTAATGGAGCCACATCAGTGTCAGTGTCAGAGGCTCAGACTTACAACCTGTTACTAGTTATATCTCTTGTATCCAATAAATCCCCTTAGCATGGCACAGAGGACATTTCAAAATACTCCTTCAGAACTGAAATCATAATCTAACTACTCCAGCCCCTCAAAAATTGGCTTTTCTGATAGACTCTTTAAAGCACAAAACTTTATTATCTTCTTGTATGGTTGGGTAGTTTATGCTATCATTATATTTTTTCAGTTTGACCCTAGTTTAACTCAAGACTATAAACATCAGTATCTTTCAGTTATCCCTGTAATGTTCCACTAGGAAACCAATTAAAGTGACCTGTCACCATTTAAAGAGAAGATGGTTTATTGCTGCACCCTGCTCACCCCAAAAACCACAATCGGACAAAATGTAGTTTAGACAATGGTCTTGTAGAATACTGCTTATTGCTCTAGATCAGACCTACACCCATCCTCCTTTGATAAAGTTCTATGTGAAAGTTAAAAACAAATAACTGTAATAATATCTGAAGATGGTCTAGAATAACTGTGATAGAATGACTTTCTGTACTATTCCCTCATGCGTGTTCTATTTGGACTTACTGGCATGGGTGATGTTCCTTTTGCCTGGCTATTAATTGGATCCAAGGTAATCCTGGAAAATTGCCATCATTTATCATTGTAATTTTGACAATCTCTCCACCTTCTGATCTTGAACATCTTGAGACTATACTACAGTCTAAAAGCCACTTAAAAATAAAATTTTCTGCTGCTTTTCATGAAATACTTGTGAGTCAGAGAACTTCCAGATTAGGAAAATTAGGAGACTTGTGCAAGTTTGCAGAGCCTAGACAAAAACTCGAGTCTTCCATACTCTAAATACAAATAATATGTGTATGTGTGTATTTCTATAGATAAACACACACACATATTCCTATTTAATTCTCATAGCTCTCTGTAGAGCATTACAAACTAATTCCATAGAATTTAATAAAATTTTCTTCTTAGGGGCCTCCCCTGGTGGCGCAGCGGTTGAGCGCTGGGTTGCGAAGCTGCCCGCAGCCTCTGCAGTGCTGGTTCAATCCCCGGCCACCAGCAAGGGTCCCATATGGCATGACAGACCTCTCCTGCTGTGCCCGCTGCTCCCCTCAGCAGTGTATTTCATCAGTCTGCCTGTTCTGTTCCCCGCTCTGGCTCTGGTGAATTCTCTCACCCTCCTGCGCTTCTGACTGTACCAAATGCTTGTATAAATAAATAAATAAATCTTAAAAAAAAATTTTTCTTCTTAATACTACTTTAACTGCGTTCTTAAAAGCATGTTCTCATTTTGTTCATTTATTCGATGGATTTTAAAAATGATAGCAAATTAGCCTAAATTATGTGGAAGGATAGTTAATTTCCAGGAATGTTTTTGCTTCTTTGTTAACTACTAATTTATTTCAATGTACTTAATGTGACATTTTAATTTGTACTATTTTGTTTTGGAATTTGTTGACTTCTCTTAATCAAGTTTTATAATAAGCCAAGGTTGTTAATTGTGCAAATAATTTACAGCCTTATTTTAGTCCACTTTGATCTTCTAGTTCCAAAGAGAAGTATGTCAAAATTACAGTGATTGGTTTTGTCGATTTTTTATTTCTGAAAGTTTTAGCTGTACAAATTTTGGTGCGTTCTCTACATAAATATTTTACTTACATTAGCAAGATATTCCTCTTATCAATATCAATTTTACCTTCTAACTCCTTTTAATATGATTATCCCAGTGACAGTATTGACATTTCATGAAATATTTACTTAGTTTTGCCTATAGAGTATAGAATTATAGAATATAGAATTCTAACCTCAATTATTTTCCCTTCACAATTTCCTTAGACTTCTGGTTTTTAGTATCTTTCTATTGTCTCCAAGGAAATAATGTCTTGGCCTGTATCCTCAAAAAAGCAAAAATGAAGTCAGAGATTAATCTTTTCCTTATGACATCGTATGGAAGGTTCAAGGCCAGGGTAATAAAAATCAGGAAATAAAGAGAAGTGAGGTAGGCAGAGATTGGATGTGATAGAAGACAATGCTGGCTACCACCTCACAGCACACAATGAAGAATTAGCAGCTGTCTTAAAAGGCATGATCCAAGTTTCTCTGGAAAATTTGCATGGAGAAAATGCACCTTTGAACTGCCATTGCAGGCAGTTTTGTTCCCGCCTGCTTCCCTGGGGTGCATGTTAACCCCCAAGAGGAAAATACCCTCTTATGCTGCTGAGCTGTATTAGGTTACCCCAAAGCAGCCACTGGGGAAGCTAGTTCCTAAGCCCCTGAAACATGGAGATGTTTCAAGCTCAGACATGGAACAGTGATGAGAAAAAGGTGACTCTATTGTATCTCCCATCCTTAAAATAAATCATATTTATTTCTGGAATGTCTCCAGATTCACCACAAGATTTTTTTTTTTAAGAGCACCTGAAATGCATGAACACATAAGTCTAATACTGTATTTCACTGAATCAATCCCAGAGTTAGTTCCTAGGTTAGTAGATCCTGTGATTACAGATTTTGTTTACTTGTTTTCGGTTTGGGTTAACCACACCCAGAAAATATTTATTATGACTTCCAGGTCATCATCCTGTAGCTGTGTTAATAGGCTTAAGTGTCTAAGTTACCAACAACTATGTGACCCTACAGAATTTCATAAGGTATCCATAGAAAATTGAGAAGGTTGACAAACTTTAAGTTTTTGATCCTAGAGTACTCAGGACTTATCTCAAGTTTCCCAGAAATAACCCTAAAACAGAATTTGTGTGCACATGACCTATTAAGAAAATGTCCCCCAAAGGAATTAGTAATAAAGTGGGGTAAGCAAGTTAGGCACAGGGCAGAAGCCAAGGTAGTGAACATGGATGGCTGCAGGACTATGACAGCCCAGGCTTCATGTTTCAAGGTGAGGAAATGCTGAGAAATAACTTATAGTTCAGAAACTAAGCAAAGCCCTTCGTGGTATGAGAAAATAAACTCCCAGCTATTTCTGACTTTCTGCGCTTACACGCTGAGCACCAGCCGTGGCAGTTCTGACAAGAGCCCAAGGCACCAGCTGTTGGAAACAAAAGTACATCAAAGGGGGAGAAGCTGAGAGAGAGAGAAAAGGAATCCAAGGAGCACATGGAGCACTAAGTGTCCACCCTAGACAGCTTCCTTGCTTTCTAAAACGACAAGATTATTTCTCATTAAACAATCATAGAAGTAGCTCCTTGGAGAAATAGCTGGATCCACTTCTTGGGTAGGAATCCAGTCTTATCTGGGGCATAAAAATGCACCTGGAATATTTAGAAACTATAGTCAATGAGAATGCACATTACCAGGCTGGTGGCATAGCTTAATACTGCTTTTCAATCAGCAGGTAGGAAATCAGTAATTGTTTTAAGAGACAGCAGTCCAATTCAAGAGGTGGGTGAGACACTCCAGGGCCTTCCAAATGGCAAAGCCCATCTAGTCCTAGATTCCCATATCAAAGTCCACCTCATTCCCTTTTCTACTGCCTCTCTCTGTTGGGCCCCCAAGCCAAAAAAAAAAGCCAGTTTCCTAACCCTTCCCCACAAACCCATCAAATTTGATTGTATCTCAAAGACCTGAGTTTTCATCCAGACAAAGGCCTTCTATGCCTCAGAACTGATTCATCCTCCAAGGGTGACTGAGACTCTTGCTCTTCTGCCCCTTGGGTAAAATATTCACAATTGGACTAGGACCTAAAAGGTCGTAAACTCTTGGCATTTTTCTCTTGGCCAATATTTGTATTCAAGGTTCTGGATTTGTCTTAAAGTCACAGCCCTCACAAAACCTGGGTCAAAGGGCAAAAGGCTAATCAAGGCATTCATAGCTAGTTCCCTCCCACCCCCACCATTGAGTTTCCTCTGGGTAGCTGCTCCTGCTTAGGAACCCCAAATGCTGTCTCTGCAGACATGAGCCACCATGCACTTCATCCAGTACTGGCCACCTGACCTTAACCTGTCCACTAAATATAGACAGCGTGCAGCCAGATTTTCCTCGTAGACATTCCTCCAGCTCAGTGTTGGATGGAAGGACAAGAACGGGTTGGGGCACAGAGGTGTAAATTAGCTTAAAAATCTGAAGGAAAAAAGAGGTCTATATGAGAAATATTTGAAAGAAAATGAGGTTGTTTCGAAAGTGTGTCAGTTCCATTTCAGAGAAATGTAGTAATCAGTTTCCCTTAGCCAGTCGAAGAGGACCTAGAGCCATGGTAGAAGGAAACTATTTCACATGCTCAGTGACTTCCCCGGGATCAGTAGGCTTGCTCTAAACAAGCATACCCTGTAAACTCAAAATCCTGAAGACATCTGCACCCCCATCCCTCTAAACTGGACTCGGAAGGTATAGGTCACCTTAGAGTCCAGTTCTTGGGGAATCTAACATGCAACCATCACTAGCACACAGCAGGCCTGTTTGAAAGTGCTCATTGGCTCAATGACAGCAGAAGTGAGGAACATGAGGAAGAAGTCAGCCAGCAATGCCATTACAATAGAGCCTTAGCCAAAACGGAGGCTTTCTGAACATGGCGTCACATTACAAACTTGTCAGAGCTGAAGAGAGACAGCCAAGCCCCCACAGTGGTCAGACACCGGCTGAAGGCTGCCACAGGTAGAGGAGATGACCTTCAAGAAGGAAGCTCTACTCAGTGAAGACTGTTTCAATGGGGTTGACAGTGGCCAACTGACCATCTCCCCACAACACTCCCAGCAACTAGTCTTTCATTCCTTCGGGAGATTTGATGGTGCATCACAGCACCTATTGCATACACTTTACTAGCTAGTTCCATAATCACAGCTGGTCTTAAAGGCAAACAGCCTCAGGACTCTCCACTTTATATCTTGCTCCATTGTCCCCGAGTTCTTGGTAAACCGTAGTAAAACTTCGTTCTCATCCTAAGAGGACAGTTTCCAAAATTTGGCTGCATAGTCAGATATGACTCATTCCAGGGACAGCATGTGATGAAAAAATAGACTAAGAACTGATCTTTCCAAACCTTAATCAGGTGTTGCTGACAGATTTCAAGAAGAACAGCAGCTTCTCGGGCAGAAGAGCAGAGAGCCAAAGAATTTAAGACTTTTGGTGCTCATTGCATCAGCTATAGAAGTGGCGTTTTCAGAGTTTTAAGCAATGACTCAGTAGCCATACCTTCCAGAACCCCCTACTTTTCTCTTCGGAGGCATAATTGCCAGGTTTTAGATGCTTTCCTCACTTTGAGGGGGTGGGAATATTTCACACTCACAGGGGATGGGAGGTGTAATCCAAGTGCAGCAAGAGTGAGACTAGGCAGAGAAGGCAGGAAAGCACATAAAAAAGGAAATGTTACAATTTCATAATAAAGTAGAGCCCGTTGAGTCTCACAGGAAATCTTCCAGACAGACCATGTGGAACAAACCACTTTGTCTCGTAATGAGTCTATGAACGTGAAATCTAGAGGCTGAGGCAACTGATAAATCCCGTTCCTTTCCTCCCTCTAATGAAGTTGGCCCCATGGGCTGATAACAGCATTGCACCTACATGTTTTTTGTTTTTTGTTTTTCCCAGCCACCCTGGGATGCCACTGTATAAGCCAGATTCCTCACCCCTCCAGCAGGTACCTACCTATCTTATCCGAATAGGTATGGTCAGATAGGTATAGTCAGTGGCCTAAGCAACTGGTTTGTTGATTGAAGATTGTTGTAGGCGAGCTTCTGTAATAAGGAAGCAGGAAATGCTTCTTTGGAGTACGGAAGTAGTGGGAGGAGCCGTGTCCGCTGTGGGCCTGCTGGGGTTGGCCCTCTATGCCTAAACCACTGTGGTTCCCAGCAAGGAGATGCGCTGAAGGGTGTGCCAAGTCCTGGTCCTAATACCGAGGAGTCAAGACACCAAGTGGCCTGAGAAGCTGAAAGAACAGCAATGGCTCAGAAACACAGTGGCTCCTAGTCTTCCTATTGAGCAAGGGGCCAGGGCCTCAGAGATAGGGGTAACCAACAACATACCAGGGGAAGTACAAACAAGAGTCAGTACAACCACAAATTTAGAGATTGGTACACAGCTCCCCCAGAATATTGGATTCCCAATAGCCCCCACCAAAGGGAAACGCCTGCCTTGTGGAGCTCTACCAGACTAGGAAATCCTTCTTCCTGCACCTGAGGCTTAAATGCAGGGGTCACCCTTCTGGGGAACCAGATCTGAGTTGTAAAAGTGACTACCCTCCCATTTGATTCTGCACTTTCTATACTCCAGATTGGAATGATGACCTTAAATGTCACCCAACTAATGAATGCATGCAACGAAGACTATAAAATAAGTGACAGAACCTGACTATGGAATTAAAAATTTGACCCAAAGATTGTGGTATTTCATGGTAATACTATTTATGTAAAATATAAAAATTCTGATAAGATAGATGTGGTCAGTTTGAAAATTAAGTGAAGAATGTATCCCTAAATTAAATACTATGTTGATATGTAGAATACACAACTTATAAAGAAAAAAAAAAAAACTTTGGTGGATATTAAAGGCTAGATATCATTTTGAAGAACTTTGCAAAGTCCTTACACGAGTATGCCCTAGCCGGGAAATCAGGATATCTGTGAAGGGATGGTGCCGTGTCTTTCCTGAAGATGAGTCTGCTCTTATCTTTGAATGCTTAATATTGCTTTGCCTTCTTTTTCACACTATAATTTAACTATGTTCTACAATGTGAGTTCTAGAAATGTGTGTTCTACCAGGACACTGGGCTGATGCTTAAATCACTGACTTTTGATAAGCTACTGATGCAGATGGGGACGCAGCAGGAATTAATTCTGGTGTGTGTTTGTGTGAGGGTATTGTGCTTCTGCCAACTTTTATATTAGCCAGGCAGGAAATGAGTGCACCATTTTGGTATTGCAATACACTGCCCTGACTATAGAAAACAAACCAGGCAGGCCTAAAAAAAAAATAGTGTATTCCAGGTTATTCCTTGACATTGCACTGAAGCAGTATCTTAAATAATCCCTTGACCCATACTTGAGCACCATAGGTAATGACAATTAACAACATTTCTCACTATGATGCTACAAAGAACACATGAGGACCACAGTCAACATCTTCAATGAACCATGGTGGAAATGCACAGCACAACTAGGTTCAGACTACGAGGCAAGTCAGCCAGTTACTCATTCATGTTCAACAAGGCATCATAAGCATATGGATCCCAGGATTTAGTCTATCCCACCTCTAGGTAATGCTATTGTTTCAACAGTATGGCTTGTCTACACTGGAACACTGAAAACAGCTCTAAATAAGCTTTCTGATGAAACTTTCTCTGGTACCTATTAATGGTACATGCCAAGAAGGTATCTGTTTGTGGGTTAGACAATAGATTTCCATAAACATCACAAAGGACTTAGGGGAGTAAACACTTAGCACCCTTTTTGTGCCATATCTTCTAGGATACATGTTCTCTTTAAGTCTTGGTGGCCTAAGCAAATGGTTTATTGATTGAAGATTGTTGTAGGCAATCTTCTGAAATAGGCACCACCACCATATCATATGGGTCATTAGGGATTCCAGGTCGGCGGAATGAGTAGGACACATTTAAGAATTATTTAAGATTTATCTCCCTCTTTTCTCCCTGAGTTGTACATTTTCTCATTTCCCCTTCCATTGTAAATAAAACTTTTGTTAACTTAAAAAAAAAAAAAAGAAATTATAGAAGGAAATTATTACTCATAGAATGATACTTTCTAGAAAGAGCCAAGAAAACCCCCATGAAGGTAAAAAAAAAAAATTATCTGAGACGAGCAGGGATGCAAGACTGGCTTCAGTTACATTTTGTTTAGAGGGAGGGGCTGGAGTGAGAATTTTCATGTACAGGCTGATACTTACACAGTTTGAATTTTCTACCAGAAGCAAAGGTGGGAACAAGTGGGCTATCTTATTGGTTTGTTGAATGTGGGGCAAGAGGATTGCGGAGGTTTGAAAGCTGTCAGCAATCAGACATAAGTGGAGTCAGACACTTAGATACAACTTAATCCTGACATTAGATGACTAGATTGTGCTGTTTCATTTAATTGAATTTGAACTAAAATTAATCATTGTTGGCACTGTATGAGGCCTTGTAGCTTGAGACACTAAAGGAACTGAGAATTCTAATACCACCTTGTTCAAAAGCCTAGCACAGGATATTTTGTGAAGTGAAATGTGTTAATTCTTCACTATCAATAATGTACAGAAAGGTAAAGGAAATTAGTGACTTTAATATGTGCACAGATATGTATGCACTTGATTTATGAATGTCAGTATCTGTGAGGTAAGGGGTTCCCAGGTTTTTGTTTTTGTTTTTGTTTTTGTTTTATACCAAAAAGTGGGAAGCTTTGGATAAGGAAGTGTAGCTGCCAATGACTAGACAGATGGCCAGACCATTGACTGCGGACCAAAAATCTGTAAAATGTATAGATGAAGCCAATTGTTGGTCAACACAGCCAAGACTAGATTGAAGCTCAGCCAATGTGGAGACCCTAGGGTCCTGTTCTCTATCAGAAATGCCACAATTATGTAGGAAAAAGTCAGAGTTCTCCGAAAAGTTCCATCATATGTGCTGGTGAAACTGTCATCTCTAAAGTGTGGGGACTCCCTTTGCATGTACTCAGCTGATCACAGGGGAATACTTCATACATCCAAGGGTTCTGCAAAAGAAGTGACTCAAAACAGAAGGTGCCCGCCCCTGCTGGTGGGGTGTGCCAAGAACACATAGGTTTCACTCTGTACTGTAGATGTTTCCACATTAACCAGGAGGTCCAGTGTCTACTCTGAGCTTGTGGGGTGCTGCTACCATGACCCAAGGCATAATAGCAGCTGAGCACAGAGGATCATTTTTCTCAGTGCCTGTGACAGCCTTAATCTCCATGAGAGTCCTTTATGTGATCAGCAACTGTTATTTTAAATGTGTATTATTTGTGAACAAGAAAGTGGTTTCTTGAACCAGAAATTCATAGGTAACTATGGTTATTATGATTGGTCCAGAGATTGCAAGAGGCATGAGGGAAGGTGGCTACTGCCTCCATGCTACAGTCTCTTGCAAATTGTCAGTTGTGTTATAATGTGGACACATAGCAGTCTTGTATTGTATAGGGTCCTATTGAGTTGAGCCAGTTTTGTAATAATAGTATAAATGGAGTTAAGGTAAAAATTAAATGAACAATACCTTGCCTCCAGAACGCAAAAAGGATAGATGTTGGACTTGTTTTAAAGTTATGGGTGCTGAGATGGTCAATCATTGTTTCTTAACAGTCTCACGAATGGAGGGTCCTCAACTTCATTATCAGGAATTTAACTAAGATAGTAGGACTTTATACTATGTGTGAGCCAATTTGTAATTATCTTTTGTGAGCTCCTTTGTGATTATCTTTGTGTCCTGATTGAATGGAACAGAAAAATTCTCAGAGGATGTCATCAGTGTGATAGAGTGTGGACCTATGCTTCTAGAGGAAGTTGAATGTGGTTAAGATCTTTTCAGCAAAGATTGTGTGGAATGACAGGACTTTGAAGTACTGCAAGGGAAGGTGGTTAAAGGTTTGTTGTTGTTTTAATTCCTCCAAAGGTAGAGACAAATCACATGTGAGAGACTGTTGAAATAGGCACTGAGTAGAAAATATAGTCAAATCTGAGACTAGAAAGTGTTTACCAGATTGGATCAAGTCAGTAATTCAGTAACACTGGATACCTTAGTAGATAGGTTTCTGACATTAGAATTATGGTAATTCTTTCCAAGTTTAAGAATTGGTCAAATTGAACTTTTAAATGAAGAAGCTGAAGAGAAAGATATATCATGGAAGTGTCAGACATTCCTTACTTGTACTCCCTTTTCAACAAAGAATTGGAATCCATGTATGAACTGAAGCACATTTGTGAGAGTTCTGGGATCAAGTGCCATATGCATGAGAACCAAAAAAAAAATTTCCCATGTATACATCCAGTAATAGACCTCAGTTTGTACCATGGAAACAGCAGAGCAGTGAAGCTGCCCAAACACTCCCCACAGTCAGAGAAAGTCTAGAGATTGCTGTCCTGAACTGACACCCATGTAAGAAAAAAAATTTACACAACTCCAGCCTTCCCAACGGGAGATTGCTGCACACCATTGGAATTTTTTTAAGTATGGATGCAATAAACACGGTAAGAAGAACTTTACTACTACTGTTCCCCACCACAAGCAACACTGTGGGCTGCAAGATCAGGCAGAGGTGACCTCTCCCACAAGGGAAAAGGAGAGTGGTAAGTGCCCAGATGCCCCAATGGCACACAATGCAGCTGGAGACGCCTGTGTCTTTCCAGCAGCACCCAGAGTTGAAGCAGGACCTACATGGCAGGGAATAGGGAGGAGATCAGAAAGAAGCAGGGAAGTCCACATATGAGCCTGTGGGCATTCCATTCCTGGGGATCCCCCTACTGACATGTGGACAACCCCACTACCTCAAGTGCTAAACTCTACCTCCCCCACTCTGTGACAGGTTCCTTGTGTGATCTTCCCACTATAGTGATAAGAGCAAACTCCAGTAGAATTTGCTGCACTTAGGAAACAGGCCAGGGTCTGTGGGTAGGGAGAAACCACACACTTGAACTAGCATCACTATCTGGAAAACAAACGACAGGTTTCAAATATAAAGCCTGGTATTGTAAGAACCAGGAAGACACAAAAGTTTGAGAATTCTGCCACAAGGAAGGGCAAGAAGAGTGAAATGGGTGAACCCATACACAGGAAAGTCTACATAATAACAGCACATTCTAAAGGCAGCTAGTAAATATTGAGATGTTTGCTACTACAAATGTGAAAGTAGAAAAGCAAAGCTTCAGGGACGATGACAAAAATCAAGAAATTATCACAAAAAGATAGTTCTTCAAAAACCAAGCTCACAGACGTTTGCACCCTAACTGATAAAGAATGCAAAACAGTTAGAAGCAGAAAAATGAGCTACAAAAAAAGTCAGACAAATTAATAAAATCACAAAAATATACAAGTTCAAAATGAATGTTTACTAAATAGAATCATAAAAAGAAACAAACATATGTTCTGGAATCAACTCAATAAATGAAATAAAAAATGCAATAGCATCTGCAGTCGAGGAAAACAAAAGGAGAAGAGGACATTAGTTAAAAGATATAAAGATTAGTTAGAAAATCAAATAAATTCATAAAATCACCACAATTAATACATAAACAGCATTTGAAAAACACAACATCTTTTCATGATAAAAACCCTCAAAGTGGGTAAGAAACATGCCTCAACATACTTAAGGCTACATATGACAAACCTGTAACATTACATGCAGTGATGCAAAACTTGAAAGTTGTCCCTCTAAGATTAGGAACAAGGCAAGGATGCCCTTGCAGATATGATTTTGTATGTAGAAAACCCTAAAGACTTTTTTAAAACAGTGCTAGGAGGAGTTAATTCAGTACATTGGGAGCATATGAAATGAATACACAGAAATCAGTTGCATTTCTATAAACTGACAGTGAAACGTGAAAAAGAAATAATGAAAACTATTACATTTACAATTGCATCAAAAACAATAAAAGACAGAAACTCAAGGAAGTAAAAGATCAATACAAAGAAAATTATAAGACTTTGATGAAAGAAATTGAAGAACAAAACAACTGAAAAGATGTTCATGGATCAGAAGAATTAATATTGTTAAGACACTCAAGCTGTGTGGAGATTTCTTGACCTACTAAACATAGAGCTTCCATATGATCCAGCAATTCCACTCCTAGGTATTTACCCAAAGGACACAGAAACATCAATTCCAATGAGCACCTGCACCCCTATGTTTATTTTATTTATTTATTTATTTATTTTAAAGATTTATTTATTTATTTATACAAGCACTGGGTACAGTCAGAAGCACAGGAGCGTGAGAGAATTCACCAGAGCCAGAGCGGGGAGCAGAGCAGGCAGAAGGACCAAAGTACACTGCTGAGGGGAGCAGCGGGGAGCAGGAGTGGTCTGAGCACCACGTGGGACCCTCCTCCAGTGGCCGGGGAGCAGCCGGGGATCGAACCGGCACTGCAGAGGCTGCGGGCAGCTTCGCAACCCAGCACTCAACCACTGCACACCGGGGAGGCCCTGCACCCCTATGTTTATAGCAGCACTATTTACAATAGCTAAGCTTTGGAAACAACCCAAATGCCCAAAAAATAGGTGACTGGATCAAAAAGATGTGGTCCATATACACCATGGAATATTACTCAGCATTCAAAAAAAATAAACACATGCAATTTGCAGCAACATGGATGGCGCTGGAAGGGATCATGCTCAGCGAAATAAGCCAGAAAGAAAAAGAAAAATACCGGATGGTCTCACTCATAGCAGGAATCTAGAAAACTTAAATAAGTAACCAGGAAAAAGAATAAATATAAGAAAGAAAAAATCAAAATCAACAAACAACTATGAACCAGAGACACTCTATGGGGGTTGGGGGGTGGGGAAAGGAGGGATTGGGGTCAAAATAAGGGGGTTGTAATTGTATGGGAAATATAAAAATAAAATTTAAATTAAAAAACATTGAAAAAATAAATAAAATTTTTTAAAAAAGACATTCATATTATCAAACTCATGTACAGATTCAATGTAGTCTCCATCCAAATCCTAGTGGCATTTTTCACAGAAATATAAAACACAATCCGAAAATTTGTATAGCCCCACAAATTATTCTACAGCCAGCCAATTGTGGAAAAGAAGAAAACCTGTGTGACAACGTATCTGCTTACAACAATGGCTTACTGAACATTTTAGGCCCACTGCTGAGATCTACTGCTCAGAAAAAAAAAGATTTCTTTCAAAAAGATTACTGCTCCTTTACAATGCATCTGGTCACCCAAAAACTCTAAGATGTACAAGGAAGTTAATGTTGTTTTCAGGCTGGCTGACACCTTATACATTCTGCAGCCCATGCAACCAAAAACATGATTTTGGCTTGCAGGTCTATTATTATTTAAGAAATCCATATCATAAGGCTACATCTGCCATTGATAGATAGTGATCCCTCAGACACATCTGGGCAAAGTCCACTGAGAACCTTCTGGAAAGGAGTCACCATTTTAGATGCCATTAAGAACATTCCTGATTCATGGGAAGTCAAAATATCAACATAACAAGAGTTTGGAAGAAATTGAGTCCAACCGTCAGGAATGAGGAAAGACTTCAGTGGGAGAAGTAACCAAATGTGTTGGAAATAGCAAGAGAACCACAATTACAAGTAGAGCCTGTCAGAAATAAATGCATATAGATAGATAGATAGATAGATAGATAGATAGATAGATAGATAGATAGATAGATATCAGTATCTAATCTAGGATAAAGCATCTTTGACCATACAATGGGAAAAAGGGAGTATCTTCAATAAATGATATTGGGAAGGTCACAAATAAAAGAATTAAGTTGGATCACTCTGTAACTCAATACACAAAAATCACTTCCAAATGGATTAAAGATGTAGATATAAGACCTGCAACAATAAAATATGTAGGAAAACAATGGCGATAAGTTCTATGACATCAACGATAAAGATGTTTTCTGGAGCCTCAACTCCTGTGGCAATGAAAATGAAAACAAAAACAGGGGCCTCCCTGGTGGCCTATGGGTTAAGTCTCAGCACTATCACTACCACTATGGCCTGAGTTCAATCCCCGGCCAGCAAGCTGCCCACATGGCACAGCAGACCTCTCCTGTCTCACCCACTGCTCCCCTCAGCAGTGTATTTCGGTCAATCTTCCAGTTCTGTTCCCCACTCTGTCTCTGGTGAATCCTCTCACCCCCACACCTGTGGCCTACACCCCAGATCTTGTATGCATAGATAAAAATAAATCTTTTTATTCCACAGCTACTGGTCTGCAACTGTTCTTGTTGTAGCAGTTGTGGCATTTCTCTGTGGGAAAGAAACTTTTATAAGATTAAATACCTCTTTCTTAGTAAAACAGAAAGTGGGCATATCTGTGACAAAGATGTATTCTATAGTTTGGCAAAAGAGATAATAATCCATTACAAAACAAATGGTGATGTGTTAGGTATCTTGCTCTAGGGTAGAAAAAATAAAATTGAGTTTTTAAGTAAAAATAAATAAATAAATAAATCTTAAAAAAAAAAAAAAGACTTTCAACCACAAGTGCTGGAGAGGATTTAAAGAAAGAGGAAGCCTACTTCATTGTTGGTGGGAATGTAAACTGATGCAGCCATTATGGAGAATGATTTGGATTTACCTTTTCAAACTATACATGGAAATACTGTACGACCCAGAAACCTACTTTCAGGCATCTCTCCAAAGAGCACAAAACCATTAGCACAAAATATATATATGCTCTACAATGTTTATTGCCTCACTATTTACAATAACTAGGACGCAGAAGCAACCTAAATGTTCATCAATAGATAACTGGATCAAGAAGATGGGGTACAGCCACACTGTAGAATACTGTTCAACCATAAGGAAAGATGAAATGCTGCCACCCACAGCAAAATGGAGGAGTTTTGGGAATTGTGTGTAGTAAAGAAGTCAGACAAACACTGGCCATTTACGTAGTGGAAAATTTGACAAAATATTATATGAAAACTGGGGGGGGGGCATTAGTAAATGAAGTGGGGCGAAGTGGGGAGAGGACATTAAGAAAAGAAAGGGAGAAAGGGTGAAAAGAACAAGGGGATATATGGGATGATGGTGGGGGGAAATAAAAACAATAATAGCAATATTAGTCATTATACTGAACATAGACACAGAAGGAAAAGAGCCAGAAATGGAGACTGAAGATGCGACGAATTGCTGCAATATCAAAATAAAACTTCAACGGATGAGGAGTTGCTTCTTATGGACGAGCAAAGAAAGTAGGCTTTTTTGGTTTTGGTTTTTTTTTTTTTTTTTTTTTTTTTTGAGATGAAATCTATTCCTGGGCAAGATACTGTGAATATTGTTGAATGACAACAAATAATTGAGAATATCACATAAATTTAGTTGCTAAAGCAGTGTCTGGGTTTGAGAAGACTGACTCTAGTTTTGAAAGAAATCTGTTTGTAAAATGCTATCAAACAATACCACGTGCTACAGAGAAACCTTTTGTGAAGGAGTCCATCAAAACAGCAAGTTTCATTGTTGTCATATGTAAGAAAATCCCACAGTCACCAGCCTCCAGGGACCACCATCTTGCCTGCCAGCTGCCATCAACATGGAGGCTGGACACACAACTCACTGAAGGCTCAGATGATGGTACACATTTTTAGGAACAGTATTTTTAAATTAAACACCTTGGTTTTTTAGACATCATGCATTGTACATTTAAGAGATTACTATACAATATAGATCTAATTTTGGTATGCACTGGAAAAGCAAAAAAAAAAAAAAAAGTGTGACTTGCTGTATTCGCCGTGGTCTGAAACTGAACCCATACTATCTTGAAGCTATGCCTGGAGATCAGGATCTTTGTTGTGACAGAATCACAGGCAGCATCAACCCAGAAGCATTCCACAGGGTCCTAGTAAGCCACCTACGTTTGGTAGGCTAACCTGCACATGCAACATACAAACTAGGCCTCCCCGGTGGCGCAGCGGTTGAGCGCTGGGTTGCGAAGCTGCCCGCAGCCTCTGCAGCACCAGTTCGATCCCCGGCCGCCGGGCGAGGGTCCCACATAGCACGCAGACCTCTCCTGCTGCCCACTGCTCCCCTCAGCAGTGTATTTCGCCGATCTGCCTGCTCTGCTGCCCGCTCTGGTGAATCCAATCACCCACCTGCGCTCTGACTGTACCCAGTGCTTGTATAAATAAATAAATAAATCTTTAAAAAAAAAAAAAAAAACACAAACTATTCTTCTATGTGAGAGACCACCCAATGGGCCATACATTGCACAAGGCTTTGTCTTGTCTTTCCCTGAGTCCTCTATAGAATAAGACTCAATGCCTACTTTAGACAGATAGCCAGTGGCCACAACATAAGAGTCATTACCCTGAGCTTAACATTAGGCATAGTTTATGTCAGAGTCAAGACGTGATTCAATCGAGATACAAAGGTCCAGACCAAAACACAAAGCAGGGCTGCATATTCTCATTCACCTCATGTAGGAAAGATTTAAAACTTCCAAATGAGGTCAAGTAGGCAGTGAAAGCCTTTAGTAATGCTTACTACCACTCTCTCCCATAACAACCAACATTCCTCCTATCTTGGCCTTATGGAATAAAGCAGCCAGTTTAGAAATATTTCCCTTTTGTTAGACAAAGGACAGAATATTGCAGGCATCAGAAATGTTGAACCTGATACCAGAACACCAGTTATTCTCACTGGATGTTGGAAGAAGCACTGTGATAGGTATAATTCTAGGATGGCCTCCCAAGATTCCCAACCGCTGCTACACTTGCCCCAATAATCCCCACAACTTGAGTTTGGGTAGAAATTGTGAATATGATGGGAATTTTTTCCCATAAGTGGTTATATTATATGGCACAGATAAAGGGATTTTGACAGATGTAATTAAGGTTCCAAAGAAGGTGAATTTCAGTAAATCAAAGGGGAGTTAATGTTGGGTGGGCTTGCCCTAATTAGGCAAGATCTTTACAGGAAGATTCAGAGGTTAGAGACAGAATCAGAGAGATTCAAAGAAGCAGGAGATGCTCTTTT
This sequence comes from Talpa occidentalis, assembly GCF_014898055.3. NCBI lineage: Eukaryota > Metazoa > Chordata > Mammalia > Eulipotyphla > Talpidae > Talpa > Talpa occidentalis. The sequence continues at coordinate 14,588,789 of NW_023601104.1, read as the reverse complement.
TGCCCATGCAGAAGCAAACTGCCACGGTGGGGAGAGGGTCACATAACAGAAAATAGCAAGTAGGTTATAGAAGTTGATGGTCACAATTCTACAATCACAGGGAACTAAATTCAGTGGGCTTAAGTAGTGAATTTGGAAGAGCAGATCAAACCTCAGATGAGGTCACAGCTCTGGCCAACCCCTTCACTATACCCTGAAATGAGGATCCAGGTAACCTATGGCTAGATCACTGAACCAAAGAAATGGAAAGATACTAAATCTGTGTTGCCTTACACTACTGTTTGCAATAATTTGTGATGCAACAACAGAGAACACAAATACTATAATTTTGGAGAACTCTAAGTTCATGGTCATGCTCACCTTCAGTACTGATACTTTGTCTGTTGCTACTTGTAGCAGAGAGAAAATTTTGTCTTCGTATAAAGACTTACACTACCAGACCAACCCACGCTACCAGAAGTCAGTAGAAAAGAAATGTTCAATAATTGTTATTGTTCTGAAGTCATAATTTCTGCCAAAGTCTTTGTTTCATCACTGTGGAAGAGAGAATATGACTGTCGGCTATTTGGTAATCATGGGCCACAGATTCAGGAATGGATTATAACTAGCTGGCAGAAAGGCAAACTGCAAATAAATTTAACAGTTGTTTTTTTAATGGTATTTGGATGATCCTCAACCACTTTGAGAAAATTTTCCTACAGCTGGTTTATTTATCTGGAATTTTTGGCAGAGTATGGGTTTCAACAGGAAGATCTTTGCAGTGGTAGACATACTTTCAGAATAAAAATGGAGAGAGTAGCCATCTGTTTGGAGGGTCAAGCAGTATATTAATTATCTATTGCTTTCTAAAAAATTTCTCTAAAACTTAGCAGCAAACAATAAAAATGTATGATTTGTGAGATCATGAATCCAGGAGAGGCTTAGCTAAATGGTTCAGGATTTCCCATGAATATGCAGTCAAGCTGGACAAGAACTTAAGTGATTTCAAGGTGTGGTTGAGAAAGAATGATTTTCTTCCAACCTCACTTAGTGGTTAGCAAGAGATTTCAGTGGTAGACTTCTCCATAAGAAGTCTACCACAATATGGCACACTATGGCAGCTAACTTTCCCCAACCAAGTGACCTAAGAAAGAGAAAGAGGAAGGCAAAGGGAGAAGAGAATCCAATATAAGTCCCAGTGTATTTTATGACCTAATTTTGGAAGCAACACACCCTCACTTTTTCCATATCCAATTGATCATAGACCAACCCTGGAACAATATGTAAGGGACTAATCATTCAAAGGTGTAAACACCAAGAGGGAGAGATCATGTTGGGCCCATATGGAGTGGGAAGTCTGACCCACCTACTTCCTGTGACCTGGACCACCACCAAAAATTAAAACACAATTCATGTGTCCAAGATTGAAAGTATTTCACAGCTTTAGGAATCCCTTGGGGTAAATGTCTGTTTTACCAGCAACGACAGATTCTCAGTGTTCACCTTCTTCTTGTGATTACTGTTTTCTCCCTGTTCAACAGATTTAAACTGTTTTCATTAAGGTCTTCTCAGCTGGGAAATATGACTGGAGTCTCACAGCTGTTGACCTGAAATATTCTCACCAACTTCTCAACTTATTTGCATTGTCCTCCTTCCATATCTGACTGGAAAAAACTACCTCAGATTAGTTTTGTTAGCTTATACAGGATTATTTAAAGAAAAGAGCTATAGAATGTCTTTGGAAGACACAAGCCAGACTTCAAGGGAGACAGCAAAGGGGAATGAGGTCTGGAAAAAGTCAGTCTCCATCATGTCTACTCTGCTTTAGCTAGGTAATGCAAAGTTGCTTGTCAGGTAAATTCTGTTAGGAAAATATGCAGGGAGAGATCACATCTGAAAGGGGCCAGTCTCAGCAGCAACTGAGGTAAAAGAAGAGATTCTGAGAAACAGACAGCACCAAAATAATGTGAGCTGTCATGAGATCCATGTCAGTTATACCCATGTTCTGTCTTCTCTACCTCTATACTGAAACACGAAAGATAATTAGAAAACAAGGCATATCTGAGCCTCTCAGATCATAACCCCCATCCGAAGCTCTTCCCAATGTGCAACTGGATTTACTGATCCCCTACAGCTTCTCTTCTCTCATTTTTACCAGGCTTTGCTTTCATCACTGTAACAGGATGTCCTGAGGGATAACCCCAAAAGAACAGGGAAATGATCTGAGAGTGAAATCCAACTTCAGAATGAGACAGACATGCAATATCTGAGAGATAAAAGCAGAAGTGATTCTCTGATTATTCTTTCATCTTTTGCAATCCCACCAGGCTGGATCAGTGCACACTGAGCATTTCCAAGTAACTGGCTCACTTAAGGTTCTTTCTAAGATATAATGTAAAGATCTTATACAAGGTTCTCCCTGAGTCTCCTTGGTCTTAAATTCCTCTTAAGCAATAGCTGAAATGAGAGCATTCTTCCTCAAGAGAGATTTTACTTGTACTTTAAAAAGTGACATTAGCTTTCATGGAGAAGGAAACACATCTCTAAAGAATGAAGTGCCAAGATGTATCTATGGCTACATCAAAGATTAGTTTGGGAGATGTTGTGTCGTGTTTTGTTTTGTTAAAGCACTCAAGAGAGTTCAACTCTTTGGGAGCAATAGTTTCTCTAATGTTTCTGTTTCAGAGGCTTTTTTTTTCCAAAACAAAATCCCATATTGGGAATCCACAGACGAATGGAAAATTCTACCATAAATATTTGTTTGAACACATTTCTCTATAAAGAGGTATTGATCAGCTATTCTTGGCTTTGAAATAGACTTTTACAGGTCAGCTAATTTTGCATATCTCATTTTCAAAATAGGAGAGACAAACCACCCATTTATAGAGCATGTCTACTTTTATACAGCACACCAGGCCAAGGTTGAAAATGACTGCCACCTGCAGCTTTTACCAACATTAAGCTTCAGACCTTATCATCAAGGTCTATCCATCATCTATATTTGGAGGTAGTTCATAATACCCACAATTGTAGCAGGTATAGTGATGTCATGAGTCACCATCCCCTTTGAAAAAGGATTTCTTAACCAGGTATGAGGGGTATATAGTTAGCTTACAGTCTTCAAGTGTTTGCTCACTTACATCCCTATTTTGAACTATTATACTTTTCTCAGGGTGGACCCAATCAAAAACAGAAGACTATGGTATAATGTCCTAATCATTTCACATCTAATGAACCACATTGTTTCTAAAATTCTGAAATTCCCTGGTATATCGGCAGAGACTTGGTCTAAGATGCATTATGGCCTACCTCCCTTTGCCAATCTTATATCCTTTCTGCCCCCCACATATACTTCTCCCCAAATTTCTTTATACTTTTAAAAATCATCCCAGTGTCTGCTTCCTGGGAGCTCCAATGGACACAGCTGTGCCAGATGTGGTCTGAAAAAACAGACTGTAAGATGAGATATTGGGCCTAGGTCACTCACTGTCTAGCTGATGATAATGGAACTCCAGTCCAGGTGAAATACAAGTGCACATAGTCCCCGAACAAGTTAGCAGGACAAATGTTAATGATTTCTGGTGTAGGAAATGTGCCAGCAGTTGCAGTGAATTAAAAGAGCTGAATGTGAAGGGGTATAAAAAGATATTACAAACAAATTGTAACCAAAAGAGGATAAGCATGGTTATACTTTCAGCAGACAAAACAGACTATGTTAAAAAAAAAAAAAACTGTCAAAAGGACAGAAAGTATAAGTAGAGATGTGAAAAAGGGATCAATTAATCAAGAGGTTAAACAATTATAAATATATGTGCATCCACCATGAGAGCATTTAAATGTATAAAGCAAGTGATAACAGGACTAAACAGAGAAATAAAAAGTGATGCAACTAAGAGTAGGGAACTTTAATAACCCATTTTCATTAATAGCTAGATCATCTAGGCAAAAGCATTAACAGACCAAACTAACCTAACAGAAGGGGGAGAATATTGAGAATATTCTAACACCAAGAGAATACACATTCTCCTCAAGCACGTATTCTACAGGATAGACCATATGTTATGCAATAAAATAAGTCTTAACAAATTTAAAAAGATTGAAATCATATCACATATCTATTCAGACCACAATAGTATGAAACAAATCAGAAACGAAGAGAATATTCAAAAAATCATAAATGTGGAAATTAAACAGCATACTTTGAAGAACAAATGGTTGGGGAAAAAAGAGAAATAAAAAAATAGCTTGAAACAAATAAAAATGTAAAACATGTCAAAACTTAAGGGAAGCAACAAAGGTTCCTCTAATAAGGATGTTTATAAACAAACCCTATGCTAAGAAAACAGATACTCTAATAATCAAATGAACAGGCCAAGTTTACATGCCAAGTAGGTAGAAAAAGAATAAGCCAACAATTTGTTGAACAATTGAGATAAAGAACAAAACAAATAAAGTCCAGAAAAAAATAGAAAAAAAAAAAAAAACCATGAAGCATAGGATTATTTTTAAAATGATCCAAGTTGGCAAACCCTTTGCTAGATGAAGAAACAAGGGGTAACTAAAATCAGAAGTAAAAGAGGAGGCATTACAACTGATAACAGGAAAGGCAAAGGATCATAGTGCACACCATAAACATTTTTATGCCAACAAATTAAACAACCAGGAAGAAATGCCCAAGTTCCTAAAAACATGCAACCTCCCAACGAAAAGACAGCAAAGCTGAACAAACCAACAGTGAGTACAAAGATTGAGTCCATAATCAAACATTTCCTAACATTGAAAACCCTAGGACCTTGCTTCACTGGTGATTTTTATCAAACATTTAAAAGAGAATTAGCACCAATTCTTTTCAAACTCTTCCAAATGAATTTTATGAGGTTACCTGATACCATGGCATAGCCACAAAAGGACACTAGATGAAAAACAGGCGAATATTCCTAATAAACACTGATATAAAAATCACTAGCAAATCAAATTCAGCAATACATTTAAAAAAATTATACACCATGATCAAGTGTGATTTCTCATTAGAATGCAAGAGTGAAGACATGCAAATTAATACCACATTAACACACATTAATACGATGAAGGTTAAAAATCATGACAATCAATTGACACAGGAGAACATTTGACAAAATTCAACAAACTTTCATGACAAAACCAATCAGGTACAAAAGAATGCATCTCCAAGTAATAAAAATAGTATATGACAAACCCACAACTAGTGTCATACTCAATGAATAAAAGTGTTTTCTCTAAGATAAGAAGAAAAGGGTGTTCATTCTCCCCACTTCTATTCATTCTCATACTGGAGGTCCTAGCTAAAGAAACTAGACAAGGGGTGGGGGGAAATGCATCCAAATCAGAAAGGAAGAAATAAAATTATCAATGTTTCAGCTGATATAATCTTATATACAGAAAACCCTAAGACTTAAAAAAAAAAAAAACCTATTGTGACTAATAAATTCAGTAAAGCTGCAGGACACAAAAATCTATTGTTTCAATATACTAATAAACTATCAAAGAAAGTTTTTAAATCACTTTTGCAATTACATCAAAAATATAAAAATACCTACAAATAAATTAAACCAAGGAGGTGAAAGAGCTGTACACTAAAAACTGTAAGAGGTTGATGAAAAAATTTGAAGTAGACACATATAAGCTGAAAGATAGTCCATGCCATTGAACTGAAAGAATGTACAAATCCATATTACACAAAGCAACATACAAGTTTACTACAATACCTATCAAAAGTTAATGCATTTTTCAGAGAAATAAAATAATACTAAAATTTGCATGGGACCACAGGCCAATATCTCAAAACCAAAGAAATATTCAAAAAAAGCAAAACTGCAGGCATCATACTCCTTGATTTCAAACTATATTACAAATATATATTGATCAAAACAGTATAGAATTAGCATAAAAACAGATACATACATTAAAGGAGCAAAACAGAGAGTTGGGAAATAAACCCATTTATATATTGTAAATTTATATCAAAAGCAACAAAAGCAGTCAAGAACATGCAATGGGATAGTCTTTTCAATATATGGTGCTAGGAAACTGGACAATCACATGCAAATGAATAAAGCTACAGAACTCTTAAACACCATGTGCAAGAATCGTATCAAATAACACCCTGACATTGATGTCAGCCATGAATCTTTAGATTTGATCACAGAGGACAACAAATGCAAAATCATACAAATGAGACTATCAAGTTAAAAAAAGTTGCTGTGCAGCAAAGGAAACAACCAAAAAAAAAAAAGAAAGAAAAAACCCAAAGGTTACCTACTAAATGGAAGTATATGTTTGCAATATAAATTATATAAATAATTCAGAATTCCAGCAAGATGGTGGAAGAGTAGCTACCTGAGGTTCATCTCTCTCCATCACATGTACAACAAAAATAACATTAATAAAAACCACAGTCCCTGAAGAATCCTTCAGGGATACTGGGGGGTTTCAGGGATAACTGGGGACCTCCGATTTCACAAGGAAAACACAGCAAGGAGGGGGCACAAATGCAATAGAATTTGCCCATGAGAAGGAGGGACAGCTGCAATATGGAACATTTTTTGTGACCAAAGCCCCACATCTGGGACTTAAGAGCCTGGGGACTGCGCTGGAGAGGTAGGCACACACCACCAGGGGTGAAAAACAAAGGGGTCACCCTCTGAGCAATGTCAGGATTTGGTGAAGTGGGAATCGTTGAACACTGGGGGGACAACAAGATGCCCGCAGGGGCTGTAGATGTACTGTAGAAATCAACCAGGGTGCAAAACCCAGCACCTGCCACTAGGATGCTTCAGGCCATGGGAGGGTCTCTGCGATGTGGCTGAGTAGCACTTGCTCAGCTTGAGCCTGTGCCCAGGAAACAGTGAGCTGGGGCTTCAGTGGGGACTGGTTGGAGGAACTAGCTGTGACTGAGAGGAGCTCCACTTGCCCTGCTCTGAGGCGGACACTGTCTCCCACGAGCTTATCTGTTACATGAAACCCCCACCCTCATTCTAGGGCCACTGCTGGGGTAACAGTCACCAAGGGGCCGCTCCAGCAGTGAGAGTGTAGCACCCAGGCTCAGGCAGCAGGCCTCTGCACCCCAGGAAAGTCAGCACCGGAGAGCATTTGGGAGCAGACCCAGGCACAGCTCTCGCCTGACCTAGGCCCTTCCAGTGCCTCAGCCCCTGAGAGAGGACTGACGGGGGCTGCCAAAATGGCTGTCTTTACAGAGGCACTTACAGACCCTGAGAAGCACACAGCCCTCTCCTGCATGTCACCACAGGCTGCACCTCCCAGATCATTCTGCTCCAGCCCATGCCCCTGGGGAAAACTAGTTGTCAAAGAATCTGAAAATCAATGCTGAACCATAGCTGAGAGGTCAGTGTCAGTCTCAGGTAATTGGCCCAGTGCTAGCTGAGGAACTGGCCAGAGGAAGGGAGGGAAGAAGGGAAGGAGAGAGGTCATTGCCAATTACCCCCCTCAGCTCAGCACCTAGCCCCTCAGGATGCTCTAAAAGCTCCCCATGCAAGTTCAGCGAGATAGTTGTACCCATTTCATCCAGGTCACGGGGTCAGTGCTAGAGCAGACACATGATATTCAGCTATTAATTTGGAATTGAGCTATATTAAAATTAAGAACAAATATGTGTGACCAGGGGACAGTGAGTTTGTTTTTTGTTTGTTTTTTTTTTTTTTCCCAGCGTCCCCTTGATTTACATCTGTAATTGAAACTAAGTGCTTCTAGGCCTCCCCTGGTGGCGCAGCAGTTGAGCGCTGGGCTGCGAAGCTGCCCACAGCCTCTGCAGTGCCAGTTCGATCCCCAGCCACCAAGAGGGTCCCACATGGCGCTCAGACCTCTCCTGCCACAGACTTCTCCATACACACACTTAGCAGAGTATTTTGTCAGTCTGCCTGTTCTGTTCCCTGCTCTGGCTCTGGTGAGTTCTCTCACCCTCCTGCGCTTCTGACTGTACCCAGTGCTTGTATAACTAAATAAATAAATCTTAAAAAAGAAAGAAAAAAAGAAAGAAAGAAAGAAACTAAGTGCTTCTGCACATTCCACCAGGACACCAGAATTCCTACTTATCTGTGCATCTCCAAGTAGACACTCAGGGTCTTGGTGGAGGTGACAGACCCAAGGGAGTCAGTGCACGTGTCCCAACCCCACTCACCACACTCAGGCAGGAAAATGGATCCCCGAGAGTACAAAACTAAGCAGATAGCCCAAGAGATCATCCGCGGAGGTCCAGTCTGCCTGATGGCGTACCAGGCGTGTGACTGGAGCAGAATGGAGGTGAGTTTTGAAGCAGAGGAAGTTGAACTGCCCAACTTGGTCCCTCTCCCCAGAGCGACACTGAAATGGTGTGGGATCTTGGTAGCATCAGAAGTGCTGTCTTGGCAAAGGAGGTTAAAAGCAAAGATGGTAAGTGACGGCCTACCTCTCCCAGCTGTGCAGGTTGCAATTAGAGGAACCCATTTCTTTCTAGCAGCACCCACCTTTCTCAGAAAGGACTTCCATGACTGAGAGGACAAAGAAAAAGGGAAAGAGGCAGACAAGAATATCAATGGACACTGAAGGAACACATTACCTACTGTCTGCTTTGGAATTTCAACTGGAGGTCTTCCTAGGGCCTTAGGGAACATCCCATTTGAAAATCCCATTTCCTGTCCAGCTGCTTAGCCCACACCTCCCCCCAACTCTGCAGCCAGTCCCTTACTCTTGCTACCAAGCACATCCATAACAGCCAGCTCCAGCAGGAGAAACCACAAACTTGACCTATGGCACCAATTTCTGGAATAAAAAATGTTTCTAATTGCCAGCTTGTTGAACTGTGAAACCAGAGTAAACATAAACTCTTAACCTCAAACGTGAAAGCACAGACACATATAAAACACTATGAAAAATTCAAGGAAATTATGGCATCACAATAAGAAAATGATAATTCTCAAGCAACTAAACTCCAAGAATTAGAATATTGTGCTCTGACCAATAAAGAAATTAAAAAGCAAAATTCAAAGGGAATATTTAAAAAGCTATGAAAAAATTCAGAAAGGCAACTCAATAAACTCAGAAGTAAAACTGGAAAAACAGAAGTTCTTTACCAAATTATAAAAAAGAACAAAACAGATCTTTGGGAACTTAAGAATCTGATGAATAATATGAAGAATGTAATGGAGCGCATAGGTAAGAAGGCAGCCAGATGGAAGCAAGACCAGGTGGGTGGATAGGAATACAGAAAAAATTCAGTTATAAGAGGATAGAGAACTTGATTATTTTAAGTTGGGGAAATCTATGAGAGCTACCAGATCCTATTACAAAGGCAAATAAAAGAGTACTTGGTGAGGGGGATAGGCCCAAGATAGCAGAACAGGGAGAACTTGTGCTCAACACCTCCCACATTTATCCACACCTAAATATGGCCTAATCTACACAGAGCAGACCTGAAACCCGGACAAACAGAGCTTCTGCAACAAAGGATAAAGAGGCAGCACCCAGACAGAGAGGAGAGAAACAGGCCCTTTCACCAAGGAGGAAATGCCAAGCAAAAGTAATGGGCCCCAATCAGGAAGACATTGTTAAGGGGGAAATTTTCCCTGGGAAGTAGGGGCAGAAACTGTGGCTAACAGCTGGTACTCCAGCTCTATGATCAAGCATAGTTAATCAATTTTTTAACCTTCTGCATTGAGGGTCACAGGGAAGGGTGTGCAGAAAATCTGAGGAAAAGGTTAGAGCTAAGAATGAACCCTAAATAGGTTTTAGAGCAACTCACTTACTCTGGGATCCAAAGTAGTAACACTGGCCTGAACAGTGTCTGACCTATGGGTGAAGGAATCCAGATATCCTTACTGTGTTAGCCTGAAAGACAAGGGACACTAAGAAATAACCAGGGATCATTGAGAGGTGCAATCTAGGCAACCTCTAGAAACCTTGTCAGTAACAGCTTGGGTGGTGCCATCTTGGAATCCACCCTCAATACTACCAGACCCTGAGGTAAAGCAATGTAACTCATTCTACCCCCAGAAAGTAGACAAGTTAGCTAGGGGCAAGAAACAGTAATCAAGAGTCCAGGCTTGACAGGCCTGGCTCCGATAGCTGACAGACCTGGCTCCAATAGCTACCCACTAACAAGCAAGATATACCCCTGTAGCCAGCAAGTACCCCAAGGACCTCCTAAAGCACAGCCAGCTAGAAGCAGACACTGCCAGAATCCAGTGCTTCCTGGAAAACCCAAACATGCCAGATTCTACCCCCTTGAAAAGCCCCAGCTGACATCTGGTCAGGAGTAGCCCCAGACATTTGCTGCTGTGCTGAAGCAGGGCAGCTCCCAGCCTCCTACCTTCTCAGTCACACCTGCAGTCATCACAGCTGGCTCCAGCTGCCTGAACCTCATCCCTACAGGACGGTTGGCCCCAAGCCAGCAACAAGGCCCCAGTTGTGTTTCTCAAGTCACAATCACACTCAATTCTAATACAATCTAGCAATTTTATGACTTTTATTCTGGACAAGCCTTCATACCAATCATTTCATTAATGTTAAGAATTCTAAAAAGAAAAGACTATTGCCCCCCCTTATGAAGAACAGGAAATTGAAGCACAAAATGTTACCTTCTGCAAATCATGGAAATAGACTTTCAACACTGACTAGTCAAAGATCATCCAATATGGATTATTGCTCTCTGTAAGGGGGTCTTTCATGGTTTTAGACCACCTGGGGGGCTTTCTTCTTTGCAATCACCTAGCCACTCTTAGAACTGAGCCAGGCAAGTCAAGGAATCAAGGAAAATGGTTCTATCTAAACCTTTCATTTAAAAACTCTGCCTACAATCTCCCTAATGAACACTGATGCAAAAATCCTCAATAAAATTTTAGCTATCAGAATCCAACAATGCATCCATAAGATAATTCACCACGACCAAGTAGGATTCATTCCAGGGACACAAGGATGGTTTAACATCCGAAAATCAATCAACGTTATCCAACACATCAACAAAAAGAAATATAAAAACCATATGATAATATCAATAGATGCTGAGAAAGCTTTCGACAAAGTGCAACACCCATTCATGATAAAAGCCCTTGAAATTCTTGGGATACAAGGAACATACCTCAACATCATAAAGGCCATCTATGACAAGCCAACAGCCAGTATCATTCTCAATGGTGAAAAGCTGAAAGCAATTCCATTAAGATCTGGAACAAGACAAGGATGTCCACTCTCACCACTGCTTTTCAATATAATACTGGAAGTCCTAGCCAGAGCAATAAGACAAGAGAAAGACATCCAAGGAATCCAAATAGGAAAAGAAGAAGTCAAACTATCACTATTTGCAGATGATATGATAATATACATAGAGAACCCCAAAAAGTCCACAGAAAAACTAATTCAACTCATCAATCAGTTCAGTAAAGTGGCAGGATACAAAATCAACACGCAAAAGTCAGTAGCCTTCCTATACACAAACAATAAATCTGAAGAAGAAGAAATCAAAAAAACCATCCCTTTTTTTATTGAAACAAAAAAAATCAAATATTTGGGAATAAATCTAACAAAAGAGGTAAAGGACCTATACAAAGAAAACTATAAAACACTGTTAAAAGAAATAGAAGAAGACACAAAGAAATGGAAAGACATCCCCTGCTCATGGATTGGAAGAATAAACATTATTAAAATGGCCATCCTTCCAAAAGCAATATACAGATTCAATGCTATTCCAATCAAAATTTCAATGTCATTCTTCAAAGAAATAGAACAATTATTGATGAAATTCATATGGAATCACAAAAAACCCCGAATAGCCAAAGCTCTCCTAAAAAAAAAGAAGGGAATGGAGGCATCACACTCCCAGACTTCAAACTCTACTACAAAGCCATAATCATCAAAACTGCATGGTATTGGAACAAGAACAGACATACAGACCAATGGAATCGAATAGAAAATCCAGAAATAAACCCACAGATTTATGGTCAATTAATCTTTGACAAAGGAGCAAAGACTATGCATTGGAGCAAAGAAAGTTTGTTCAATAAATGGTGCTGGGAAAACTGGGTCGCTACATGCAAAAGAATGAAGCTTGACCACTACCTCACACCATACACAAAAATCAACTCAAAATGGATTAAAGAACTAGACATAAGACCTGAAACCATAAAATATATAGAAGGAAATATAGGCGAAACACTACGGGATCTGCACATCAAAGACATCTTTACAGACACATCACCCAAAGCAGTGATAGTGAAGGCGAAGATAAACAGCTGGGACTACATCAAATTAAAGAGCTTCTGCACAGCAAAAGAGACAATAACAAAAACAAAGAGAAACCCCACCAACTGGGAGAACATTTTTGCACCCAACACTAATGATAAAGAACTGATCACAAAAATCTGCAAAGAGCTGATGAGACTTAACAACAACAAAGAAAAGAATCCAGTCAAAAAATGGGCAGAAGAGCTAAAAAGAAATTTCTCTGAAGAGGAAATGCAAATGGCCAACAGGCATATGAAAAAATGTTCAACATCACTTGTCATCAGGGAAATGCAAATCAAAACTACCATGAGATACCATCTTACACCAGTGAGAATGGCACATATTAAAAAAACTAGCAACAACAAATGTTGGCGAGGGTGTGGAGAAAAAGGAACTCTTCTGCACTGTTGGTGGGAGTGCAAACTGGTCCAACCACTGTGGAGAGCTGTGTGGAGATTTCTGGACCTACTAAACATAGAGCTTCCATATGATCCAGCAATTCCACTCCTAGGTATTTACCCAAAGGACACAGAAACATCAATTCCAAAGAACACCTGCACCCCTATGTTTATAGCAGCAGTGTTCACAATAGCTAAGCTTTGGAAACAGCCCAAATGCCCAAAAATAGATGACTGGATCAAGAAGATGTGGTCCATATACACCATGGAATATTACTCAGCATTCAAAAAAGATAAACACATGCAATTTGCAGCAACATGGATGGCACTGGAAGGGATCATGCTCAGCGAAATAAGCCAAAAAGAAAAAGAAAAATACCGGATGGTCTCACTCATAGCAGGAATCTAGAAAACTTAAATAAGGGAACAGGAAAACGAATAACTATTAAGAAAGTGAAAATCAAAATCAACAAAAAACTACGAACCAGAGACACTTTTAGGGGGGCGGGTGTGGGAGGGGAGGGATTGGGGTCAGAATGGGGGGGCTGCAATTGTATGGGGATTATAAAAATAAAATTTATTATTAAAAAAAAAAAAAGACATGATGGGACAGATATAAAAATGTGATCATCACCTGGGTGTCTCCCATGTAGTAACCAAGCATGTTACTAACAGGGTGTGGCTCAAAATTGGAATCCAGGGCCTCTTTCTTCCCAAATGCCTTTATGTATCAATAAATTAAAATTTAAACCAAATAGCCTATTATACATGTTAAGGAATAAATTTACAGTACAGTTAACGAATGTTGGACAATATATTTTAACTATGAATTTCCAACTGGAAAAACCCTATGCAAGTAAAACACATTATATGGAATTTCTTCTAATCTCTGTGAAAATCATTCATCCCTTCAAATTATTCTTCTGGAATACAGTCTCTCATTCATGGTTCAAGTTCTAATTCTGGGTCCAAGTAGACAATTAAAAGAAATCTTCTAATCTTTAAAGTGCTTCAGAAGATAAAGGGCTTCCTTCTATCAAGTTTCCCCTCCATGCAGGGCAAATCATAGTTACTTAAACCTCTTATAATACTGTCTTACAAACTTCTAGAAATCAAGACAGAATTGCACATGACCAGTAATAACAAAAATGAAATAGTGAAAAAAAAAATAAAATAAAAAAAATAAAAACTCTGCCTAATAATAGAACTGACTGGCACCCCTAGGGGTGGCCAAGTGCTTTTCAAGCCCATATGTGCAGAACATGAAGGTCTGTGAAGAAAGAAGCCCTTTGTAGAACTGTTTTCATTTATAATCCTGAAGAGTTAGTCTTCTAGTCACACTTTGGATTCACACTTTCAATCCATATCAACAGGATTCACTCTCTAACAAATTGTCTTTAACAGCAACTTTTTGATGGGGATTTTGTTGTAGATTTAGCTGACATGGCCAAGTATAGGGGAATGTGACATAAGATCTTATGCAAGACAGATCAGGTTATTGATCTGGAACCACTGAATGCAAGTGATCTTTATCAGAATATTTAGTTTAGACTTTATAAAAACAAACCCAAGTCTAAGACCTTAATAAGTTAGTGATGGATTAATGTCAATGTAAATTAAGATGAAGGTGCTAGAATAAGAGGCAGTTTTTCTGGTACCCCAGCCACACTGGGTCTGTGCTAAGAGTCCTCACTCTGTGAGAGACAGGTAGTAGACAGTGACAGCAGCACTACAGAACAAGCAAGACTGTGACCCAGTTCCAGAGCTCCCTATGATTCAATCTTCATCAGAAAGTGGCCTGAGGGCCTCCCCAGTGGTGCAGCTGATTGAGCACTGCTCTGTGAAGCTATCCGCAGCCTCTGCAGCGCAGGTTCAATACCTGGCTGGCCAGGGAGAAACCCATATGGCGCGGCAGACCTCTCCTGCCTCACCCACTGCTCCCCTCAGCAGTGTCTTCGGTCTGTCTGCCTATTCTGCTCCCTGCTCTGTCTCTGGTGAATCCTCTCAACCTTCCGCACCTTTCACTGTACCCCAGTTCTTGTATAAATAAATCTAAAAAAAAAAAAAAGTGGCCTCATACTTTACTATATGCTATATTTTCTTGGATTTCAATGCTTCTAATTTGAAAAGTCATATCAAGTTAAACCAAAGTTTCAACCAATTCTAATGCTTCTCCCTGAATACTCAAGGATTCAGCCCCCACTGAGCTACATCACCACTTACTGACTGGAATAAGTGACAAGGCGAGGGGTCAGCAGTCTCCAATGAGACTCCACACTGGCATTTGTAACATTCTACATTTGGCAGTGTTCTAGCAGAACTTTTGCACAAATTCAAGCGAAAAAAAGTTTCTTTAAATTGGAACACTGATGATGCCTCTGAGAAAATTCAAATAGATTTCATGAATCGTGCTTCCCTCACAGGACATGAATTTGCTCAGAAAGTGTTCCTGTCAGATGCTCCTTGCTATATGGGTTTCTTTGTCAACTGTGACTACAAATTTTGTGAGCACTTTTTCATAGAGAAGACAACTTGCTTCACATGGACTTTAAACCAGCAAGCAAAAGAGATCTCTAGGAAGAGTGTAAGGTGGTCTACAATCTCTATATTGCATTTCTAGACTGGTCTGTCCTGTGGGTGTGTAGATGGATGTAGATGGAGTAATTTTTTTTTTTTTTCCACCCACAGCCCTGATTGTTAATAGGGGCATAGTAGACCTACTTTGACAATGCATCAGTTGATGGGTGCTTATTTCTAAGGTACCCTTGGATATTTCAGAGCTCAAGACTCCATGTTCAACACCCTCAAAGTCCTTCCCAGAGGCTTCCTTTTCCCAGAGGCAGAGATTTAGCTACACCCCTCAAGTTAACTTGGTTAATGCCTTCTTGACTATAAACAGTGGGATTAAGGAGATTGTAAATGTGAGGTCAACATGAATTAATCAGCCAGAATAAGCCTGGTATCAGTCTCAGTCAAATCCCCTTTATAAGTGTGGATAACAAGCACAGAATCAAGGACCAAAAGAAAAATAAATTTGGTCATGTCAACAGAGATTCAAACTATTATTAAGAAACAGAGTCAAAGAAGTCATTCTCTCCACTACAGTTGAATTAGGTTTTACAGAACTTCATGTAACAGCAAGAGGCACAGATAAATTGCAGCTGAGACCCAAAGCCAGCAGCTGAGACCCAAAGCCAGCAGCACTCCAGCCATCCTGACTAAAACCCAACCATGAACATTCTGCTCTTCAGACAGTCTGATCAGTTCGTGACAGGACATGAGGGTAATTGTTGTAGCAAACATCTGTCTATAGACGATCCCAAGTTTCATACGTGCCAGTTAATCAACATTTTTCAGCTGGTTCAGTTAAGTCAATGATTTAAATGCAAACACAACCATTTACAGAGGCATAGAATCCAACAATATATTTCTCAATTAAGGTCCCTTGATGAAAACTGCCAACGTTGGCTTTGCAAAAAGGAGGCAATGGCATCTTGCGGGTGGGCTGGTCTATTTGCTTTGTTTTCTGAATGGTTCCAGAGAGTGTCCTAAGTGGGAGGTCATCCACCAGTTGGTTCCATTTTATTTGTTTGGCAAATAGCTATGTTAGTGAAGTTAGGGAAGACCAATCTCACTACACTCAGAATCTATCTTCCCTTAAACTAACCAACTTCTTTTACCAAAAGAAGTGTGTTTTGCTGTTGAGATATTACCGCACTGAGAAGCCCTCACAGAAGGAATAACATTTGTACTCTTCTAGACTGCTTCTCCTAGGCACAGCCTATACATGTACTTACTTTAAGGCTACAAGGGGAAAGAGGGAGGGAGGCATAGAACTACCTTTCTGGCCCACAGGATTACAGATCTTGTTTTCAGAGAAGTTGCTGTGTAGATACTTAAAATTTGTCCTCTTGAACATTCCTAGGGCTATAACTTCATATTGTCTTTC
The DNA here is from genome assembly GCF_014898055.3 of Talpa occidentalis. NCBI lineage: Eukaryota > Metazoa > Chordata > Mammalia > Eulipotyphla > Talpidae > Talpa > Talpa occidentalis. Next base: position 14,572,214 of record NW_023601104.1, on the reverse strand, counting down.
TGCCCTTTGTAGCTAGCAGATAAAGAAACCATGGCTATGCTTATTTGTTCTATCTTCCTACCTGTCCATGAGCCAAGCCTGCTCCATATCTACAAACCAATGCTAATGGGTCATACTTGAAAGGATGTCAGTCTTTTAACTCAATGAAAACTTTTAGGGAAAAAAATTAAGCAAAGCACTTGGAGGGAAAGTTATGAAGACTGTCTATGTAAAAGTGACAGACAATCCAGCCTCTGAGTGGAGCAATAAATTTTGGAAACAAGTCCTTTCTCACAGAAAGGTCTTTGCAATGAGGAAACAAGATCTGGGCATCAAAGAAGGAGTTTTTCACAGAAGACATGGGATGATTCCAGTCTGTCCAGACTTCAGCTGACTGAAGGAATTCACTTTTGTACTATGGGTACTTGTTTTACCAAGTCCCAAAAGGGTTATAGTGGATGGTGTTCCAGCTTAACAAACTAGCTGCCTTTTCTCAGTCTGCCTGCACTCAGGAGTCAAGGAGAATGGGACACATTCTGGATATTTCATACAAATGGAATCATGCACTATGTGGCATTCTGAGTCGTTTCTTTCACTTAGGGTAAATTTTTCCAGGTTCATCTGTGCTGAAGCATATAGCACTACTTCATTTCCTTTCATGGCTGAATCATATTGCATGGTATGACTATACAACGTGTGTTTCATCTGTTCATCAGTTGATGGGCATTTGGATGGCTTCTACTTTTTGGCTCTTACAAATAGTGCTTCTATGAACACACATGTACAGTATTTGTTAGATTATACATTTCTAAATCTTTTGGTTATACACCAAGCAGTAGAAATGCTGGGCTACATCTGTTTAACTTTTTGAGAAAGTGACAAACTTTCACAGTGATTTCACTACTTTACAGTCTCACCAGCTATGAACAGGTTTTCAATTTCTTCATACACTTTCAATAATTGTTTTGATTTTCCTTTTATTCCACAGGCATGCTAGTGTGTGTAAAGTGTTATTTCATTTCTATCTCTATTTTCCCAATGATTAATAGTGTAGAGTACATTTTCATTGTTGGCTAATTATATATCTTCTTTGGAAAAAATGTTTATTCAAGTTCTTTGTCCATTTTTTCTACAAATATGTGGCAACTAAACAATATACTTTTGAAAAACAATGGGCCAAATAGTAAATCAAAAGGTAAATAAAAATTCTCTGGAAACAAATGATTATGGAAACACAACATAGTCAAATGTATAGATGCTGCAAAATCAGTTCTACTATGAAAGTTTATTGTGAAATTCATATATTGAGAAATTATGGCCCAGTTATTCCACTTTCTGGTATTTATCCAAAGAATATAAAAACACTTGCTCAAAAAGATATATGTACAGATTTGGTCACTGAAGTATTATTGTCAATGCCAATATTCAGAAATAATTTAAGTGCCCACTGACAGATGAATGGATAAAGATGTGGTATATATACGCAATGGAACACTATAAAAAAATTTCTTGTCATTTGCAACAATATGAACTGGCTCAGAGGGTATTATGCTAATTGAAATTAGACAAATATTTACAATTTAACTCACATGTGGAAGATACAGAAACAAACAAGCAAACAAAACAAAAGCAAACTCAGATTATAATCAGATTATAAGGATAGAGTGGTGGTTACCAAAGGGAAAGGTAGAAGGAGGTGGGTAAGTCAGGTAAATGGAATCATTGTGTGGGGATAGAAACCAGACTTTTTAAAAAAAAAAGATTTATTTATTTATGCATGCAAGAACTGGGGTACAGGCCAGAGGTGTGGGGGTGAAAGGATTCACCAGAGACAGAGTGGGGAGCAGAACAGGCAGAATGACTGAAATACACTGCTGAGGGGAGCAGCAGGTGAGTCAGGAGAGGTCTGCTGTGCCATGTGGGTAGCTCCCTGGCTGGCCGGGGATGGAAATCATGCTGCAGAGTCTGCAGATTGCTTCATAGTACTGTGCCTACCCTTTGCAACACCAGGGAGGCCCAGAAGCTAGACTTTTGATGGTGATTATAATGTAGTATTTTCAGATATCAAGATCTAATGTTGCACACCTATATAATGTTATAAACCATTGTTACTCAATTTTTTAAAGAAACTAGAAAGATCTCAAATGGCATAACTTTATATTCAAGAAACTAGGAGAACAAATTAAGTACAAAGTTCTTAATTTTGGAAGGAAATCGTAAAACTCAGAACAGAAGTAAATGAAATAGAGAAACAGGATAGGATAAACCAAATTAAGAACTGTTTTTTAAAAAGATAAAATGGACAAGCCATTATCTAAATTAAGAAAAGCAGAGAGAAAATAAAGTAAAATTAGAAAGAAAACACAATACAGTGATACTACAGAAATACATAGACACAAATGAGACTATATGATTAATTATATGCTAACAAATTAGATAAAATGGAAAAAATAGATTAATTTCTAATGTTAAAAAATAGAAAGAACAGGCTCAAAATGGAGATCTTCGTGCTACCCCCCCCCCACCAAGACTTAATACCTAATCCAATTGTAATTTCAACCTCTCCCAGAAGTGTAATCCTAAACCAATCAATCAGGAATTTTCTAATCAGCATCTATGAAGTAATCTGCATAATTACACTCTCCTGATTTCTGCTGAAGAAAATGATTTTACCTGAAATAATTTCTTCTGTTGCTAATAACCTTATTCTTCACTCCTCCTATCTATAAAACCTCCCATTTTATGTTCTCTCTTGCAATATCTAGATTAGATGCTGCCAATCCATGAATTATTTAGTAAAGTCAATTAGATCTCTAAATTTGTGGATTTTACTTTTCAATACTAGAAATACAAAACCTACCAAGACTGAATCATTAAAAAATAGAAAACCTGAACAGATCAACAAAGAGTAAAGAGATTAAGTAATCAAAAATCTCCCAATACAGAAAAGCCCAGAACCAGACAATTTCTCTGGCAAATTATACCAAACATTTAAACAAGAATTAATGCCATTCTCTCACAAATTTCTTTCCAGAAATTGAAGAAGGAACATTTCCAAACTTAGAAGGGCAGCAATTACTGATATCAAAATCTGTGGACACTACAAGGGAAAGACATAGACCAATATACCTGATGAGTCTAAATTTAAGAATTCGCAATCAAATACTAACAAACATAATCAACAAATACATTTAATTCATGATCAATTAGAATTTATCCTTGGGACGCAAGGATGGTTAACATACATAAATCAATAAATATACCTACCACATTAATATAATGAAAGATAAAAATCATAAAATCATCTCATAGATGCAAAATATTTGACAAAATACAAGTACAACCAACATACAGAAATTCATTACTCTGCACTAGTAATGAAACATCTGGAAAAGAAATAAAACTATCCCATACAAAATAGCATAAAAAATATCTGGTTTCAGTTGCATAAACTTTCACCTTTATAAAACAGCACAAAAAAATAATAAAATACTTAGGAATAAATTTAACCAGAGAAGTGAAAGATCTGTACTAAAATAACTAATATTTTGTGAAAGAAATCAAGAAAACACAAATGGAAAAACACCCCATGCCCATGGGTAAGAATAGTATTGTTCATATGTTCATACAACCAAAAACCAACTATAGATTCAATGAAATCCACATCAAAATGTCAATGATATTCTTCACAGAAATGGAAATAGCAATCCTAAAAATTGTATGGTATCACAAAGACACTGAATATTAAAAGCAATCCTGAGGAAAAATAACCAAACTGGAAGTATATATCCTACCCTCAAACTACACTACAAAATTATAGTTACAAAATCAGTATGGTGCTGACATAAAAAAAAATGGATATACAGACCACTAGGACAGAAAAAACAGTCTAAAATAAAACCCTGCATACATGATCAGCTAATCTTTGACTAAAAAGCCAACAATACTCAATGGGAGTAGAATTCTTTTCAACAGCTGATGCTGGAAAAATTGGATAAACACATGCAGAATAATGAAACTGGATCCCTATTTCACACTATTCACAAAAATGAATTTTAAATGGATCAAAGATTTAAACATAGGACTTGATACCTTCTCTAGAAGACAACTTAGGGGGAAAATTCCTCTACTTATGTATTGGCAATGATTTTTCTGGCTATGACATCAAAAACAGAAAACAACAAAAGTGAAAATCAACAAACAGGACTACATCAAACCTAAAAACTTCTATACAACAAAAGAAACAATTAACAAAATGAAACAGGAGACAATTTTTGTAAACCATGTTATCAGGCAAGGAGTTAATGTCCTAAATACATAAAGAACTCATATAGCACAATGAAAAAAAAAGCTATTTAAAATGTGGAAAAAGGAACTAAATTATTTTTCCAAAGAAGATATTTAAATGCAAATGGTACATAAAAGCAGTTCAGCCTAACTTGTCATCAAGGAAATGCAAATCAAAATCATAGTGATACCACATCACGTCTGGCTGTCATCAAGAATACAAGGATAAGTGTTGGCAAAGATGTGGAGAAAAGGAAGTCCTGGTTCTCTACTGGTGAGAATGTAAATTGGTTCAATCACTATGGAAAGCAACAACAACAAAAAATCTAAAAATACAGCTACCATTATGATCCAGCAATTCCATTTCTGGTGTATAACCCAAGGCAATGAAAATAGGATATCAAATAGATCTATGCATTTCCACGTTTATTGCCACATTATTCACATAGTCAAGACAGGGAAACAACCTTAGTGTCCATCAATGGGAAAAGAGTTACATATAAAGAAGATTTATACATAAATTATAATTACATATATAAATAATCACTGAACAACTCAGAATAGAATGTTATTTAGCCATGAGAAAGGACATCCCATTTATAACAACCCAGATGGAACTTGCGTATATTATGCTAAACGAGATAAAATAAACTAAGTATTATATGATATCACTTCAATTGAAATCTAAAAAAGCCAAACTCATGAGAGCAAAGTAAAATGCTAGTTACTAGAAAATAGGATTTGGAAAGGGTGAATGAGACAAATGTTTAAGTGTAAACCAGTAATGAGTAGCAAACAACCCTGGAGTTCTAATCCAAAGTACAGTGAATATAGACAACAATATTATTAATATAATCATCAAACTTCCTAAGAGTCTAGAACTTATGTTTCTAGCCACTAACAAGAAAGGATAACTATGTAACATGACAGAAGTACTAAAATCATTACAGTGGGCCTCCCTGGTGGCACAAGGGTTAAGACACAACCTGTGAATCCACAGCCATTGCATTCCAAGTTTGAACCCCCGCCAGGGAGTTACCCACATGGCACAGCAGACCTCTCCTGACTCACCCGCTTCTCCCCTCAGCAGTGCATTTCAACAGAACTGACTGTTCTGTTCCCCACTCTGTCTCTCCTGAATCCTCTCACTCCCCACACCTCTGGCCTATATCCCTGTTCTTGCATGCATAAATAAGTCTTAAAAAAATCATTATTACAGTAATCATCATATTACAACATATTAATGTGTCAAATTGACATGTACTAATTAGGTTTCACAATGTTAGATTTCATATATATTATAAGGAAAAAACAAAGCCCATTTTGCTCTCACATGGAGTAGAAAACCATATACATTCACAACAGGGGATTTAGGGTTTCTAGAGCAAGATTAAACCACCTGCAGCAAAGAATTACCCATTTTTGACAAACATCCTTAGCATGTCCCTGGGATTTGATATAAATGGAGTGCTTGACTATTCCGTCTTGGTCTCAGTCTACTGATCTTACAACAGCACTGGCTCTTAGGGGTCTTAGGTTTGCAAGATGCCCTTCAGCAATAACTGAGGAAATGGAAAAACAGATGCTTACTACTTACAAAACTTGGAAATTAAACAGCATATCTGGGCCACAGTGAGGTTGCAGGTAGAAAGACAGACAGCAGGAGTTTGGATCCTGCTTTAATTGGGGCTGAGGGTAGAGGTTTTGCAGGCAGTAAACTCAAATTATAAAAGTGGGAAATTAAAGCACAGGAAGAGACTAAAAAAGAAAAAAGGAAAGACATCAGTCCCAACTCCCCTGTCATCTAAATAAACCAGGACCTGTAAAACAAAAGACACCTCCCTGAGGGCAGGGGTGGGAGGAGAGCCTCACTCTCATCTGGTCTTGGGCCTCATTGAACTGGAAGCCCCAAGACGGATGCCTAGGCATTGAGCTTGGTTCAAGCATTAGCATTACAAAAAGGAAACATCAACTCTGGGAATTTACCATATATTGACCATGGGACCCAAGGTGTCCATGAAACCTTAAGTGTTTGTATTGAGCTGCCAAGAAAGTCCAAGTCCTACAACTGTGTAGTCCCAGCAGTAATGCACAGTGATGTGGAAATGGCACAGTCATGACCAAGCATGAATGGAACCAGGAAAACATGCAGGCACCATGAGTAGACAGCCCAGGCCCCAAGTCAGTCACCACTATTTTATCACCCCACACCCTGCAGTTCAGACTGGTGCTTTCAAGGGTGTCCCCCTCCTTGGATGTACTCAGTAGCTTAAACAAAGGTAAAAAAGAAAATTCTGAACTTGATTTCTGGATGGGTTATTACATGGGTGCAATCCAAAGAAAGACAAGGCTCTCACTCAGGGACGGTTAGTGGAAACAGAAAATTCTCCCAATGGAAAAAGTACAACTAGCATTGCATGGAAGCTTAAATGGCCCAAGGTGAAAATATATCTTGAAAAGATAGGAGAAGTAAAGGAAGTTCAGACAAGAGATAGGTAGATGGAAAAAGAGAAATGAGCATGACATTTTAAATGCTCACGTAACATATTTATGCCCACCAGAAAGCAGTCACCTGAGAAGCAGCACTAAACAATCAGCTAGACAAAGCAACCAGTTGCTATCAGCACACTTTTGTCAGCATCAACCCTGCTGGCATGATAGGAATGTGAAGGAAGGGGTTGTGGTGGCAAAGAAAGCAATTATGCTTAGTTTCATCACCATAAGTTTTCCTTACCAAGGCTCATCTTGCCTTGCCAGTTCTGATATCTACCCTGCCAGCAACAGAAAACAAAACAGCCTCCATTTTGGCACTACTCCTTGAAAAGACCAATTGCTCACTTGCTAACAGTGGACTAAAGGAAGCAACTGCATCCTGGAAAGGTTATTGATTTGTTTTCATGAGAATATATATGGACATACTTCACAGAAGACTTGTGTAAGTGGGCCCATGTTTTAGGATCTATTGGTTTTGGTTTTATCACATCCTGCACCACCCAAATCTGCTAGCCTGATAAAATATTGGAATGGTCTGGTAGAAAGACAGCTGAAGTATGAGCTCAGAGACAAATGTTCAGAGGCACTTGAAGAGAATGTAATGTGTGCCAAAAAGGAAGGAATATACACCATGAAATCAAAAAGTAAAAGCCAAAAAGGCTATACTTATTCCAATGATGTACTGGAGGACTTTGTTTTTATCCCCATAATTTTCAGCTTTGCAAGATTGGAGTTTCTGTTCATCAAAGATACAGTCTTGCCAGGGAACACAGCAAGAGCCCATTGCACTACTAGATACAGCTGACACCTAGTATTTTGGATTCTTTATGCCCATGGATGAGAAAGCAAGAGGAATAGTCACTGTCCTGGTGTCCTTAATCCTGATCAGGAGCTTGCTTTTACTCAATAGAGGCAGAGAAGGGTATATATGGATGGCAGGTGATCTACTTAGCTATTTCTCGACATTCTCTTGCTGTATGTAACAATTCCTTTGAGCTGTTATAGCAAAATACCATTGACTAGGGGGCTTAAACAACAGCCATTTTTATCCTATTCTAAAGTTTAGAAGTCCAAAATCAAGATGCTGGTTGATTTGGTTTCTGGTGCGTTCCCTCTTTCTGGCTTGCAGATGGCTGCCTTCTTGCTGTGTCCTTGCACAGTGAAAGAGTAAGCTTTCCAGCATCTCTTTTATAAATTCACTAATCCCAACATAGGGCCCCACCTTCATGACCTTATTACTTCCTTAAGATTCCACCATCATATTAAGAGTCTGGGCTTCACACAAGGGACAATGGATATGGATCACAGGGGCTATCTTGGTGGAAGAACAATGGGGACACTACATGTGAGGGGAGAAATCAAATACTGTCCAAAAATTAACTGATCTAAGAAAATAATTTTAATAAAAAAAAAAAAAAAAAGAACAGTTCTCAATCTTTATCCAGTTGCACTCATGACTTAGTCCTTGCTGCCTCTGGTTGCTCATTCCCTCCAGGGCCCACCTATCCTCATCAAAGTAACCCTGAGGCCACCAAGGCTGGATTTGCCTTTGAAAGGACCAGAAACATCTTCTCCTGACTTTCACCTAGTGATCTTAAACCCTTTGAATACTAAAGGGATTTTCCCCTTTACTGTAGGATTGACATTGTTTTAGCTCTCCCACAGCAATTTGCAAATCAAGGGGTTCTGCTCTGCCTTGTCTACCTGTATTTTCTCAGGATCCATCACTTTTTCTTCTCTGCGGGTCCCTCTTGAAATCTTCTGTGTGCTGATGTTCAGTCAAATCTCTGTCTGGCTTGGTAATCACAGCACCACTGAGAATCTTGGGAATTACCTTTTCTGACTTGCTTTCCCATTGTGTATGCCCTCCACAGCAGCATCTACCTTATTTGGGGTTGGTTAATTAGGAAATCATTAGGGTTTCTCCTCAATTTAGCAATGAGAGTTTAAACTACAACCTTATTATACAAAGCCCCTTTTATACTTGCTCAAAATAGATCAATGATATATAGTCTATCTATTGTCTTTTTTTTAATATCTTCTTATGTATGCTACCAGTCATTTTGTAAACTTTTCAACTTTTCAACCTTCGGACATATGGTTAAAAACTCTTAGGAACATAGGAGGACATTCGCAAATATTTGTAAGAGTGACTAGATGCTTCAGTCAGGCCAAATTTCTAAAATGTTTTTCTGTTTCATGACAATGAGATGCTAAAAAAGCATTTTTATATTGAAGTGGAAAGAGTTAGATGGTAATGGACCTGATGTGTTCATTATTTGAGGACAGCCCTCCCTTGGCCATAAAGGACTGTTTCCTTGGGCTCAGTTAAACACTGAGAATATTCTGCCTTTTGTATACCTTGTGACTTTTTAAGACATAATAGGCCTGCCTGCTGGTGAGCCAATATTTGAGGTCCATGTCTCTCAAAGTTGGTGCTGTCCAGGTATTTTCACAGCCAAGACTTATGACCCTCACCCTGAGATATGATGACATCTCTCATTCTTCATTCATGTTATTGCAAAACTTGTACATTAAAGGATTAAGATTTTCAACACTTTCCAGGTCTCCACCCTTTCCTGAATTAAACTGATATTTGTCAAATGACTAGTTTCCTGAGAAATCACTAGTAAATCTGCATTGATGTTTTCTCTACATTTTGCTAAGAACTGTAGTTCTTTGTAAGCCTAGAGCATGTACTCAGTTTCCTCATTTTCACAGTTCATTGGTACCCCTACAAACCCACAGATATCTTCATAACCACAAACATACCTTTATAGCAAAGAAGCTGCCTTTGGTCCCAAACTTAATTTGTTGACAGTCTGTGGGCAGTAATGATCCTATAATCAAGATAATCGATAGATCACAATAATCAGCATACTGTACTGAGAGCCATAGAACTCCAAAACTCCCAGCCTAAATTGCACTGGTTCCCTAGCCCAAACCTTAACAGTGTCTTCCCAATGTTTCTTCTCTTTGTCTCACTCTTTTAGTGATTCTCATAGTGCTTCACATCAGGAAAGCAGGCTGCTTTTCTTGTGACTCATTTCCAGTTAGTAACATTGCTGCTGTAACTTCCAAAACTAGAAAGCTTGCAGACAATCACTTTTGAAAATGGGAAATATAGAGGTGAGACAGAGAAGAAAAGCTTTGTTATAATCTACCACATCTTTCCGGTGCATTCTTCAAGCTACATTCTCAATATACCGGCCTGTGTTTAGGCTCTAAAAATTTGAACTAATCAAAAATCTCTGGACTACTCTAGCAGACTAGTTTTGCCAGCCCAATTTCCACACTGATGCCACAGTGTTCTTGCTGAACTTAATTCACATATATCTTGCTTGTCAAACAACTTTATTAAAAGTGATCTGTGAAGTATTCAGTGACTGATTCTATGCAGTTGACTCAGATAAGCTATTAACCCCAATCACCAAGTCCTGGAATATTTTACAGAGTCATGAACTATATTTGAGGTTTTCATTAGCAGAATACTATTTAGTTTTCAGGGTTAATTATACATCATTTGCTATTGCTTGCTCACTAACAACGTTATGATCCTCAATCTTGTATTCAACAAGTTGCTTCTGTCTGTCCTTCTACCTGATAGCTATGCATACTAAGGCAATTCAACCTACATCTTAGCTATAAATCCAGAAGGGTATTGGACATTTCCATGGAAACTCAGAGTTCCTGGATCTTAATTCCTGAACATTTCCATGGTCTACAAGTCTAGACAGTATTACATTCACTGGAAAAAAGATTTGGGTAATGTATTTTATTAATCTACAAAAGAGAGTCAAATTAATTTCTGCTTAAATATAGAGAGGCAAAGCATTTAAAGAGAAAGAAGACACTAGTCACAGAAAACAAGACTTTCAAATATGTGGCTACAACAAGACTCTAGAACTGCCCAGTGTGCATTTGAACCAATATATTGAAAATTTATGAAGCTCTATTAAGTACAAGACACTGTTGACTAGGTAGTATGCAGACACGCTGATAAAAATATGAAAGATTAACTGATACTATAAATACATAAAAGAAATGCAAGGGGCTTCAAGGGCTCCAACATCCAGCTGTGTGAAGCTCAGATAAGATGGAAGGATGATATCGCAAATGAATATTGAAAGACTGACAAGAATTTATTGGGAAGAGACAGCGGAAGTCATTTTGCATGGACCAAATGGAATGAGTACTATTAAAACACCTGCAATTTCAAGTGAGTTGTAGGAAAACTGAACCAGAATGTATGCTCCAGTAAGCAAGTATTGTGAAAAGGTTCCCCTAGCCTATCCTTCCACTGTCATGCAAGACAGTGATTAAAAGGACAAGTAGTTTATCCATTGGCTATAGAAATACAAGCACGGGAGACTTTGAAAAGAGACATAATCATCAGAACCTCAATTTAGAGAAACTTGCGCAATAATAGAAAAGTCTCATATTGGAAGAAAAATAATGAACAAGCAGACTTTTAGAGCCAATAACAAAGGACATGGTGATTTCTGACAGACTTGAACATTTCCTCTCAACTTCCCAATATAAAAATCTAGAAAGGCACTAAGTTCTCTTGGAGGGAGAGATTGCACCAGGCTGGGAGCAGATACCTGCTCCAGCCCTCCTTACAGTCCCTCTTAGATTATAGGTAAAAGGTTTATATAACAAGATCATGCAAAAGCCAACTCTTTCCTTCAAAAATCATTATCTACAAGTAGAAAACAGTGTTTCTCTTGGCCCCCATCAATATATCTTTCTACAAATATTCAAAAGCTGTAACTCAAAGAAAAGAGTAGAAGAGAAAATGGAAGTATTAGAGCCCAATTACAAAACCACTTCTAGCATTTTCCCCCAGTTGGGTTCCTCACCTCTTCTGCCCAGTGTTCTGAGGAAGATGACATTGCTCTAAATATAAAATATCCTACATGCTTGAGGTAAGGGTAGAACAAGACATTTCTGTCATTATTGAACTAAAGTAAAGCCAAAAACCCTGTAACACTAATAACTGAGTAGGGAACTGTGCGAGACTGCCTCCTTTCCAGTTGTAGATCTGACAAGGGGGTTTGAGGAAAGCTGAGTATAATCTACATAATACAGTTAAATACATCTTTAATCAAGAAATGTCTCATATTGGTTTTCTTCTGTTCAACCAGTTAAAAGTACACTGAAAATAAAAAGACAAATATTATAAATTCAAGAGAAGCAAACTTAAAATTACTTAAAAATTACTTTCTGTAAAACTTAGAAAATATTTTAGGAAAAAAAAAATGGCTTTTCATTCTTACTAAAATACATGAAAATGTGGTCCCTAAGGAAGAGAAACAAAAAGTTACAAGAAATTCAAGGTAAGAAGAGAAAAAAGAATTGAGGGGCAAAAACTAAAAATGTAAAATAATTTGAATGTGTACTGGAAGAACAGAATAGCATTCAAATTACAGATCGAATTAGTATATAGCAGACACTTGCTACACACTCCTTGAATGCAAAGGAAATAAGTCAAAGCAAATGTCAAGATGAGGTGAAATAGTAGATACTCATTTCTTATCTCCCATAGCTATAATTCAGATATTCAGGAATAGTAATAAAACAAGAAGAGATGAAAATTTTAATATAGGATTAAAAATATTCTCCAAATTCTGTGCGATATTTAAAAACCAATGTTTAGACCTATTTTAGCAAAACATTAACGTTACAATTACAGAAAGATAGCATTTAAAGTAAATAATGATCACAGCTGCTTCTCACCAGTATAATTCAACTTAAATTGGGGGATTATTTGTTTTGAGAAAGGTAGTTCTTTCATTCATCTGTTGTTTTATCTGAGAAATAGTTTTGACAGGTCTTTCTGAGTCTATCTCAAAGTCACAAATATTAGGGAATAAACTTCAGATACAAGACAGTTGAGCAAAGAATAACCCTGAGAAATTCACCCAGAGAAGAGCCCAGAAATCATATTGAAAATATGTGAAAGAAATGAGGACATGAAAGAAATATCTTCACACATCAAACTAAGTTCCAGTAGGTACGAACTTAACTAATATTCAAAAATAATGCTGTGCATTTTCAATCTAAACACTTGTATTTTTCCTTACTTCTAGAAAAACTTTAACCACACTCTAACATTAATAAAAATAAATCCTTATTTAGAAAAATATATACACTTACTTTAGGATAACCTGTGGCTTTCCTCAGTCTAATTGTCATCCCATCATACATATTCTGTCTCATCTTTCTCTAGATTGACGGAGACAATTCTTCAACATAAATTATAGGAGAAAATAGACCAAAATTCTCAGGGAAATAAGAAATGTATAGGTTTCTTGACGAGCTATGTTAGTACTCAAGGAAGGGGATAGTAGGAGTTCAGAAAATCAAAAGACTAAGTTCTTTCAACAAGGAATAAGGGACTTTGTACTCTATTAAATAATTGCTATAGCAAGAGACAGGAAGAAATGGAATGCAGGGCCTCCCCGGTGGCGCAGTGGTTGAGCACTGGGTTGCGAAGCTGCCCGCGGCCTCTGCAGCGCCGGTTCGATCCCCGGCAGCTCCCCGGCCACCGGAGGAGGGTCCCACATGGCGCGCAGACCTCTCCTGCCACCCGCTGCTCCCCTCAGCAGTGTACTTCGGTCCTTCTGCCTGCTCTGCTCCCCGCTCTGGCTCTGGTGAATTCTCTCACCCTCCCGCGCTTCTGACTGTACCCAGTGCATGTATAAACAAAAACAAACAAAATAAAGAAAGAAAGAAAGAAAAACATGCCTCTATATAAAAAAAAAAAGAAAAAGAAAGAAATGGAATGCAAAACAAAGAGTGAGCAAAAAATTAAGCAAAATACTTTGAAAGACAGAAATAAGTTTACAAACAATTGAAAAGACAGACTGGGATATTTGGGCTCTTTGGCCTCCTCCTAAGGAGACACCAGCACAGTAATTAAACATGTGTAACTATAAACTTTATTATAAAATATTATTTTGTTTAAAATTCAAATCAGTGAGGGGGAAGAAAAAAGTTTTTATTAAGAAAAGACAATGAAGGAAGAGTAGATAATTAAGACAATACAAAATGAGTTTTTAAAAATATCAAAGCATCAGTAAATCATAACAAAAATGAATGGATTAAACTTATGGATACAAGACTTGGAACCATAAAATACTTAGAAGAAAACACAGGGAAAACACTCCATGACATAAACTTCAGAAACATCTTTGTAGACTCATTTCCAGCAGCAAGGAAAACAAAGGAGAAAATAAACAACTGGGACTGTTTCAAATTAAAAAGCTTCTACACAGGGAAAGAGACAGTGACCAAAACAAAGGGATACCATACTGAATGGGAGAAAATATTTGCATATCATATGTCTGATAAGGGATCTGCACTGAAGAGCTTATATAGCTCAACAAAATGAAAACAGAGAACACAGTCAAAAAATGGGCAGAAGAACTAAATAGGTCCCTCTTCAAAGAGGACACACAGATGGCCAACAGGAACATGAAAAAGTGCTCATCATCATTTATCAGGGAAATGCAAATCAAAACCACAATGAGACACGAACTCACACCTGTGAGAATGGCCCATATCAAAAAAATCACAACCAAATGCTGGTGAGATTGTGTGAAAAATGAAACTTATGACACTGTTGGTGGGAATGCAGACTGGTCCAGACTCCATGGAAGGCAGTGTGTGGATGGCTCAAAAGACTAAAAATGGATCTTCTACATGATCCAGCTATTCCACATCTATGTATCTGTCCAGAGAGTGCAAAAATATTAATTCAAAAGGAAATCTGCATGCCTATGTTTATAGCAGCACTGTCTCTTTCTTTAAAAAGATTATTTGTGCATATAAAAACTGGGGTGTAGGGGTTGAGAGGATTCATCAGAGACAGAGTCGGGAGCAGAACAGGCAGATCTACTGAAATACACTGCCGAGGAGAGCAGCGGGTGAGACAGGAGAGGTCTGCTGCACCATGTGTGGGTTAGTTCCCTGACCAGGGATTGAACTCAGGTCGCAATGGTGATAGTGTTGAGACTTAACCCCTATGCCATCAGGGAATCCCAGTAGCATTATTTCAATAGCCAAGACATGGAAACAACCTAACTTCCCCAGGACAGAGGAGTGGATGGGAAAAAACGTGGTATATATATACACACAAAGGAATACTAGTCATCAATCAAAATATATAAACTCATGACATTTGCGGCAACATGGATGGAACTGGAAGGCATTATTCTAAGTGAAGTGAGGCAGAAAGAAAAAGATAAATACCAGATGGTTTCACTAATATGTGGAATCTAGAGAGACTAAACAAAGGTTAAGACAAATTGCAAAGCTGACCCTTGAGAACTGTAGGCACTTATCAGACTGTGAGGAGTTATTAAAATTGCATTTTTTAAAAATCTCCCAGTTATCACTTAAAATGTATAAAACTTAAGCTATGATGAGACTTGGGTGTTGAATTTTTAAGATTCTTCTTCTAGATAATGTTACAGGGTAGTACTCAGGGAAAGGGAAGGTTTCAGTTTCCCTGTCTCATCCTAAGGAAGGGCAGAGCTGGGCAGGGAGATGAAGCTAGAAAACACTGAGAAAGGAGAGAAGACCTGGCTGAGGAGAAACAGAGACATATGGAGATCAAGAAGATGACCTGGAGGAAGCTGAGCTTGTTTCTTGGCCATGAACTTGTACCAGAAACTTGGGGTCATGTAAGGGGACAGTTGAAATAAACATGGGTGAGAGACCATGGGGAGGCTCACAATGGCAGCCTTTATCTTAGTTTTGATTTTGCTCTTTTCCTTCCAGACTAGTCTGGCCCCTTCTTTATGGGTCCTCACCAGAAGGTGCCTTAGACTTTGGCAAGCTTCTGGGCTTCAGTGGCCCTATCTTGGGCTAACCCTGTTTGGCTTGGCATTTACCCACGAGGGGTTGGGTAATTTTGGGTGTTTTAATTGAAAAATACATTTTTTTTTCTCTTTCTCTTGTCTCTATCACACACTAATTATATGAAGTTCCTTTCTATTGAAGATCTTATGCAATCGAGCGTGTTTTGTTTTGATGCGGCGGATGGCAGAGACCCATTTGAAACAGGCAAGTTGGGGGTTCCTGGAGTGCCCTTTACCTTGCTCAATAACAAGAGAACGTTCAGAAAAAGTGAAAGAGGAGGAAGTTATCAAAAGCTGTAGAAAAATATTTTACCACAACTGAAGGCCTTGATGGAAATACATTGACACTGAAACATCACCATGTAAGGATGAACACAAGATTCTAGAGGCTGCTAGAAAAGAAGAGGAAAATGGTTATCTACTACAGGGTTAACTTTGGAGCTGGTTTAGAAGCCTGTTAGCACAAATCCAAGAAACTTTAGGACACTAACTCCTTTTTGTAGCACTGATCTATTTGTTCATTTTTTTAAATCTCATTTTTACTTGCTAATGTTGGTTTATGTTACCATACCACACCCACCACCAAAGTACCAAAAACTCTCCATCATAATCCACTGAGGCCCTCCCCCCTCCCAGGTGCTACTGTACTAGAGAATCTAAGCATGATAAATGAAGATTTTGGTAGATTGTGAAGGAAAAATAAAACTTAAGCGGAACCTAAAGTGACTTGCAGTTAAGTCATGCATTAAATTACTCAGCCTAACCTGGATTTATGCTGAAACCACCTGACCTGGGCTTAGAGCCCCTCACTCTATGCGCAGAGACATCCAAACTTGATGTGTGAAAATCTGAACTTGGAGGGAAAAATTATGCCTCCGAAGGCTTAAATCATGCTTAAATCATGCCTGAAATCATGCCACCTAGTGGCATGCAGGTTAGAAAATGTGTTCCTTTCCTGGAAGTAGTTGCTTTCCCTTCTGGGTACTGTCTGCAGTGAAACAGAAAAGGAGGAATGGTCTGTACAAGGATACACTGTTAAGTAGGGTTACTGCTGCAGGTGACTGATGGGGAATGTTCTGAGGAGTATGTGAAATCAAAGAACGAAAACACTGACTTCCATTCCTGATTTGAATGAGGATTGCTCATTCAGGTATTAACTCCCCCACACTTCTGAGTTGGGTATGTGACTATCCAACACGTTCCCACAGGATCCCACATGAATGATATCTGAAGACCCAGGCACAGAGCAGAGACCCCCAGTGCAAGTGTGGGGGGAAGTGAGGATGGCACAAAGCACATGAGAAGCAGTTTGATATCCTTGGCCAGAGTCAGCAGCAGCAGCAGAGAGGATATGAGACTTTACATGAGAAGAGTTTGATACAGGAGCCCTAGAGTGTTCCTGAGCTCTGTGTCAACAGTTTTGGGTTTTTTTTTTTTAATTTATTTATTCATTTATACAAGCACTGGGTATAGTCAGAAGCGCGGGAGGGTGAGAGGATCCACCAGAGACAGAGAGGGTAACAGAACAGGCAGACCGACGAAATACACTGGTGAGGGAAGCAGCGGGCAGCAGGAGAGGTCTGCTACACCATGTGGGACCCTTGCCAGTGGCCGGGGATCGAACAGGCGCTGCAGAGGCTGTGGGGGCAGCTTCGCAGCCCAGTGCTCAACCACTGTGCCACCACGGGAGGCCCTGTGTCAACAGTTTTTATGTAGGCATTATGTAAAGTCTATTGGAACTCAGGAAAGAAATGAAGGCATCATATTGGGTTGTCTCTACTAAGTCTTATATTGGTGAAGTGTCCTATGCGGCTCCCCACCACATATTTGTAAAACAGTTGACTCTTAAATAACTGAGGTTTGAATTGTTGTGATCCACTTATACATCCATTTTTTTTTTTCTGACTGTGGATTCTGCATTTATAGATTCCACACACTGCAGATGTAGAACTGCACGTGCAGGTTGAGACAGGAAGCAGACTACAGGTAGCAGAGGATTTTCAACTAACTGCACAGAGGTCAGCACCCCTAACCCAGGCCATGTTCAAGAGCCAGCTATAGTTCCTTTGTAAACAAACCTTCCTTGAATCATCCTATTTTGAGCATGCCCTCTGATTTTTGTTGGTATCCCCCAACCCAAAGATAAAGCATTGTTCTCATGAAGCCAATGGAGAATCCCTGTCACACTTAGTACTGCCCCACAGCTGTGACCTATGAATACAGTCATGTGTGGGTCTGATTCAAATGCAAATCCATCATGTAGCAATGCTCTTCTGTGCTGTACTCATAACTGGTGTTCTAACAGTATTGATCCCAACTCATTTTTTTTTTCACTTAGTATTATTGAAAAGATTTCTCCTTGATAACACAGCTTACAAAATGAGTTTAGTGATGAGACAAAAAGCATGCCCAGCATTTCATCCTCATGTGCTTCATATATGGTGGAATTGGTTTTGTCCAACTATAAAAGCAAATTATCTGTCAGCACTTAATGTGACAGTAATTGCTTATCGACTTTGTATACCATCACTATAAGGCCAAGGTATCTTTCTAGTAAAGAAATTGTACTTAAAGCTTTTCTTTTCTGCATGTGCTCTATTTCTCCCGTATGTATAATATGGGCTTCTTAGACTAGAGGGTATTGCGTTTGTATTTTCTATGAGCTTTATAACTTGGAATAAGAGTGCTAATGTTTTGGTCTCTTTTTGTCTTAGTGGCAGTAAGTTTTACACTCGATGCCATTAGTGTATGCTTTTCCTGGAAAAAAAAAAATTTTGCCTGCTAGCATGCTCACTATACTTTGCTTATAAAACCATGTAAAAGTTTTTTTATTATTGAAATTTTATTTTTATATTCCCCTTACAATTACAACCCCCTTATTTTGACCCCAAGCCCTCATTTCCCCGCCCCCCACCCACCATAGAGTGTCTCTAGTTCACAGTTGTTTGTTGATTTTGATATTTTCTTTCTTATAGTCATTCATTTTCCTGGTCCCTTATTTAAGTTTTCTAGATTCCTGCTATGAGTGAGACCATCCGGTATTTTTCTTTTTCTTTCTGGCTTATTTTGCTGAGCATGATCCCTTCCAGCGCCATCCATGTTGCTGCAAATGGCATGTGTTTATCTTTTTTGAATGCTGAGTAATATTCCATGGTGTATATGTACCACATCTTCTTGATCCAGTCATCTATTTTTGGGCATTTGGGCTGTTTCCAAAGCTTAGCTATTGTAAACAGTGCTGCTATAAACATAGGGGTGCAGGTGCTCTTTGGAATTGATGTTTCTGTGTCCTTTGGGTAAATACCTAGGAGTGGAATTGCTGGATCATATGGAAGCTCTATGTTTATTTTTTTTTAACCTATCAAATGCATTTTTATTTTCAATCAGACATTAATTTCAAAGTTTCATTTTGATCCTGCTTGAGTGAATGGGTAAATAATTATGCAATAATTTTCTACAAGAGCAAATGCTTAATTCCATAGGTGATGGTAAACATTTATATCTGTGTTTAGTAGGTCCAGAAATCTCCACACAGCTCTCCATAGTGGTTGGACCAGTTTGCACTCCCACCAACAGTGCAGAAGAGTTCCTTTTTCTCCACACCCTCGCCAACATTTGTTGTTGGTAGTTTGTTTAATTATGTGCCATTCTCACTGGTGTGAGATGGTATCTCATGGTAGTTTTGATTTGCATTTCCCTGATGACAAGTGATGTTGAACATTTTTTCATATTCCTGTTGGCCATTTGCATTTCCTCTTCAGAGAAGTTTCTTTTTAGCTCTTCTGCCCATTTTTTGACTGGATTATTTTCTTTGTTGTTGTTGAGTCTCATCAGCTCTTTGCAGATTTTTGTGATCAGTCCTTTATCATTAGAGTTGTGTGCAAAAATGTTCTCCCAGTTGGTGGGGTTTCTCTTTGTTTTGGTTATCGTCTCTTTTGCTGTGCAGAAGCTCTTTAATTTGATGTAGTCCCAGCTGTTTATCTTTGCCTTCACTATCACTGCTTTGGGTGATATGTCTGTAAAGATGTCTTTGATGTGCATATCATGTAGTAAAACCATGGAAAAGTTTTAAGGCTTTCATGACAATTTCATGACACTGTACTGTGATTTTTTTTTTTTTAGATTTATTTATTTATACAAGCACTGGGTACAGTCAGAAGCATGGGAGGGTGAGAGAATTCACCAGCGCCAGAGCAAGGAGCAGAACAGACAGACTGAAGAAATACACTGCTGAGGGGAGCAGTGGGCGGCAAGTGAGGTCTGCGCGCCATGTGGGACCCTCACCCAGTGGCCGGTGATCTAACCGGCTCTGCAGAGGCTGCGAGCAGCTTCACAACCCAGCACTCAACTGCTGCACCATCGGGGAGGCCCCTATACTGTTACTTCATCCATTATATCAATATTCATATTCTTCCTCATCTTTCCTTGAATGCTTAATAACTAGTCAAATCACTTTTTCAGTAGATACTAATTTTAATATTCACTACACTACTATAGAGTATTTACACATTCAGCATTATTTTGAGTGGCAGTCACTGTTCCTATTTTATCATGGCATTGTTTCTCTCCATTCCTTATGAACTACTTCTTGTACTACTGTGGAACTACAAAGTTTAGTGAAGTAGAGATACAACAGAAAAGAGAAATTACATTTTCACAGATATACTAAGTTCTTCCTTATTGTGTTCTTAAATGCAATTCACTCTACCACATGTGCAAATTATTAGTTAACATCAATTATGGTATTAATGAGATGCATTTTATGTAATTTATGTCACTTTACAATTAATAACTTAAATATAAAATTTGTGGTGCACATGAGAAGCTATTAAAAATATTAAACTCCCCTGTGGACTACTTGAAAGGCCAACAGGGATCACCACCAAGTGACATCTACATCAAGAAATACTGACGCAGGTGTTAAGAGTCTGAAAGTTGCAACCTGGCCCTTCTACTTTCTAGTGGGTGATCCTCAGCAAGTTGTTATATGTTTTAACCATAGAATCTAGTAGAACAGCCACTTCACAGTTGAGAAGTTCACTTCATCAGCTGCTACATGATTATTGATTTTTACTGTTTTGTCTTCATGTCTACAGCAGGGGTGCAAAGAGCATGTATGTTCAGGCACATGTGTGTTACATGGATCGTGACACTGCCTTGCAGTGTAGCCTATCCTGACGAGTAAATCATATCACACAACTGAAAAATATCAGATTCAACACAGAAACTTGATTTCCTCCTAACATATACTGTTCAAAGCAGATCAGCAGATAGGATCTGCCCTCACTGTCACTCTGAGTTCCAGGTTTTAATAAACAACATGGTAAGAGGCAGAAATGCAGAAAATCATGCCTTCACCCATGAAATACAAGCCTGATCCTTTTCACTCGCACTCACAATTCATCAGCTAAAGAAAATTTCATGATGATGCCTAGTTTCAAAGATCGCAGAGAAGTACAATCTTACCAAGCCCCAAAAGGAAAGTCAGAATATTTTTAAACTTAGTGCCATCAGTCAATGCTGAAGAAATTCTTACATGAAAAAGTTTATTCCAGTATGTTTAAGTTGACATTATCCTATTTTTCTAATTATCCAACTGTTTCCATAAAGATTTCCTAATGACAGCATAGTCATAAAAATTAATGTTATGCTACCATTAGATGAGGCTGTTCTGCCTCAAAACCTGGCCTGACTTGCTCTGAAGAATGCTTGAGTGACGTGGCTGAAGTAGGAAATCTATCCCAGGGAGCAGGATTTTAGGACAGAAGAATGAAACAGGAAGTGGGGAAGAGTAATACAAGGATGTTATCTGTTTCCCCCCAACAGACAACAGGTTCTTGCTTCCATATCCACCAAGTGGAGTAAAGGGGTGGCACTGACCATGAAGTCAGACGTGCCCCTTAGTCTGGAGGCCCAATCCTCCACTATTCAAGGTAAACCACAGCCAGTGGCTCCCTGAACATTCAGATTGTCTGGTGTGAGCAGGTGTGGACACTTCTGGGAGTGTCAAGCAAGTGCCCCTGAGACACCCCTATGGTGGCATCAGTTAACAAGAGGTAGAGCTCGGGAACAGCTGTAATAAAATTCCATCAGTCTGAAATCCTTTCAGCATGTTTGATTAATGCAAGTTTGGTTTGATTTTTTAACTCATTAGATACAGTTTTAGGGGGGAAAAAAATGAGACCACTAATCTCAATTTCAGGAAATTCATAACTATCACTTAATGAGTATCTAGCATGTCAGATTTTATTATGTATCTTTTCCCCCAAGGACCCCTAATATATTTATGTATTTATACACACACATATATACATACATACATTATATAATATGCATTTTCTATAAACATGTTTATATTATATATATTATAAAATACATAAATTAGGGCTCCTCAGGGGGAAAAAAGCAGTGGGTTTCTATTAGCCAATCATATTGGAAGAGGACAGAAAATGGAAATATATATCATAATTCCTAATGTAAGGTATAGATTATATTTTATTTGATCAATCAAATGCTATTAAAACTTGTGACATACACACCTTGAATTCTGACTGCCTCTCCTCACCACTGGAACCAGAAATTCAAAGTGCCTCCCCTAGACTGGGCTTCACAGAGGCTGTTGGAAGCTGCTGTGTCCAATAGATCTTGGAAAGCACCTAGTGATTCCCCAGCAGGAGGAGCCTAGTGTCTTTGCTCCTGGCCATTCTGAAATGCTGTCATTTTTATCTGCTGCCCTCATATTACTGGGATATCACCACTATTACTCATGTCCTGGAGCCCAGTCCACCTGACAGCTGGAGCAGAAACTCAGACGCCCAGCAACAGCATAAAAAATGAAGAGGAAATGAAGCATTTCATTTTCTCTTCTTATTGAACACCAATCAATTCATCACCACTTCCAGAAGTGTGTGTCATAAAATTTCACACTTTTTCACCAGTCACTGAGTTTTCTGGAGATTGACCTCTCCTTTACCTTCCCCTCAAATCCATCTCTCTCCTCCACCAATATGATTGGCAACTAGAAAACCTATAGCTTTTGTGCCCAGAGCCCCAAATAATCTTCACAACAAAAATGTGACATGGAGAAGATCTTAATAAGTATAACAGCGTTCATTTGGGAGTGTAAGTTGGATCCATGATATTGAAATTTGGGTACTAATTAAAGGAAGATGGAACTCCAGTAAGATAAGCAGCATTATCCAAGACTATGCAGGCTCACAGATTCAGAACTTGATTTCTTAATAAAACTCCACACATTCTCAAAAACCATGCTGCTTTCCTTGCTTCAAATTACTCTTCTACCAGTATCCTAAAAGGAAAGTCCCTAATCATTCTGTCACCTTATTCTGCTTTTCACACATCCAACAGCATCAGTGCTCACTCACTTCAAACAGATCTAGTCTTTGAAGAACGTGTTTCAACATGACTCCCTGTCCCAATGAATGCATTTCATTCCAGTCCTCAGTACCTATGGAGATTCAGTGAGATAGGAAAATCTCCTCAAGAAAAATGGTATAGGACTAAATAGTCATATATTTTAACATTAAATGAGAAGCCTAACTTCCCTAAAGAGTAATGACCTACCAACTAATGACAGATCCTTGACTGTATATAAATTTCACCTAACTACATTTTGATTATAAACCTGTAAGTTATTTTTAATATATATAGAGAGATAAATACATAGATTACATCATTGTTTATTTTTATACAACGTTTGATTTCTCCTCTCAGGTATAGTCCCCACAAAATTCCCACTACCAAGTGACCCGTGAACCATCAGCAGAGTCTCTTATGCTCTTCCCTCCCCTGTTTTGATCCTGCTCCCTCCCGCTTCCCTGCTGAATGTCTCAAATTTATAGTTTTCCTGCTAGCTTTGTCTTTTTTTTGCCCCGATCCCTTGTATGGTTTCCCTATATTCCTCCTCTTAAGTGAAACCATCTCATATTTTTTTCCTTCAGACTTATTTCACTGAACACAATCCCTTCCAACTCCATCCATATTACTGTAAATAGCACAAGTTTATCTTGTTTGCCTGCTGAGTAGTATTCCAGTGTGTATATATAACACATCCATTCATCTATTTTGGGGCATTTAGGTTGCATCCATATCCTAGCTATTGTAAATAGTGCTGTAATGAACATAGGAGTGCAGGTTTCCTTTTGGATTAATTAAACCTATGAGTAATTAACTGGAATTTTAACAGCTGTCTGGCTGACCACATCCCATAAATAGGAGTTTACTGCATTCATGGTTTTATGTAACTACAGAGGGATGTTGGCTGTGGCAGACTCATAGTGAAGTGGGCAGGAGGGGGCCTCACAGACATGAGAGAGCTGACAGAGCTTCTCATAGGCTGAAGCAATGCCCAACTGAAGCAGCGCTTTGTTCCTCTAGCTCCTAAACCAGGAGTTGTATAGTACATCCTTTAAAAGAAGTAGTTTATGGGCCTCCCCGGTGGCGCAGCGGTTGAGCGCTGGGTTGCAAAGCTGCCCGCGGCCTCTGCGGCGCCGGTTCAATCCCCGGCTGCTCCCCGGCCACCAGAGGAGGGTCCCACATGGCGCGCAGACCTCTCCTGCCGCCCGCTGCTCCCCTCAGCAGTGTACTTCGGTCCTTCTGCCTGCTCTGCTCCCCGCTCTGGCTCTGGTGAATTCTCTCACCCTCCCGCACTTCTGACTGTACCCAGTGCTTGCATAAATAAATAAATAAATAAACAAACAAACGAATGAATGAATAAATAAATAAAATTAAAAAAATAAAAGAAGTAGTTTAGTAGGTCCTCCAAAAGCAGACACACTGAAAATAACAAAACATTTTTGAAAGATATTAAGGAAGACCTAAACAAATGTAGGGATGCCACACTCACAGATTGGAAACCATTATTATTAAGATGGAAATTTTTCTCAATTTGATCTACAGATCCAACATAATCTTTCCCTAAAACCCAACATGGCTTTTTTTGTAGAAATTGACAAACTGGTTCTAAAACTCAGACAAATACAAAGGACCCAGGTAGCCAAATAATCTTGGAAAAACACAAAGTTGGAAGGTTCACATTTCCTAATTACAAAACTTACTACAAATCTACAATAATCAAGTCGATGTGATACTGGCATAAGGATCAACATATAAATCAATTAAACAAAATTGAAAGGCCAAAAATAAACCCTTACAGTATGGTCAATTGATTTTCTACAAAAATGGCAAGAAAAATCAATGATGGAAAGTATATTTCAACAAACGGTGTTGGAACAAATAAATACACACATGTAAAAGAATGAATGTGGACCACCTTCTCACCTCCCACAGAAAATTAATTCAAAATATACCAATGACCTAAATTTAAGAGCTAAAACTTTAAGACTCCTTGAAGAAAATATATTAAATCAATACGACCTTGGATTAGACAATGTTAATATGATACCAAGAAGTTAAATACACCATAAACACAAGTGTCAAAATTTAAAGTATAGAAACTGGTCTTTAACAAAATGAAAAACTTTCATGCTGCAAATAATACCATCAAGCAAGTAAAAGACACTCTTCATAATGGAAGACATTTAAAAATCTTATATCCAAGATGAAACTTATATCCAGAATACATTAAAAATAAGTCTTACAACACTACAATAAAAAATAATCTAATCTAAAAGTGAGCAAATATTTGAAAACACATTCTCCAAAGATATAAAAATGATCAATATGGAGATGAAAAGATGTTCAATATCATTAGTTATTATGGAAATGCAAATCAAAACCACTGTGAGCTGGGACTTCACCTATGCTAGAATGGCTAAAATAAAAAACTGTTGAGTGGGCCTCTCTGGTGGCGCAGTGGTTGAGCACTGGGTTGCGAAGCTGCCTGCAGCCTCTGCAGCACCTGTTCGATCCCCGGCCGCAGGGAGAGGGTCCCACATGGCGCGCAGACCTCTCCTGCCGCCCACTGCTCCCTTCAGCAGTGCACTTCGTCAGTCTGCCAGCTCTGCTCTCCCCTCTGGCTCTGGTGAATTCTCTCACCCTTCCGCACTTCTGACTGTACCCAGTGCTTGTATAAATAAATAAATAAATAAATCTTAAAAAAAAAAAAAAGACAATGATAATAATGTTTAAAAAAAAAAAAAAAACTGTTGAGTATGTGGAGAAATTACAACCTGCATTTATCACTAGATGTAAAATGTTTCAGCATTTTGAAAAGTTATTTAGCAATTACTTAAGATGATACCTATACAGTCATCATGACCCAGCGATTCCTTTCCTAGGTACATACTCAAAAGAAAACGTAAGTCCACATAAAAACTTGTGCACAGATGCTCATGACATTATCATGATAGCCAAAAAGTGAAACTCAAATATTCATGAACTGAAGAATAGATTTTGAAATTTGTTACGGGACTTATTTTTAGGTTGATAAAAATGGTCTAAACTTAGATTGTGATGATAGTTGCATAGTTGTGAAAATACTTTGGCACCACTGAATTGTATGCTTCAAAGGGGTTGAGTTTATAGCACATGAATTATATCTCAATAAGGATTTCTATTAAGAAGACCAGATATGAATGTGATTTTAAATTGTCATAAGCTACATGAAACGAGAGGTTTAGATTAATCATCTATACTCTGGAATGATCTATGAGGAAGATCTCTCTCTTCAAGCACATGCTGCTTGAAAAATTTTCTTTGGATAACCACTCATTCCACTGTTTATGTATCTTGCCGATTGACACATCCTAGCAATGCTGCAAGAATAATGGGGCTGGACACTTTTTCTCTGTGTGTGGAGCAGTTCTAGCCCTTTCAAATATATGAAAACTGCAGTGAAAAAAAAATTCCTACTTTACTCCCCACTGATTCCCATGCATCTCTAACACTGTGTGTTTATATACACTTTCATTTTAAAAGGAAATTATATTATATTCCCACAAAAAGAAATTGGATGTAATTGTACTCAAGAAAGACCTAGCAGCCCGACCCTCAGGAAATTATACTTCTGTTGGAAGCAATCTGTCCTGGGAAAAAAAGAACCTAAATGTGTAGGTTTATGAGCTTTCTCACAGAAACAACCACAGTTGTGCACATTCCTCTCCTAGGTCCTCTGTTGCATCTTGTAGTCGAAAGGACATGGGTTTGGAAGTCACACCCAGTTTTGAGGACTTGCAGTGCCAGTGACTTTGGGTAAGCTGGATGACCTTTCAGAGCCTCTGCCCATGATATCTACTGTTAAATATGATGGGTGGAGACAGGAATGACTGTGTAGATATATGTATGGTAGGCAGAGGGCAGAGATCTACTCATTACGTATTTAACACCAATCAAAATTCTTCCTCCCATTTCCAAAACACAGTAAACTTACTCAGTAAGGAAAAACATAGTCCTTTTTACCCCTGGTCCCTCCCCACCAAATGCACCTCAGAAGTAGCTAGTATTCAGCAAATATTGTTAACTGCATTTTCAGTCACTAATATTCAGTGAAAAGCCAGACTCAAAGAAATACTGTAGCGCTATCACCTCCAACTGTGAGGTCTACTTCCCAATCCCAGTTCTGACCTCCAAACAAATTTCTTAAGGGCTTGCCTCTTCCTTGAATTCTAACTCCAGTAGGACAATGCTGTACATGTTTAAACCTTCCACCCACCTTGTCTCTGTAGCCCTCCCCCCCAAAAAAAGGACTTGAGACCACCTTCTAAACGCTTTTCTTAGTCTCTCTCCGGCTCATCTCTTTATAGTTAGACAAGGCTGTTTCTGCCAGATAGAGAAGAACAAATGCATTGTAGACTCTTAGATCTATCAAGGTTCTGAGTAAAGTAGAATGTTTTCTTCTTCAACTATTTTCAAATGTTGAAGTTTAAGAGCCTCTTTTGCATTCTAGTTCAGATAAACATTTTGACCCCCGTCACATAAAATCTGAAACTCTAAGTTAAGAAGCTCTTGCCTACCATAGATCTCTATGTACAGACATCTGAGACAACAGGATGTTTACACTTGTATGAGGACATAGCTAGCTCAGGAGTCTCAGCAAATGCCTATAACTTAAACCTGAGACCAAGCCTGTGGCTTAGGGGAAAACCATGTAGTATTAAGAACTCAGTCAGCTGGGAGGAGTTACAGACCTAAGTGTTCCTTAACAGACCACATTTGCCAAATACATCTCAACTTGATATTTTATTTATGAATTAAGTTTAATTATCCTAAGAGTAAAGGAGGGCTTGAAAAGCATTATGAAAAATTTGACTTTCAAATGTTGTTACTACCCTCTCTCTAGCCACATGAACATCTTTTATTCAAGAACAAAAAGTACGGATTTTGTACTTGGATTTTTTTCATCTTGTTTTTATATCAAGTATACTTTGAGATAACATTTCCACTTAATTTTTTTAAGATGCATTTATTTATTTATTTATTTTTATGCAGGAACTGGGGTACAGGCCAGATGCGCAGGAGGGTGAGAGGATTCACCAGAGACAGAGCGGGGAAGAGAACAGGCAGACTGACGAAATACACTGCTGAGGGGAGCTTCGGGCAGCAGGGGAGGTCTGCTCGCCATGTCAGATTCTCGCCCGCCGGCCGGGATTGAACCCACACAGCAGAGGCTGCGGACAGCTTCAGTGCGGCGCTCAACCACCTGCGCCACCAGGGAGGCCCTCCACTTACTTTTTAAAGGTTATCTTGTTAATGACTTGTTCCTTACTTTTTTGTGTTAAGATTGTTCACTCTCTATGGTAATTTTACAATGAAGAATTTGGGTCATGTACTCATTAGATCCCTCTTTGCCAAGGATGGAAATTCTTGTTCAACTGCAAAAGGTGATTCAATGCAGTAAATTCTTGAGCATATTATAATTAGGTTAGTGTTTTGTAACAATCCATCCCAATAACACAGTAGCTTAAAAGTTTAATATTTTATGTTTTTTCTTACATTTACAGGTTAGATGGGTTTTTTTTCTGGTAGACTCGTAGTGTGCATATAATCATCTGTAATTTTAGTTCTGCTCATCTTGTCTTGGCTCCCCCACTTATTTGGGGGCCAAGTATCTGTCAGCTTATCTAGGATAGTCTCAGCTTTTCTTTACATGGTCTCTTTCTCCTTCCCTTCTCTTTCCCTCCATCCCTCTCCCCTCCCCCACCCCCTTTATACTACGTTGTGAAAAAAAGCCCAGACTAATCTAATAGCAAATGACAACAGAAGCATATAAAGCCTCCGGGAGCCTAGCACAGAATTAACATACTGTTTTTATTTTGGCCAATGACTGTGGCAAGTCGTAAGTCAGTATCCTATTTCAAGGGGTGTGGAAATTGCAATTCCTCCCATAAATGGGGAGAATCTATTAGTACTATTACAAAGGATATGGATACAGGTAAGAAAGATAATCGACTTCAAGCATTGACCATAAAAGTGCCAAGATAAATAAGACATTATTTTGGAATCCTAGAGTCACGGAGTGTGAGGAAATTAGGAAGACAACATGATAATAATACAGGTTACATGGTGATAAATGCCGAGTGAAGGATGATTAGATAAAGGGAAATCATGAAAGAACAAGTTTTATGAAGGATTCTCAAGATTTTAATAGGCAAAGGGGAACAAGTAGAAAGACATTATGTACTCTCAAGATTTCAGGGACCTCAGTATGTGGAGAACAGCAGAGTGAAAGAAAATAGCATTTTATCTCCTACTTGATTTTCTAGCCTTTTAACAGCAGCTGTTAGATCTCCATATGATTTTAAAAAGGACAAATGGAATTAACACAACCAATTTTTAGAAAAAATTAGGGCATTCTAGAACAGACATTCTCATGATTTTTTTTTTTTTATCACTAACTTACTCAAATCATCACATTATATTTGGTCCATTCCACTGAGCATAGCTCTTACAGGAGACATCTTTGGCTGTCCATGCCCCACCCATTCTCCACTAGAAGACAGAACCCAAGAGATAAGAATATGGGTGAAGGGCTCCCCTGGTGGCGCAAGGGGTTGAGATGCAGCCTATGAAGCTATCCACAGCCACTGCAGCACAAGTTTGATCCCCAGCTGGGGAGTTACCCACATGGCCCAGCAGACCTCTCCTGACTTGTCTGCTGCCCCCTCAGCAGTGTATTTCAGTACATCTGCCTGTATGCTCCCCGCTCTGTCTCTGGTGAATCCTCTCACCCCCGCCCCCCTCACGTTGGCCTGTACCCCAGTTCTTGTATGCATAAATAATTTTTTTAAATAAAGAATATGAGTGAAGAAGTTAAAAATGCCAGATCTTGTTTTTTGCCAGCCTTATTTCCATCAAACATGGGCCAATGACTCAATCTGTGGCAAATTTCCCTGAAGAGGAATATTTACATGGGGGGTCTCTGGGAAAGATTTTTGGATCTTTTTTTTTTTTTTTTTTTTTTACAATTTAAAAGGACAGGTTTATTAGGAAAAGAAGAAAGAAGTGAGAGGCACCTGCATAATCACAGGTAGGGTAGGAGAGCTCAAAAAATTTTCTTCCTAACTCAAAACCAAACAATCCAAGTCAGAAGAAGAAAAGAAGTACTGGATGATTCCACTCATAAGGAATACAGAGAAACACAACAAAGGAACACGCAAAACTAGACCAAAACAAACTAAAAATCTGTAGAACAGAGGCTATTCAAGGGGGAAGATGGTGGTGGGAAACAAGGGGCCCAGTGGACTGTGGTGGAAGACAATGGAGCCCCGGTAGTTGGGTGGTGTAGTAACATACATCTGAGGGTGTGAGCCTACTCCCCTAAATCATATACAGTGTTGTAAACCAATGTTACCTCAATAAAGTTAAAAAATAAAATAATAAAATCCAACAACCTATAGGAAAAATATGACTTGTGTTGTTATTTTGGCCATATGTCTGCATGCACTCTCAGAAACTATGGCAGGCATCTTACAACCATGAAGGTAAAACCCTAAACACCTAGTCACAGTGCTAACCATTGTGGGAAATAATAAAATTTTCTCAAGGGCTAGACCAGGCATAGATAAATGAAAGGCTGAGTGAGTGTTTTTAGATAGCAATCCATAAACTTAATTTAGTTTTATTTTTTTTAATAAATTTTATTTTTATATTCCCCATACAATTGCAACCCCCTTATTTTGACCCAAGTCCGGCTTTAAGGAGTCATGTCCTGACTCTTCCTCATGGGCATATTCCTAACTTGGAATTTCTTTTGCCCCACAGCCCATTAAGGAAAAAACTGTTTTGTTTTGTTTTGTTTTTTTGTTTTGTGTGTGCGTGTGTGTGTGTGTGTGTGTTTTAATGATACACAGCCCTACAGTTTTGGTCAGAATGCTCAGTGACCACTCACTTTAACACCACTAGTCAATATGTAATTAAGCACCAGTTTTATAGATGTGTATTATGCTATCTTTGCCTCTTACTCTGCCCAAATTGTGCACTGCAAAGAACAATAGGATGTAAAGTCATATCTGAGGTCTTTAAACTTTGTTCTTCCATGTTTAAGTACTCATTAGTTCAATAGTTACTGACCCCCCACCCTCTATGAGGCATTAAGTACGAATATAGTAGCACATAATACAGATGTGGTCCCGAGTCTCCTGGAACTTGCATTCAGGGAGGAAGATGGAACTTAAAAACAACTATAAACTGTGATGAGGGTAAAGAAGACCTTTAAGACACTCTGAAAAACAGATTATGGGGTCAGAAATCATCGCTGGAAAAATGGTGTTTATGTTTGTGAAAAACAGATGTGAAAAGAGCAGCTCTCACACTGTAAACATGATTAAATAACAGTTCAGCAGAAGGTTTTGGGCAGTCACAATTTTTATTTCTTACCCAGCCCCTATTCCTCTCCTGTTATTTCTCACATACCTTATACAATAGGTTTTCGAGAAACATTCATGTAATAGTACCACCTGGTCTTGTTTTCAAATCTAATAAATGCAGCTTGTGTTTCATTTCCATTTAAATCCTGGTGGCCAACTTAAAGGCATAAACAAGAAAGATTTCATATTTTCTCTCCCTAATTGTCCTGTGAGCTCTAAAATTTCCTCATCTTCAAGATGAAGGAAAGCTCAACTGTGGAGAGATTTCAGTCCAAATCCCATTAAAATAGGGCCAGGGTGGAGAAGCTTATCCTTGAGGTGCTATTGATAAGTCCACATTTTTGTGTGCCTAGAAAATAGAGGCTACTCTATTTCTTGCCTCAGTGAAGTTTTATTTGAACTATTCTTAGAACTATCCTGTGTGACCTACATCTAGACCAAACCAGCCAGGCTAAGCAGTCTGAAGTTTTACCTTCTGAGAGATGACTGGGGATTATTCAGAAGGGCCATGGCCATAATTCTGATCTGCTTGCTCAAGAGAGCACAAAGACTCTGCTGTAAGTCTGGAAGGGTCTTAAAGGGCATGCTTTGGGCTTTACCTTCAGCAGTCTGAATTTTTAAATAAGGCAATAAAATGACCACATTTTGTTCATATAACTCTTCTGCACTCAAACCTTTATTTCAGGGTCCATTTCTGGGGCAACTAAGCCTAAGATCAGATCCTTCTGAGAGCCAGTTCCTAAGGGATGTGATACTAGGAAACACCAATAAAGCAGTAAAGAAGTAAGGCAGGGAAAGGAAGGTTGTCATGGAGGCTTACCTCACTGAGAAGACTGTAACTGTAGGCAACTAAAGTTAAATCACAGGTGACCTCTGAGAGACCAGGTAGGACACACTTCAGAGTTTCCCATCAGAGTGTTTCTCCACTCACTCCCATCCACCAAGAGTTGAGGGCTGTTCCTGGCCCTTGACTCCCAGCACTTCCCATATGTCCAGGGCACAAACAAAATACTGCAGAGGCCAGAGAAAGCCTTCAGAGAGTCGCAGGTGCTTGTTTAGGAATAGCAAATGATAAGGAATGTGGCAGCACACTGACAGAATCTGCTAAATATCTGTAACTAAGGTCTAAGGTGGCTGTTCTACTCAGGCAAGAAATAGTGGGGAACTTGAGCCATAGCAGTAGCGGTAGGGATGGAGAGAAGAGAAAGTATCCAGAAATTAATGTGAGAGGGTCCATAAGACTAGTAGCCAAAAAAGAAAGAAAGAAAAAGTGTTGATTACTGCATCAACTCACTTCTCAGCAAAGATAAAAAAATAAAGTCCTAACACTACACTGCACAGTATAGAGTATCTGTTGACAAAGAAATGTAGGAAAATGTTACTTAATTGCTTTGCTTCAAAGGTGGATAAGTAAAATACTAGAAATATTATGAAAGACATAAACATATATAGTAGGGACAAATGTTTCTGTTGGTACATACAAAAATCTTTGCAAAAGAAATTACCCAGTTTTTATTTTGATATTAGATAACATCTATAAATAAGTGATTAAAGAAAATATGGCTTTTAATACTCTTGACAAGTATGCAATTGGAAATAAAAATGTGAAGTATTTGTCTACCAAATGCTGTATTATACATGATGGGAAAGTCAAAGTTAAAAAAAAAAAAACAAACACAAATACACGAGTAAGTGTGAGTGTTGCTTTCTCAGGACACCCCAGCCTGAAATGTGAAATAAAGAGCTGAGGACACGCTAAGCAGGTTTCCCTGGTATTTGCCTCCTTTCACCCTCCCATGGTCATTCATACTTCTAAGAATCTCTGTGAAAGAAGTAGAGTGCACTGGCCTGAGAATTATCCCTCCTTCCCCATGTGTCAGACCCAATCAAGCTACGTGCAAGCCTCTCAAATGTACATCATAATCTTCTCACCTGTAAAATGAGGTTAATAAAAAGACCCTGGTGGCATTGCCAAGGGTTTACTGGCACACAGTAAGGTTTCTAAAAGACTACTACTACTGCCAGTGGGTAGTGGTAGGATGAACTGGCAGAGCACAGAGGATTTATAAGGATACATTATACATTTGTCCAAATCCATAGAATGTACAACACTAGAATGAACCCTGAAATAAACTTGACTGGATGAAAATGACCTTTTTGTGAAGGTTCATCAGTAGTAACAAATGTACAACTTTAGTGAGAGGTGTGATAATGGGAGACGCCACACATGTGTGGGGTATATAAGAAATCTCTGCACCATTCTCTGTGAAACAAACAATTCTTTTTCACCCAAGAACACACTATAATTATAAGTCATTACTATTATTGCAAAGAACTAGACAAAACCACCTGGTGTCTCTTCTTCTCAGAGCTTGCCAGAAAACACGACCAGCCACTGGTGAACCTCCCACCAGGGAGGCCAATGTGGACTGAAGTCTTCAAGACACCAAAGCCACTTCTGCTATTAATGCTTCATGCTGGTGACACCTTCATTTTGTTGTAACAAAAAGTATATGAGTTCTACATCCTCATGTCACTGAGTAGCAATGACCACAGCAAAGCCAACCTAATAAAATACCAGATTTCCCTTTCTCTCCAACTCAGATACCATTAATCTGTGGGAACTCTGGGAAGCCCCCCTTCTGGAATCTCAATCCCCTACATCCACAAAGTTGCATATGGTAGTGAACAATCAACATCAACCAGCTCACAGCCTCAAAGCAGCAAGATACATGTCAGCCATGTCTTGGCAGAATAAAAGTTTATCAGTGTAACAGATCGTAGATGTTTTATTCCAAGAAAAACTAAAATGATGGATGGTCTCAATGCTTCCATTTAAGGGAGTGCTGCCCACATTGGGTCTTATTAGTTCTACAACTAAATACTGTGCCAGTAAGTTCATATCTGCATCTGGAAGGAGGGGGTGCAAGAATGGTACCCCAGCATTCCTGAGTAGCATATCCCTGCCTCCTACTTTTGCACCACCCAGGAAATTCACTGCCTGCAGGAAAGTGTCTTTGCCAACGTGGTGAGCACACTGTTCCACCCTATCTAGAAATAGCCTTCCTTTCCTCCAACTTGGTTTCATTCTTTCAAATCTAACTCATGAACACCCTTCCCCTGTCCCAAGATTGAAGCAGTATCATTTAATCCTCCCTCTCCTTAGGGGTTTCCTTTAGGGGACTTCCATTTTTTCTCTGATAAATACAATCCTGAAAGGCCCGTATTTACACAGCTCTTCAAATATTCCAGAGGTGCCTGAATTCTAAGGCAAATTCAATGTAAGCACATGCTGTTTTCCTGCTTCCTGTTAAGGAGAGGAAATGAGATTATAAAATTAAAGGGAGTGGACAATGGTCCACTTCAATGGTGGTGTGAAGAATTCAACAGATCTTCTCTTCTAAAAGCCACCATAACTGACAAAAGAAGAGATGTTTAAAATGTCTAGATATGACACTAAAGGAATACAGCAAATGTAGAAACATATTTTTAAAAATCTGTTAAATCTTTGTAAAAAAAAAAAGGTGAGTCTGTGGCATTTGAGTCATGAAATGCTCCTTTACACCCCATGTCTGCCTCGGCTCTGCTATGGCAGCTCTACAGTGAGCCTAGCAGCCACAGTGGAAGCAATCCCTCCTGCTCAGCTCCCAGCGTAGGTCTATGTTTTCTCACAGGATGCCAGCATTTCTATTTTCCCATAATCTGTGTTGTAGAAGCTCTTTCCCAGAAAATGCAGCTGAGATGTCTCCCACCCAGCCCTCATTCAGAGTAGCAGCTCTACTCTAGGTATGAGGGAGAGAATATTGAGCTCTTCACCAGCTGAGCATCACTCACAGTGTGGACATTCCATGCAGAAAAGGCAAGGCGGGAATTACCACGCCTATCTACTGCCGTGCCTACAGATCAGGGCTTAACTCAGAGAAGCAGGCTACAGTCTGCTCCCAAGAGCAGTGGCATGGAATTTCTGCCTGGGGAGAGGCAGGGACTACTACCAGAGAATCGACTTTATTTGGAACAAAGCAGGGAAGTTCGTCAAGGGTGATGTCAAAAAACAAAGAGGATTTTGGTAACAAACTATTAACCAACTAGTAGTAGCTCCATAATATTAACTAACAAAATGGTAAACCAACTATTTTAACAGAATCAAAAAGAGAAACAGCTAAGTAAAGCCCTTCTGGGGTTGAAATAAGCCTCCAACATTACTCTTGCAATCAGGCTATGGAACGGCTTATATCCAGCACATAATTAGCAATTACGGGAGATGAGCAGCTAGATGTGACACCAACAGAGACAAACCAGGTAAACCAGGTAGCAATGAGATGAGGGAAAGACATTTAAAGCTACTTGCCACTGTCAGCCCTGGGACGGGAGTTGAGGTGGTCAGGGTGACTGTGAACAACCCCCAGGTTGTACCTTTGAAGAAGCACCATTGGAGGTTTCACATTGAACGAGGAAAGAAGTTTTACTGAAATTATCCAGGCAAATCACTAAACAAACTAAACAAACAAAAAAATTCCCCAAAAGGGTGGTAATATTAGGCAGTTAGGGGAAGTAGAGTGATATCTAAAGCAAATTAACAGGAAAATATATCCAAGATCCCAAAAAACACTTAAAGGGTCAATAAAGCCTTGGGTCAAGAAATGCCCAGAGGGGAGAAGGCAGTTCTCCACTCCAACACGCAGTCCAATAAAGCCCGAGGACAGCAAGGAGCACCCAAAGGCCCAACAGGCTGCCAGAGCTGACAACACCCCAGAAGCACAGTAGAAGTGGGAGTGTATTAGAAACTCCTGCCCAGGAGTTCTTCCTCACCTCCCCCAGCTTCTTGTAGCTCCGGCATTTCTTCACTTTCAGTATCATAGTTCTAGTCTCTGCCCCTGTCATTCATGATCATGTTACACACATGTAACTGTCTCTTCACCTTACAAGGTGATAAACTGATAAACTAACATCCCAGAGTGCCTGCACAATACACCTCAGAAAGGAATAGAGTGAGCAACCCTCTGCATCCCATGTAAGCCAGGAATTGCCTACCACTCCTCGATGCTATTCTTCCACTGACTCTGTCCACCCAGGCCTCTTCCTGGGTATACTGTCAATAAGTAAACTTTGCTTTGCTCTTGGACTGCAAATTGATAATGCCACTTTAGAAGACAATTTAGCAGTTTCTTACATTGATGAACGGCCTTATCAAATAAACCAGCAATTGCTCTACTAGGCAGTTAACAAAATTAATTGAAACTTCTACACAAAAGCCTAAACATAAATATTTGTAGAGGCTTTATTCATAATTGCTGAAACTTGGAAGTAACCAAGATGTCTTTGAATAGGTCAACAGGATAAATTGTGGCACATCATGAAATGAATTCTTGTTCAGCAGTAAAAAGAAATGAACTTTCAACCCACAAAAAGACATGGAGGAATCTTAAATGTATATTACTTACTGAAAGGAGCCATATATAATATGTAGGAACAAAATACATATTGAAAAAGAATCTCAGATGGTGGACTAACAGCAGCTAGTCATCTTTCTTCTGCATATGCAGGAGACCAGCATCAAAGAGGGAGCAAGTGCATTTGGAAAGAGCAATGAGGACTTGATTTTCAATATCTCCACAAGGAGGAAAGGATTCATTATGTGCCTAGGCTTCAAATTATACTATAAAGCAATAGTAATCCAAACAGTCTAGCATTAGAATAAAAATAGACACACAGATCAATGAAAGAGTCCAGACATAAACCCATACTTATATGGATATTTAATCTATGACAAAGAAACCAAGAACTTATAAATGAAAAAGGAAAGATTTCAGTGATGTTCTTGGAAACTCAATTATAGTGGCAGGTAAACAAAAGCAAAAATAAATAAATAGGACTAAAACAAATTTTAAAACTTCTGCCACAGTGAAAAAATACTAACCCTAACCAAAATCTACAACAGACTCATTAAACTCAACAAGAAAATAAACCAAACAACAAAGAAAAAAAATATGCAGAAGAGTTAAGAGACACATCTGCAAATAAGACACACATTTGGCCAAGAGGCACATTAAAAATGTTCATTATCACCTGTCATAATGGAAATATAAATCAAAGTCACAATAAGCTCATAGCTCACACCTGTGAGAATAGTCCATATCAAAAAGACCAGAAACAGCATGTGTTGGCAAGGGTGTGGAGAAAAGGGACCCCTATTACACTGATGGTGGTAATAGACTGCTCTAGCTCCTATAGAAAATGTATGCAGTTTTCTACAAATATTAAAAACAGGTCTATCATATGATCCAGCTATTCCACTCCTAGGTATCTACCCAAAGAATGCAAAAGCACTAATTCAAAGAGATATTGGCACTTCTACATTGAGCACAATTTCCAATACCAGGTAATGGAAACAACCTAAGAGCCCAACCACAGATGAGTAAATAAAGAAGGTGTGGTATATGTACAGGGGAATACTGTGTACAGCTCTTTAAAACAAAAGGTTAAATATTGCCATTTGCAATAAGAATGTAGCAGTGATTATGCAAAAGTGATTATGGAAATAAATCAGGAGAAAGACAAACGCTGGATGATTGGCATATAAAAAAGCAAGTGAACAAATAAACAAAACAAACCCATAAAATCAGGCCAAAGAACTGGGGCTACCAGAAGAAAAGGGTGCTGTATTGGCAGCAAAGCAGGGAGCAAATATTGGAGTTTTGGTGGTGGAACGTGATATAATAAATTTGAAGAGGTGTAAATCTACACCCCTAAAACACAATCAATATTGTAAACCAATATTACTTTAATGAGCATAATTTTAAAACACTGCATACTATACGATTCCAACTATATGATATTCCAGAAAAGGCAAAACCAGATAAAGAGTAAAAAGACATTGGTTGTCAGGAAAGGTTAAGAGAGAAGGGATAAGCAGGGCCTCCCTGGTGGCACAGGTGGTTGAGCACAGCGCTGTGAAGCTGTCCACAGTCTCTTCAGTGCCGGGTAGATCCCAGCCAGCCGTGGAGCAACCCATATGCTGTGGCAGACCTCTCCTGTCTCACCTGCTGCTCCCCTCAGCAGTGTATTTCAGTCAGTCTGCCTGTTCTGCTGCACCCCACTCTGTCTCTGGTGAATCCTCTCATCCTCCTGCACATCTGGCCTGTACCCTGGTTCTTATATAAATAAATAAATCTTTATAAGAAAGAGAAGGGATAAGCAGATGTCATACACAGGATTTGTAGGGCAGTGAAACTATACTGCATGTTGTTGTAATTGTGGATTCAACATTATGCATTTGGCAAAATTCATATACCGTAGTGTGTTCCCTAATGTAACTATGGATTTCATTTAGTAATAATGTAGTAATATTGATTCATCACTTATAAAAAATGTACCACACCAATCCAAAATGTTAATAATGGAAGAAACTGTGAGTAGGGACAGAGAAAGTATATGTAACGTTTTGCACTTTGTTCAATATTTATGTAAAATTAAACCTGCTCTAAAAATAAAGTATATTGATTTTAGAAAATATAAAAATTACGAAAGTGCTTTAAAGACATTTCCAAATAAATTGGCAGAAAATGTGTTGCAAACACACCTGTCTTTTAAGCAACCTAAGATAAAGTCCTTTCTGAAAGAAAACAGCATCAAATAGTAATTGAAATCCTCACAAATAAGGAGCACAAGAGGTAGATGCATTGTAAGTATAACAGATTGCATTAAATATATCTTTCTGTGTCCCTTTATTTTATTTTAAATATATTATTACATAAAATAATAACTATAAAACTGTATTATTGAATTTTATATGTGTTGTATATTTAAAACAATAATAACACCTAAAGGAAGTTAATTGAACTATA
The DNA here is from genome assembly GCF_014898055.3 of Talpa occidentalis. Lineage (NCBI taxonomy): Eukaryota > Metazoa > Chordata > Mammalia > Eulipotyphla > Talpidae > Talpa > Talpa occidentalis. The sequence continues at coordinate 14,532,959 of NW_023601104.1, read as the reverse complement.
CTAAATGAAGTTTCTATATTTAATCAAAATTTTAGATGAATGTAAATGAAAAACAATATATCAAAACACATGGAGGGGAAATTTATGCCACAGACATCTTTAGTACAAGAGGAAACAGTTTCAAATCAATAGTCTGTCTTCCACCTTAAGATGCTGGGAAATGAGCAAACCAAATTTAAATATTAGGAAGAAAAACATTACAGACAAAATCAACAAAATCAATATAGTTCCTCAAAAATGTCAATAAGTAAATATTTAGGCTGCACTCACCAAGGAAGACAAAAGGGCTAATACAATCAAAAATGAAGTAGGGCGACTAAAACTTACAGAGGTAAAAAGAATTCCAGGGGAAACTATGAAAAACTCTGTGCATCAAATTAGATAATTCAGATAAAATGGACAATTTCCTGGAAGGATTCCAACTCTCAAAAGTGACTCCAGAAGAAATAGAAAATATGAATATACATCCAACAGGCAAGAAAAGGAATTTCCTCAACCTGATAAGAGGAATGTTAGCTCCTAAGTCGGCCATAGCAAAATACCACAAACTGCGTGTCTTAAAACAATGCAAAAATGTATTCTCTCACAACAAAGGAGACTATAAATCTGAAACCAAGGTGTTAGCAAGGTCATGCTGCTTCTATAGCTTCTAGGGGAGGACTCTTCCTCACCACCCCCCAGCTTCTTGTAGCTCCGGCATTTCTTCACTTTCAGCAACATAGTTCTAGTCTCTGCCCCTGCCATGCATGATCATTACACACATGTAACTCTCTTCACCTTACAAGAACACCAGTAGTACTGAATTAGATCCAACCCTAGATCCAACCCTATCTTAACTTGACTAATCCACAAAGACCCAATTTTTAAATAATGTCCAGATATTATTTATTCATAATTATTTATTCACATTATTCATTTATTCACATGATTATTCACATGATTATTCACATTATTATTCACATTATTATTCACATTATTATTCACATTATTATTCACAATTACTAGGGCTATGACTTCATCCTATCTTTGGGGAGTTGCAATTTAATCCACAATAAAGGACAACCTTTTTTTTTAAACACACAGCTAGCATCATATTTAGTAGTTAAAATTCTTAGCAAATTTAAGAATATAGAAATCATACCAACTATCTTTTCTAATCACAATGGTATGAAACCAAAACCAATGAGAGAAAAGTGGAGAAATCCACAAATATGTGGAAATTAAACAGCATGCTCATGAAAACTCATGGGTCAGAGAAAAAAATCAAAAGGGAAATTTTTAAAATATCTAAAAACAAGTGAAAATGGAAATATAGCATACCAAAACTATGGGATGTTACAAAAACATTGATAGAAAAAGCATATTGTAATAAATACATGTATTAATAGGAAGATCTTAAAAACAATCTAACTTTATACTTCAAAGAAGAGCAGAGAAAACTATGTCCAAAGTTAAAATGGAGGTAATAAATATCAGAGTATAAATGAAGATGAGCAGAAAAAAAAAATCAATAAAATTAGAGCTGGTGGGACTCCCCTGGTGGCACAGTGGTTGAGAGTTGGGCTGCAAAGCTGCCCACAGCCTCTGCAGCACTGGTTCAATCCCCAGCCACCAGTGAGGGTCCCACATGGCACAACAGACCTCTCCTGCCACGCCCGCTGCTCCCCTCAGCAGTGTATTTCGTTAGTCTGCCTGTCCTGTTCCCCACTCTGGTGAATTCTCTCACCCTCCCACACTTCTGACTGTACCCAGTGCTTGTATAAATAAATAAACAAATCTTTAAATAAATAAATAAATAAAATTAGAGCTGGTTTGGGGGAAAGAGAAACAAAATTTTGAAAAAAAAAAACTTCAGTTAGCTTATCTAACAAAAAGACTCAAACAGGGGCCTCCCTGGTGGCGCAGGGGGTTAAGATGCAACCTATGAAGCTGTTCGCAGCCACTGCAGCACGAGTTGAATCCCCAGCCAGGGAGCTACCCACATGGCGCAGCAGACCTCTCCTGACTTGCCCGCTGCTCCCCTCAGTAGTGTATTTCAGTCAATCTGCCTGTTCTGTTCCCTGCTCTGTCTCTGGTGAATCCTCTCACCCCCACACCTCTGGCTTGTACCCCAGTTCTTGTATGCATAAATAAATAAATCTTTTTTAAAAAGACTCAAAATCACAAACTATGCAGACCTTACAACTGATACTACAGGAAAAAAAGGATCATAAGAGCCTACTATCAATATTTATATGCCCATAAATTGCATAATAGAAGAAACAAATTAAAAAAAAAAATACACAACTTAACAAGACTGACTCACAAGGAAATCTGAACAAATAATGAGTAAGGAGATTGAGTCAGTAATCAAAACAGGACACTCCAGGAACAGATGGCCTCCCAGGTGAATTCTATCAAACATTTAAAGATTAACTCATAACAATGCTTCTCAAACTCTTTCCCCAAAATGGAAAGAGAATATTTCTAAGCTCATTTTAGGAAATCTGCATTACCCTGTTATGAAAGCCAAATTTGGACACAGCAGGAAAGCAATATTCCTAAAGAATAAAGAACTAAAAGTTTTCAATTATTAGTCCACCAAATTCACTACAACATTAAAAGGACCATACATCATGACAAAGGGTTACAAGGATGGTTCAACATATACAAGTCAATAAATGTGCTACATGATATTAATAACATGAAAGCTAAAAGTCATACGGTCTCAATAGAAATAGAAAAATACATTTAACAAAACACATCTTTCCATGATAAGAGCTCTCAACAAATTGGGTATAGAAGGAACATACCTTTCCATAATAAATGTCATGTATGACAAACCCACAAATTACAGTATAGCCAGTGGTGGAAAAAATGAAAACTTTTCCTTTTAGGTCAGGAACACAAGCATGCCCAATTCTCACCACACTTATTCAACATTGTACTGAAAGTCCTGGCTAGAGCAATTAAACAAGGCAAAATAAATGCAAATCGGAAAGGAATATGTCATCTTTTCACATGATTTGATTTGGTGTCTAAAAAACACTGAAGGTGCCACACAAAAAATAATTGTAACTAGTCAATGAATTCAAAACATTTGTAGAATATAAAGTAAATATAAATAAATCCATTGCATTTCTATATATGAACAATGAAACATCTGAAAAATAAAGATTTGCCATACCATCAAAAGCAATAAGGTACTTAAGAATGAATTTAACCAAGGAAGTGAAAGATCTGTGCTATGAAAACTATAACACTTTGAAAAAAGGAATTGAAGACACAAATAAATGGAAAACTATCTAGTGTGCTCATGCATCAGAAGAATTCATATTGTGAAAATGTCCACATTACTCAGAGTCATCTATTCATTCAACACAACCTCTATCAAAATTCGAATGGCATTTTTCATACAAATAGAAAAATCAATTCTAAAATTTGCATGGCATCACAAAAACCATTAATTATCAAAACAATCTCAAGGACAAAAAAAAACTGAAGGCATCACCAGTCATAAACTTAAACTGCATGACAAATCCATAATAATTAAAACAGTATGATTCTGGCAGTAAAACAGAGACCACTGGAAAATATTAGAGAGCCCTAAAATAAACCCCAGTGTCAATGGTCGACTAATATTTGACAAGGCAGCCAAGAGTAGGCAGTGGGGAAAAGACAGTCTCTTCAACAAGTGGTGCTGGGGAAACTATCAGCAGATAAATGCGTTCAGAATAAGCTTCTTAAAACATCCTCCCATTCTAATTGGATTACTTGGATTTCTATTGTTGAACTGCAGGAGCTCTTTATTTACCTTGGATATTAATCCCTTACCAGATGTATGATGTGCAAAATCTTCATCTATTCAGAGGCTCTTTTTATTCTGTGAATGTTTTCTTTTGTTATGCAGAAGATTTTTAATTTAATATAGTTCCATTTGTTTATTTTTTTGCTTTCATTCCCTTCATTACAGTTAATGTTCCTCTTTCACGTTCGCATTCAGAAATCTAAAAGGAGAATAAGAAACCCTACACATCCCCTTTGGAGTCATGTGCTTAGTCATCCCCCTCCCTGAGATTACTGTTACCAGAAGCATTTATGGCCCAGGCTGTGGTTATCACCAGGTCCTCACTACATCCTGCTGTGAATTAGTCAAAGCAGGTATGATATAGTTATGCATGCAGCAGATAGAGATGACCTGGCACTCTCAATTATAAACTGTGAGATCTTAAGCCAGTTCCTCAACTACTTTAGCCAATAGGTTTTCAGCTGGAAATAAAGATACTGAACCAGATGACCTCTTAGTTCTCTTCTAATTTAAAGTGCTCTGAACCCTGTGACAGTATTAGTCAGCTCTCTAGATAGCACCGACAGAAATTTCTATGATGCTGGAAATATTCTATATCTGCATTGCCCAATGTGGTAACCACTAGCCGCCCATGCATTTATGTGGTTGGAATTGGACTAGTGTGACTGAGGAACTGATATTTTAATTTTAATTAATAATTTAACTAGCCACTGGTGGTTAGTGGCAACCATAGTGGACCATACAGCTCTAAAGACACATGCATGGATGGAGAGAATAATTATTTTCTTAATATGTAAGCAAGTAGTTATTCCATTTTATTATTCAAAGAGTAGTTACAAGGATTAAATGAAAATATGTGTAGAGAATGTTAAAGAATACCTACCCCATAGCAAGCACAAAATTTGAGCTTTTCTATTAGTATTCTTATTTACATAGCTAGTTGTTAAATTTTAATGTTTAAACAGGTTGTTGTTTGTTTTGTTTTTTTTTTGTAGTTTGAGAGGATAAAAAAAATATTTATGAAATTGTAAGTAATTATATCCATTTTTTCAATATTTAGCTTCATAGAAAAATGAGAAGAGAAGGTTAAATGGTAGAGAAGGTTAATTGACTTAATGTATATGGCAGAGCAATCCCAAAATCCAGATCTGAATTTTCTCTACTTTTATGGAACAGTTTCTATTTGTGGTGGGTTTTTGGTTGTGGGTTTTTTTTGTTTTGTTTTGTTTTGTTTTAAGTTTCAGCTCCATTTCCTCTGAACCCTTAAAGGGTTTCAACCTCCTTTTCTGTGGCTCAGTAGTTTTACAATCACTGAAAATAGCTCATTTTACCTCTTGTTAGGTGCCCTTCCAAGCAAGATAAGATGGCTAATTACATATGCCATTAACTGAATGCAATTCCAAGTAATTGACAAAAAGTATTATACAGCAGCAATTTTTGAAGACCAAAGTTATATGAAATACAAGGTCATACTTCAGAAGTTTGTCTCTAGGAACAAAGAATCCTAAACAGGTACTGTCTTGCTGTGAATTCTGCTAAGGTCTGAGTTACTCATATTATTTGGCTTCCCAGAAATATGAGAAATTTATCATTTCACCAAAATTCACTGAGTGCCAACTAATACTAAGCAACTTCTCCAGGTAACATGAAGGAGACAAGTATGTCTCCTAGTACGACATAGTTCCTGACCCTCAAGGAACTTGCATTCTCTCTTCTATTCACAGCACTTCTGGGCTTCTCTTATGCCCCTAGGAGAGCATAGCACATACTCCATAGCCCATCATGCTCTAACCCCAGCTTTCCCAGTCAACCTGATCTCCCCATTCTCCCCCATATCTCCTCTACCTCAGCCTCACATCAACATAACTTTGCTCCTTCAGTGCAGGCCTGCAGCACATGCAAGAACCCCCATAACTATCCAACATTTGTTACCCGACACACAAACCCCTATTAATTCACCACTTTTTTTAACCACTCAGGTTTAAATGCTAACATGGTATCTTTTGTGAAAACTGCCTTAAAATCTCCCTCTTTTCTACATAACTATCAGGCAAACTATTAATCAGAGACATACAGTTGGGGGGTGGGGGAAGGAAAGGGATCAAAACAGGGGTGGGAAGAGCACAAGAGACTATGGTGATGGTGCACGGGTGAATTGGTGGTGGGAATTTTATGGGGACTACACCTGAGAGGAGAAATCAAACATTGTACAAAAATGAACAATGATGCAAAATACATAAACTCTCCCTCTTTTCTTTCTGCTCACTTTGTAACTTGAGCATAACAATATGGTAACAACTATGACAGAGATGTTTTATAAATCCATCTATGCTGAATCATATGCTCCTTGAAGACAATGACCAAGTCAGCTCACTTAAGTAACTATGTCCAAAACAGAGGTCTTCAAAGTTTACTGACTAACGTAAAATAAAAATAAGCACTTCACCAGATTACAAGGTAAAGTATCACAGCATACACTCCTGTGTTCACTGCAGCACTATGTACAATGGCCAAGATATGGAAACTACCCAAAGGCCCCATAATGGACAAATGCATCAAAGAGTTGCAGTGTATTTGCACAATGGAATATTACCCAGTGATCAAAAAAGACAACTCCTGCCATTTGCAGCAACGTGGATGGAGTAGAAAGGGACTATGCCAATCAAAATAAGTCAGAAGGAAAAAGATAAATATTGGATGATTTCACTTACATGTGGAATATAGAGAAATCAAACAAAAGGCCAAGAAAAATACAAAACTAGCAAGCTGACCATAGATCTGAGGCATACAATAGAGGGGAAGGGAAGGGGGTCAAAAAGAGGGAGGAAGAATATAAGGGAATGTGATGATGGTTCATAGGTGATACAGTGACAGGAGAACTATGAGGACTACACCTGAGAGGAGAAATCAATTACTGTTCAAAAATGAACAACATTGTAAGAAAATTTTTTAAAAATCACAGGATGCATTCATATTTTCAAATAAACTGTCATGAGAACTTTAATGGGGCTATCACACCCAAGAAGATCTCTCAGGAAAATGTTATTGTTGATTGTGGTCATGATGGACTACTTCCTGATGTATAAGGTAGAAGTGCGTAGGAAATCATGTCAGATGTGGCAGACAAGGTTTAGGGGTTAGCCACTATAACTAGTATTTACTAATTCACGTATGACCTTCAAGTTGCTGAGAGCTTTGAGAAATCCAGGAAGAATAATACATGGTTCCTATCCTCAGAGGTTAACAAAGCAGATAAGAGGTTTTATATATTCTTACACTGAAGAATATAACTGAACTCAGAGATTACAAACATGCCATTCATAAAATTAGTTCCTATTCTTCCTTCAAAGAGAGGAGTCCAAAAGACAGAGATAGGGCTAGGTAAGTGTAAGTGACAATCTTAAGCAGATAACTTCAAGACATGGGGCTGTGTTTTTTTGGAACCAGAGTGAGACAGAGATGCACAAAAATCCATCTAGGAGTCACTAAGGGAACACCACCAAATTGGAGCTACTTCCATCCAACCTGTGGACACAGAGGCTTCCTTTTCCTGTCAGCATCCTATCCACACAAAGCTGCCTTTCTGCTTGTGGATGAAATACCATAGAACAGAACATGGATCTGACTCCCTGGAAAGCTGTCAACAGTAGTGATACAGGAGAGTTAACTCTCCTTGAGGTCCAATGGGAAACAACAGACAAGAGAAGGCAGACAAAGGATTCTTCTTTCTCTCCTCTATTAACTTGTGAGGTGTGGCTCTTCCCTGGGAAAATCCTATGTGGTAAGTGAATACAACTGCCCAACAAGGTGCTAAATCCTTCAACAACCTTTATCTAGTAGCAGGGTAACAGTTGAATTGCTTCGCATCTTTCCTTGCCTCCCTGCCCTGGTCTTATATCTCTCAATGCTGTAGTTACTTAACCCTTGTCCCAGAATCTAATTTCTAGAGGTACTGAGCTAAGACATTATTTTATTCTTCTTCATTTTATTAGCACAGTAAGGGTTTAATAAAGCGTTACTGACTGATCCAAAGAGAACTATCTTTTAGACATAAAGTATAATCTAAACTGGTAGTAGTTTATGAGTTTACCTGAGCTATATCATGCAGCCCTGCAGCATAGATACTTTGCTTTCCCAAATAATATTGAATACTGAAGTGCTTCCTGCTATGCACAGTATTCTAAGTACTTTACAAAGATTAATGCCATTCATACCCACAATAATCCATGAAGTAATGTGATTGTCTTTTCCTACTGTCAAGTGAACACACATGGCAAGTGTGCGTTCAATTCATAGTGAAAGATGGCTACTAGCATATATCACACACTTCATGTTTTTCTTCGTTGTCCTTCTTCACCCTTAGCTCCCTAATATTAGAACCTCCTATATAGGCAGTTGGCCTTGTACCCTGCTTTCTAGATGACCAAGAAGACACACACTAAACTCAGGACTCCACTTAAAAACTGTATAGTCATTTAACTTCAGTAACTGAGCTAAATCTTAGTGGGAAAATTGTGAATCCACTTCAAGTGCACCTTCACTGCAAGGAAATTGACACTGTGTCCACCAGAAAGGGGTCAAGAGGCTTTACCAAACTTGCATGTTGGTGCTGTGGCATAAAGATATCAGTAAGGAACCACACATCCAAGACTGATTTTAAGTACAACATGACCTATAGTTGTAAGTCTATTGGAGAGGAAAACTTTAGTGCTCACTTACTGTTCTCATACCAAGATAATGAATTAGTTGCAAATATAATAAGCAGTGACCATTCACTAAAAAACTTGCTGAGGGCCTCCCCTGGTGGTGCAGCGGTTGAACGCTGGGCAGTGCAGCTGCCTGCAGCCTCTGCAGCGCTGGTTCGATCCCCAGCCACCAGCGAGGGTCACACATGGTGCGCAAACCTCTCCTGTTGCACCCGCTGCTACGCTCAGCAGTGTATTTCATCAGTCTCCCTGTTCTGTTTCCCACTCTGGCTCTGGTGAATCTTCTCACCCTCCCGCGCTTCTGACTGTACCCAGTGCTTGTATAAATAAATAAATAAATAAATCTTTAAAAAAAAAAAAAACTTGCTGAATCAACTTGCTTCTTCCCAATGAGCACACAATATTTTTTCTCTTTTCATTATGCAGATAGTGGCACACACAATCATGTTTGAGATGTATGTGAAATATACTATTAAAGTAAAAAATATCAGTACCATGGAAAGCATGAACAAACAAGAGGTCAGAATTTTTATTTTTTTTTTTAATTAATAAATTTTATTTTTATATTCCCCATACAATTGCAATCCCCCCATTCAGGTCAGAATTTTTAAATGAGGTGTATTCTGGTTCTATCCTAAAGGAGAAGATAAAGAAGGGTTGGACTTAAATTCATTCATTCAATGTTTACTGCCCTAACACTATGTCACTGGCTTCTGCACTAAACGTAGACAATACATAGAGGATTAAAGAATTATCACCCACAGAGGAAGTTCAATTTGAAATGTGAAAAATTTCATAATGCTCAGGATGAAAGTCAAAACTGTCATTTTGATGTGGCCCCATATTTAAAATGTATTGCTTTTCAAAGAGACCCAAAATCTCTCTGTGCTTGCTTCTTGTTTGTTTGGTCACAATAGTAAATGTTATTCCCATAATTTCAAAAACTGGGAGTGAAATCAGAAAACTGTGATACAGCTTAAAAAAAAATAAAGCTAAAACTTGGTTGCAATGATCATTGACACTTACTTTCCCAGGGGCCTTTGCAGACTGCCCTATTTATGAACTAAAGTGTGGTGACTCAGGGGCCTCCCTGGTGGTACAAGGGGTTAAGCACCACACTATGGAGCAATCCGCAGCCTCTGCAGCATGAGTTCGATCCTCCAGCCAGCCACGGAGCAACCCACATGGCGCAGCAGACCTCTCCTGACTCGCCCGCTGCTCCCCTCAGCACTGTTATTTCAGTCAGTCTGCCTGTTCTGTTCCACACTCTGTCTCTGGTGAGTCCTCTTGCCCCTCTCATCTCTGACCTGTACCCCTACTCTTGTATGCATAAATAAAATCTTTAAATAAAAAATAAAAATAAAATAAAGTGTGGTGAGTCAAAGCTTGATTTCAACATAACAAATGGTCATGAAATTATCCTAAAAGAGGCCTCCTAGTATAATGGGAATGAAACTGAGTAAGCACCAGAGATAACTTTGAAAAATAAATGCCATGTGAGACTTACTTTGCTCATCTCTAAAAATGGAACCAAGAGTTTATCTTATTCCCCACCACTAATAACGGGTGCTGGGAACAGTCTTCAAACCTGGTCTTTTATTCAAAGAACAGCCATGTTTCTGTTAGTCAGGCTTCCTTCAGCCTCATGCAGCCCAAGGAAATGCCTGGTGCTGTCACTTACTGTGTCACTCTCAACTTGTCACTAGAAATTAGAAAGCTAAAGAAGGAAAAGACCTGGAAAATGTAACTCAGCTCCTCCATTTCAAAGGTGAGGAAACAAATGCTCAAATAAGCTTAAAGAAACATAGAGCTGAGAGCAACTGACAGGTTGTTGTTTTATACTGAAACAAAAGGAGAATTCCACTGATGTGCTTAGTGCCTCCAGACACACTTGCTTATACCATTTGCTGAAATATCCGTGAAGTATCTCTCTGAAAAACCAGCTTAAAACAACTGTCATTTTTACTTTAAATGCCCCTCAGGTAAAAAAGAAATCTGCAAAATCTTGCCAAAACAATACCCAGAAGGTTCTACTCTGTAGATTTTTAAATAAATGCCAAAGTCAACAGAGAGATTATTTTAAGTTGGAGTGAGATGGCTGCATTATTTTATTATCTTTTATGAACCCACATATTTTAATGAGTTCATTTCTCCTGACGCCCGTTCACCAGAGGATATAGGAAAAAGATGATAAGATCATGGAAAAAACAATGAGGAGTATGTTCATGCTGAATGGAACATCAAAATCCAACTGGGGGGCAATTCTACTAGGTGGTCACTTTTGTATTCCCTTGGCAAAATAAAGATCAGAAAAACACAACTGAAAGGCACTCTCTCCCCCAAATTCCATTTCTTTTTATACCATCAATGGAACATTTTGTTTTTACAGTTTTTTGTTTCAGCTACGTAATAAGCATACCTCAGCTTTCTTGTTAAAATCTTGAAATAAAATCCTTCAAAATATGAACTTCATGTATGTTTGAGTAAAAACTCTAACCCCACCCTCTTTACTGAATCACACTTACACTTTTCTGAGATATTTTCTCAAGTGTACCAGCAATTTGTCTCTTCTAGGTTAGGCCAAACCTAACCTTCCAAATCCAGACTAGTTCCATCCAATCTCTGTAAACCACCTTCCATAGATAGGTCAATGACATCATTCTCCTAGTAATCTAGATACAAAATCTTGGCATTTTCTATCTTCTAACAATCAGCTAGCAAATCCTGTAGCTTCTCCCTGAACATATGTCTCTTTCCAAAATTCTCACTGGGGCTTCATTACCACATGCTCTTCCATTTCAAAGGTCAGCCACCCTGACATAGCCACATTTTACAGCTTTTGCTTTGTGTATCTTCGATCAGACACTTGATACATTCACATAAAATGACTAGAGGTCACCAGGTTGTAGGACTTCACTCTGGCAGGGCTACTGCTAAAGTAAAATGTGCTTTTGTATCTCATTGAGTCTTTTGCTTTGCTTTCATTTTCATGACAATAGCAAAGCCTAGGAGAAGAAAGAGAGGGAGGGGTACAGGGAAGATAAACTGGTAAACAATCCCTGACTCGGACGGTGAGAAGGACTGGGGATAACAAAGATCTATAATTAAAGGGGAAAAAAATGATAAATTGCTAATTCCAAATTTGCACTTTGAAGATGCGTGTTATTAATTCTGCTGAAAGTAATGTTGTAAATTGTTCTGAAGTTTGGGTAGATTAAGGGGAAAACATAAGTCTTTCTTGCACCTAGGTCTACACTTAAAAGATAGTGCACATGTGCTGGATGTAAACACACAAAGACATGCACACAAGTGCATGAATATAAATACACACTAAGTGAAGATAAGCTTAAGGTTTTATTTTATTGACTGAAGTTCAATACCTAAAATAGTGGCACCCATAGCCAAAAGACATTTTTTGCTATTTGAAAGTTTTGATGTGTGTGTGTCTCTAAGTTATTTCACTGAGGGGGGGCATGGATGGGCGGGCTCTAATTGGCCCTATTATTTAAATTTTGTGTTTTTTTAAGATTTATTTATTTATGCATACAAGAACTAGGGTACAGGCCAGAGGTGCAGGGGGAGAGGGGGGAAGAGAATTCGGAGACAGAGTGGGGAGCAGAACAGGCAGACTGACTGAAATACACTGCTGATGGGAGCAGTGGGCGAGACAGGAGAGGTCTGCTGTGCCATGTGTGTAGCTCCCTGGCTGACTAGGGGATCGAACTCATGCTGCAGAGGCTGTGGATAGTTCCATGGTGCTGTGCTTAAGCTCTTGCGCCACCAGGGAGGCCCCTGTTATTTAAATTTTGAATAAAAGTATGAATCACCAAAAATAACGTACAATTATTAAAACAATAGCCACCATTTAAAATATGCTCTTAAGTCCAACACCTTAACCACTTGGCCATCCAGCAATCAAAAAAGATAAACTCATGCCATTTGCAGCAACATGGATGGAGCTGGAAGGGATCATAATAAAGTAAAAATCAAAATCAACAGGCAACTATAAACCAGAGACACACTACAGGCAGGGAGAAGGGAATAGGATCAAAACAAAGGGAGTGGGAATTTTACAGGGATGATAACCAAGATGAAAATGCATACATTGTACAAAAATGAAAAATGATGTAAAAAATATATAAAACTTAAAAAAAATAAAATATGCTCTAATGTGAGACATTGTGCTAAGTATGCTACGTATGTATAGATGGTACCAACCAAATAGATAGCAAAATTAAACTTTGAAGATCAAACTCATAGGTTTATCAAAATAGAAGTAGCTCATAATACATGTGGAATGCACAGCTCAGTGTTTAGCACTGAGGAATAACTGATATGCACCCTAACATTAATATTTCATCCCACAAAATGACTCACATTTTTAGCTTCAGTTTTCCCATTTTTCTAGAAAATACTAGAGAAAATTGACCCAGGTGGTTGTTTGGAATAAAAGCCACTTGTGTTCTCAGCATCCATCTACTTCTGGTTTTCTCTGCCTTATCTGATGCCACAGCAGCATCTGGTCAACCTTCTTTTGAAATTGGATTGTGGTAGGCAGAATTCTTAGATTCTGTGCCTTCCCTGAGACACATATCTTGTGCAATACCTTTTTGAGTGTGAGCAGAACCTGTGAATATTATGGGATATCACTCCAATGATTAAGCTATTAATCCATGAACTTTGAGTTAATCAAAAAGGATGAAGTGTTGACTTGACTAAATTAGGGGAGTCCTTTAAGAGAAGGTGGGGCATCAGAGAGTTGCTGTTCCATCTGGCCTTGCAAAAGCAAACTGCCAAGTGGTGAGGAAAGTGATATGGTAGACACAAGAATGAACCTCTAGGAGCTGAAGCAGTCCCCCGATAACAGCAAGCAAGAAAACAGACCTCAGTCATAAGACCACAAGCAAATGAATTATGTCAACGAGTCAGAGGAGCATGGAAGTAAATCTTTCCTTTGTCAAGATGAGTGCTAAAGATTTAGTTGACTGACACATTGATTTCAGCCTTCTGATACCTTGACAGAGGAACCACAGAGACTGTAACTTTGACCCACAGTAACTGATAAGAATTACCACGTTGCTTTTAGAAGCTAAGTTGTGGTGAGTTGTTATGTAACAATAGAAAACTAATATAAAATGAAATATATGCTCTTGGGGACATAGAGTCTGGAGCTCCCTAGTGGCAACTGGAGACAATTGACTTAGAAAATTCAAGAGAGTTAACACCCCACAAAGTGAAGATTCACCAATGGGAAGTAAAAGATGGGGGGGAAATGAGCATAAATTTCCAGATTCACATATTTCTCCTAATCCTCCAGACTATGCTTAGTTGTTTCCTTGGGTGCCAAGGAAACGCACCTCCTGCTTAACTTGATTTTCATAGTTTGTTGTGAGTAGCAGCCAGCTAGGTAAAAAATATATCACACTTTTCTAATTTCTTTTCACTTCATCCTCACCAACATGGGCTTGAACATACCAGAGGTTAAAGTTACCACCTTAATCCTTCTCCACTTTCTGAAGGATCTGGGCTAAGTCAACCACATAGCAGATCCAGTCGAATGCTAACCCCTAAATTAATTTCAGGATACCTTATTTCATTTTAAAGAAACTATATTTAAAAATGAAATAGGTATAGATGATGGAGGCAGCACACAATTTCTATGCTAATGACCACTCAGGAAGACATGGATTAGGGGTTTCAGATTGTCTTGTTATTCACAACACAGCTGATCTGTTAGAAGCAACACTTCTCGGCGCTTTCAGTATGTTCAATTTAACATACACACACTTGGGAATAAGAAACACTATAGCATAAGTGATACTAGATTCCTGCACTGTTCATTGCTAATACATCTTGGGGCGATAGTATGATAAAAGAGGTACTTGCTCTTTTCACAGAGTAGACAGCATTTCAGGTATACTCTTTCTTCTCAGTTCTTTAGAATTGTCAATATGTTTCTTAAGGTTGGAGTTTTGCCTTGAACTATTTCTGAGATGCTCATTTTATTGAGCAATGTTCAATGAGCCTGAGGCAGAGTTTGAGGCAAATAAACAGAAACAGTACCCAAGAGCATTTTTAACACCGATTTCTGTTGGTAAATGAAAATGTTCCTTTCAGATTGGTTAATCTGTTCAGTGCTTTAGGGCCTAATAGGGTGGGCATCACACTTTGCAGCATTAATGATAGGGCTCAGAGAATAGGCAAGCTCTTATTTCCAGTTTATTATTCTCCTTATGAACCAGAGGTAAGTTGATGGCCATGACTACATGCTGAGCATGCTGCTTTTAAATATTTGCCTTTAGGATTCAGTTGCAGATCCTTGGAGATATTTTCAAAGAAATTATTCTGTGGGGCTTGACCTAATTAGGGTGTTTGAAATTCTTACTAATAATCCACCAATGTTGGCACCTGGAATATGTGAGCTCTGTCCACTTCTATTTAGATAAAATCCTGAATGACAATAGAAGATATAACTCAATAGTACAGGGCACAACTTTTGAGAGCAACAGCTATCTAACCACGGTGGGATAAGACTTCTCCATCTGCACCATTTACTCATCTAGGGACTTGCATTACTGATCCAAATTCTGACAAATCTGCTAATATCTTCACTACCTCAAGGGCAAGCTGTTACATAGGTATGTCAAAACTCACATGGCACTAAGTGTCCAGCTTATAGTCAAATGCTCTCGTGATCTACCTATGGACTAAATGCGGTCATTCCCATAACACCAAGGACTGTGGGCTACCAATGGTTCACAGCTGTGTCCCTATCCAGGCATTGTCCCTAACAAAAGAAAACTGTAAACACTACTTTTCCTCCCCAGCAGCAACCCATATTCAATAACTGGTACAAAAGATTGGCCCTTACCGAAAATGGGAAATCACTGAAGGACCCAGTCTTAGAGTTTTCCACAACATTGTTGAAGTCGCTGATAAAACTATATTGCAGTTCATGTCTCCCTGGGCCTAATTCTCTCTCCATTGTTCCCCAAAGGGTATTGATCTAGAGCGGACACCCAAACAAACATACTGCACGCCAAACCCAATGTCTCAGGGTCTGTTTTCCAGGGAAGTCAATTTGCAATAGCTGGTACTGGAAATGATCCTGTGAAGCAGGCTCCGAAATGTACTTGGAGCTGGATACCTCTGACCAGCTGTCAAAGGAAAGCCCATTATTTGTAGCAAGTGTAGGCCTGCTGTTGTGATGTGATTTTTGAAAACTCCTATGGGTGATAAACTAGATGGATTGTCAGCAGAAAGGCATATGGAAAGCATGAACGACAGCATTTGAAGCCACTCCTCCTTCCATTGCTTGGCCCCCAGGTCCGTGAGTTCTACCTACTGTCCCATCGATTAGCACAATGTCAAGAAACCACTGGTGATGAAGGGTATGTCACAGCATGGAAGATGTCACAAGGTGTCACCTCAGCTGAAGCTTTAAAAAATTGGAGAAAGGTATGGAGATTGTAATGTGGGAATGTAAATTGGTGTATCCTTTATAGGATATTGAATATATACATATATATGAATATTCCTTTAAAAACTAAAAATAGAAATAGCATATGATTCAGCAATTTCACTCTTAGGTGTTCATCTGAAGACTGAAAACACTAATTTAAAAAGATATATGTGCCCCTATGTTCACTGCAGCATTATTCACAAAAGCCAACACTTCGAAATAACCAATGAAGGATGACTGGGTAGAGAAGCTATGGTATATATACTTAATAGAATGCTACCCAGCTATTTATTTTTTTTAAAGATTTATTTGTGCATGCAAGAGCTGGAATACAGGCCAGAGGTCTGTGGGTTGAGAGGATTCACCAGAGACAGAGTGGGGAGCAGAACAGGCAGATCCACTGAAATACACTGCTGAGGGGAGCAGCAGGTAAGACAAAAGGTCTGCTGCGCCATGTGGGTAGCTCCCTGGCGGGGATCAAACTCATGCTGCAGTGGCTGTGGATAGCTTCATAGTGCTGAGACTTAACCCCTTGCACCATCTGGGAGTTCCTACCCAGCTATTTTAAAAGATGAAACTGCCTTTCATTACAACATGACAGAAACTTGAGTTGATTCTGCTAAGCAAAGTAAGTCAGATAATTAAAGATAATTATCAGGTGGTTTCATTCAAAGGTAGAAGTAAACAAAACAAATGCAAAAAATGCAACAAACGTAAGTCTTAGACTCTGAGAGGAGCAGAGGGCCATCAAAGTGGAGGGTTTGTGAGGAAGGGACAGAGGGGGTCAGTGTGATGGTGTGATAGCACTAAAACTTAGGTGGCTGAAGAGGAAGACAATGAGTATCAGCTGTGTCATTAAGACCAATTGTAGCAACACAAGCTATTGTTTATCCTACTAATTTTCTGCAATTTTCTCCAGAAAAAAATGCATCAGGACTCTGGGGGACCTTTGCACAGACGGTAGGAACTTACTATAGGAAGCAAGTGGATCCAAGTGACATAAAAAAATGAAACCCCATGAATCAAGACCAAGGCACTTGTGTCCCGGTCACTGGAAATGCATCTGCTACTGTAGACCCACAAATGTGTTCTGCTTGGCAGACTGCCCTCAGCTGAAGGAATCTGCCTTGACCAAGATTATGCTTCTTCCCCAGCTGATCCCTGCAGGAATATAAAGACCTAGCCCCTCCACCATAGTTTGCAGCTTCTCTAAAAAATCTTCCTCTCCCCATCCCTCCCCCCACCCCCCACAGAGCTCCTTGTGTTATTGATTGAGACTGATGTTGCAACTCTAACACCCTGAAACCTCTCCCTCTAAAATCCCTTCTTTTGCTTGCTTCTGTGGGTCTACAGCAGCAAGAAATTCAACCTAAATTCACTTCTCAAAGAATAATCCCATGTCATTAAATGTTCATCAGATTATCTTGCTATGTTACATTTCATTTTGCATGACATAGACAAAGACAAATACTGGCACAGAAATTAGACAATTAGGAAAATCCAAGAAACATGAGCTTTAAAAGAGAATGATGTCAATAATTAAAGTCTGGGCTAGTGAAGGATTCCAAAACCAACATATAGGCTAAATGAAATTGCCCTGACTTTATTTCCTGTGTAATTGATTAGTTAGCAGTGTAATAATTGGACAAAAGCAAGATTAACCTTGAAAAGCAAATGCTGTAGGGCCTCCTTGGTGGCGCAGCGGTTGAGCGCTGGGTTGTGAAGCTGGTTCGATCCCCGGCCACTGGGTGAGGGTCCCACATGGCGCGCAGACCTCTCCTGCCGCCCGCTGCTCCCCTCAGCAGTGTCCTTCGGTCCTTCTGCCTGCTCTGCTCCCTGCTCTGGCTCTGTGAATTCTCTCACCCTCCCGCACTTCTGACTGTACCCAGTGCATGTATAAATAAATAAATAAATCTTTAAAAAAAAAAAATGCTGTAGGTATGGGTTAGAGTGTGAACGTGTAAATTATTGGTCCCAGTGTACTGGGGTGGGAGGGAGAACAAGAAAGGAGCAAAAGGTTTATTTAGTATTTGTTCTCTTCCCCAAAGACAGAAGATACTCTTCCCAATATCCCGCTGAGACAGCACAGTGTGTCTTTGTATTTCTCCCTCGCTGTCCAAGTCTTTCTTCTTTCTTTCTTTTTTTTTTTAATAGAGGCATGTTTTTATTTATTTGTTTGTTTGTTTTGTTTATACATGCACTGGGTACAGTCAGAAGCGCGGGAGGGTGAGAGAATTCACCAGAGCCAGAGCAGGGAGCAGAGCAGGCAGAAGGACCGAAGTACACTGCTGAGGGGAGCAGCGGGCGGCAGGAGAGGTCTGCGCCATGTGGGACCCTCCTCCTGTGGCCGGGGAGCAGCCGGGGATTGAACCGGCGCTGCAGAGGCTGCGGGCAGCTTCGCAACCCAGCGCTCAACCGCTGCGCCACCGGGGAGGCCCAGGTCTTTCTTCTTTAAACCTCAGAGATTTGGAGTCTGAACCCAAAAAGGAATTTGGGAGAGAACACTGTCTTCTATGCCAATGGAAAGAACTAGCACTTTGATAATAACTTTTCCCATTGCTTTTCTTTATTTCCAAATTAGAAAGCTCCCCTCAGTCATTTTGCTTTAAAGCCCAGACCTCAATTGTTTTTTTCTCTTATATCCTCCTGTCAAAATTGGGAAAGTGGAAAGGCCCTCACATTATACTTCCCTTTTACATTCAACTTTCCTTTTGTAAGTTAGGTTCTCTGAGGAGCAGACCCTGATGGAGTGTACTATTCAGTATATTTATTAGGGAGTGATGTTGGAATCAGCGTAAGTAAAAGGGGAGAATTAGGCAGAGTGGACAGAAGTTGAGCTACAGCACCAGCCTCACTGCCTCAGTCAGCGAGAGTTCTGAGGGAGCTCAGGAGCAGGAAAGATGAATCAATACCTTGGGTTAAAATAGCTGGACTTTTATATTCCCACCTTGACTAGTCATTGAACACAGTCAGACTTTTCCGGAGAAACAGAACCAACAGAATATATATGTATAGAATGATTTTAAAAGATTTTAAGGAATAGACTCACATCTGTGGAGGCCTGGTAAATCCAAAATCTGCAGGGTAGACAGGCAGGAGTGAGATCCAGGAAATGCTGCAGTTGAGTCCAAACGCGGATTACTGGCGGAACTATCCCGTGGCACTCAGTCTTTTTCTATTAAAGCTTCCAGCTGATGGGATGACACACACCTACATCATGGAGAACAATCTGCTTTATTTAAAGTCTACTGATCTACATACATTTTAATCTCATCTAAAAAATGCCTTCTCAAAATCATCTAGAATAAAGTTTGACCAAATAAGTGTCTACAGTGGTATAACCACGTTGACATATATAATTAATGATTACACAGCCCAGAAAGGCAAACTCTTGTGCAAAGTGGCTTTCTACAGCCAAAAAGGGCCGACAGCTGAAAACAATCTGCTGAGAACATTCCCAGCAGCTGGAGCTGGGACAGTGACTACTGCCTTGAAGTGGAGCCTGGGCAGGTCCTGTGTTCATCACAGTCGGGAGGTTAATCAAATTCAACAATTTACAGTTCAAGTTAATTTATAATATTCAATGTTGTTTCAAAGCACAGGTCAAATGTATATTAAGGTGTGGACATGAAAGACACATATGCCTCTTTTGTTCTAAAGAAGTGGTTAAGAAAGGGTGTTTAAAATATCTGAAATTATTATTTACATATGCAGAAAGCCAGATGTTCTCAGCACTACACAAAAGGGGGCACACTCATGCAGTGAGTCTACCTCTGAATTAGCTTCTATCAGTGCTTAAAGCCATAAGTAGTAACCTTTAAGGTGGCTCAGGTGCACGAGAACTTAGAGAAACTTGCCTTGTGATTTAGACAAATATTTGATGCTATTTCCTGAAATCAACTACTAAGCATTATTTAAGGATAACTTGTCAGGAGTCAGAGCAGAAATAAATCTACAGCGATCTGTTTCTATCTCCTTTGCTTTCTGTTTCTCTCTGGGTCCTAATAGACATTGCACTGGGCATGAGAGACTATCAGCCAGGAGTTGGGGAGATAGGATGGATTGAAGAGTGATCACTTGGGATACAGCCCCACCCCCATGTCTACTGGAAGTGATTCCTCTCTCCCCTTGGCCACACTGATTGGCACAGGAATGGGCATTTGATGCAGATAGATTCAG
Organism: Talpa occidentalis; assembly: GCF_014898055.3. Taxonomy (NCBI): domain Eukaryota; kingdom Metazoa; phylum Chordata; class Mammalia; order Eulipotyphla; family Talpidae; genus Talpa; species Talpa occidentalis. The sequence goes on along the minus strand of NW_023601104.1, from coordinate 14,512,825 downwards.
TGATAAGTTTCTTGAAAAGATGGAGGGAGAAACAGTACAGTCAAAGAGAAGATTGCTGCAGCCCCATTGACTGTGGAATCAGGTGGAATGAGAGCGAATACTGGCAACATTTGAGTCTCTGCATAAAAGACACTAAAATTAGTCCTACCTCCAAATTATTCAGTTACGTAAATCTATGAATTTTCTACTGCTTATACTTTTATGAGACATACACACAGAAAACTTTAAAAAAGTGAGATCTAAAGACAATTATTTAAAAAAAAAACTAATGCAACTACCAATCAAGGCAAGAAATAAAATATTGCTAGCAGCTTAGAAGGTACTTATATATTCTCCCATCCAGAAACAACTATTTGTCTGACTTTTGTAGTAACTATTTCCCCTCTGCACATCATAGTTTGTTTGTCCTCCAGATCCAACGTTCCTCCTTTACCTTGCTCTACACTCCAAGAGAAATGTACTACATCAATTCTCTTGACCTTTGATTTTCAGTTCAGGGTGACCACAGGGAAGCATTGGACAAAGATTAAGATGTAGAAGGAGAGCAGAAACCAGGGGATTTCCTTTTCACCCACTCTAGAGCAGTATCTGGCACAGATATTCCTCTTTTCCACGAGACTCCCTCCAGGGACAGGCCTTATCTTTGTGTTCCCCGAGCCACCAAGCTTCTAGCCTCTGTCTAAGGACCCAGTGTCTGAGCTCTGGTAAGCCCCCTCCCCATGCCGCAAATGTTTCCTTCAGTTCAGGGAATTCCTGCTCCTTCTAATCTCTAGTTAAGTTCTACCATGCCATACCCTCTTGGGTTCTCCATACTTCCATTACCTGTGCAATCATTCTCCTGTATTTAATGCCCTCTATTGAATTATTTAGAATGATTTTGTTTTCTTTTCTGGGCAATGACATTGAGTATAACAAAAATTACGTGATATATACAGTTGCTGAGGTGGGAAATTGTATACCTGAAACCTATGCAATGTTGTAAACTAATATTACTTCCATGAAAAATAACTAAAAGGCTATTCACTGTATCAAAGGGAAAGCTTTGAATATTTCACCATCAAGTATATTTGTTAATCAGTTAAGAAAAATACTTCCATTTAAAAGTTTTATAAGACTTTTTCATGAATAGATGCTAGAATCTATAGAAGGATTTTTCTGAATCTATTGAGACTATCAAATCATTTTTTCTCTTTTAATATGTTAATGTGACAAATTACATCCATTTTCTGTTTTCTCAATTTGATCATCCCCCAAATCACAGTCAAAGGTGAAATATTATGGGCAGATATTTACTGGCACTATAATCCCAGAAAATAGCAGTGAAGGATAGGGGAATGAAATAAAGAAGAAAAACCCACATAAAGATGTATTATCAAATTGGTCACCTCTGAAGATAACTAATGCTCGATCACATTGCACATTCTGAGGAGCCTTATGAATTTGAACCTCAGAATTGTCCATCTAGGGATAAACCTCAGCAGTGTATTTCATCAGTCTGTCTACTCTGTTCCCCACTCTGTCTCACCTCTGCCCCACCACCGCCCCCAGACCACTGGCCCATCCCCCAGCTCTTGTATGTGTAAATAAATAAATCTTTTTTTTTTTTTTAAAAAAGGGGGATGCATTTATCAGTCTCCATTGGACCCTCAGTGGTTACCAATCCCCTACTGGTAAAAAATGGTGCTCAAGGGCCTTCCAGGTGGCACAAGGGGTTAAGATGCAGCATTTTGAAGCTACCCAGGCCACTGCAGCAAAAGTTCCATCCCCGGCCAGGGAGGTAACCCACATGGCGCAGCAGACCTCTCCTGTCTCACCTGCTGCTGCACTCAGTAGTGTATTTCAGTAGATCCGCCTGTTCTGCTCCCCACTCTGTCTCTGGTGAATCCTCTCACACACACCCATCTCTGGCCTGCACCCCAGCTCTTGTATGAATAAATAAATCTTTTTAAAAAATGGTGTTCAAGCTGGGTTGCGAAGCTGCCCGCAGCCTCTGCAGCGCTGGTTCGATCCCCAGCCGCCGGGCCAGGGTCCCACATGGTGCGCAGACCTCTCCTGCTGCCCGCTGCTCTCCTCAGCAGTGTACTCCATCACTCTGCCTGTTCTACTCTCCACTCCAGCTCTGGTGAATTCTCTCATCCTCCTGGGCCTCTGACTGTAACCAGTGCTTGTATAAATAAATAAATAAAATCTAAAAATAAAATAAAATAAAATAAAAATTGGTGCTCAAAATAACTTCCACATCTTTTCATGTTGTACATGCATGAATGCCAGACCTTGCTACATGCAGCTCATATTGCAGGAAGCCAGAGAAAGTGTCCACAGCGTTGGTGAGAGGTTAGAGCTGTGCAAGGACTGGTAAAACCTGTGTGGGACTGGTCTCCTGACAATTTTTGGAGTAAAGGATAAGGACAAGGATTTGAAGTAATGCCAAAAGATATCTGATAAACAATTAACACAATAATGGCTTAAGTCTAATTTTGTCATTATGTGCTTATCTATTTTATACATTTTTGATTTGTTGGCTTGTATTTTGTATGCAATTTTGCATTTGTATTCATGAGTTGAATATTTTGACATCTTTACAGATGGTAGAAAGGTAATAATGACATAAAATTAATTGAGAACAATATCATTTCAGTTCTCTAAAAGAGCTTTAGATAGGCACTATTTCTCCTGGAGTGATATGTAGGACTTCTGATGAATCGCGTGATTTGGATTTTCTTTCACTTTAATTATGGCTTCAGTTCCTTGCATCATTAGATGATATTCATATTTTCAGTTTCTTTTGTCTATTTTGACAAGTTGCTTTTTAAATACAAATTCTTCCATTTCTCTAAATTTTTAGTTTTTTTGCAAAAAGTCAGTTGTACTTTTTCTCATTAACCTTTTAATAACTGGAGGATCTGTAGTTGATGTCCTTTTTATTTCTGATATTGCTTATTAATACTTTCTCCCTTTGGATAAAAAACTCTGAAAATATCAGTCATGAAGCAAAGAAATAAATTAAGGATTTTTTAAATCATCTCTACTGTATTTTTTTCTATTTTAGTAATTGTTACTCTCAACCTTATTATCTGCCTTTTTCAAATTATTTTGATTTGTTTTCCCATCCTTTTAATTTTCTTGGGCTCTAGGCACACAGCTGTATTAGCTATAAGCTCAAAGTCATGATATAATCTCATCATTTTTATATACTGTCTTGCTTTTCCCCTCTCTTTTGTTTTTCTTTCCTTGACTTCTTTTGAATTAATTACATTCCATTTTTCTATTTTTTCCTCAATGAGTTTACACTTCTTTCCATTCTAATCTTTAGTAACAACCTATTAATCACAATGTGTTCCATCACAGTATAACGTTTAATCTGCACCTTCTCTCCCTCATCCCTTTGAGGACTTCAACTCACTTATCTCCTTCAGTGATTTTAGGTTGTTTACACATCAAACTCCCAATATAGGATCATTTTTCTTCCATCTAACTTTCAAAACTTTCTTTAGTCAGAGACTTTAGAAATTAATAGACTGGAAACAGAACAAAATATCTTGAAATCAATTTGAAAATACAAAAGACCTCAAAAAGCAAAAACACCCCCAAGAAAAAGAAAAACAAAATGCTTCCTGAGTTCAAACTATACTATGAAGTGATAGTAACTAAAGTTATGGTATTGGAACCAACTAATGATATTGAAATAAAAACATACAAGTACATCAGTGAAACAAAATTGAGAGCCCAGAAATGAAGATATATGCATATGGACAACTAATTTATGACAAAGGTGTCAAGAGCTTACAATGGAGCAAGGAAGCTCTTCAACAAATCATCAAAGCCAAATGCAAAAAAATGAAACTAGATGACTATATAATACTATGCACAAAAAGGAATTCACAATGGACTGAAGAGTTGGATGTAAGATATGAAACCGTAAATTACATAGAAGAAAACATAGGTGATACATTCCTTGACATCAGCCTTAGAGATATGTTTGGGGACCCAACTCCAATGGGAAGGGAAACAAAAGCAAAAATAAACAAATGGGACTATATCAAACTCAACTGCTTCCATATATCAAATGGAAACTTGCATCAAAATGAAAAGACATCCTATAGAATGGATGAGGAATGCAAATTCAAGTATTGATATGACCTCCACTTGAGAGAATGCCTGTAATACAAAAGACAATAAACAAATGTTGGAGAGAAGGGAAAGCTATCTGGGTTTTTTGTCTGAAAATTGTTAGTGGGATTATAAATTGGTGTAGCTATATGGAAAGCAGTATAGAGATTCCTCAAAAAATTAAATCAAGAAATTCTATGTGATCCAGTTATCCCACCTCTAGGTATTTACCCCCCAAAATATAAAAACACTAACTTGAAGAAATATATGAAACCCCATGTTCATCACAGCACAATGTAAAATAGTAGAAATGACTTAAGTGCCCATCAATTGATGAGTGGATAAAGAAGATATGGTATATATACACAGTGGAGTACTATTTAACCATCAAAAAGATGAAACCCTGCCATTTGCAATAACATGGAAGGAACCAGAGGGAGCTGTGTTTAGTAAAATAAGTCAGACAAGGAAAGACAAACACTACATGATTTCAGTCATCCTTGGTATATAGAGAACACAAGCAGATGAAATGAATAAAGCAAATACATTGGGACTATTAATAAAATATTACTAATTGATTCTTGTCTCACAATTTTCATACCTCAGTGTTTTCATTGATAGGTACTCCTAAGCACTTTTTAGCTTACTTTATAATTTTCTTTTTAATACAATGGTAAACAAATGAAACATTATTTCATTTTCCATCACATGGTTTTGCTGTTGATTTTAAATATTGTTAAGTTATAATAAAGAACATAGATTGCATAACACTACTAATCCCTTATGGCAAATGATATCTGTTTTAAAAAATAAAGGATTTGACTAAAAAAAATTGTAGACTAGCCCCAAGCATTTTAAACAGAACCAATCCAACATTTAGTTAAAATCTGCCAAAATAATGAACGTGATCATTAAACTTTAAAAAAAAAAAAAGCTATCTGGGCTTTTGTCTGAAAATATCTACATATTAAAGATATTTTTCAAGATATAAATATATTTTCAAAAATATATTTTAGCAGACATAGGTTTAAGTTTATTAAGGATCACATTTCATCAATACTAGCTTCCATTACTGTCACCGAGAAGACTGCTCTCAGTCTACTTAACTGCCACTCATTGGAAGTATCTTCCATTGTAAGTGATTTTGAGACTGTCTTCAGTTTTCAAAGGACACTCGAGGTTAGGTTCACTATGTGTCTAGATTTGAGTTTTCTTTTTAATGATTCTGCTTTGGATTCCTTGGGTTGATTGAGTATTTGCATGGGATTACAGTAAAGCCCTTTGGCTTTATTGACAGTCTTCTCTATAGATATCACTTTTCCACTTATCAGCTAATGTCATCTGTACTTTTCAAATCGCAATCTTGAGGTTTGCTTCAATGAAAAGCACAAATAGACAACAAAAAAAAACACATAAAAAAAGCACAAATAGGATGTTTCCTCATTTTTTTTCTGTTCTTAGTTGCCACCCTCTCTCTACACCCACCTTTTTGCCATGAGTTTGTCATTTAAGTTGGAACTTTTTGGTAGAAATTTTCATCCAAATATTTGGATTTGCTTTTGCCAATCCTGGACTACTTGTTGGATCACCAAAGTGATGCAAATTTGAGCTGAAAATTCACTTGCAGGTTAATCAATTGTTCAAAATTTACAGGGCCTTTTTTCTTTGCCCAACACACAGATCAATTTTCCTACATGCCTCTCGATCACACTCCAAAGAATGGCTTCTGATTGCCAATTTTAGCAGGGGAGGATCCCCAATTATGTGCCCCATCTTGGAGAAATGCTGTGTTTTATCTTCTGGCTCCTGTACCAGACAAAGCTAACCCCCAAAATAAGCCAGGTTAGGTAAATGTTCTTTGAACAAAACAAGATTAAATGCTCACATTACCTCTCTAGTCTCCCACCTCTGATGGCCTTTGATGTTGGTCTTATAATTTCTCACACTCTTATCTGCCCACTACTTTTCAGAATAGTTTCTATTTAATGCAGCATTTGTGGTTTCAGAGGAAGAATCAATTCAAATTCCTAACTAGTCATGTTATCAGAAATGAACTTTTATCCCTTTTGTTAAATACCAATGAGTTAAGCTGTCACTTACACATGAAAAAGTCCTAATAATTAAGAGGGAGATGTGACTGTCTTTGCATCAAAATGGTGAACTACAATGACTGGATAAATGTATAAGAGACAGTGTTACTGCATTCTCTTTGGTCCATAGTCACCTGATTGTTCCTTGAAATAAATCTCAGAATTGATGTACAGTGGTTCTCTAGTATAATTGGTACATACACTTATATGTATGTACCCTGTGGGCATTACAGCATCACATTAATTCTTGGGATTCCAGGGCTTTGGACCAGATTCATTCATTCATAATTCAGAAATTGAATATTTATCGAGTACTTCTTATACAGACAATAAAAATAAAATGGCAAACAAAAGCAGCCAAGACTTCTGTCCTCATGTATCTTACAAACAAGTGGGAAAGACATATATCAATAAAATGTGCACATAGGAAATGTCTGTTGCTAATACTATAGAATATGGGAAAGTAAGCTCAAGCAAGTGAGGGAAAAGCTTTTTTTTGAATGTGTAATTCATTTTTTTATGAATTATTTTATTTTATATAATTCTTACATCATTTTTCATTTTTGACGGAAAAACTTTTGAGGAAGCAGTAATTGAGGTTGTTAGCTTCTGTAAAAACCATGTTATTACTTGACTTTTTTACAGAATTAAGAATTATATGGGAGCAGCTTTTCCCCATTAATTCTAAATTGTTCATTTAAAAATAACTGTGAACATGACTGTTTCTAGGATGCTTAATTTGAAAATCAGTCAAGTAAATTGTTTGAACCCCTGTCCATGCCAGTGACCCCTGTATGGGGAGGTTTTAAACAGAGAGCCATGCTCTAAATTTAACCATTAAATTAAATGACATCTCACACAAAATGTCAGGTGCATTTCTCTACCACTAATTCTTTCAAATTCCCTCTAACATATTTCCCCCAAAACTATCACTGTTTTAGCGCAAACTAAGGCCATCTTCATCAAACACTACAACTATAAATTAAAGATTTCATCCCATTTATCCATTTTATCCTAGTGGGTGTTATTTTAGACAAAGTAAAATTGGCTATGGATTATTTGCCAGCTAAGCTTAAGAAATTGGCTCAATTGAATAACCCAAGAAATTTCCGCTTCCTCGACATGAAATACTGATCTGTGATAAGCATTCTTTGCTAGACATATTTTTTCAGTGACGTGTTTAAGATTTATGGGGTCATTTTTTGTGATTATTTCTGATGTTTCCTGACTACATTCACCATTTTCAGAACTGAAAGCAGCAGCTCAACTCACTAAATCATGGTTGGGCCTCTCATAATTCACTCTAGCAGGGCACTAAGTGAACCAGAACCATTCTCTGTTGCCATCTGCAAAGCAAGGTCTGGGAAGTGGAAAACTTAGTATTTGAACTAAAGTAGGGCAACTCCATTTTTTATGAAAGTCACCTTGAATTTTCAATCCCCTGATACATCTATTTTTCCTTCACCCAATTTTTTCTAACTCTGCAGAAATTCATTAAAAATATCACAAGTTTGCGTTTTCTTCATCTTAAGTCAGTAGGCTTAAAAATGAAGTTTTACCACAAGATTTAATTGCCAATGGTGAATATTCCACTTCTAAAATGCTCATATTATGTTAGACAATCTGTTATAGAACAGGGAGAGGGGCAGCCCAAACCCCGCAAACCTGCCTATTCTAAATGGGTTCTGCCATCCGCCGCATCAACACAAAACATAGGAGACTTTAATGGGAAGGAACTTTAATGAAACTAGGAAACAATACAGGTAAGGCAAAGAGTCTAGTTTCTAAGAAATGAAGCACCCAAAGTTACCCATCCCCTCGTGGGTAAAAGTCCATCCATATGGGATTGGCCCAGAGCAAGGCCCCAAAGCCTGCCCCAAGTCTAAAGCATCGTCCAGTGCGGACCCACAGAAAACGGTCAGAAACTACCAGACAAGGCCGGAAGGAAAAGAGCAAAATCAACATCAAAATAAAAGCTGCCATGGTCACCCCCCCATGGGTCTCACCCACATCTGTGTTACCCAGTCCACGACCAAAAGACAAGCGCAGCTTCTTCACGTGTCTCTAGGCTCCATGCGCCTCCTCCAGGTCTCCTGGCTCCATCCTGCTTCCTTCCTCAGTCTCTTCTGCAGCTTCTCCTCTTCCTGCTCAGCTCCACCCTCCCTTGGGTGGGGCAGGGAACCTCCCCCTTTCCTGGGGACCACCCTGTTACAATATCACATTCAATACAATTCCAAAATAAATAATGTGAATATTGTCAGTTTTCTAAAATTTAAACCAGCAAGTCAAAGAAACAATCTGTGTTCACACATCATATTGTATTTAATAACATTCATTTCAACTGAGTATTGAAGATTTTGATGGTGATGTTCATTTGATGAAGTTTATTTTTTTCAATGTTTTCATTAATGCCATATTTGTATAGTATTAGACAATAATTTGTCAGGATGCTGAAACACATTTTACTGAAATAATGTAAATATCTCTGCCAATTATAAAAACCATTTGCATTATATAAAAAACTTTTTCACATACTTCTGAGATTTTTTTCCAAGGTAGTGTTCAGTAGGGTGAATTTGAAGGGTGAATTTCACAGAAGTTTTAGTTAGTGGTGAAGACAATTTGTGTGTATTGACACGGTGTTCACATTAGTTCCATTTCACATGACTTAAAAAGAAAGATCTATAAATCAATTACGGAACAACAAAGATTTTTTATAAAGAGAAATGCAACAAACAGCTAGTTCATTCCTTATATGTCTTCACATTAAAAAAAAAAATACAGGATGAGTGACTGAAATAAACCTCCAGTAATCACTTGTAATTGCTAATGTTAACCCAGAATGGCATTTTTTTATGAGAAAAATAATACTTAGCTACATTCTGCATGTGCTTTTATGTCTCTGACTTATCTACACAAGACACAGAGATCAATACATCATCCTTGGAAGTAAAAATTTTAAATCATCTCCCCTCCTCTTTAATCTTTCCTCCTGAAGTCTAATTTCTCCCTGTCTTCCTCTATGTTTCTCAAAAAGGTTGAGAAGAGAACTGACGATCTTGGCAGAGTTTAGAACTAGATTATTGTCTCAAGTTCTTAACCATGTTAAGAAAATAGCTTTACCAACAAAGATAAATTTTCATTAACTTCGCACAATAAACTTTTATTATGCATTCATCTGTCTGCATTTCCTCAGCTGTGTGTGCTGCACCTGCATCTTTCACCTGACTGGCATTTAGGGCACCTCATCACATGGCACGGTGTTGGTCATGTGTCAACAAACATCCAGAAGTGCCCATCATTATCCCTTCTTTCCCTAGACAGTATTAGAAATGTGGTCAGGGACAACTCTAAGTGTCCCTGGCCTCAGCCCTCAAAAGGTCTGAGGCTATGAATTCTCCTTTATCATCTTCTCTACAAGCAGGACAATGAGTCAGACTTTATGATTCCTTCTTAAATATACAATAACCCTAAGCAAAGTTGTTCCTCAAGTCTTTAACAAACAAGTTTAAGCTTTTAATTTTCATTTTAAATCTACACTGAGCCCTGTTCATGACCCAAGTCAACTCTTTACTGTCCTCTGCTAACATAGGTCTCCAAAGGGTTCTGCAAGAGAATCATCTAAAGAAGATGGGGTGCCCTGAGACAGTAGCAGGAGCTTTGCTTGGAGAAGTCATACAGGGCCAAAACCAAGCTTCTCTCCTTGACTCATTTGAAAATTATATATGGGATTTGGCACTAATCACTCAATGTGCCAAAATATGCTGGCACTATATCTGCCATACAACCCAGCAATCCTGCTTCTATGTGTCTATGCAAAAAACCACAAAACCACTTACTCAAAAGGAAATATGCACCCCCATGTTTATAGCAGCATTATTTACAACAGTCAAGATATGGAAACAATCAAAATGCCCAAAACAGAGGAGTGTATAAAGAATATGTGGCGCATATATATATACACATACACACACACACACACACACACACACACACTATGGAATACTACTCAGCAATCAAAAAAGATAAATTCACAGCCATTTGCAGCATCATGGATGGAACTGAAAGGGCTTATACTAAGTGAAATAAGCCAGAAAGTGTATGATAAATACTGATGGTATCACTAATACGGGGAATATAGAAAAACCAAAGTGTTAGACAAAAACAAACTTTAAACCAACGCTTGAAAACCGACCTTTGATCCTTGGCTTTCAAAGAGGGAGGGGGCAGGAGAGAGATGAAATCAGCAAGGTGGAAGGGAGAAACACAATGGATTGTGGTGGACAAAGGGTGCTGTGGTGGGAGGGTTATGATGACTATACTTGGGTAGGGGGAGTCCTATACTGTCAAAACACCAGCAAGGAGACAAAATAATGGTAATTCTATAAAAATGAAGAAAGATATGCCGACATTGACTAAGACTGTGCTTGTTCAAACTGAATACAGTGAAGGCAGTTTTGAATTTAGACCTCGTGTATGATTCTCTGCATTTTGAAAAAGGTAGGCAGTCATCATCCACCTGGTTCTTTCCTGGGAATAGAAAAGAGGTGTGTGTGTGTGTGTGTGTGAGAGAGAGAGAGAGAGAGAGAGAGAGAGAGAAGAGAAAGAGAGAGAGAGAGAGAGAGAGAGAAGGAGTATGCACATGTGCCCATGTGCTAGAGGTTTGCAATTTCAAATTAAACTGGTTATTGAATGAACTGTCTATATGAATGGTGATTTTAATGAAGGACAGTACTACCAGTGACAATAGCATGACTTCCCAGACTGATCATATTAAAATCTAAATCAGATCATATCATTCCTTGCTCAAAATCCTCCAAAATCCTCCAATCCTCCAAAATTCTCGCTTCATTCAAGGTGCCTGATCTGTCAGTAGTCATCAAACATTATCAAGTACCAGGCATTTCCCTAGGCACTGGGAATACAAAACAGACAATTCCTGCCCTCGTGAAGCTTACATGATGAGAGGAGTTATTAGAAGGTAAATAATAAATGAAAATAGCATATCACATAGTGATAAAAATCAAAGAAGAAACATAAGGGCCAACCCAGATATGAAATCTCAATGGGGTACTGACATTTTAAATAGGATGGTCAAAAACCTCCATGAAGTTGCTTTTGATTTAAGATATGAATGACCTGAGAGACCTAACCATACATATTTATTGGGAAAAGGAATTCCAGATAGAGGAAACAGGAATCGCAAAGTCTAGTCTTAAGGTAGGAGAACTCAGGGTGTACATATAGAATAGCAAGGTCATTAGTGCAACTTGTGAGAAGGAACAATAATAGCAAAAGTCTGACTTTACTATGACTTGCAAGATCCTATGAGATTAGACTCCTTAAATGGAGTAAGAAGTCATTAAAAGGTTTTGAAAGGGGGCCTCCCCTGGTGGCGCAGGCAGTTGAGCGCAGCACTGTGAAGCTGTCCGTCAGCCTCTGCAGCACCGGTTCCATCCTGGCCGACCGGAGAGGGTCCCACATGGCGCAGCACACCTCTCCTGTTGCGCCCACTGCTCCCCTCAGCAGTGTATTTTGTCAGTCTGTCTGTTCTGTTCCCCGCTCTGTCTCTGGTGAATCCTCTCACTTCCCCGCACATCTGGCCTGTACCTCAGTTCTTGTATAAATCTTTAAAAAAAAAAAAAAAGGTCTTGAAAGGGAGTAACATGAGGACTTCTATTTTAGTAGCATCAATCAGGGAAGTCTGGATATTGGAAATATCATCAAAGTTTGTTTATTTTAAATCACAAGGAACTATAACAGGAGTAATATCAAAGTTAACTAGGAGCTGAGATGATCAAGGAATGAGGAGTGAGCTGTTATGACCAGAGCAGAGAGTAGGAGGAGATGTAGAGGGATTACAGAAGATGAAAATCTGGGTGTTGGATATATAGAGGAAAAAGAGACGTCAATGTAAAGAAGGTATGAAAAGAAATCACACCTTCCTGATTCCTTTTTTTTTTTTTTTTGAACTTTAAAGATTTATTTATTTATTTATTTATACAAGCACTGGGTACAGTCAGAAGCGCGGGAGGGTGAGAGAATTCACCAGAGCCAGAGCGGGGAGCAGAGCAGGCAGAGGGACCGAAGTACACTGCTGAGGGGAGCAGCGGGTGGCAGGAAGAGGTCTGCGCGCCATGTGGGACCCTCCTCTGGTGGCCTGGGAGCAGCCGGGGATCGAACCGGCGCTGCAGAGGCTGAGGGCAGCTTCGCAACCCAGCGATCAACCGCTGTACCACCGGGGAGGCCCCTTCCTGATTCCTTTTGAGGTGGATCTGAAAGTGAGAAAACAGCATACTTGGGGGCTTGCAGAGGAGCTATCAAGAGATGAGCAGGTTTCAGAGCAAAAGGTGACGAGAACATTCACAGAAGCAGCTCTAGCGAAAGGGCATTTTGGTCACAATCAAACTCATGTTTCTGGGGACAACATGAAAGAGTTTCAAGAGATAATGAGGCAAGGGATACTGGTCAAAGAAGGTGATGGGTTTAGGGAGGGAAGGGGAGAAGGGATAATCTCAGTCCTGAGTGCCTATGATGAAAAGGGCTAAGGGTCTTGTGAAACTGTTGCTGCTGGTTCCAAGGCAGAGAGTTGGAAAGGCGATGAGTGTTGAGGGAAGTGATACTGGAATTGTCAGGCCTAGTCTCCCAGGCCTAGTCTCCCAACGGATCCCAGGCTGCAGGGCAGTGCTGAGTCCCAGCCACCAACCCCCACGGGTGGGTGTCTCACGAAGCCGCAGTAGGAACTTCGCAGACTCTCAGGCAAGCAAGCGAGAAGAGGCAGGTTTGTTTAGAGAAAGAAAAAGTTTATTGAGGCGAAAAAGAGCAGAAATAAAGTGGGACTCCCAGGCCAGGGAACCAGGCCTGGGAGGGACAAGGAAGCCAAAGTGGAGTCATGTCCCAGGGAATATAGACCTTCTTTCCCTGATTATTCTAAAACTCCACCAGTCTCTCTGTGATTGGTTAGTTCTCAGCTGTCTCACTTAATTTGCTGCTGAGTGGGTGATCTTCACATTCCTTATCTAACAGGTCTGTCTTTCCCCATTTTTTATGCTTATCACTTTATCTTTATGGCCCAGTCCTCCCGGGTGAGCATCTCTACACTTTATCTTTATCACCTGAAGAAAACCAGGACCATTGTTAACATTGTCCCCTGGGATGTTTGTTTTTCCCAGTGGAATTGGTTACATTCCTTTGGTTGTCCTTATCTCTGAAGCCTCTCTAAATTCTTCAGAGGTCCCCTCCTGCACTGTCCCTAAAACTGCCTAATTTCTAGCTTGCCCTGTGTCTCAGAAGGACAGGTGAGGGAGCATTACCAGCTGCTGAAATAATGCTGGACTCCTCAATCACTCCTACTGAAGGAAGTTCACCCTAATGAAGGGTGATCTTTTCTTGAATGTAGACTCACTCTGAATTCTCATGAAGGAGTGGTCACAGGGCATTGACACCCTTCTGATGCCACTGATCATGGACACCTGACAGTGTGTTCTTCCTCCAAGCAGAGTCAAGCATTTGGACCCTGCTAAATGACAGAACTCAGGATGCTGAGCATACTTCCAGAGTGAACGATACTTTGACTCTTGTGGATGGTTATCTGTAGAAGGGGTTCTTCTGAAAATTCAGAGACCCTTTTGGCACTGATAATTGAAAAGTTGGCTACCTTTAGGAATATTTCCTCATTAAAAACAGTATCTATTTATTGAGATCTTATGTACTAACCTCTATGATGGCTCTTGTTAGACATTCCCATTTAATTCTCTGATATCCTTACACCTTGGTTTGATATTGTCTCATTTTGCAGATGAGGAAATTGAGGTGCAAAGCTCTGTGCTCCAGAACGCACAGCTAGGAACTTGTAGGATTTAACTGCTGGTCTGAACAATGCCAATTTTTGAACTCACTCTCACGATGTTCTACCACCACCTCACTGAAAGACCACTGCTTGATTAAAAGCAGTCCATACAATCTCTTTAAGAAATGGAAAGTTCTGGAGATAGAATGGTTTGCCACTTGCCTTCTTTTCAACTCAATCTCAGTAACCCTCAAATGCTCTAGATAATAAAACAACTTATGCTTTGATATTGCAAGAGATGTGTTACTGAATATGAAACAGAATTTCACAACTAATACCTCATAACATGAGATCCATTTCTAAGGGAATAATTCTGGTCCCAAGATGTCACTGAAAATCACACAAAGAACATAAAATGCTATTTAATGAACTAACTCTGATAAAATATTTATAGTGTCAGTTGAAAACTATACTAAAAAGGTGGGCCTCCCCACAATCAAAGCCGAAGAATTGCCACCAGGCTGGGGGACTGAGGTCTCACTTCACCAGAGGAGCATTCAAGAATCGTGTTACCAAAAAAATTGGCTCAGATAACTAATTGCACTGAACAAATGTTCTTCCCATTCAGTTCCCTGAGTGCTTGAGAAGTCATTATTAACTCTCCTTGAAGTGTTCGGCATACATACATGATTGCATCCACTTGATAGGATTGCAAATTTGTCTTAAGTTGCCCCCTAAAACTTCTGCCTTTATACTTGAGCTAATTAGACTAAAACCCTCCCCAAATTTACAGATTTCTAAATTTCCTTAATCCAGGTGATGAGACTTAATGGAATGTAAAATACTATGCAGGTGCCCCAGAAAGCTCATCTCCAGGTATGGCCCCAAGGGCAAATTCCTATAGCTCCTACAAGCAGGAGGATCTGGGGAAGTTTTGGCAGCAGACAGATTGGGATTGGAATTTTGACCTCGTCCCGTGGTCCAGCCCAGCCTGAGTCCCCTACAAAGAAGATAATGCATGTTTCTTAGGTTTGTACAAGGAAACAATAAAGAACCTCTTGCCACACAGGGTCTGACACTTAGTAAGTTTTTTAATGCTGGTCAATTAAATCCTTTCCTTCATTCTAAAGAGCACAAACACACAGGCCTGAGGGCTCAGGCGAGTGAGGAACAGAGGAGGCCTGGCAGGCAGGACATACCCCCTCACACTCCCCACCCCCACTCCAGGACAAGGAGGTTCCAAAGTCCTTGAAACTCCTTTTCCCTCATAGAGGCGGGTCTGAATTTTCAAGTTCTAAAAACACAATGTAGACAGCAAAACACACCTGCTCAGCCAAGCTGAAGACCAACAGCTTGCAAAGCCAGCATTACATCTTTTTCCTGTTATTTTCTTAATTAGAAAAAGACCCCAAAAAACGGATTAGGGGAAAAAAAGGAAGATGATTCCATAGCAAAACACTGAAGGGAATACATTCATTGACCCGACCTACAAACAGGAATTAGGCAACACCATTAAGTAGAAACCACTTTATTAAAGCAGTTTTCTCAATACAGACTTTGAAACTGCATATATTAAATCATGCAGGCTAAAAAAAATTGTTTTCAAACTTGGCTACACCCTAGATTCCCTTTGGAGACTTTAAAAACACCGATGTCTACTCTTTACATTCAGAAATTCTCATTTAATTACAGTGTGGTGAGAGCCACATATTGTGCTTTTTAAAAGAATCTCCCTACTTCTCTTCCCCTCACCTCTACCCTGGGACTTCCAGCCAAGACTAAGAAGCAGCTATAAAGCAGTGACTCTCACATTGAATAGTTTTGTTGTTGTTGTTTTCAGTTGCCTCTCAGACCTACAGAATCAAAAAGTTGCTGGAGGTAGGGCCCAGGAGTTCGCTATGTTCCTTTGCTCCCAGATGATTTTGGCATAGATGGTCCATGAATACCCTCTTACAACACTGCTAATAATCGGCTCGAGGCAATGCTTTCATGCTGCTTAGCACATTCACTGCATGCACCCTGGTTGATCTGCATATCATTTCACAGAGAAGCAGGGTAGGCCCAGAGATGGGGTTTTAGGGAGCATGATGGTCCTGACACTGAGATTAAATCTGATTTACATAAACTTGGATGAGAGCAGCTGAGTAGAGGAGTAAGTACAGCAGAGACTAGCAATTCTTTGGTCCCAGAAGTCCTTGCCAACACAGGCAACTTCACACCATACCATCAGGAAGGAGAGGCTCTTTCTGAGAAAGCCCCCTGAACACAGGACCCACACCTGTGAGCAGGAGGTGAAAGACAGGGTGTGAGCAGAGGGCAGGAAACAGAGAAAGGCTGAGGAAAATCAGTGGTAGAAAGCGGATGAGTTCAAGGAACTCAGCACCAGCTGGCATTCACTAAAAGGCCTGGTTCTTGGCACAATTTTCAAGCTGAAATTATAAGTGGGAAATAGGCAGAGCCCCAAACAACAAATTATGTGCCTAGTTGCTGTCCCTAACTTTAACATTTCTGGAGTCTATTTCTCCTAGTTTCCTAGCAGTGGGAGTTGAACACCAGGTTTCTGGTTGGTTGGATATATTTGGCTAAGTAAATGGACTCAGCTTGTTTATAATTCACAGACATGCTACATTTTTTAAGCATCAAATCATTCGTAAAAGGTTTGCTTTCAGAGGTCTCAATCAGCATAATTTGTTGAACACCTGTTATGTATACTGAGCTATGTCCTAGGTATTACAGTGTGAGACAGAGGAAATAAAGATACAGAGTTGCCCTGTACCCCACCCAGACTCTCCCCATCAACCGTAAACACAATTTAAAGTGACAAGAGAACAGAGACAGGGAAATGCAGAGGGAATGAGTCTCCATTCTGTTCTACTCTTTAGGATGCTGTTTTCTGGGGCTACTGCCAAGGTCACTCAGGAGCACCAGAGATTAAACCACATGGGTCTGATGAGACTCAGCTGACTCCCAGTTGCTGAGATTCCGAAAACACTGTTTTCTGGAGTTCTGAAAGCGCTAAAATAAAGCTGTTTTCCTCATATGAGAGTGAGTATGGATTTTCTCTCTCAACTAAGTTGTACTTATTTTCATAGGCACCAGAGCAGTTCTTTTAATGCCTCCAAGATCTCTTTACTGTTCATGTGAAGCAACTTTCCACTTTTACCTGCAATCCACCCCTTTTCCACAGAACTAATGATCTAGGGCAAATCTGAGTGGTTGCCAGGGGATGATCCCACTCGTGACCCAATATTGTCTACTGGGTATAGGGTGAGTTAATCAGGCTTCTGGTGCCACTAGCCTCTGTGGCTATCACCTATAGCCTTGATCACTGCTGATGCAGAAGCTTCTTGGGAGCATGTGTGCCTGATTATGGACACCTGGAATATAAGTGTGCCCACCTGAGCCTAGAGGTCAGGGATATAAGGGTGGCATCACTCAGGGACAGAGACTGGCTATGAGAGGGCGAGTGGCGTGACTGCAGAAGAGGCAAGACCAGAAGAGAATGCCAGAGACAGCCAAGAGAAAGAGTAGATTTATGGGGGAGCTGGGAGGCCTGCCCAGCCTCCCAGCCCCCACCTCCTTCTGCCCAGTCAGTGCCTGCCTCCTTGCATTGCCAGCCCCCCTACCTATTGTGCCTGTGTACCTGGTTCCCTGAGAACATTAAGGCCTGAAAAATCCACTGAGGGCTCGGGACTCTCTTTATCCATCTGCCCAAGTCTATAGTCAACCTGCCCTGTGCTTGCTGGCACATCACTGGGTCAATATTGTCTGCTTAATTCTTCCTTTAGACAAAGGTCCTTCCCAGGAGGCTCCCATGTCTCTTGTGTAATGAATTCTGGTAGGTTTACTTCCCAGCAATGCTCGGATGCCTGGATACAATTTATACATAAGCTATAGGTACTGTCCTCCACTCACACCACCACAAAGAAAAAGGTTAGACACATCACTTTGGCTATCAAATCATCAACAAATTGTACAGACTTTGCTAACAACAAGTAATTTGGAAAAACCAAAAACAAAATATATGAAAGTGACTAGATGAGTTTTATTGTATTTATGTAAGAGCCCACTGGTGATTTGCTTTCTGATTCTTTAAGAAAATGTATATGCTGCCTCAATTCCCTTAAAATTTTCTCCTTAAATCCAGCAGGAACATTACGGGTTTGATTCTAATTCTTGAAAGATATTTTTGCCTTTGACATGGTTACTCTGGTCTCCTAATCAGAGTTTAAATTGATTGTCCACATCAGCAGTGAGATCCTATGAAAAGCTATGTCCTTTTAATCCACCCTCTGCAGCATTTCTCAAATTCTAGAGTACATCAGAATCACCTGGGGAACTTATGCAAACACTGGTTGCTGGGCATCATTCCTTTATTTTGATTGAGTAGTTCCCTGAGAATGTGCATTTCTAATCCATTCCCAAGTGGTGTTAAAGCTACTGGACAAGACACCACAATTGGAGAACCACCGCTCTCAACCAACATCCCGTTCTTTGGATTTATGAGCTGAGTGGAATGTCACAATGAGCTAGCAAATAGCATCCCAGAGCCACCATAAGGCATGCCAAGCCTGCCTAAGGGCTGGCATAAGTTGAGAGAGGTGCATGTATTTGCTCCCCTCAGAAAGTGCCACACCTTGAAACTGCACTTCCCAACTCACTGTTTCCTCTTCTGACAGATCATATTTGTATATCCTTGCTTTGGCGGTGAGGATTAAAGTAGGATGTTTCTGTAGACTTTTCAGATGCTCACTGTAGGGGCCGGACTGGACACAGGGCAGGTTCTCTGATCCCATGCAGACCGGGTAAAGGAGGAGCCAGAGTCCTCAGTAGTTTTGTAGGTTTTTTATTGGGGTTCACCAGGCATATGGCAGGCAGGGGTGCTGGCTGGGGTGCCTCCCAGCCCCCAGCAAGTCTTCACTCTATCTGAGCTCTCTGGAGTTCGTTCTGCTGTTTCTCGGCTTGTCTTTCGGCTGCGGCTGCTGCTGCTGCTGCTGCTGCTGCTGCTGCTGCTGCTGCTGCTGCTGCTGCTGCTGCTGCTGCTGCTGCTGCTGCTGCTGCTGCTACTGCTCCTGCTGCTACTGCTCCTGCTGCTGCTACTGGTGTCCCCGTGACGCCGCCTTTAAAAGCACAGTCTTAGCTCAGCTGAATCCCATCTACCTATGCCCACACCCTATTCCAGGTGCCCGCCATCAGGCATGCATTCAGGACAAGGATCCATCATCTATCCTGATGGCGGAAGGGCAGAAAAGCCTGACATTTTCTTTACCCTACACTCACCCAGTTATCAGGCCTCCCCATCTGTTGAACCCAATAGTTTGAAATATCTTTAAAAAAAAGGTGTAGTGCTGTCTCCAACTAGCTATACAGATTATAAAATGGGAGGGTGCAGAAACAGACAGACAAGTAGCCTCAGGCCCCCTTGTGTCTGCAAGACTGACCTGCCTAATTGCACCATCATAAATAGAGTCACCCTTGAGTTCTCTTCCACAGGGTTGCATAGAAAGTGTTATTAAAAGGCCACTTGCAAAAACACGCTATTGGTTCAAACTTGGTCTCCACCAGCCCATCCTAGCAATCATGATTTTAAAAATAAATTTTAAAGACTATTTAGTCTCTAGCCAACTTTCAGTTGAAGTAAATATTAAGACAATACGCAAATATTTATTTTCCAAGAAGCAGACATGTTTTTCTCCAGTCCAATTAAACCAGTTTTAAGGATATAAATGCAATCACTGGGCTGGAGCTAAGTCCCTGTGGAGGAACAATTATGAACAGCAATGTTGTCAGCAACCCAGGTTCTAACCTGGAAGCTAGACTTATTGCACAAACTATGGGAATCAGACTTTGCTCACACCTCTGGCAGAAGAAAACAGTAAACTCAGAGTTGAGAAGCACTGGCATGATATGAGGTCAGGTATTTATAAAATCTTGTGCAAGTTGGAAAAGAAGACTAGAAAAGAACAGCACGGAAGCAATCCCTTTTCCTGAAGTAGCCACCTTCTCTGGGATAAATTTTACCAATGTTGTAGGTGTTTTTGCAGATGCTAGTTTAAGGAAATCCAAAAGATCCTTTATTCTTCTGCACACTCTCAAAACTCAGTGAGTTAAAGACCAACAATTTGGTCAACATTCATCAACCAAGTTTTTATCCAGCACCTATTGTATGCCCAGTAATAATACCTCTATTGCAGTCTACTCACTTGTTTATTTAAAATTTTCTCATTCTCCTTGGATTTTAACACTGGAAGAGGCATTTGGGGCAAACTAGAATTAGAGTTAAGACTACACAAGTCATTACCTGGGGCAAATCAGCCAGCTTCTCTGAGTCTGGGGTTTCTACATCTGAAGAAAGTCCAGCAATGGCTAACAACTCTGCATGTATCAGAATCACCTGGAGGACCTGCTGAGACAGATTAAAACTCCACCCTGCATATATGATTCACTAGATTTGGGGTGGGGCTCAGGGATTTGCATTTTTGACAAGTTCCCAGATGCCAGTGCTGCTGCTGCAGATCCAAGGGCCACACTTGGACTAGAGTATAACCATCACTGTCTAAAAGCTTCCTGTCTCACCAGGATACTTTCCTTGACAGGTTGCTCAAGAGTAGACTCTGTCTGTGACTGTTGGTGTTTCTGGGTCACCACCATCTCCAGCTATAATCTGTATTCTTGCATCATTATATTACCAGTATTACTGCAATGGCTGGTACATACAACATATTAAATACATCTCTCCTTAAATACATGAAATGTATTTAAGCAAGAGAGACTTTCTCCAAATATCACATCTTAATTATACAAATGCCCCAAAATCACTTATTTCCCTTCAATCAACAGTGCACAGCACAGAATGGCCTTTCAAACATGTCAACGGAGATAGAAGATTTTCATACATATCTTATGGTTAAAGGACTAGTGTAGAGCTCAAGACTCAGCATTGTTGAGTTCTGCCATTCACAAGGGCTCTGTGTGGAGACTGGATAATCCCTCAATACAGGCACAACCTCACAGCATATTATTTACTCCACAAAAGTGGCTCAACAATGATAGATAAGCCTCTGACTCCTTATGTTTCAATGACATATGACTGTCAGCCTCCTGACTTTAAGTCCTATTTTCAGAGAGATTGAGTCGTGACTTTGCTAAGCATATCCTAAACCATGGAGATAACTGTTGGTTCAGCATCCACTAAAGTTTGTTTCTTACTTGATGAGCCGTTTTAGACCTAACCAGAGCACACAATGAAATTTTATGAATCTCTTTTCTTGTTCCATAGGGTGCAAGTGGTAAACTTACTCTGTCAAGGACAATGTAATAGATATCATTTGAGATAAATTAAATATAGTATGTTGAATTCAACTAAGAAGCATCACTTTCTTTGACCTTGTCTAAAGTAACAGACACGTAAGGTGAGGATGTAGCCACAGGTGCAAGGATCTTGATAAATGGAAAGCCTCAGAGCAAATCATAATAATGTTATATATGCAAACAAGATCCCAGTTCATTTAAGTATAATTTGAACAAACGATGCAACATCAGCTAGCATATATTTGCAGCTACTTACTTTTAAAAAGGAAATGCATTTTGAAGCATTAAATTTACAGAATTAAGCTAAAGATGGTCAGATATTCAAAGAACAATAACAACAAAAAACTTATACAATATAAAACACATGCAACATGACTTACTAGAAGAGTGGTTATTCAAAGCCACATGTAAGCGAGAAAACCTGACTGGGGCCACAGCAAGTTCAACCAATAAGAATTCTGTGGTGCCTCATCACAAATGGCCACATATCCCGAGGAGTCTCTGTGGGCCAACTCTCAGGATTTACTACTCAAGGATAGTAGTAGTTTCTGTCATGTTTTATAAATGACATAAGCCAATTGAAATGTGTGATTTAATGAAAAAAAAGCTACCAATAAGGAAAGGGGAGGTCAGAAAGTTTGAACTAAGCTATGCCAAAAAAAAAGATAAAAGGAGCTAGAAGGGATCATGCTCAGCAAAATAAGTCAAAAAGAAAAGAAAAATACTGGATGGTCTCACTCATAGCAGGAATTTAGAAAACCTAAATAAGGGACCAGGAAAAAGACTAATAAATACAAAGTAAAAATCAAAATCAACAAGCAACTATAAACCAGAGACACACTACATACAGAGGGCGGTGGCGGGGGGAGGAAGAACTAGGGTCAAAATAAGGGGGGATGAAATTGTATGGGGAATATAACCAAAATGAAAATGCATACATTGTACAAAAATGAAAAATGATGTAAGAATTATATAAAATATTTTAAAAAACAAAAAAGATAAAATGAGGTAATTTGAGGAAAATAACTTTGGAGAGGCAAATGGCAGTTAACAAGTATCATTTTTTTTTCTTCTTTCTTTTTTTATTTTTATTTTCCCCATACAATTGCAACCCCTTATTTTGACCCCAATCCCTCCTTTCCCTGCCCCCCCCCCATAGTATATCTCTGGTTCATAGTTGTTTGTTGATTTTGATTTTTTCTTTCTTATAGTTATTCTTTTTCCTGGTCCCTTATTTAGGTTTTCTAGATTCCTGCTATGAGTGAGACCATCCAGTATTGAGATATCATCTTACACCAGTGAGAATGGCACACATTAAAAAAACTAGCAACAACAAATGTTGGCGAGGGTGTGGAGAAAAAGGAACTCTCCTGCACTGCTGGTGGGAGTGCAAACTGGTCCAACCACTATGGAGAGCTGTGTGGAGATTTCTGGACCTACTAAACATAGAGCTTCCATAGGATCCAGCAATTCCACTCCTAGGTATTTACCCAAAGGACACAGAAACATCAATTCCAAAGAGCACCTGCACCCCTATGTTTATAGCAGCACTGTTTACAATAGCTAGGCTTGGAAACAACCCAAATGCCCAACAATAGGTGACTGGATCAAGAAGATGTGGTCCATATACACCATGGAATATTACTCAGCATTCAAAAAAGATAAACACATGCAATTTGCAGCAACATGGAGGGAGCTGGAAGGGATCATGATCAACAAGTACCATTTTAAGTGCCTTCTCTTGTGTATTGGTGGGGACTGCCTGGAGAGTTAGGCTTAAGAGACTTATGAAGCAGGAGATCAACCGGGCAGGAAAGAATGAATGATTAGGGATTATTTCTGAGGGGAGAAAGCAAATATTGTACAATGAACAATGATGTAAGAAAATTAAAAAGAAATTAAAGTAATAAATAACAGAAGCAAAAAAAAAAAAAATGAATGAATGATAAACACACACTATCTGCCACAGGCTTGAGAGGAAAGGGCATTCTGCTGACCCGCACCAGGAGTCTCCAGTTTTCGAGCTACCTCTCACTGTGTCACCAACTATAGTCTGTATTCTTGCACCATTACATTACCAGTACCTACTACAATGGCTGGTACATAAAACATTAATCTCTCCTTAAATACATGAAGTGTATTTAAGCAAGAGACTTTCTCCAAATATCACCAGTACAAGCTGTTAGCTTTATTTGGGGTGACATCTTTCACAAAGAACAAATGTCTTGTGCTCTTCACTTTGGCAGGAGAGAGAATGTTCAAACCCCACTGGGATGCAACTGGGTTTGCCAGCTGACTAAGTGGCTCTGCTGCTCTACACAAGCCTCACAGCAAGGTAGGTTCCAGTTCTTGCCTCAGCATTTTCCAAATAGCCACAAGGGCCCCTAGAATCATTCACTGTTGGTTAAAAGGATGGCAGTGAAATGTGTGACTGAGGTTTGGTGCTTGGTTTGTGCATGATTATTTGTTTTTAGACAGAGTCCTTGACACAAATTGACGATTTCAGTTGGGAAAGTAGATAGAGTAGGTGAATACATCTGTAAGTAATGCTAACTTTGCAAATGTGAAGATTCCTTTAGAAATGAGTCTTCAGAAACTGATAGTATTAAAAGCAGGTTAGTAGTAAAAAAAAAAGTATTTTAGGGAGCAGCCTTAGAGAAAATGCTTTTAACTTTAATTATCGCTGCTTTCTCCAAAGATTACATAACTACTTACCAATACTACAAAAGTCTTGGTTTCCTCTCCTTTGCCTCTTGGCTGTTACTGAGCATTAGCCCCAAGATATCCCATAAGAGGAAAAGAAACCACAGAGTGGTAAACCACTGCTAGGTCCCACAAGTCCCTTTTCATTTTATTTATTTATTTTTAAATCATTGTACATTTTTAAACAATATTTGCTTCAGAGCAGAAAGTTTTTTTTTAATATTTTTTATTTATTTGTTTATTTATTTATATTTATACAAGCACTGAGTACAGTCAGAAGCGCGGGAGGGTGAGAGAATTCACTAGAGCCAGAGCGGGGAGCAGAGCAGGCAGAAGGACCGAGTACACTGCTGAGGGGAGCAGCGGGCGGCAGAAGAGGTCTGCGTGCCATGTGGGACCCTCCTCCTGTGGCCGGGGAGCAGCCGGGGATCGAACCGGCACTGCAGAGGCTGCAGGCAGCTTCGCAACCCAGCGCTCAACCGCTGCGCCACCGGGGAGGCCCACCACAGAAAGTTTTAAATGATCTTAACCCAGCAGCTGGTTAGAAAAGCTCCCTGCCTATTTACAGATACTTGCCAAGAACAGTTCCTCTGGCAAAAAGCCTCAGGCTTACCTGTTGCATCTACTGTTGCACAAGCAAAACCAGTGGTTGTGACCAAGAAGAATGTGAGGGGGCAAATTGTGTTAGCATATGCTTCCCTGACCTTCCTCTGTAATTTAATTTTACTAGTGGAAATTGTAATGATCATGTTTTTCTACTCAAATACAGAAAAATACATATTTTTCATAAGGAAAATAAATTTACATGTATTTCTCTTAAACACTTGGCTAAAAGAAGGGATCACCAAAGTAAAAAAGACACCCTACTGAATGGGGGAAAATATTTGCACAAATTACATCTGACAACGGGCTGGTATCCAAGATCTACAAAGAACTCATAGAATGCAACAACAAGAAAACAAATAACCTGATCAAAAATTGGGCAGAACTACATAGACACCTCTCTAAAGAAGGCATACAATGGCTAGCAGGCACACTAAACAATGCTCACAACTTACCAGCAGGGAAGTAAAGCAAATCACCATGAGATACCATCTCACACTTGTGAGAATGGTCGTTATCAGGATGATCTGAAACAAGTGTTTGCAAGGATGTGGAGGAAAAAGAACCCTCATACAATTCTGGTGGAGATGTAGGCTTTTCAGCAGCTGTGGAAAACAGTAAGAGGCTTCTCAAAATATTAAAAGTAGACCTAATATATGATCCAGGAATTCCTCTCCTGGATATTGATCTGAAGATGCAAAACACCAATTCAAAGTTATGGAAGCACTATTAAGAAAGTGAAAAGGAAGCCTATAGAGCAGGAGAAAATAATAACCAAATATGTACCTAATAAAGGATTTGTGTCTAGAACAGAGGTGAGCAAATCATAGCCACCTGTTTTTATAAGTCAAATTTTATTATCTGTGGCTTTTTTCAAAATAAAATATCCGAGTCAAGTAATTGCAATTCAGACCTTATGGCCCACAAGCCTAAAGTATTTACTATCTGGTACTTTATGAAAAACTTTGCTGATACTGGTAGAGAATATTGAAAGAGCTCTTCCAAAAACATAGCAAGAAGACAAAAAAATTTTTTTAAGTGGGTAAAAGATTTGAATGGACATTCCACCAAAGAACAGATTTGAGTAGCAAGTAAAGTTTCAGTTATGTTAGATGAGTAAATTCTACAGACGTGCTGTAAAACAAGATACCCCCCAATGCAAGACAGGAAGGTGCACTTCAAAGTTAAGAGGATAGGCCTCATGTCAGTTATTCTTACCACACATTACAAAAAGAAAATAAAGGGAGAAGTGGAAGATAGAGACAGAAACAGAAATCGAGGTAGATAGAGACCACTACATACAACAAGAACGACAAAAATTAAAAGGACTGGCACCACCAGCACTAGCAAAAATGTGGGGTAACTGGAACCTCATTTTATGCTAGTGGAATGCCAAATATTACATTCACTTTGAAAAACAATTTCATCATTTTATATACAGTTAAACAGTCATCATTTCACCCAACAATCTTGCCCCTAGATATTTTATATAAGAGAAATAAAGAATATGTTCAGACAAATATGTTCACAATAGCCAGAAAATGGAAACAACTCAAATGTCCAGCAACAGGTGAGCAGGTAAGCAAACTGGCATAGCTGTATGGTAGGATGTAGACATTAAAAGGAAAGAACTACACACAACAGTCTGGATCAATGTCAAAAGCATTATGCTAAATGATAGGAGTTGAAATTTAAAGACTATAAGCAATATGATCTGTTTGTATGAAATTTCAGAAAAGACAGAAAACCCAGCAGTGGTTGTCAGAGACCAGGGAAGGAACCAACTACAAAGGAAGGCAGAATGACTTTGTGGGGTGATGGAAATATTACATATCATTGAGGTGGTGGCTATATGATTACATACATTTGCCAAAATTCATCAAATTGTACACTTGGAATGGATCATTTTTTTTAATAGCTCATCTCTTAAAATTATTAAAGACAGAAACAGATGTGTGATGATTATTCCTATTTGTTTCACCGGATACAGCAGATTCCTGACTCTCAGTCAAGGTTTTGATAAATGCATGAGCATAACTTGAGATGAAGAAATAGAACAAGAGAGAATTTCTTGGCCGATCACAGCTCCTGCAAAACTATGTATCAAGATTCCCTATGGATGTTATCTCAATGCATCTCTCTAGGCTCCTCCCCAATGTTTCTGACTCACAGGCCAGGCACAGGGGAGAGATGTATGTGATCTCATGGCTTTCCAAATGATTATCATGCACAGCAAAATTTGAAAACCATCACCCTAGTGTTCAAACTGACCTTGAAGTAAACAATCTTTATGCCATGGTCGGGTCCATTTCAGAGATGTCTGAGAATAACATCAAAGACATCACAAAAGAAGCTGAAACAATAAACTGCCAACGGCATTGATAGATCCAAAAGGAGGCTCAAAGCTTGGCAAAGTTGCCTCCCAGAGGTACAATTTTTCTGGTATGCTATTGACCCCCTTCCTTGACCTCACCCTGACTGAAAGCAACAATTGAATCTTTCAAACTTAAGTTTTCATTGGTTATTTGATGAGCTCAGTAATATCTGCCTGCCTCATCATAGGATTATATGTCAGAATTAAGCAAGATAATTCATATAAATTTCTTAAACCAATGTTGGTACATGGTATAAAGACCGAAATCTGGACAATTCAGATCATCTTAACTCATAATTTATTCCCAACCTTTGTACTCAATAATAGGCTCACCCTGGTCATTTTGTTGATTTTATAAAAAGTATGAAATCATTTTTAGATTTCATACTTTTCGTCTTTGGACCTCACACCATTAGAGTTGATCTTAATAAGTCATCCCTTAGCACTATATTATGTATTAAATACAATGCATTTTTATTACATTTATTTGCATATTCAACATCTGAGTGATTTTGATCTCAATAAAACAGTCTCTTCCTCCTGCCTGGTTTTCCACTAACTAATGTTGGGGATTGAAGGCATCCCACTCTTGGTATCCACAGATACCTACTTGCCTATTAAAAAGGGAATATTTTAATAGTCATTGTTCACTTTTAACTAGCCATTTCAGATAATTGTACAAATGCAGGGAAAACAGATTTTAAAACTTAGGAAAATAGAACCAACTATTGAATTGGACTCTCTTCAAATTCATTATTTGGTGACACAGGATTAACTCAGATGGCATCCAGCCACAATTCTCACTTTATTCTCCAGTTTCTACTTTCCAGAGACCTGGTGGAAGAGGTAATGATTGCTGGTGGTGCTGATACAGGTGAATGGAGGTGATTCAGTTGGGCAGTAACAGCAGATGGTTAATGGTGAGGAGCCATCAAGAACTTTCCTCTTCTCCACTGTCCTGCCTGAGATGCTCTTCCAGATGGTCAAATCAACAAGCTTTTTTTCAGAGCATTGTGATCAATCCCAAAGCTTCTGTGCACCCCTGTCAGAGCTTTTTACAATGTAATGATTGATGTTCGAGATACTACTCATTAGTAATCAAGATTCCCGTTCTCTGGGCTCAGAAAGTTTATGACTTGGCAAAGATGACCAACTAGTTTGTGATGACTTAACCAGATTTCTCAACTCCAAATTCCATGGTTCTTTCCATTCTCCACATTTCCAGTTGGAAGGAAAGCTGTGTTAGCATTTCTCAAACAATAGCTTACAGGTGAGGCAAAATCTCAGCCCTCAGAGTGGCCAGGTGAGAACTGTGTGTCAACATGCTTAGTCCACTCTCAGCAATGAAAAGGTGCTGGTCACTATCCCAGTGTGCTTTAGGGACTGTGGTGTGGAAAACATCGGGAGGCACTGACTAATACACATTAGGTGATGCTGAGGTATTAATCTCTTTACATTTTGCTCTATGCTTCAAAGAAGTGATGTTGATATCTTGAGCTACTGGGATGGGAGATTTCAAAAACTCTGATGCCCTCTGCCACAAACACTGATGTCGATGGAGTGAGAAGACAGACTATGGAGCTGAGACTTGCATTTAAATATTCAGATGCCAGTTTTTTTGATATGTGCCATTCTTACTGGTGTACGGTGGTATCTCATAGTGGTTTTGATTTGCATTTCCCTGATTATAAGGGATTTGAACAATTTTTCATAATGCCTGTTGGCCATTTGTATTTCCTCTTTGGAAAAGTGTTTTTTTAAGTTCTTCTGCCCATTTCTTTTTTTTTAAGATTCATTTATTTATGTATGCAATAACTGGGGTGCAGCCAGAGGTGTGGCGGGGGTGGGGGGGAGGTGAGAGGATTCACCAGAGATGGAGTGGGAAACAGAACAGGCAGACTGACTGAAATACACTGCTGAGAGGAGCAGCGGGCACGTCAGGAGAGGTCTGCTACACCATGGGGGTAGCTCCCTGGCCAAGGATCGAACTCATGCTTTGCATCGACTTATGCTTCAGTGGCTGCAGATAGCTTCACAGAGCTATATCTTAACCACTTGTGCCACCAGGGAGGCCCTGCTTCTGCCCATTTCTTGATTGGATTGTTTACTTTGCTTTTGTTGAGGAAATTCTATGGGGACTATACCTGAGGTGGGGCGGAATGGAAAGCAAACATTGTTTAAAAATGAACAATGATGTAAAAAAAATATTAAAAAAATAATAAAAAAACCACAAAAAAGTGAAATAAAAAAATAAACAAACAAATAAATAAATACTCAGATGCTTCTTTTCTCCCACCTGCTGGGACTCCTTATTGGCTGGACTCTAACTGAAGAGAAAGGACAAAGGAGAGGGGCCCCCAGAACGCAAAGCACGGTGAAGAGTGATTCATACAGATTAACCTTTATGTTTCCCCTTTACCACCTTTATATTTAACCTCGCTTACACTTACCCCTAGATCTTTGCAAAATGGTCTCTTCCATGATGTTTAAAACACCATCCCAATCAAAAGTTAAACCCATCCCTCACTTCTCCACAACATTTATCCTCCCTGAAATCATCTTATTTGTTTCCTTATATTACTTTCTTAAGGTTTTTAAAAAAGATTTATTTATTTATGCATACAAGAACTGGGGTGTAGGCCAGAGATCCAGTGGGTCAGACATAGTGGGGAATAGAACAGGAGAATCTACTGAAATACACTGCTGAGGGGAGCAGCGGGAAAGACAAGAGAGGTCTGCTGCGCCATGTGGGTCACCTCCCTGGCCTGGATTGAACACCACACTCAGGCTACAGGGATGACAGCAATGAGACTTAACCTCTAGGCTACCTGGGAGGCCCACTACATGACTTGCTATCTCTGCAACACCTATAACACTAGAACTTGAGTAAGTGCCCACGTGTTTGAGTGAAGGAAAGTGAGGAAGGAGGCAATTCCTCAGGCTGGTGCCCAGGTTTCCATGCAGCCCTAGTTCCACGGATATAGAGGTGTGGTGGGTTGAGATTGGGGAGGGAAGGAATTGAAGGGAGGGAGCAACATAGTTAAGGACCTAAGCCAGTGGGGCATTCCAGGCACTGTGAGAATGCAAGAGCAGGAAGAGAGAGAGCCAGGATGCCCTAAGATCCATGGGCAAAATGTGCTTTTAGTTTGTTCAGAAACAGCAGAAAACTCTCTACACAGGAGAAAGGAGCAGAGCGATCGTCAGAAATAAAATCTTAACAGCAGACAGCACAGGACAAAGCACGTGCGCTCAATAAATATTTGACCAATATTCTGATTCACTGAAGCCAAACCAAAAAGTGACAGGGAAAGGAATAAGAGATCATGGAGGAAAAAGTTGCTGATTTCTTAGTGCAGTAAATATTTAGCCAGAAAACTGCTTGGCAAGTTAAAGTTCTTTTTCACGAAGCTGGTTTAAAATAAATGTCTATACTTTCCAGAAATCTTTGTTCTTCGATTATCATCATGCCTTATTTCTAAAAACAATTAATTGAAGCAATTTCTTTTTAATTTAAAAAAGCACATTTGCAAAAATAGTTCCTGCAAACCAGGGTCTCCTTATTTCTTATTGCCTGATTGCTATTATTTTATTTTATTGTTTTATAGGCAAAAAAAAAACCTACAAAATTTTAGCCAGCATAACTCAACTTTGTTCAAATTTTATGTACAATAGCTTTATTCTTTTGCTGAAGAGAAAATTTCTTGAATTGCAAAAATATGAACATTTTAAAATTAGAATATTTCCTCAAATCATTTTCTGCATGTGGGATAATCTTAACTCCCAGCACTCCCTAGAATGAACAACTGACTCTCCCAAATACTGATTGGGATTTATGTCCATGTGTTTTAGAAGACAGCAACTTTGATTACAGTGGGCTTTTCTTATTTACCACCTTTTCATTTGTGATGGGCCATCTGGGTATTCAGTGTTTAGTTATGTGTGTCTAAACTCTTCGAGGAAGACAGTTTATTTGTCAGGCTGCAAATATCTAGAGAACTGGTAACAGTTTTCTTTCAACTGGCAATTTCCAGGCTCCTTCTGACTTGGAACATTGCCAGCCCAAATCCTCCTGGGTAGCACATGTGGTCAGGGACAAAAATGGCATAACAGCCTCTGAACCTGACTTGAATCCAAAATGGAGCCCTGATCACAAGAGTCTACTGATGAATTTTCAGGGAAACATGGCTGAAGCTCAGTGCATGAACCCCTATTCTTTTTTCACTAATATGGCTCCTTCTTGAAAGACTATTCAAAGAGGAAGACAGAGTTGCCCATCCAGGAAAGAGTATGTGTGTGTGTATACATATATATACATATATAATATACATGCATTATAATGCATATGCTATATAAAATAATATATTGTATATTATACATTTATCATAAGTATACATTATATGTAATATATCATACAGGTGTACATTATATACAATACACACACACACCATTTTCTGATCATGCAAACTGTCTTCCTCTTTGGATATATAAAGCTATACACAGAGAGTGACTGGCTATAGGAATTAGTTTGCACAATCTTAGAGGCCAAGAGGTCCCATGATCTGCAGTCAACAAGTTGGAGAGCTGGGTGGAGAAATGGGGCGAGGGTTTAAGTGCTGGTTGGGGTCCAAAGGTCCAAGAACCAGAAGCACTGATGTCTGAGGGCAGGAGAAGATGGGTATCCAGCTCAAGTAGACAGATGCTCACCCTCCCTCTGCCTTTTTGTGCTGTTCAGGCCCTAAAAGGATGGACATTGCTCACCCACACTAGGGACAGCAACAGTCACTCCTCACTCTACCAGTTCTAATGCTGATCTCTTCTAGAAACACCCCGCAGATATACCTAGAAATAGTGTCACCAGCTACCTGGTCATCCCATACCCAGTCAACTTGACATCCACCACCACACAACTCCACATTTCTGCCACCATGAAATTATATTCCCTTGAGGTTCATTCACTCATTAATACACACCGACTGCTTTTGAGTATCTTCTCTGTATTAGATGCTACTGGAGCTTGCAGTGAACAAGAGGTTTCCTGTCTCAAAGAGGCAACTCTAACTTTACAAACTCAGATAAAATGGGTCAGTGCCAGTGTTGGTTGTCTTTAGCCCTTCTATCCAGAAGAAACTGCTCAGAGTGGGAGACAATCTGGCTTGGACCCTTACGCCCCACTCAATGACCTTGGGCCAGTTACTGGCCAGTTACTACTTTGTTTAAGAGTCTTCCTGTCCCCACTTCTGTGAGATGAAAGTGGCACCACTTCAGGCAGAGACTGTTGAAAGGATCCACTGGAAAGGTATGTGGAAGCATGTTAAAAGCTGCAGAGTTAGGAATCTTATAGAATGTGACCCTTACATGATGTTCACTTAATTTTTTGTTCCAGCTTAAGCCAGGACAGGAGGTGTGGCTCCCAGTTATGCAATTCTCTAGTCCACCACAGCACAGTCCTGGCAGCCTTGCTGTAATCTCTAGACTGCTACCTCATGCCACTCTGCTTGTGTATCCCCAACACTCTACAGCCCATTCTACTCTACTTTCTCATTAAAGTATTAATGAAAATTATTCTGTTAGGTAGACAAGTATCGATTGCTGTTCTTAATTATAAAATATGCAAGTAAAATTTTTTGTTAAGAAGAAAATTAAATGATGTCACTTCCTATTTATATGATTTTCAATTGATGACCACCACCAACCACTGCCAACTCCATTTTGTAGCAATCATACTTAAAAAAAAGAGTGCCCACTCTGAAATATAGGTCAGCACTGATGAATCACATTAGATCCTATTTTTGCCCTTCACAAGGCATTCCTGTAACCCAGGGCATTCTTCTACAAGTAAAATCAAAATGGAAGACTTATATACCTCTCTTAAAAAACAAATGCCAAAATAAAAAGGGAAAGAAAATCTATTACTACTTCAACTTTTCAGATACCAGAATAGCTTTATAAAAATCACTGCTGAATCAGACTTAGAAGGAATGGCATTGCCAACCAGCACTTCTGGCACATGAGGAGGGAGCTTATGTTGAGCCATTCAAGAGAGGCACCCTGAATTTTTCTCCTATTGGTATGCTAAGATATTTTCTTATGTTACTCACATATGAAAAATTTCAACCATGGGTTCCAGGGAGAAGCAGAAGGGAACATACATGATGCCCTAATCCTTGGCATCTACCACCACCCAGAGCAAGACACAAGGCCAGTAACAAAGGTGTGAGGACATAGACCCAAATGAGCAAGAACTTGGGGCAAAGACAGAGGGAGATTTTCTCCAGTTCATTTACTTTTTCTTTTTCTTTTTTTTTTTTAAAGATTTATTTGTTTATACAAGAACCATGGTACGGGCCAGATGTGTGAGAGGGTGAGAGGATTCACCAGAGACAGAGCGGGGAACAGAACAAGCAGACTGATGAAATACACTGCTGAAGGGAGCAGCGGGAGAGACAGAAGAGGTCTGCCACACTATGTGGACAGCTCCCTGGCCGGCCAGGGATCAAACCGGCACTGTAGAGGCTGCGGACAGCTTCACAGTACTGCGTTCAACCGACTGCACCACCAGGGAGGCCCTTCTCCAGTTTGTTTGTTTTTTTTTTATCTTGTCTTCTTGACTACCATAAAATTTTATTTTTTATTTTTTTAATATTTGTTCTATTTATTTTATTTTATTTTATTTTTGGATTCTCAATTTGTCATGCCAATGAGGTATCTTTTTTTAATTACTTTTTTACATCATTGTTCATTTTTAAACAATATTTGCTTTCCCCATCCCCTCAGGTGTAGTCCCCATAGAGTTCCTTCACCACTGCACCCGTGCACCATCACCTCAGTCCCCTGTGCTCCTCCCTCCCTCCCTCTGATCCCTCTCCCTCCTCCTCCCCTGCAGGATGTCTCTGATTTATAATTGTCCGTTTTTGTTTTGTTGTGTTTTGTACTGTTATTATTTTTTAATCTATTTCTGTTTTTAAATATTTAGTAGCAAGAATCACAGCAGAGTGTCCCTTGTCAGCTATAACACAACTCTATTATATGGCCTTCCAGGAATTGATTTTAATCTGCACAGTGAGGCTTAGACCCACACAAGGAAAATGAAGTTAATGTAGGCCCCATGGAAACCTCAGGGAACAGGCTCCATGCCTGCACCCGCCAGTGCTGCAGGTGCACCGAGCATGAGCAGGAAGCTCGGAGACTCAAGCAAGATTGCAAAAAGGCTTTTTGAACTATAAAAATAAATAGGCCTCAAATGCTGCTCGCAAAAGAGGATTGTTGGGTAGTATTTACACCTGTGGAGAGAGCGGAAGGCAATAGCTGTGAGCATCAGTTTTTCCCTCTGTCTCTAACTTGTTCTCTGTTATTTGTGCAGTGCTCTCCTACAGGCCAGAGACCCCAGAGGATTTTACTCAAACTGTGTAAATAAGCCTGGGAAATGGGCAACACTAACTTAAAGAGCTTAACTAAAATGGGCAAGTGGGCCTCCCCGGTGGTGCAAGGGGTTAAGCACTGCACTGTGAAGCTGCCCGCGGCCTCTGCAGCACGAGTTCGATTCTCCGGCCAGCCAGGGAGCAACCCACATGGCGCAGCAGACCTCTCCAGACTCACCTGCTGCTCCCCTCAGCAGTGTATCTCAGTGGATCTTCCTGTTCTGTTTCCCACTCTGTCTCTGGTGAATCCTCTCACCCCCCACCACATCTCTGGCCTGTGCCCCAGCTCTTGTATGCATAAATAAATAAATCCTTTAAAAAAAAATAAAATGGGCAAGTGTCAGTGTTGGTTGTCCTGGTCCCCTCTATCTCAGAGGAAACTGCTCAGGGTGGGAGAATTTTGGGCAAGCGTGCTGAGAGGCACCACACAGATCCCCTATTTGAAATGAAGGATTTGGAGCCCTGATCCGTTCTTGGAGGGCCTTGGACCAGTCACCTTGACTTTCTGAGCCCCTCTCCCTTGAGATGACAGTGGCTCCACTTCAGGCAGAGACTATTGTAAGGACCCACTGGGGAGGTATGCAGAAGCATGATAAACGGTACAGCAAAAAAAAACAACAGTACACAACACAACAAAACAAAAAAGGGCAATTATAAACCAGAGACATGCTGCAGGAGTGGAGGCGGGAGAGGGATCAAAGGGAGGGAGGGAGGAGCACAGGGGACTGAGGTGATGGTGCACGGGTGCCTTGGGGAAGGAACTCTATGGGGACTGCACCTGAGGGGGTGGGGGGAAGCAAATATTGTTTAAAAATGAACAGTGAATATAAGAAAGTGAAAATCAAAATCAACAAAAAACTATGAACCAGAGACACTTTTTGGGGGTGGGGGGCGGGAGGGGAAGGATTGGGGTCAGAATGGGGCGTTTGCAATTGTATGGGGGAATATAAAAATAAAATTTAATATTAAAAAAAAAAAAAAATGAACAGTGATGTAAAAAAATTTAAAAAAATTAATATTAAAAAAGAATCTTATAGAGGGCCTCCCTGGTGGTTAATTCTCAGTGCTATCACTGCTACACCTGAGTTTGATCCCCAGGCAAGGAGCTAACCCATATGGTGCAGCAGACCTTTCCTATCTCGCCTGCTACTCCCCTCAGCAGTGTGTTTCAGTCAGTCTACCTGTTCTGTTCCCCACTCTGTCTCTGGTGAATCCTCTTACCCCCTGTGTCCCTGGCCTACACCCTAGTTCTTCTATACTAAAAAATAAAGAAGAATCCTATAGAGATTTCCAACGTTCATTGTTTACATGGCACAAGTGTTGGTAAAATGTACAGAGTGGTTTTCAGATGGCCCATCAATGTCTGGTCCCCAAAACTTGTATCTCAAGGCTAGAAGTAGCTACACCAATTGCTTACATCTCCTCTTTATTTGTTATTTTTACTCTATGAATCCACCCCCTTCTATCCCAGAATTCTAACCTTTTTCACATGTTCTTGTTAGTTAATACCATGGTGTTTGGACTAACTACATGATATTTTGGTCATGATGATACAGTGAACCAGCCTGAGCTGATTTTAAGAAGCTGTTCCCCTTTGGACTCCATGAAAAGTAGACTCCTTGACAGGAATTAGTGGGCAGGATGGTTGTTAGTGAGTGTACTTGGGGAAAGAAAGGGAAGACAACCAGGTTGGGCAGAGGGAGAAGTCTGGCTGTAATATGGTTTCAATGAGGACCTCTGGCAATCCTACAGGGAGTTCAGAACTTTATGGGGACCCTTCACAGTTGTCCTGAGAAGGGACAAAAGTAAAACACTGTCATATCCCTGAATGCAGGCAGCCCTGGGAAGAAACATCACCTTCAGCCAAAGCAACAGGGAGGTGACACTAAGGTCTTCCTTCCATCAAAACTTTCAGTGGCTTGGGAAACAAATCCTTCATTTCAAATAGGGGATCTGAGTGGTGCCTCTCAGCACCCTTGCCCAAAATTCATTAAGTAACCATGAAAATATTTGCTATTTACTAAGGGATTGATCTGTCCTTTTGCTCATCTGTGAAAGGACATTCATTACCCAACAGTGATATCAGGCACAGCATTTGAAGCAAGAGGCTCAAGCCAACTAGTTCAGGAACTGGGAGAAAAACAAAGTCAAGAGGATTAAGTAGACCTCACAAATCAAAATTAGTAAGAACATGTAAAGGGCAGCAGAAAGAAGATCCAGATCCAGCACTGGTAAGTTCATCCCTAGGGTAGAGACAATTTCTTCCCTCTTTGTTAGTTATTACCTGAATTCCAGCCCCCTAACTTCTCTCCTCTAAGTAGGACAATCGATCTTTGTGCTGTTGAAAACATATTAGGAATGTGGAGTGATGATGAACAATAGATATCCATTGAAAAAATCTTTCTTATGAATTTTTTGGAGTTAGAAAAATGGTTGGTCACCACTGGATAACATGCTTCATTTCCTCCAGTTTTCATAAGTGAATCAGTCACTGGGATGTTCTTCCCCAGCCTTGGATTCCAGGAAGCTTAGATAAGATCATTTCAGTGTTGATCTTCAATAACAGCCTTATCACAAAAAAAAAAAAAAAAAAAAACCTGGCAAAACTTTCATTCTCTTTTTTCTCTGTCTCTTTTCATCCTTATTCTTACCACTCCATTTCAACCTCTATTTTTTAAGTTGTTATAACATTATTTTAACTATCTCAACACATGACTTCTTTTATAAAATAGAGGCCTGTTTCATGATCCTAGTTACAACTCTGGGCAGAGAATAAAAACTGTACGTAGGGCCTCCCTGGTGGCACAGGTGGTTGAATGCCCCACTGTGAAGCTCAACGCAGCCTCTGCGGCGCGGGTTTGATTGCCGGCCGTCCAGGGAGATACCCACGTGGTGAGGCAGACCTTTCCTGTCTTGCCCGCTGCTCCTCTCAGCAGTGTATTTTGTCAGTCTGCCTGTTCTGTTCCCCGCTTTGTCTCTGGTGAATCCTCTCACCCTCCCATGCCTCCTGCCTGCACCCCGGTTCTTGTATAAATAAATAAATAAATCCTTATTAAAAAATAAAAATAAAAATAAAAAACTGTACTTATCTGAGAAGGATCATAAGGTACATAACCACAAGCTTAGGCTTTCAATCCAGGGTGGGAGCTAAAGGCATATTTACTCTTCTCCCATCCTAGAAAACCACAGATTAAAAATAAATAAATAAAAACTGAAATAAAATAGGAAATGGCTATAGCATCCCATCACAAAGAGTGAAGGACATTGTCAAAATATAGCAAAAATTAGATCTAAAATAGAGGTAGTCAAAATCCATTCAGATCTCCTTGGATCTTAAGGGAAATAGAGATTTCTCGGACAATACGTAAGAAGGATCTGAGGGGCCTACCTTGCCTGGAAGGATAACTATGAGGAGATGCTTAGGCCAAGTGGAAACCATCCTGGCAGTTTTTTACACACTGGGGAACAGAAAAACAATGGTTGAAGAAGTATTGTTTCTCTCTTCACTTGTTCCAGAAAGTACTCCAGTACTGAAAATAGTCAGAGGTGAGGCAATGTTGAAGAGAGACCAAAATACAATCAGATTGGTATCTGCCTAGTACACCTAACTTCAGCCACATAAATAAATATAAAATCAGCTAACAAAAGACCCATGAGCTTTACTGGAAGCTGAAGGAGACTCCAAGAAGGCTAAGAGAACTGGAGAAGGCACATGGAACAGAGACATAAGAAGAAGAAGCCACTTTTACATCTCAGCCTTGGATTTGTAACAGGGACTTGGGGGCCATGAAAGGAGACATTTGAAACAGACAAAGATTTGGGTGAGAGACCCCATGGGGAGTCTGACAATGGCAGCCTTTATCTTGACTTGTATTTTGATTTTGTTCTGTTCCTTCCAGATTTGCCAGCCCCTTCTGCCCCTTTCCTGTGGGTCCCCACCAGAACAGGGGGTAGGGGGGGACCTTAGACTTGTGGCAAGACTTGTGCTTTAGATTTGTAGCAAGTTTTGGGGTCAACCCTGTTTAGTTGGACATTTACCCATGAGGGGACTTTTTTGGGGGAGAGGTGTTTAATTAGAAGCTATTTTAACTATATTATTTCTCCTGTCTTCTTTTTGTTACACACTGATTGTTTTCTACTGAAGAGCTTTGGTATCAAAAGTCCTACACATTAAGTGAATGTTTTGTCTTTATATCTCGCAAATAGCAGAACCCATTTGGAGCACGCAGTTTTGAGAGTCCCAGGATGCCCCTCGCTCTTCCTGCTAATAGAACTATATTATGAATCCACATGGATATCCAGGTTGGCAATCTGCTTACCTAGAGAGATGGGGAAGGGGCAGATTATCTCAAAATCTGAGGGATGATGGTGTAACAGAGTGGTCCCCAGGAAAGGGGGAGTTTCCAGGTTTCCTGCCCCACCCAAGGGAGGGTGGACCTGACCAGGGAGAGAAGAAGCTGCACAGGAGACTGAGGAAGGAAGGAAGCAGGATGGAGCCAGAAGGAGACCTGGAGGAGGCACATGGAGCAGAGAGACGGGAAGAAACTGTGCTTGTCTTTTGGTCGTGGACTGGGTGACACAGAAGTGGGTGAGAGACCGTGGGGAGGTGACAATGTTAGCTTTTATCTTGATTTTGATTTTGCTCTTTTCCCTCCAAACTTGTCTGGTTGTTTCTGATCCTTTTCTGTGGGTCCCCACTGAAAGATGCTTTAGACCTGTGGCAGGCTTTGGGGCCTTGCTCTGGGCCAGTCCTGCTTGGGTGGACTTTTACCCACGAGGGGACGGGTAACTTTGGATGCTTGATTTAGAAACTAGATTTTTTGCCTTTCCTGTATTGTTTCCTAGTAGTATTAAAGTTCCTTCCCATTAAAGTCTCATATGATTTGTGTTGATGCAGCGGATGTCCAAACCCATTTAGAATAGGCAGGTTGGCGGGGTTTGGGCTGCCCCTCTCCCTACCCTGTAACAGATTTGGTGCCCAATGTGATTTAGGACAGAGCCATCCATGGTTAGTCAGCCCCATGGGGAAATCGGGCTTCCCAATGGCACTGCCTCTCCCTACCCTGTAACAATGGTAGCATAGATGCTATGAAAAGGAGGAAAGAAATAAAAGAGGCAAAAGTAAGATGAAGAATATGCATATTAGGAAAAAGTAAGATGGTAAAGTCATAAAGTCATCTTTATGATGACTAACACTAAATAATGAAATCAGTAACAAATGAAAAACATTAAAAGTAGCAAAGAAAAGAAAATAAATATATCTGAAGTGCAAAGACCTGAATTTTTTTGAGATGACACAATAAAATCGGGGTGGAGGGAGACAAAAGAAGAGTCTATAGAGAAGATCAAAGGCATCAGAAGATGGAAGCAGATACCTAATACACACCTAATTGATTCTTCTCAACAAGGGAGTAGATAAATACTCCCCCAATTTAAAAAATATATAATAGAAGTTGGCAGAAGGGGAAAAAAAATGGTCCAAACTCTACAGCAGCAAATACCACACTGTGTTCCAAGAAAATTTGCATAAAAATAATACTATCCACATTGAAAAAACAAAGTCATTTACAACAGAATACAGAGAATCAGGTTAGCAGGTATATACTTAACAGGAACAATATCACCCACAGGAGAGAAAAACTGGTTCTGAGGGGGAGGGGTGAAAAAAACATTAGATGTTATAGTAGTCTGTGGCTCTTAGGAGGCCCAAAGTACAAAGGTATAAAGTGTTGTGCCCAAGATCAGCAGACTCGGCGAGCATAGCCTCCAAGAATCCAAAGACAGCTGATGTAAATGCAAAAGGGAGTTTATTACGGGCTCAAGTCCGGGCCCTCGACACGCACCAATGCAATGGCAGAGGTCGAGAGCCCCGAACAGAGGAAGCAGGGGTATCTTATAGGGTCACGAGTGGCGCGACTTTTGAAAGAAGCTGGCAATTACTCACTGGCTACTACAAAGGCATTTTGGCGCGCGCGGTTACAGTTTCAAACTGATTGGACGGTTAGAGATGCTGCCCCATTTATGGATAGGACTGCCCTCATTGGCGGCTGGGGTGGTCTGCTTTTTCGTCACCAAGTGGAGTGAGGGTTGTGACTGCTGAAACTATCTCCGGAATGCGGCTGGACAAGGGCTAACATATCAAGGTGGAGGATATACAAAATGGCGAAACCTCGGCTAAGCTTGGTTCCACATAAAGTTTTGGGGACAGAATGCTAATTATAATAAAGTAAAAATCAAAATCAACAAGCAACTATAAACCAGAGCCACACTATGGGGGTGGGAAGAAGGAAGTAGGATCAAAACAAGGGGAGTGGGAATTGTATTGGGACTATAACCAAGATGAAAATTCATGCATTGTGCAAAAATGAAAAATGATGTAAAAAATATCTAAAATAAAATAAAAAAGTTTTTGGGACAGGAGACAATTATAAAACTAGAATGTGTGTTATATATGTAATATATTGATATATATCATATATGCATATATAAATATAAGTGAAAATAGAAACACTGGGTTAATACTACCCACAAACTATTCAATATCACAGCAACTGAAAGTCTTAGGAAAAAATAACCTTGTTTCCAAAAATTTCAGGCCACATAATCATCAACCATGAGTATACTCATTAATTATGCATTTGCAAACCTGAAGAGTCAGAATATAACAGCCATAAGTTACTATAGAAAAAACTAATAGAGAATGAACCCCAGCCAGCAAAAAGATGAACCAAAATAAAGAACCATAGATGAAGGAAACTGTTAGTATTTAAGGACTAATGGTGAATAATCAAGCCATTAAGATGTCTATAATAGTTAATGTAAGTGTTGTAAACTTTACCAGTAAACAGTGAGAATAAAGAAACTCAAAAGGTAGTGATATAGGGATGGTGTAAAGATTGACAAAGGCATGAATTTCCCCATATTTCATAACAATGAGTCAATAGATCTAGCTTTAAAAAATATTTACAGTCATAAAGGTAAAGATTACCATCATAAAAGTAGCCATTCAGGAACTAAAACCAGATTATAAATCTCTCAACATCAAAAGTAGGAGAGCACCATAACCACAATAAAGACAATGTAACCATATAGCAAAAGAAGAAAAATAACAGTTTTTAGAAAAAGAAAATGTAACACAACAGGATTGAAACATGACATGTTATATATATATTTGAAAAACTCTAAATTCTTCAAAGATTCTCAAATTGGGTTTAATAAAAACTAACTATAAGCCTTATATTACTTAGTAATTCAGAAACATTA
The DNA here is from genome assembly GCF_014898055.3 of Talpa occidentalis. Taxonomy (NCBI): domain Eukaryota; kingdom Metazoa; phylum Chordata; class Mammalia; order Eulipotyphla; family Talpidae; genus Talpa; species Talpa occidentalis. Next base: position 14,471,164 of record NW_023601104.1, on the reverse strand, counting down.
AAAGTAAGTGGATTCTGATTATTCTCTTTTCTGCATTTATTTATCATGCCTTTGCCAAACAGACCTCAAGGCAAAACGCATTAAGACAAAGGGTAGTATATCATTTACAGAAACATTCAATTTACAATGAAGATTTGACTATTGTTATATTATACTATCCAATTATTCTAACATAAGAACACACAAGTTAAAAATGCAGGAAATTTAAAGCAATTCCTCTAAATAGAGAAAGATTTCAATTTATTTCACTCAATCACAAACAAGTCAAATACTCAAAATGAATGACAATATAAAGTATCTGGAGTCTAATCCCTTAGATTAACATTTTTATAATTCCAACCCTGGAAAAACATTTCTAAAACTTGGCCATATATTAGCAACATAAAAGCATCAAAATTCAAATAATAATAGTAATGACCATGCTCTCTGGTTATAATGCAATTAAAGAGGAAATTAGAAACTAATGAAATCAGTCACTTGAAGTGTTACAAATCATTCTTTAACAATTTTGGTCCCTTTATGAAATTCAAAGATGCAGAATACCTAGAAAATAATAACATTTAAAATTCTACATTAATAAAATAGCTAAACCTGTCCACAGGAGAGAGTAGGTTCTATCAATTTACATTACCAAATAAGAATTGAATTTAACAATTTTTTAAAAATGAAACCTAAGGAAAGTGGAAAGAACAAAATATTTTAGAAAGCAAAAATCAAAAGGTGGCAGGGGGGCAGTCATAGAGATAAATCAGCAGTTAGACTAAACAAAAAATAAAGGAGAAAGCACAAATTCAAAAATCAATGAGACTGCAGGGGGAAGAGATGTCATATGCATAAGATATTAAAAAGAATTATGAGTCAAATAGTACATAAAATTTTATAAGTAATGATAATTTTGAATTCCGAGATGAAATAGCTATTGTCTACGAAGTTATAAAATACCAAAATTGAAAACACTCTTAATTTCTTTGGTGCCTATAGATTTATTTATCTTCTTTCTCTTTGGGGGTGAAAGAACAACTACTCTCCATACCCCTACCCACACTCCAAGAAAACTAGGTCAAGAAAGAATCACAAATGCATTATTTTTTCAATTCTCAAGAAACAAATGATCTTCTTTCCATCCTTTCAAAGCATAGGAAAGAACACAGGTAGGTGACTCTCTAGCCACTGCAAAGTAGTGGAGCAATTCAACTCTTTTAACTCTTTCTATTGTTTCTTGCCTGGATGCTCCCCCAAATTCTGTTTCCTCTACTCAGAACACTTGCTCTCCTCTGCTCAGGTTCCTTCACAGACTGTTCTGGTCTGGTCTTCTCTGAGAAGCCTTTCTCTCCCCAGGAGTTGAGTTGGCTGTTGCCCCAGAAGCACCCTGCTCGGGCCTGAGTGGGACTCAGCGTGCCTTGGGTGCACGCTGGGTGCACTGGTGCACTGGGGGTGCTTATGTGACTGTCTCCCACTCTGCACCTTACCCTCTTCAAAGATCAAGAGTCCCCTTTTATCTCTTGCAGTGAACATATTCCTGGCATATACTAATCATTTAATAAATGCTGAGGGGATGAGTACTTCCCACTCTGGTAGAAAATCATCTCTGGAGTGAGAAAGTTACTGCAAGTGGTTGATGAAATCACCCAGAAGGTCTGGGATGCCTTTTGCAAAATCTGCTAAACTGCTCCACTTCTGGCCATCAGAGATTCTTTTCCAGGAGTGTTATCACTGAGGAACAGATAATTACCTCAGAGAAGGGTGTGTCATAGGAGGTATATTCCTATGCTAAGGAGGATTAGATTCCAATTCCATAGTTTGAAGGTGACAGAATACTGAAGGCTAAATTATCTGTCTAAAAATTCACTTTGGAATAAACACATTTATTTTGCCATCACTGTACAGGCAGCACACCTGTACCCAAAGACCCCTGATTTGTCATTTTAAAAAAAGAAGATTCTCACTCCTGCACACCACATTAGTTATATACTGTAGTCTGTGTAATCACCATAGGGGAGAAACTAGGGTCCCTACATGGTCCCCCTACCCTGTAGCTCATTGGAAGCTGCTACAGTATTTCTCAGCAAGGTCTCCTCTGCCTTTCTAGGTGCTAGATTCTTGGACATTCCTACTTTGACCACAATTCCAGTTGTATATCTTTTCTTTCATTTATTTTCCCCTGCAATTTTATTTAAAGACCACTTTTCAAACATTTTTTGACAGAAAAGCATTTTGATTTAGTGCAACTCTTATCTTACAGATAAAGTATGTAAGGAAAGATAAATCAGTTGAGTTTACCCACACAATTAGTTAATAAAATCCAAAACAATACTACAAATATCAAAATCCTAGAGACCAGGTTCTTTGGGGAGAATAATATTTGTACTTATTTCTACTTCACTGCAATAGCTTGTTTCAGCACAAAAGTCTATGTGGCTCATTGGTTAATTCTGGGGATACAACATCAGCTACTATAATCAGGCAGAGGAAGGGTTCATATTTTCTCAAGTATTACTCAAAGACAAGACTTTAAAGGTTAAAACTAACTAGACAATACACATACTTGCATAAGGTTACCAGACACATAGCTCAGGCAACCTGGAAACTACCTAGCAGATTTCCACTCTAATCAAATTCATTGTCAATAAGTCACAAAACAAATTAAAATGCAACCAAGAATGAGGGAAGTTAACTTCAAGGTCCACCACTGTGTTCATGTGTTCATTCCAGCACCATCTGTGCATCTGTTACATAATTAGACTGTGTGTTGGGCAATGTTTAAATAACTGGGCAGCCCCACCATAAAGACCATATGCTTAAAAGTGAATGAGAGCTGTCAATACAAGAGCCATCAGCTATTCTGCAGAAGAATCTACTCCGAGAGAAATCTTCTGCAAAAATCTTTTTATTTTTTTCCTGAATGAAGAAAGATGCAGATTTTGATTGCTTGCCTACTGGTGGTTTGGGAAGTTTGTGAAGGGAGGGGGAGTAAAGAGGGTGTTGGAAAGGGAGTTCTCTCTAAAGGTCTTATAAACAAGAAATAAATTGGGGCTAAACCCAAGTTATCACCTGAAATCACAAAGCAAGTTGCCTTTGCATGGCACCCTCGTAGCAACTTCAGCAATGCTGGCAGGCCACTCTGTAACCCGTCACATAGCTGTGGGGAAATGGAAAGTGACCCTAGAGGAAGTATATTAGAGACTTTCACTTATACTAATGTTTTCACCCCATGATTACAGGTAGATCATGATTTGTGTGTGATTAAAAAAACATGGTAATATTGTTGCTATGTTACACTTTTCTAAACTCATTGCAATGTCATCTCTTGCCAGATTGTCTCTAACCAGAGTTATTTTTCCCTCCTCTTATATGTAAATGATTAAGCTCTTTCAAGCATTAATTTTTGTGTTTGTTTCCCCATCCAATCCTGACAGGGAGCAATTCTGTGTATCCACTACCTAGCACAGTGCCTGGCACATAAAAGGTCCTCACTGAAAGTTGAGAGGGAGAGAGAAAAAGAGGGCAGTAGTAACTGAGTCATCAGCATGAGAGCAATGTGGGAAATACAGAAAAGGTAGAGACCAGATGATTATTATAAGATTATTTCTATCACCACTTGGACTATGGAATTGTAGTCTTAATAAGAGAAAATCTAGATGCACAACTGCTCTTCAAATTTCATGTTACATATGTGTGTGTGTGTGTGTGTGTGTGTGTGTGTGTATAGCCGTCCATCATTTTTGCTTTAGAATGCAAGCTCAAAATGATTTGTTAAAAGTGACATTTCAGGGACCCATGGTAAGCAATTCAGTGATGTCATCAAGGACTGAAGTTCTTTCAATCTCTCTATTCTGCTTCCTAGATATAACTTCTTCCTAAGTCTGATTCCCTTCAGTGTTCTAGTGTATAAAGATAGTGGTGATTGCTAATGTTGGTCCTCAGGAGGCAGGGAAGGGATATAAATCTCTTCCAATTTGGCAAACAGATCTTATGCTCGCTCTTGGACCTTTAAAGCTAGAGATGGGTAATGACTTGAGTAGATCCAGCATGTGATAATTCACCTAGATTGTAGAGTTAGATTTAGCTTGATGGCTAAATGTCTGTCTCAGTAATAGTTCAAATCAGTGTGTAAGTAACCAGAAACCCAAGTTGCCCTAAGTGCACCTTAAATGCTCCCAACTCCACCCCATCATTCTTCAAATGATATAGCAGCTGGGATGAGGAAGTAATTGACATAAGATATTTTGTCCATTTGCATGCAGTTCTGCTCAAGGTTGGCAGAGTTTCTTTTTCAGTGATGAGGGTGGCATATACAGCAGACCCACTGAATCCAACTTGGGAGGTTGATGTGGATCAGTGTTGCATATTAGAAATCTGATGCCTATATACCACCAGCAAACCAATTAAATTAGACTTTCAGAGTGTAGAACCCAAGCATAGGTTTTTCTTTTTTTTTCTTTTTTTTTTTTTTCATAGGTTTTTCTTAAAGCTTCCCTGGTGGTTCTAATATATAGCCAGGGTTGCAAATCACTAGTGTGCTAAACATGCTGATTGCTGAACTTCTCCGTCAGTATCATTGAGTTGTCTAGTTATGGCCCAAAAGTGAATTTTGTTTCTTTGTAATTTTCCCAGGCGACTTAAGGCATAATCTATTTAAATAAAACATTCATCTGTAGTACGATAACTACAATATGAGGTAAGGGCACTATGTCAGCTTCCTTTTAGAGACTGTCACTCAATGAAGGGGTGAATGTCTAAACTAAAATAGTATATAGGCATGAGGGTGCTTGCATTGCTTTCTATTTCTGAGTTTAATGTCTAGCATACATTTGCAACATTTCATTTTTATATTGTAATGGGATCTCCATAGGCTTATATTGAAATTGGTTTTCTGTTGTAATCTCACATTTTAACAGCCTCTGTAGAAACGGACTCAAAATTGTTATGACAAATATTTGGCATCATAATTTATTATTTCTTCATTATACAAATGTCTCTCTCTCCCTACACCCCCAAAACCAACCACAGGAGGTATTTTAAGTACCATTATAAATGCAATGGAGAGTAAATACTTGATATGTTCAATAGTTATTTTACAAAAGCTAGTAACTGTTTTTCCTCCTGAGTGCAGAGTCTTCAGTCATTCTCAGATTTTAATAGGATTTTGATGCCAAATTCAAATGACAGGGAAAAGTGATTTTTATTGCTTGGTTTTTGTTTGTTTGTTTTCCTAGTAAATGTTAGATTGAAATTAACATCATAAGCAACAGAACTTTTCAAAGCCCCTAGCATATATGGTTGGTGACTCGCCTTTGTCAGATACTCAGGCTACCTTCCAACTCAGCCACGTACACACATTCTCTCAAGTCTCCCCACTGACCACCCCCAAAGTGACAAAAAGACCAAACTCACCTTCTCTGTGGGGAAATTGTCAGTTGCCTTAGAATCCATAGATTTGTAAGGGACGTGGCCACCTGCTCCATCTGGTCTTCTTTCTTCTGTGAGCTCTCTCTGGCCAGCAGGAGCCCCAAGTCTCCTTGATCTCACCACATCTCTAGGGTTCTGCAGAGATACAAAGTGAAATGCACCATTTACTAGTTCTAGGTTATTTAAACCTTACATCTCTAAATCTCAATTTCTTAATCAGTAAAATGCAAGCTTAAGTGCTTAGTGTCCTTGGGAAGAGTAAATAAGATAATCCATGCACTGGACTCACTCAGCCAGGTGCATGGCCCATGGTAAGCACCATATTTTAGCCTGTGAACACACCATTGCTGACTGCTGTCTCCACCAGGAAAGCAGTCCCGTAAGCAGATCTTAAATAGTTCTATGTTGTCCTTATAGCTAACTTCTCTTTCCCATGCCCATTGCTCAGGTCCTTACCAAATACCATTCCTATCCTAACTACCTCAACAGTGTCCAGAATAGTCCACCTTTCCTGCCTCTGGCTGCTTGTCTCTCCTCCCTAGCAAGGAAGGGGGAAAAAATGAAATTCATCATCTAGTCCACTTTATCATGTCACTTAAATCTCCACAATGTGACCCCTCTCACCTCTCCAGATTCTACTCACTTTCTCAAAAATTGTTTCCCTGACTCTTTGACACAATCCTTCAAAGCCCCGTTCATGCCCAAGCTCCTGTGGGAACCTCACTAAGAACCTCAAGCTGAAGTGAGAGAACACAGATGCAAACTAACCTGAAATAATTCTGTTTATCAAATTCATCCTCTTCTTCTTAGCACAGGTCTTATCATCCCCAAACGAGAGCTCTGTAGAACAAAGTTTGGGAAATGCTGTTTTGGAAAAATCATGCGACCAAACACATGCCCCTTCCCCATGTCCTTGTTCCCTAAAGACAAAAGACGAGCAGCTTAAGAATCAGTTGCAGCCAAGTTCAAGACCTCCTCCATAAGTGAAGTTTCCGGGGGTCTACTCTTCTGTCACTGACCAGCTTCGGGAGAGATGATGACATCCAGGGTGAAGTCAGCAAGTCACACACGGCAAGAACATCTGATGCTGCTGGTCAAGTCCCTTCAGTTACACATAAGGCCATGGGCTTACCCCAAAGTCACTCACCCGAATCTCCTCTTCCAGGGCTTTCTCAGCGTGAACACTGCTTGCTGCTTGGGCATGAGGTGATGCACCCGACTAGTGCTGCAGAATGCACACTGTTGTGTTCTGACACTAGGCAACGATAATATTTGTGTTCTACCTAAATAGAATTTAATGTTATATTAAGCAACAGTAATAGCCCAGGGTTCTGGAAGAAAGTTGCTACCTGTGGCAAAGATTGGTCCAAAAGCTAATAAAAACTTGCTTCTCTACCACTTCTCTCTCCACGAACATACACAGTTCTGTAAATAGGAACAGGAGACTTTTACTCCTAAATAACAGTGTGAGTCATACCCGTGACAACAAAAACTCCATTAAGTGTTAAGCCCCTGTTCTCTTCATCATTCTCAGGACACAGGGGTCAGTAAGCTGCCGTCACAACACCGCTGTCCCCAAGAGCAGGGGAACTGTGCAACTCACCATCCAGACCAGAACAGTAGGAAAATGTAACTGAGGCCAAATAGTTAAATTACTTTCAGACCTTACAGAAAACAAAAAAAAAGAAAAACTCATCTAACTTTCTCTTTGAGGCTTGTATTTATAGATGCAGTAACAGCAACAACCTTGAGGTAAGCTCCAAGGCTAGTGGGAAATAAAAACACAGAGAAGGAAGGAATTATCCAGAGATGGGACACCTTGAAAAGACTGAATCCTGACCCTGGACTCTTATTATAAACAAAGTCGTTTCTTTATTTATTGATTTGAATGGTCACTTAGTGACCTCACTAACTCCCATGGTCACTGCTAAAATAATATGTTTACCTCTTTTGATTTTTGGTCCTTTTCTCCAGAACTACTTAGTTCCCTTTGTTTCTAAAAGGCTTGAGACATTAAAACTTCCCAATAATAGTAATTCAATAAACAATTGGGATGACGACCCTGTGACAGCCAGTCATATCTCCAATTAGCTACAGAAAGACTCTGCTCCTGAGCTTCCCTGGAGGCGCAGGTGGATGAGCACCGCACTGCAGAGGCTGTCCGCAGCCTCTGCAGTGCGGTTTTGATCCTGGCCAGCCGGCGAGAACCCACGTGGTGCAGCAGACCTCTCCTGTCTCGCCCACTGCTCCCCTCAGCAGTGTGTTTTGTCAGTCTGCCTGTTCTGTCTCCAGTGAATCCTCTCACCCTCCTGTGCATCTGGCCTGTACCCTGGTTCTTGTATAAAAATAAATAAATCTTAAAAAAAAAAAAAAAGAGGGCCTCCCCTGGTGGAGCAGTGGTTGAGCTCTGGGCTGTGAAGCTGCCTGCAGCCTCTGCAGTGCCGGTTTGATCCCCGGCCGCCAGTGAGGGTCCCACATGGCTCGGCAAACCTCTCTGCCACCCGCTGCTCCCTTCAACAGTGTATTTTTTCAGTCTGACTGTTCTGCTCCCCACTCTGGCTCTGGTGAATTCTCTCACCCTCCCGCACATCTGACTATACCCAGTGCTTGTATAAAAAAATAAATAAATAAATAAATAAACAAACAAACAAATAAATCATTTTCAGAAAAATAAAAAAAAAAAGAAAGAAAGAAAGAAAGACTGCTCCTTTACAGATCCAAACCTCCACCTCTATTCAGCAAGAATTGGTTGCAGAAGACACAGGTCTGCCCATTGTCCCTCAAGAATGAAAAGCAAGATACACACAGAGGAGGGAACTGTCACTGGCCTGATAACCATAAGTTTCTTGTCCTTGCCCTGTTTGTCCTTATCTTTTCTTACAGACAAATCCAGAAACCCAGGCAAAACTGACTAAACCCAAGATGGAAGTAGAGTGAGACAAGGGTTAAGCCACAACCTCATTTTCACCAGTGCCATGACAAATCTAGTCAAGCCCAAAATTGGGGGAAAAAAGGGACATGAAGGCAGTTTCTAGAAATCCCCACCAATTTTTCTGAACTTCTGCCTATACAGATGTTTTAGCCTCCCCCTTCCATTGTACTGTCCCATGTAAGTGCCTGCTTCTCCCCAATTCAGGGAGATGGCCTATGAGACAATAGCCCGCCATTTCCTCGGGGTGCTGACTCCTGATTAAACCTGCTTTCCTTCTACTATCTTACATCGCTCAAGTTTTGGCTTATGAGTTAGTATGAATAGCCAAACCCAAACTCCTGTAACAAAAGTTACAGGATCTATTGACAATTATACAAAAACAAAATAGGACCAGTACTGGACCCTCTAGGTATTACATCATCATACTCTCCTTTAGTGGGAGAAATGTCAAAGCCACAGGATAAAGGGCATTAGAATATGAGGAAAGGCAAAAGTTTTACCTCCACAATCAAGAAAATAATCTCATTCCGATTGGTAAGTGGGCAAAAGATTCAGGTAGTCGCGAAACAAAAGATACACAATGGGCAAAAAACATATAAAATTTTAATTTTTAAAATATATGTAAAAATGAGTCATTTAAACCTAATTTGTTAAGTCCCAAAATATTAATTTTAAAATATGAAAACATACATTATTTCTTAATCTATTCTCTAATTGATTATATCCAAGGAATGGAAATTTGGATACTTAGATGGAGCTGGTACAACACATCCTAGTTCAACTCTTCTAGAGGAACACAGGGCAATATGAATTAAAGTGTTTCTCTATTGTCTCTAATTGAAAGTAAATAAGTATTCTGAAGAGGTTTGTAAAATACAGGGCACACAAAAGCAGATCAATAGCAAGTCATTATGGCAATAGCAGTATACTATAAGCATTTATTAAAGTTTGAGTGGGAAAAAGAAGGAATACAGATAGGAAGGCTATTTCTTACTAAGATGAGAAACTGAATAAGTGGTACCCCAGATACAGGGCTTTCCCCAAGTAAAGAAGTGCACCCCTCTTTGGTAGAAGACACTGGGATTTCTCACCCAACATCCATCTCTCCTTTGTTATCTTTTCTAACAGAATCCCAGTGAGGTCCAGGCATCTGCTCCATTTCTGAAAATCCTGATCAAAAAAGCCACTCTTCACACAGTATTTCCTGCCAATGACAGCTGATGGAGCACATGACCCAGGAGACGCCAGTCAACCAAAGGGGAAGAATGTCTATTCTGTGACTGATGGGAAAACTTTCCTCACATTTTCTCTCCTGTTGGTTGTAAATAGGGAAGCATGTGCCCTGATTGTCATTTGTCATCATTTTGCAACAGGGGAAACAGCTTTAAAAGGTAGCAGAGCAGAGAAATGGAAAGAATCAGGTTCCTTGAAGCCACCATTGAACCTCTGATCCCCATGCCTAGAGCCTGGTTTGCCTCTGGGCTCCGAGTCATGTGAGTTGTGTCTCTCACTGTTGAAGACTTTGTTTCGTGTGATCAGAAATGCCCTAACCCATACCCTGCCCCACTACACACACACCTTCTACAAGGATCTCCTTCCCAAACGAGGAGTGTCTTAAAACTGACATTTCTTTACAGACATAAGAATGTGGCACAGAAAAATAGCATGCAGCACTGGTGGCCACTTCTGCCTCCTCCTGAGGGTAGCACAAAAATGGCAGGCAGGCCTGCCCAGCAGCCCTCCCACAAGGTACTAGAACAGCATTCAGGGGTCTCCCCGGTGGCGCAGGTGGTTAAGCACTGCACTGTGAAGCTGTCAGCAGCCTCTGCAGCATGTGTTCGATCCCTGCCGGCAGGCAAGAATCCCTCATGGCAAAGCAGACCTCTCCTGTCTCGCCCGCTGCTCCCCTCAGCTGTGTTTTCAGTCAGTCTGCCTTTTCTGCTCCCCACTCTGTCTCTGGTGAATTCTTTCACCTTCCTGCGCCTCTGGCCTGTACCCCAGTTCTTGCAGAAACAAATCTTAAAAATAAAAAATAAAAAGAACAGCATTCAGCACACCCCTGAACGTGAAATAAATGGAGTGGCTGTGGCTCTGGCCTGCACTCTGTAGGTCTATTTGTGGCGACAGCCACTAGCAGAATCTCAGACCAAGCCTATTATATGACCAAAAGGACCTGACTTGATTGTAGCTCTCCAACCATAACCCTGGTTAAGACACGACTGTTTTATACTTCATGTTTCTAATCTGTGGAAATGCTATTTGCCTCAATTCTAAAAATGGTTACAGTCCCAATATTTTCTTATCTCAGAACCAAAATGCTGAGGATGTGTTACAATAAATGTCTTCTACAAAGATATGAGTTGCAATTTTGTTCTCCAAATCACAATTTTTTAAGCTCTATTACAGTGATTATAGCCTTTCATTTGAAATGTTCTTGAGAATTTTTAAAACCATATCCAAACGATTAGATATAAAAAGAATATTTTCAACACACTTTTAATAGGACATAAGGGTCCAATAAAACAAATGTTCTGTGGATATGAGAAAGTTCAAATTATTGGTGCCTTTTTCAAAAATTTTATTAAGATTATATTGAGTTTTAGCATTGAGTTGGAAGCTATTCCTATAGTACAAATGCAAAACTTCATCAGTTTTGACTATATGAGAATGCAAATTCTGTCCTTCCAACTACCTTAATGAATAATTAATATTATGTTCAATGATCTGGCCACAGCACCAATCAGCTGACCAAAGTAAATTGGATTTATATTGAAGAAATAGTTCCCCATGCTCATCACAAAGATTACTGTTTTTTTTCAGGGAAGGCCTATAATATGTTGAAATGAAGCCCTATCGGAATACCTTGATGCTATCTGTATGAACAATCACTCCATTTTTAAACTGCTCTGTCAAAGCACTAGCTGATCTTAAAAATTAAAAGCCTGAAGGAGGGATTGGGGTCAAAATAAAGGGGTTGCAATTGTATGGGGAATATAAAAATAAAATTTAAAAAAATTAATTATAAGTAAACAACAAAAATTAAAGGCCTGTCTTTTCATAAAAGTGAATCACTCAATAACAACAGAAGTTGATTGATTTTTATAGCATCACATACATCTCTCCTTTTCTTTCTCTTTTGAAGCCATATTTTCAATGCTCCAGATTGAAGGCAAGCCCTTCCTACTACAGTGGTCTTCAGAACCCTCCTGCAGCTCTATGGGCGGGAAGCAAAAGGTACTACGATACGCGATACAGCCTACAGGATCAGAAGACTAAATGGTCAATCTGAAAAGCATAAAATATCAAAATCAGGAGAAAGCATAAAGGCCAGTTCATAAAATAATCCTTCTGGTTTTGAATCCTCATCACAACAAATACCATCTAGTGGAAGGTCTAGCCAGAAACATACTTGGGAGATGCAGAAGCCCCAGGACTTTATGTTTTTTTGGTACAGGGGAGGTAGCTGGTGATGATAACAATAATAAAAACACAGAATAGATGCAGCAGCAATTTGGACATGGGAGAGGGGAGATTTGGGTTTATAGGGGAAAATAAGAGAAATATATCAATAGGGCTAAGGATAACTCATGTATGAGCTAAAGATATGGTTTTAAAGTCTTGTTAATAATGGGCCTCCCAGGCCTCCCTGGTGGTGCAAGGGGTTAAGCACAGCACTATGAAGCAACCCACAGCCTCTGCAGCACAAATTCGATCCCCGGCCTGCCAGGGAGAAACCCACATGGCAAGGCAGACCTCTCCTGTCTCACCTGCTGCTCCCCTCAGCAGTGCATTTCAGTCAGTCTGTCTGTTCTGTTCCCCACTCTGTCTCTGGTGACTCCTCTCAACCCCCACATCTCTGGCCTGTACCATAGTTCTTGTACACATAAATAAATAAATCTTTAAAAAAAAAATAATAATAATAATATAATAATAATGGGCCTCCCTGGTGGCCTAGGGGTTAATTCTTAGTGCTATCATCAATGTGGCCTGAGTTCAATCCCCGGTCAGGGAGCTAACACACACATATGGAGCAGCAGACCTCTCCTTTCTCACCCGCTGCTCCACTCAGCAGTGTATTTCAGTGGATCTGCCTGTTCTGCTCCCCACTATATCTCTGGTGAATCCACTTACCCCCCACATTTCTGGCCTGCACCCCAGTTCTTCTACACAAAAATAAATTTAAAAAAAATTTTTAAAGTGTGGCTAATGGAAAATTGTAGGTGCAAGATATGCTTGAAGAAAGTATATCCTACTACATAGAACAGTGTTAATGTAACAATTCATACAACTGACTAAATAATGATGTTAAATTACTAATTTTAATTCAAATAAACTTTGTTATAAATGTACCATAAATATTTATCAAGTTATAGTTTTAAAAGAAAGCCAACAATTATTCACAAAGCAATAGAACTTCCTAATCTCTATCAATATGCACAATAGTTTTGTCATATGCTGCCAACTGCTAGATGTCATTTGTTAAAATGCTACTTCTCAGTAAGCTGATATAAGAGCACATATTTTAGCTTCTGAATTTTACAAATTAATAAGCCTTAATTAAGACACCTTCTACAACTAACAAAAGTAAACTCCAATAGAATTGTGTCTTCTGAGTAGATACCATGTGAAGAAAGGTCTTGAATTTGGGATCTATTTTTGACTCATCAGATCTTTGTGGACCAACAGTGGATCACAAAATATAATTTGATCACTCCTGTAAAGACAATGTAATCCTTAGCGATCTTAGTTTAGAAATCAGAATTCCCCCTTTTCTCTTTTCTATCCCCAAGCCTTAACTGTGGCAGCTTCAGGCTGAACAAAACCACTCTAAACCTCTTCCACATGGCAGCCTTTTAATTAAAGACGGTCTTCTCTCCTCCAGGTTACACACTCCTGTGTCTTTGGGCTTAGAATCCCATCATATCCTGGTCACTCTCTGTTGAATGCAAGTCTTGTGCTGTTTGAATAGCTGAAAATGAGGAGTTTGAAAAGCTGAAAAGAAGGGATGCTTGGCAAAGAAAATGGCATCACCAAAGATTCAAAAAGAGGAGAAGCACCTGGTAAGTTCAGGGCAGAGCAGAGCGGACTGGGAGACGCAGTGAGCAGGCAAGCCTGCCAGGAGTAGAGGACACCGGGAGCAATAGAGGAGGTGGAGCTGGCAAGCTAGGCTGGAGCCAGATGGTGTACTGCCCGGCTGCAGAGTTTGGACTTTCACTCTGTATTTGGGACGAAGCCAAGAAGCCTTTCAAGCACAAGAATAAAATGTTCAAAGTAGTATTTTAAGAGCATTAATTCTGACAGCCGCATAAGGCTAGCCTATAGCAGGACTTTCCACTAGAAGACAAAGACTTGGACCCTGGCACCCAACACTCCCTACATGGAATTCCTGCCCTGGCATTACCATGTGAATGAATGTAGGTGAGTTAATGAACCACCCCAAGTCCTTTCTACCTCTATAAAGTGGGCACAGAAATATTACCTACTTCAGAGACTGCTTGTGAAGATTAAATGAGTTAATATGTCCAAAGCACTTGATATGTCATATATAGTAAGCTCTTAATAAGTGTTAGCTTGTGTACTATCCTCTTCATTAACATTATTGTTATCATCACAGGCAACACTGGTATAACATAAGATCCTAAACTGGGGGGCCTCCCTGGTGGTGCAGGTCATTGAGTGCTGCACTATGAAGCTGTTGACAACCTCACAGTGCGGGTTCGATCCCGGCCAGTGAGTGAGAATCCACATGGCAGATCTCTCCTGTCTCGCCCGCTGCTCCCCTCAGCAGTGTATTTCATCAGTCTGCCTGTTCCCCGCTCTGTCTCTGGTGAATCCTCTCACCCTCCCGCACATCTGGTCTGTAGCCCAGATCTTGCATAAGTAAATAAATAAATCTTTAAAAAAAAATCCTAACCTGGGGCTATCGTAAAGGGAATAAAAAAGAAGGAGCATATTTGAGAATTGTTGCAAATGAGATGCCTTCCCCTCCTCCATGGCCTTTGTCTTACCTCTTATTGCTGGTCAAAGACATGAGTCTGGGCCCCTGTATCCATGAGTATAAGGTCATGAAAAAACTCATTTTGATAGACAGGGAATGAATTCCATTTCTGTCAGTGAGTCTGCCAGTCTCATCAACTGTAGACATTTCAGAGAAACAGGTATATCTATGCAGACTACATGCCTATACTCTTGACTCACATAGAAACTCCAGTCTTACCACAAGTTCTTTATTCACCTCTGCCAGCTCGTCTCAGGTTTTAAATCTTTCCTGTGCCTGGGGGGAAATACTGAATGCATGAACCCAAGTATTGATATACCTCCTTGTGCTCTTTTGTTCATATTGTAAAACAATCCCAAGTGCCAATCTCACCAAGTTCTGGGTTCTAGAACTTCACCATCATTCTCTATTAACTTAATTTTCAACTTAACAGGTGGGAATTAGGTTTTCAATTATTTAAACAAATTTATTAACATGCCACCTATATTTGCTCATAAACCAAAAAAATACTACCTATGAAAATTTTTACCACTCACATGTGTCTCCTTATCATTCACATACCTGCTTCTTTTTACTATTAGAAATAATTGTTACGTTTATGTGACATAAAAATTAAGTGGCGCGTTAATGATGAACTAATTAGCTCCAACTCTTGTAACATCAAACCTTCTCTACCCTTCATACCCAACAACCAAAATAGCATTACAGGAAATACAGTATTTATTTGCATTTGATATTATGTAGCTGGACAAATTCCAGGAAAAGGAAACCACTGGACTTAAACATTCAGAATCTCAGCTAGAAAAGAATTCCCCACATTAGTTCCAGGGGAGAAGGAATAAGTTTTGTGTTGGCTTAAGAAAAGCATCTAGTAAGAATACCAGTCCCCTTAATATGCAGAGGGATTAAAAATGTTTATTGATACACATTTGTCACATTTGAGAATTAGGTGTTATCAGTATAATGCACATGTTTTGTTATGCTAGAGACTGACATCTGTTCCAAAATAAATAAAGAAGCATTCTGAACTACTATTCTGACTTGAAAATGCTGAGTTTTCCCCACACATTAGCCCTATGTACTCTTCCATTTCCCTAATTTAAATACATGCTTTTTATTCAAATGATAACTATGTTCCATACACCACTCCTTCTACCCGACATCTTGTTTGGATTCTTTTTACATTCACATGTGTGCCAACTCATGAGCTCTTCACTTACCAAGGACTTTATAATGAGTCAATATGAGATGAGTACAAGGAAATATCTACCCGATGCCTTCCATCCATCAGTGAGGAAAGTCTATGCAAGACTTGAAAGTGCTCTATCTGGCCTGCAGGTCCTGCCTTTATTAATGATGACAAAAAAGCTTCTACAAATGAGGCTCGGAAGCTTGGAACAAGTCGATGATGTAAAAATTTCCTTAAAACATGGGCTAGATAAATGACTTGGGCTAGATAAGTGATTTCTACAAGTGATTTAAACTTCTGAGACATACATTCTTGGACTGTAACCATGACTTTTCAGACCAAATTCAAGATTTTTAATACGTGGTGTTTTTGCAGAAAGGCCACATTATCCAAGCAAAGCCTGGGAATTCTACTCAGCACTTGGCCAATTCACCCATCTGTGACATAGAACCTGGAGCTGAACCCAGGCTCGTCATTAAAATTGGGATACTAATAGAATCTATTTCATAAGGATGCCATCAGCACTACACACGATAATTCATATATAAAATTGCTTAGAGCAGTTCTTGGCCTGTAGGAAGTGCTTGATAAATGTTAGCCATGATTGTATTAACAAGAGAGGGTTAAATTTCTCCCCAGATTGATCTCAATGACTATTCATTACAACAAAGCAGCTGCCACATCAAGTTATCCCAATAGAGCAACAGCCCTTCCTTTTAGGTGGCAGGAACAGGAAATGCATTTTAGTAATTGCAGGTCTCACATGGGCAAAATTAAGTAAGTCTTCTCAATTAAAAAAAAAATAAGACTTTATTCTGTCTTACACAAGGCATTTAATGTGCCTTGAGAGTCTGAAAACAAAGGGAAAAAGAGTGAGTATAAGGGCTAAATTATAGACCTCCTACCACAGATCAGCACGTTGGGGGCTCCTCTCACATGCAGGGACAGGCAGGGCAGGGCTGGTGATGGTGGGAGATTTAAGACAGCTAAATCAATGGGCAGTCATTACTGCTAAATCACCAATTAGTATTTTTTAATTAGTCCATCACAGAAGTCCCTACATTTTGCCAAAGAGCAAATGTCAGGACCAACAGAGAAAGGAGAAAAGAAGAATGAAAATTCAGAATAAGTCAGCTTAATGTCACATATCGTGGGTGAAACTAGAATAGATCATCAAAGGATCGATTTGTTATCACACAGAAAACTGAGAGCTAACAAGTGAAAATAGCTTTGGGAGCTGCAAATTTTACCACACTAATGTAACAAAAGGATATATCATCCAAGCAAGGAAATAGAGTTGGAAGAATCGCAGATGGTCTCTTCTGAGCTCAGTGCAACTGCAGATATTTAACCTCAGGAGATTTTCAGACACAAACTCAAA
This sequence comes from Talpa occidentalis, assembly GCF_014898055.3. Classification (NCBI taxonomy): domain Eukaryota; kingdom Metazoa; phylum Chordata; class Mammalia; order Eulipotyphla; family Talpidae; genus Talpa; species Talpa occidentalis. Next base: position 14,454,255 of record NW_023601104.1, on the reverse strand, counting down.
ACTTGGTCTGGATTACAGAATTCTCAGGAGGTTTGCTTATCCTTAGTCCAAGGTGACTTACTTGGGTTATTGATTCTCGAAAAAGGCCTAAATCCTGTTTCCACCCTTTACTGAACTAAAAACAAGAGTAACAAAGTTGCTACTCTGCTAGGAATTATACATACTTATCTATAATCTTCCCCTTTCCCTACTTTTTCAACATTGCAAGCAGTTATTTTCTTCACCATCAAATGGAAAAACACAAATCGGAGAGGTATGAAATGAATTGTCCAATGTCATACAGCTGGCAAACGTAGAGCAAAGATTCACACCCAAGTGTTTGTCTCTAGAATCTGGGTCAATATGAATTATTAAAACCACAATTTATAACAAATGATCATCAGTTCTTTCCCTACAAGAGTGAGTCACAACAATCCATGATTCTTCTTATATTTTAGGTAACAGAAATTTATTTAGTAATATGTTAACATGATAGACAAGGGTAATCTTAAAGGAATGAAACATTACAGAAGAGATGTGCAATATGTATAAAGATATAAAGGGAGGATATAGTTATCAGGCACTCAGCTCCAATTTTCTGGATGATAATGTGCGAAGGAAGAGCAGGATGCAGGAAAACTGACATCCCATTTTGTAGGTAGATGCATGTTCAATTACAGTATCACTTCCTAGTCATCCACTAGCTGTGCACTTGGTTACTCATCTCCCATAACAAAAGGACACACACACACACACATCTGAAAGTTGAGATAACCATGCCCTATGAATGGCCCTGGTACAGTAGCATCAGCTAATTTTTAAAAACATGAGCATAAAATTAAAACAGAAGAGGCTTCTGGAATACTAACATTAGAAAGTGCTTCACAACAACATTAGAAAGTGCTTTAGTCCAACCCTTGCTATTTACAGATAGAAATTCTAAGACACCACTTTCCCAACATCAAATTGTAAACAGACTTCAGTCAGGATGAGAACATAGCACTCCTGATCTCTGAGACATTTTCTAGCAAACCTCAGGGACAAAAGAGTGACCATGCATGAATGAATGAATGGTAAAATTGCCTCCCCCCACAGTAGACATACACCACACACAAAAAAATGGTTACTGGCAATCAACAGTTAATAGTAAGACTAGCAGATATGACCCAACTATGGCAAGAAATTTGGAATAGGTCTCAGCAATACAGAAAAATAAGGCAACAACAGATTCCATGGAATCCAGGCTGCAAAAAAAATGCAATATGGTGACACAGGGTCCAGATATAATTTTTTGCTTATTCATCAAAGTCACTCTAGAACATTGTGCTGCTTGTTCCCCAACTCAATAAAAGAGATGACCGGGCTAGAGAAAGTATAGAAGAACAGAGATAATGAAACTCTTTATGCAGAATTTACTTTCCTTCCTATGAAATGAATCAGGGTTAGAAAGGGATGGCTTGAGTACCCAATGGAATTTGATGCCAAAAGAGAAATGAATGAGAGGGGAAAGAGATGTCAAAAAGAGGCTTAGGCTGTTCATAACAAAAAAGTGTCTTGACCATCCAAATCACAATGCTCTGGAGAGGCCTATAGGGGAGTCCTAAAATCTTTAACCTGGAACTGCTTGTACCTTCTAAGAGACACAAGAAGCCTATTCTGGGTGAGGAGAGGGGCAGAGGGCCACTCGATGTCCTGAGTACCTGTGGCGGCCACAACCAGAGGAAAGCAAGACAAGAGGTGGAAGGGCTGATGGGGAAACTCACCCCTTAGGAGGCCGATAGGCAGCCAATACTGATAACAGGCAGTGAAAGCTTTGATGAACTGGGCCAGATGGCCTAGGTCTTGAGAAAGGAAAAAAATAGAAGGGAAGAGCAGAGAGAAAATGTCTAAGTGGTAGACCAAGAATTCTGGAGCTGGATTGAGATGAAAAACACTCAATAACTTCTCTCAGCTGCCATTCTCCCTCCACAACAGAAAGGCCAGGGGGTTGAGAGACTCTCCAGGTGATGGCCAAAGCACACACGGTGTGCAAGTAGGAGGGGGACTAAGGGGAACTAAGATGTCAGTGTTCTTATGGCAGACCCTGAGCTTAGAGTTCCGTGCATGTTCTTTCACTCAATTCTCTCTGCAGTTCTCTCTGGCAATGGAATCTGTATCTTTACCTTTCAATGTGTGAGGCTGAAAGAATTTTTGGTAGTTGACCAAAGTCAAAAAGCTAAGAAATGATCAGAACTGAAATTTGAACCCAATATCAGTGTCTGACTTCAAATTTTACGTTCACCGAGATAACAAGCCAGGTGTATTTTTAAAGACCTGAAACATGCCAGCTGATGTTTATGATCAAAATACCTCTTTTCCTGTGGCTTGGGTTATTTTTTTCTTCCATTTCAGGCCCAAGAAAAAAACAGGTAGCAAAGAGAAGACTTGGGAGATGAGCACAAGGTTTTTTAAATACAGATGGAACTTCTTGAAAGTACTCAGATTTTAAAGTTAGCTCTCCTGGGTGTTCTTTTTAATATGCATGTCACAGTTGATAAGATGTCAGCAGGAAGGAATCATATCATCCTTACGGCAGACATCTGAAGAACATAATTGCCCCAGCTGACATGTGCGACTGCTCTTTCATTATCATGTCAAGAGGACAGTTCTGCTTATAAATTGTTTGCAGTGAAAATAAAATAGGAAGCACTTGCTTAAAGTTTATTATAGCCTTTTAGAGTCACATAATTATGATTATAAAGTGTTCTTCCTCGGTGTGAACATTTTATTTGTTCTTCAGAGGATTTCTTTAAGAGCAGAAAAGAAAATGTTGTTTCAGTAGAAGATGTTAAGCATAAAAGTTCCATTCATGGAAACTTTACTTGACTGTTCTACCATATTCCCTGGAGGACAGGGGTATCCGGGGCCTGCGGTGCACTCTTCCACAGATTAAAAACATCCCAGCATGTTGCCTTCCTGCAATTCCCCTGGGATATCAAGGCCACACACTAATCTTCAGGACCAGCATCAATCTGCAGTAGAACTTAAAGCGAAAAAGGAATGGAATTGATTAGAGTCAGGACAGAGACTGCTCTAACTCTCCGGCAAAGGACGCCTGCCAGGAAGCAGCTTTCATGCCTGTTCAGTGAAAGACCCCTTGTCCTCACCTCCTTATTATGAATCGATTTTTGATTGGATTCAATAGTCATAAAATTTTACAGACTAGGAACAGCTTAGAGACCACCTATCCCTGCCTTCATTTTAGAAACAAAGTAACTGAGATGGTCAAGATCACATGCCTTGCTGGGGTAAGCTCCTGATAGGTGGCAGAACCGGAAGATGGCCCAGGATTCCTCTAACTGCAGCTCCAATCAGCTTTCACCTAAAGAACAGGGGTCACTGGCTACCTCCAATGACAAAGGGGGAAGATGGGAATCAGGCAAAGTGTGTCCTTGGTGCCCCTCATTCTCTGTTCTGTACCCTGTGCTGTGTGAAGGGGAAAAAATGGAGAAAACCATGTGGGTGATTCCTAAGGAACAAGCACTGTACATAAAGACGTGTACTGCACTCCTGCAGTCTGCTGAGCAGAGCTTGGTGCCATGGCCTCAAGCAATTGCCAGAAAAAAGCCATTTAGCTGTATCACAGGAGGTGAAAGAAATAGGTATGGGCAAATACACAGCAGCCACCTGGAAATTTTCCAGTTCCTTAGCGTCTACATTTTTTTATGTTCTTTTCTCTTATTCTTAGACTCAAACACCACCAATTGAAAAGGAAACCAGATCTTGAGAAGAACCACACAACACCACAAGTTTATACAATGAATAACTTTCCCGGTTCTTCCTTCAAAAGACCTGAAGCCATTTGCCTGGGATAAAGGAACACCAGAAAAGGAATATCTAAAATATCCAACTTTTTTTTCTATTTCTTGCACCACATTCAGTTTTTTGACTTACTGGACGACGATTGTTTAATTTTTCAGTCACTGATTAAGTATTTTAAATTTGTTATGGTTTGCAAGAGAGAATCTGAGCTGCCACTAATCAGAAGTCCAGAGTGTCATAGTAATTTTCTGGTTCAAGTGAAAGCCTATGGAGGTCAGATGATAAATGGAGGCTTATCCCCAGACCATTTCAGAGAGGGTGCAACAGCACTGCAAACCTGCCCTGCGGCTACTCATCAGTCCCCAAGTGTGTAAGTGGCTGTGTGTGCTCAGCAGCTAGAAGAATCCTCACATGTGTTGTCCAACTTATGAAATAAGAGTCGCTGTGGCAGAAAAAGCCAAGTGCAAGCCTCTGAAACTACTCCACTCTCAGTTGAAACAGTAACCACAGACGTCTGCTAGTGTATGCTAAGTGGAATTTGAGAGGTTGGTACTAAACTCCAAGACTTGGAGAAAACAGGGGTGGGACTCTCTATCATGTTCCTCTCTCAGGAAATAAGGATGGAAGTGGCCTCACCAAAAAAGTAAAGAAAAAAAGAGGGGAAAGAAGAAGAGAGGAGAGAAGGGGAAAACAAGACAAGAAAAATGACTCCCTTTATCACTTTAGTAATATAGGAACCAGCTGTCAGGGGGGTGTGACGTGCATGACACAGTGGGGAGATAGCAGACACTGTTTACACACCACCCCCAACCCTTGTACCTTCTTCGATCTCTTCCAGCTCTCCAGGCTTTCTCATCTAACTTAAGCAGCTCCATCTTGATGTGCCCCCTCTCCCGTGCCAGGCTTCTTTCTTTTCTTCTTAGCCCAGCCCCATTGATGCTGTTGTGGGACCCTAAATGGTGCCTATAGGCAGAAATGCAAAATTAGGAAATGCAGGGAAGTTAACACCTTGAAAAGGAGAAGTAAGACCAGTAGGTAAATGCTTCCCCTATATCCACATTCTCACTCAGGGAGCATCCAGAGACACCATTTCTGTATCTCTTCAGAGACAGGGTCCTGTGGTTTGAGCAACTGATTACACAGGGGCCAGCACTGTAGCATTTTCACACAGACACTCCCTCCTTGCATGCATTACTAACCTTCATCTCTCACCCCTGCTACCTAAGATCACACTTTCTTATAAAATCATAGCGTCGAAGCCCTCTGTTTTCTTGAGAACAAAGGCTAAAATATTTATTGTTGATTTTGTTATTGTTCTTGTTGCCATTGTGGCTGTCATTATTACCAACTCACACATTTGTTGAAATAATTATAATTATCAATGCATTTAAAGTGCTTAGAAGCGATGCCTAAACATTTAGCTCTCATCCACATCACCATTATCACTATGGTTACCTCTCCAGTCACATTTCCTGCCCTGGCCTCTGTCCCACTCAAGCTTTTCATTCTATAAAAATTGAACTTGTCCATAAGTGAAAGGAAATGTCCCAAGTGCCCCCTCTTCCACTGGGAGTGGCAAGAGAAGGCAGCAGAGGTCCACGCTGGGGTATCCCCAAAGTTCTAACCCTCATTAATGTCTCTCCATTCAGAGCTCATGCATCACTAATTGTCTAAACCAAGCAGTGCTATTTTTAATTTTGTGGCATATTCTGCTCACCTTCCAAGCATGCCAGCCATGCTGGCTGGCCCCAAGCACGCTCCCTTCACCCTACATTCCATCTTGCACACCATGGGAAGAATTTATGTGGTTGCATGGGGTCAGCGGAGAGACTTGGTCAAAACTGAGAAAGATGAGAAACACCCCACATGCACATCCCAGACTGTCTATGATCCACATAGCATCTGGACTCGGTATAGTGAGTTTATGAGTAAATGATGGGGAGTAGGAGGAAAGTTACATCCACATCACCCCACATTTTCCTGTAATCATTTTTCCTTGTCTATTTCAGTAGCGTTCATGTCAAAAACTGTCTGCCTCTGTGGCTGGCTCTTGCTCTTGCTATTTTAATTTTCTCTCACCATTTTCAAAATTAAAAGGGCTCCATTTTTATGCTAGACCTGCCTTCCCTCCTCTCTCCCCAGATTGCCTGGAATATAATCTTTCAAAAGGGAGCAACCTGCTTTCTCTACCCTCACTATCACTAAGCTTTTCATCTTTGCCAAGAAGGGCCAGCCTTTGTTATTAGGGCTTCCTTTGCATACAACAAGCTCTATGCAGGGGGACACTCACAGGGCTCAGCATATGCTGCAGAGTTCCTCACCACCTCTGTTACTTTCCTGGCTCACTTGTGCTTAGATGAAGGATTCCCTAGCTAAGTTGGGTCTGATCCTTGAGGACCTATTAAAACATCAGTCTCATGGATTTCTCTGAACACCACTTATTTTAATCCTAGGAGGACAAATATTTAAAGACCTTCAGCTCTGCTGATCTAAAAATATGGTAATTTTCAGAAATATTGTTTTGGTACTTTGATAATAGACTTGATTAGAGCCCACTATTAAGGGTTTAATGTACAATGTATAAAACATTCCATATCTAACAGAAGAGAGCTCTGACTTTTGGCTCAAATCTAACAAAGCTGCTAGACAATCAGGGTGCTGTCACTTGTGAATGAATGGTGGTGAAGTCTGGAATTGATGGAACTCTAAATATGCCAGAATTGTTGAACCCCAAAAAGTTTTTCAGAAGAAGAAAACTGCAAAGAAACATATCTCCATCGAGACTGCCAATATACAAGTCAAACACCTCTTGCTCTACCTACAGCTTTCACGTTCCCTCCCAGCTCCTACAGCATCATTCTAGTCAGGTTTATCTAGTTGTAAGAAATAGAGACTCATTCAAATTACCTTAAGTAACACTAACTCATTGAAAGGATGTGTTAGCACAAGAATCCCAGGACAAACAAAATCCAGACCTTGGTGTGGGTGTTTATGGGTCCAAGGTAACTCTAGAGAGAAGAATATTGCAGATCTTTATTAGGGCAGAGAAGGTGGTCTCCCATTAACATCACTGAGCAACTTCCCATGTGCCCATATCTCTCTATCAAACTGGTTTCCTTGTCCATGTCCTCAATGTTAAAGTCTTTGCTAAATCATAATTTGTTCCCTCATTTGCCCCCATCTCCCAAGAGAAGGAAGGAAAGAACATGAATCTTACCTGTCAATTTGCAATGTTCATTCTCTCACTTTTTCCTAATAAAACTTCCAGAAGAATCTGACCAAGTTCCCTTGGTTTGCTTCACACCAGAATACATTATGGGGAGCACACTAACCTCTGGATCACGGAACCACATCTGGCCCCATCATTAGTCATGCCACACTGAGACCATTGTGTTGCCCTAAGCAGACCACTAAACCTAGGAGGGAATCTGGGTGTGGCAGCCCCACTGGTTAAGTTGGTTACCTCAAGCCTAACACTCCTTTAGATAGAACATAGTTCTTAATCATGTACCCACTCCCCAGAAGTAGAATTTTTCTATTTGGTATGATTTAGTAGGTTGCTTCTTGGGTCTGGGAATGCTCAAAAATTTCACTATATAAATTAATGGTAATAGTGTTCCCATGTCCAAAAAAAAAAAAAAGAAATAACCTACCAAAATCATAGCAAACATAAGCATTCTATTATTGGATGACAGAGGGATTCTACTAATATTATGATGCTCACTCATATTTTTCATGTACTGTCTCTCTTCTCTTGAGCTAGTAGTATATAAGCTACTTGAAGGCAGAGGCCATTCCTTTAGAGTTATGTGTTTTCCATAGCACCTGGACCAGGAATAGACTTGCATAGTAAGCACTCAATAAATATTAACTTGTTGACCAATTCAGAAATTTAGGTAAAACAACAAAAAAAAAAAACGGTTTTCCATGGGACATGTACAATCAGCCACATCTCCATGTACCTTTTATAATCTCTGTCTCTTTATTGTAATTTTACTAGTGAAAATTGTGTACACTAACTTGCCCCACCAAGATTTGAGACTGTAGTAATTTATTTCTTTTTTAAAGTTTTCTTTATTCATGCTTACAAGAACTGGGGTACAAACCAGATGTGCGGGAGGGTGAGAGGATTCACCAGAGACAGAGTGGGGAACAGAACAGGCAGACTGACTGAAATACACTGCTGAGGGGAGCAGAGGGTGAAACAGGAGAGGTCTGCTGCTGCCGTGGGGTATCTTCCTGACCAGCCATGAATCAAACTCTCACTGCAGAGGCTGCGGACAGCTTCACAGCTCTGCACTCAACCTCCTGCGCCACCAGGGAGGCCCTGTAATAATTTATTTCACAAATGACAACTCTAAAGCATTAGAAAATTCTGGAAAACAATTTTAAAAAAGAACTCATAGGCTAATTTTTCAGTAGATGAGAAAAGAATATATAGTATAGGTTGAAATGAGAGTCCATATGTGACCCAGAGTAAATCATACTACTTTAATATCTTTAGGCATTCTGTTTCTATACAGTTCTGCTGACATTTAGGCCTTTTCACGTGTACCAGTTGCCTAACATTTCCCAAAAGCCTAAAAGGAGTAAATGTCAGTTGGTTTTAATTACATAATCTACTTTTCTTAATTTACAAATGAGGAATGGGGACCAAAAGGGTAGCATGAACTAGTTAAGATTGAACAGCTACATACTAATTTAGAGCAGGTCTTGAACAGTAAACAACTAACTGAACACCATAATTGGATGAAGTCTTTCCTTTAAAAACAAAGTTCATTCCTTGGTCCATGTCACAGACAAATGAACAGATGTCCCAAATGCTAAAAAGGTGAACTATATTGTATTGAGTGTATTCTTTCTGTGTATCAGACCAGATACAGAGTAACAAATAAATATATGAATGAACTTAATCTTGACTTTTAAGCACCTAAAGTTGACTTGATAAGAGATAGTCACAATTAACTATTAAATGTTCCTAACCAAATGCCAGATATGTGGAGCAAGTTCAAGGGTTTTCTAAAAATGAAGAGATGAGATAAATCACTTCCCTAAAGCAGTGAGAGAAAGTTTTTAATAAGACTGGGTTTAAACCGCATAGCATTAGAATAAAAACAGACACACAGATGAATGAAACACAACTCAGAGCTCAGAAATAAACCCATAAATATATGGACAGCTAATTTATGAGGAAGTCATATGCTTTTCATGTCCTGATTCAGAGACCACACACCATCATTGTGTAAGATAGAGATAGCAAAGAATTGCAGGACCTATTTTAAAATCACCACACTGACCAATTCACTACTTAAAGTGCTCTTTTACTCAAGAATACTTTCCTATAAGAATATTGTTCTGGAGCCTCCCTGGTGGCCTAGGGGTTAAGACTCAGCACTACCACCATGAAGACTTGAGTTTGATCCCCAACCAGAGAGCTAACCCACATGGTGCAGCAGACCTCTCCTTACTCACCCGCTGCTCCCCTCAGCAGTGTATTTCAGTCAGTCTTCCTGTTCTGTTCCCCACTCTGTCTCTGGTGAATCCTCTCACCCCCCACATCTCTGGCCTACACCCCAGTTCTTCTATGCAAAAATAAGTAAATAAAATCCTTAAAAAAAAAGAATATTGTTCTGAATTGCATAAAAGGCAATTCCAAAAAGGAAACTGGATGCCAAGAACCTGGATGCCTCGACATTTTATGAGTTAAATAGCCACTGCCCCCTTCACTATTGACAAGATTCTATCTCTGCTTAAACAAGCCTGTGTCTGCCTTGCGTTGGCACAAGTGTCTGTGTCTTGATCCTGAAGCATCTGTGATCCTGAAATTGATGGAAGATGGTTATCCTTGCCCTGACTTCATGAACACCACAGACCTAGCAGAACATGCAGTGAGCAGAATAAGGACAGGGAGTGACTGCTGCTTAGGGTGACATGAAGCCTGCCTTCTGCAAAAGAACATGTCTGTGGTAGAGAAGTTCTCATCAGTTTTCCTACTCCCCTTTCTGGACTTCCTCTCTTATATCCCTTGAAAGTCCTCAATCCAGGCCTCCCTGGTGGTGCAAAGGGTTAATCACCATAGCCACTGCAGCACAAGTGCGGTCCTCAGCCAGCCAGGGAGCAACCCACATAGCGCAGCAGACCTCTCCTGACTTGCCCGCTGCTTCCCTCTGCAGTGTACTTTGGTCAATCCGCCTGTTCTGCTCCCCACTGTGTCTCTGGTGAATCCTCTTACACACACACACACCCCGCATCTCTGGCCTGTACCCCAGCTCTTGTATGCATAAATAAATAAAATATTAAAAAAAAAGAAGAAAGTCCTCAATCCTTTTCCCTGGATATGATTGTCTGATGTAAGGAAACACAGTCTCAAAGCAGCCCAAGAATCACCTAAATACCTCAGCCATCTATATACCCAAGTCACTAAGAATCAGTAACATAAAAACAAGTGGAGTCAGAACCTCTGAGAAATCACCAAGGATGGGTGAGAGAAAGATGAGGAGTAACACAATGAATCACAAAATCTGTGGGGCTATCTAGAAGCCTAAAGAGGTAACCCCTAAGGAGTGTTTGGGTAAGAGTCAAATAATGATGAGATAAAAAAGTGATGTAATTTGGTGGCAACATATTTGGATAATTTTTTTCTAACAGAGATTTAAAAAGTCACATGGATTCTTCATAGCTTAGTGGAAAGAACACTAAACATCAGGAATTTTGGCTTTGCAATATTCTACTTTTGTGAGTTTGAAAGGGCATTTTGCCACTTTTAATTGGGAGAGAGGGACAAAATTGGGACAAAATTGGGAGAGAGGGACAAAAATTGGGACAAAAACAAGAATTGAGAACACCCAAGTAATTAAAAGAAAAAAAAAAAGCCAATTAACCCCTCAAGCAATGCATTGAATAAGAGAAGGCAAGACTTCCAGTCAACTCCACAATTTTTCTGCTATAGAGGGACTTCAACTCCTCTGACAATTTTAGCTTGAAAATCCTGGAATGTTGACTCCTGGAACTCTTGAACTTTACAGCTATATCTGGACCTAAGCAGGGACCTGCAATAATTTAAAAGGCCACCACCTTTAAAATTTAAGATCTGCTGTGAAGTAAAGGTAAATATAGATTCCTGGACTCCAGGAATCTGTGACATATAACTCATGGTAGCCCCCATGCATATAGATTAGAACCATGAGAACAGAGAAATAGGTATTTCCAAAAGAAGAGGACCATGTATCTGAGAAGCAGGAAGTAATTCTGAGCAAATAATAGTTGTAATTTTCAGGGGGGAAAAAATGAAAGCTCAGACAAAGTAAAAATCTGGGGTTACTGAAAGTAATTGAAAATAAAAAAAAAGTCAGTCCATCCCAAGCCCTAGCTTCATAAAGCTAAGAAAGATACAGGGAAAGACTATGTTCCTGAATTTGAGCACAAATAGAGCAAAACTACTGATACCGGATATGGGTGATAACAAGTGAGAAGTGTTTTGGGTAGGGAAGAATGCCACCAAGGCATAGAAAGGGGTCCACAAGTGGCAGCCACAAGCTGGTCAGAGGAGACTGGCATTATGGGGCTGTCAATGAGACTCTGGGTGAGACTGGAGGTATTTGGGAATGGCGACATAAAGACTTTGCTAGTAACTGCTGTGAGTCAGAACAAAAATTGTTAACATTGATTTATGCCTTAATTATATTGCCTATGTGGTTGTTGCTTGGGAAACCACTGACTACTGAAATAATAATGACAATGAGCTAAACAAATTAAAGGCATCATTTTTAGAAATGATAGAAAATATCTATTGAAAGGAAGCAGAAGGGAACAAACATTTACAGAGCAACTACCTGTATTTTTGTCTGTCTGGTAACTGCTATATCCTCAGAAACTAAAATAACTCCTACAACATAGAAAGCACTCAATACATGTTTGCTTCAGAAAAAAAAAAAAATGAATAAATATAATTGTCTCTATTTCTCAGATGGTAAAACTGAGATTCAGGTAGAATAATTAAATTGCTAAAAGTAACACAGCTAACCAAGATATTAAACTAAATCTGTCTGAGAACTTCAAAGCCTACATTTTCTACTTTTCTACTTTCTACTACTAGAAGAATAATTTCCAAAACATTTCTGACTCCATTTACTAAACTCTGCTGTACGCTTCCAAAAACAATTGGAGGGACCTAATATATGACTTACCTCACTCTTTATTTCATCTTTTAGAACATTAAGGAAACAGATATACCCTATTTGACCAACGGGAAAGTAGTAGTCCATGAAACAGTTGTGCTAGAAATTTAAAGAAACCATTCTATATGCCATAATGAATGATGAGAATCTTGGTAAAACTGGGCATGTAGACACGTTCTGAAAGTAAGTGAAATCCCATGACTGTACTCTCTAAAAGGAAAAGTAATTTACCAGGATTGGAGATCCTCAAAAGGAAAATTCTACCATTATAAATTTCCATGGAAAGTTTTAGAAGTGAAAGATTTTTTTTTTCTAAAAGCCTGTCATTATCATGAGTCTAGTAATGAGTAACAAGTAATATCAGTTTGCCTCTGAGAAAGGGCTAGACCACGGAGAAAGACCTGGCAGCACAGACATGCCATACCCCGAAGCTGAGTGTGAACTAAAATTTAAGGGAAAACCCCACTGCAGCATCCAGGCCATACAATGAGCTAAGTTCCTGAGTCTGATGATAAAGGAATTTGAGATCTGCTATGAAGTGAAGGTAACCACAACAATAACAACAACAAAAAAAACCCTCAAATATTTACTAGATTCACTTGACCACATTAAAATCACACCCTGCTATGATTAACTCACCCACACTAAAAGCTTGGCAGAAGAAGATGACTATCCATTTTAGGCCCAGATTCTACATTCCTTAGTCTCACAATTCTATACACAACATACAGGATCCAACAGAGAATTTGTGGAGATGCATGAAAAATAAGCATATTTACACATTGTCAAGAAATAAAGCAATCAATATAACCAAACCCAGTGAGAATAATTGGAAGGATGGTCAAACATGAATTGTAAAATAACAAATAGTAATATATTGAATTACCAGCAGAAAATGTAGCCTTATGTATAAACAAAGGAGGAATTTCAGGAGAAATATGGAACTATTTTAAGAAGAAAATGGAAATCTTAGAAATAAAAATACCATGTCGGAGATGAATAATTCCTTCAACAGTTTTATGAGAAGACTGAATAAATCAGAATATATGAACTTGAATATAGATAAAGTATACAAAAGGAAAAAGAAAAAACAGAACAGAACAGAGCACTGAGCATCCAAGAGTTGTGGGAAAATGTCACAAAACCTAGTGCATATAAAAAATTGGAGTCCTAAAAAGGTACAGCAAGACTGAGCAAAGGAAGCATTTGAAAAATAATATGTGAGAGGGCCTCCCCGGTGGTGCGGTGGTTGAGCGCTGGGTTGCGAAGCTGCCTGCGGCCTCTGCGGCGCCAGTTCGATCCCCGGCTGCTCCCCGGCCACCGGAGGAGGGTCCCACATGGCGCGCAGATCTCTCCTGCCGCCCGCTGCTCCCCTCAGCAGTGTACTTCGGTCCTTCTGCCTGCTCTGCTCCCCGCTCTGGCTCTGGTGAATTCTCTCAACCTCCCGCGCTTCTGACTGTACCCAGTGCTTGTATAAATAAATAAATAAATCTTTTTAAAAAAGAAAGAAAGAAAAACATACTGCTGTTTCTTTAATTTAAAAAAAAAGAAAAATAATATGTGAGAATGTTGCAAAATTAGTGAAAGACAGCATATCATAGATACAGAAATCTCAGAGAAATCAAAGCAGGATAATTTTTTTTAAAAATTACCTACATGATAATCAACTTGATGAAAACCAAAAACAGAGAGAAAATCTTGAAGATAGCCAGAGAAATTAGAAACATATGTGGAAGAAGGCTCAGAATTATAATTGTTGTTTCACTAGAAATTATGCATACCATAAGATAATTGGAAAATCTTTTAAGAAAAGTGAAAAGAAAAATTGGTCATTCCAGAATTCTGTGCCCAGTGATACTGTATTTCAAAAATGAAGTTTGTAGACAATAAAAACAAAAGAGAAGTGTCAGAAAATCTTCACTACAAGAAATAATAAAGATCTTCAAGCAGAAAGAATATAATAGATGAAAATTGGGATTTACATAAGTAGCACTGAACATTGGGGGGAAATGATAGTAACTATACTTTCCTTATTTTGATTTATTTAAAAGATAATTGTTAAAAGTGAAGAAAAGATCAAAATACATTGTGAGGTTTAAAACATACATAGAATTTAAATGTCTGACAACAGTGTGGATGGGAGGGAAGTAATGAGACTATATTGCTGTAGTGTCATTACACTATATTGTTTGAAAGTAGACCTTAATAGGGCCTGCCTGGTGGCGTAGCAGTTGAGCCCTGGGTTGTAAAGCTGCCCGCAGCCTCTGCAGCGCCGGTTCAATCTCTGGCCACCGGCAAGGGTCCCACATGGCCCGCAGACCTCCCCTGCCACCCACTGCTCCCCTCAGCAGTGTACTTCATTGTTCTGCCTGTTCTGCTCTCCACTCTGGCTCTGGTGAATTCTCTCACCCTCCCGCGCTTCTGACTGCATCCAGTGCTTGTATGGATAAATAAATAAATCTTTAAAAAAAAAAAAAGAGTAGACCTTAATAAATCAAACATATATATTATATATGCATGCTTAAATAGTCATACATGTTTTTAAACCCTAGAGAGCAACAACTAAAAACTAAAACAAAGTATAAGTCTATGTACACATATATACACATATATATATTTACAGTATTTACAGTATTTATTCACATATGCATGGGTATAAATACTATATACTGATAGTAAAATTATATGTCCATAATGGAGATAAAATGGAGTGCTAAAATATGCTCAATTAAACCAAAAGCAAGTATGAAGGGGAAAGGAAAATGAGCCTAAGACAGACTGATCAAATGGAAAATAACTAGCAAGAAAATGGATTTAAATCCAATCATATAAATATTATCATTCAAACACTTTATTTTTTAAAAAAAGATGATCAGGTTAGATCAAAAAAAGCAAAAGTGAACTATATGCCATCTATAAGAAACTTTTTTTAAAACAAAGATATAGATATAAGTAAAGTGATGGGCAAAGACATACCATACATATAACAAATGAAAGAAACTGGAGTGGCTACATTAAATTATAATTAGGCAAAGCAGAATTCAGAACAAGGACTATTATGAGGAATAAAAAGGGTTATTATACAATTATATCCTTTTTGCTATTGTTATCATACATTTTACTTCTATGCATATTATATACCTCACAGTACATTTTTGCATTCATTTAGACTTTTTTATATGAACTATACTACAGAGTAAACAAACAGTACATGAGAGCAAGAATCTCTTTATAGAAGTATTTTAATGAATTAGTGAAAAGTAAAGTATCATTGTCTTTTACTGTCAATAAATTAACATATTCGGATGTTGAGTATCAATGGCTGCTAGTATCACAAAAATATGAACTACCGGATATCACATGATGAAAGACCACGCAACTGAAAGAATGCACCTACAATCTGGTCAGTCCTTCGCACAAGCTGCTCACTTGCAGGAAATTCAAAGGACAGCAGAGCAAGGTGAACTGTATGATAAATATGCCATCAACAAATCCAGACTGTAGGTCATCTACAGCGATGGGTAACAACAGTGGTAAAGCTGGTCAGGTTCTTCAACAGATAAAATTCTCAAAAAAAAAAAAAAAGGAGAGAGGGAAAGGAAGGACACTATAAGTCAAAAGAGACTTACAGCAAATAAAATTGTGCAAAACAAAATGATAGTGTTCTGGGATGCAAGAAGGGATTATTGTAAAAAAAACACAGTAAGTGATACTTAATAGGGTGAGAGAGGATGGAAATTATAAGCAGTCTCATGGAGGAGCTTCCGGGCTGAGAAGCAAAGTTCTATTCCCAGCCTGGGTGATAGTTACAAGAACACTTGCCTCCTAATAACTCGTTAAGCCTGTATTTGCTCTTTGTAGATTATTATGCATTTTAATTTGCAATAAAAAAAGATTAAGGAAAAAAAGCAATATGATCTCAGGATCAGACATGAAAAGACATCATGTAGAAATTTAAAATGAATTTAAATGGTAGAACCAAAAGGAGGACTAAAATTTATCAGGCTGGGACAGAAAAAAATACAAACAAGAGAAAGACTTGGACTCACTACTCATGGCAAAAGGATTACTGTTAACAGGTTCTTATGAGAACAGAAATGAGAAACCAGAATATCTACTCCAGCTATGTGGTGGAATCCTTCTTAACCTATTCTGCTTTTGTCTTTTTGGTTCAAAGTCCAAGACTGTTGAAAATACTTAGAGATCCTAGTTATTCCCTAGGAATTCTGATTTCCAGATTAAAATAAATGACATCTCAGGGTGCAAGAGAGATGTGACAAAAGGAAGGCTGTCAACCAGCTCTGAGTTATCCTGGGAGAACCACTCCCTTGTTTAAAGTAATTTGTTTGGATTCCACATTATTAGGTTGCATTGGAAATTACAGAGGTCTTTTGACAAATACTTGAACTATCTATGTCACTAAACTTTCTATTAATATATTTATATATGCACAGTAAGTCCACATAAAGAATACTTGTCACAGTACCAAAACCATTTTCCCTAAAATATGATAGTCAAATATTTTATCTTTTTAATTACTATAGCCATAGCACTTGATTCAATACATGCTACATGGTGACATGAATATATAAATTGTGATTCTGCAAATATTGAACACTTAGTGCTTTTAGACTCCATTTATTCTATTTTACATAAGTAACTTGATTTTCATAGAATTTGCTAACACTAGCATTTCTAGCTGTAATTATGACAAAATATCTGTTATTTGTATTCTCATCGTGCAGAGAGTGCTAGAGTAGAAGTCCGAAAATCTGGTTTTAATCTAAATTCTGTCATTAACTAGTTCCATGGCCCTGGTTGAAGCACCCTCTAAGAAAGAATTTAGTTTGCTCATCTATAAAACATAGATGTTGGATTATAGATGAGGGTCATTAAGTATATTTTCACCTTAACACAGGGCTAGGGGTTTTGAAGGGTTCCCAGATTCAAAGGGAACACGGTTCTAATAGCATCATTTTGGATACCTTTTAGGGTTTGTGATTGATATTTGGCACAGAGGACCATATAAAGTGTTTTTCTCTGCTTCTGAGTTCAGAGTTCCAAGCCTAGATAAGTCAAACCCCAGGCTTCTAACAAAGGATGGTCTCACCAAACCACCATCAATAGAAAGTGTCACAATTATTGCAACTCCTTCCTTTCAACTGGCTATTCAAAGCCTACATGCTTATTTTTAACTCATCAGATTGGCAAAATTGAAAGGAATGACATTACCCAGGGTTGGTCTAGCTGTGCATGAACTGTATGGTTCATAGAAGAGCAAATTGGTAAAATTATTTTGGATGTCAATTTAGCAGTAGGTATCAAAAGTACATTTCATGCCCTTGACTGGGCAATTTCAATTATAGGAATTTGACCTAATAAAAAAGTGATCTATGTACATAAAGGTATACACATGAGAGTGGTTTTATGACCTTGTTTATAATAGTGAAAAACTGGAAATCCCTCAAATACTAATCAATTGAGGACTGGCTGAATAAATTCAGTATAGCCAAACAATGAAATTCTATTCAATCATTTAAAAAAGAATGAAGAAGATCTATATTTACTGATATAATATTCATAAAAAAGTATTATTCTATAAAAAATGCAGGCTGTAAAACAAAATATTATGTTTGTCCCATTCACAAAACTATACATGTTTATGCAGATATGTACACATAGTCATGCAAGTATGTGTGTAATATGTGTGTGTGTGTGATATGTGAGGGAAAAGTCTGAATGACAAAATGCTGAAGAGGCCATAATAATGTATCTCTCAGATCTTCTACTGCAGGAAACAGTAGGAAACCTGCAATCTGATGGCTCTCCTTGTCACCCCTGACTCACTCCTCATTGTCCACACAGGTGTTTTCTCCTATAAATGTCTTGCATGTCTAATTCCATGTTGGCATCTGTTTCTCAGAGTAAACAGGCTAATGCCAAACTGCCCGTGGTTGCCTCAGGGAAGTGAAAGTTATGTAAATTTCTCACAGTAGGCAATATTACTTTTGCAACCTATTCATCTTGAAGATACAAAAATAACAGCAATCGTAACAATACCCATTAATCCCGCATGACACAAGTGCACGTGCACAGACGCGCACACAGGTACTCTGGTACCTCCATTGACAGGGCAGGTAATGGCTCTTACTAATGAGCTTCCTGGTTTTCATTCTAATTAATCTCCACCATAGCCTTGGCAAACAGACAGATTTTGCATTATCAATCTCTTAATAGGAGGACAACTTCAGCTCTCTGAGGCCCAAATCTTTTGATCCAATCCAGTATTTCTTCCTCTTCCCTGGATTATCCCTCTTATAGTAGAGAGCCTGGGGAATGTAGGTGAAGAATAATTCCCTGATGAAGCAGCATGTTTTGCTCATTCTAACCAAAAAAGTAGATATTGCCATCCTTGCTCTACAGATGAAAAATCTGAGGCCAGAGAGGTCAAGCAACTTGTGCAAACTCACACAGCAATAAGTAGTGAAGCTGAAATTTAAACCAAGGTAGTGTGTTTCCAAACAAACTTTGTATGAAACTTATTGTCTAGGAAAAGCACACTCTAAAAAAAAATGGTAAAATAGGCAAATTTGTCTTCTGCCATGTACTTTTTTACTGTTCTTTCTCTTCTCCCCACTCCAACAAAGGCCTGCTGTCACCCTCTTCTCCCATTCTTTTTTAGGTGAGATTTTACTCTACAAAAATCCTGTCTTGATGTCACGTTTGAGTTAAGGCAAAATCTACAATCTGGAAACCAAAAATTAAAGAGGGAGAGGCATTGACTTGGCATGGAGGGCAGAGCCGACATTCACACAAAACTAACGGAGATGCCTAACCAGGACCAGAAAGGATTCTACATTGGCATGTGAGGTTGAAACAAGCTGAATCATGTTATAAAAGAGTGAGTGTTTATAAATCCTCTTAACATTATTTTAAACTAAAGAACAACTCAGGATTTTAAGCTCTTCTGAGACCTATGGGCAATTATCTCTAGGACTGACCTAGAAAATGGACAGCAAAATCTAGGGAGTGAAATAGGGGGATATAGAAAACTAGAGGACCATAAACGAGAGCTGGGAGCTTATTTCAGTAATGTGGGAGACATAACTTTTCTTTAATGGAACGTAGGAGATTTTTCAGAAAGCAGAGGCATCGTAAGTCCAATCAAGAGCTAGCACCACTAAATCCCACACCTATGCTCTAGGCTGCACTAATTTTCCCTAGTCACTCTCCTTGAGGCAGACCAGATGGCTGATGTTTTCTGTCCAGCAGAGAGAGGAAGGGAAATAGTCCCTCCATTAACACCCACCACCTCCAAGCTAAGTTCAGCAAGATAGACCCTCCAGGGGTCAATAATCACAGAGGTTTGAGGTTAGTTCACTCTCCTCCCAGAGCTAGAAACCATCTGACAGAGTGCCAACACCCTTTGCAGGATAGCAAGAAACCAAGCAGAAGCTGAAGAGAGTCTCCAAGAACCAGTCTCCAAGGCCAGTGGTTGACCAGCTAGCAGAATCTTGACTCTAGAGGGACTCACTCACACAGCACCAGCTAGTTAGAGTCTCAAAATGGATGGGACTAAAACTAAACAGTTGGAGGAAATAGTGCCAAGTGCTGGCCCAAGCATCAGTGGAAAAGTGACAAGAAGAATGTCAGGTAACATTGTCCCCAATCTCTGCTGGGGTCAGCAGCCCAGTAGGAAATAGTAAAGAAAGAAAGATATTTAAAAAGAAGAAATTTAATGGGGAGACAGTCCCTTTATTTCTTGTTTTCCCAAAACCACAAATCCAGGAGGAGATCTGTGACAACCCTGGGGCTATTTTCAATGTCTGCTACATGGCATCATTCTTGGCTTCATCATTACTAAGATGACACCCTTGGATGACCAGAAAAAGTGGAGACTCTAGGAGGGGAATTCAGTAACAGTCTAGTGGCACCAAAGAAGAGTTAAGTAGTTCAAAATTTTGCCAGTTTCTGAATGACCCATTGGATGTTGAATTAATGACCCAGATAATCATTTCAAATAAGCTTGCCTAGCCCTGCAGTTTGGGCTTGGTTTGGTTTTCTTGGCTGTGGTTGATATTTGGTTAGCTGTAGTAAAATCACTTATGTACTGTTGAAGGGCAGGGTCAGTCCAGAAGAGATACTGGCCTTACAACATGAATAGTAGAAATTTTGCCCACATTGGGACAGAAATCAGTTTATGAACATTCTATTAGGAATTATATTAGAAAATGTCTTGACATAAACATTTCTTCCCAAACCTGAGCTTCCCAGAACTCACACCTTCTGGAAGCCTCCTTTCTTACCTCTCCTCACATCCCCCCATTAGTATGCACAGATCTTCAGTGATATGGGCCCAACTATTAAGAATACTTTTCCAGCCAACCACGGATTTCCCGGAATAGCCTTCAAATGTTTCAAACAATTTCAAATGTTTGGTTGTTTCCATAAATCATAAAACTATTTTAGAAATTCCATTATTTCCACTTTTAAATTATGCCTTCTCATACTCAGAAATAGCCTTAGATCCTTCTGACACATTTTTGGTCCCAATTTTTATTTTAAAAAATAGACTTTCATCCATTGCCAAAGAATCTGAGTCCAACATGACCAAAAATCATCCTGCAGGTCAGTTTCTTCCCTCTAAGCCCATGGTTATTGGAACACAGAGATCCTTGCTTCTATGTTCTACAACATTCTACCTCAGAATCCTCAAGGCAACAGAATCAAGCTTAAGAGTCATTGTCAGTCAATTATATATTTATTCTAAGCTTTGTAAACTTATACACTAAGATCTCACTATTTGATAGGTTAATGTAGTGCCCCATATATTTCTCTGTTATCTAGATATCTGTACCCCAAGATATCTGTATTTGAAATCTCACCCTACATAGTAAATCCACTGTAAGAAAAGGCACCTTCTTTTACTTACAAAGTTCCTTTGCCCAAGCAATGTGTCCCTAACTATAGAATTTCAGGAGTTGAAAGAGATGGATAAAACAGAACTAAGGGCTTCCGGCAGCTCCAAATGGATTCATGTGGGAGACCCCAGTTCTACCTGATCCAAGATAACCCCAGTGTGAAAATAAATGTTTTATTTCACGCTAGAACTTTGTATGTCTTAGAGAAATAGTTACTGGGTCATGAATCCACTTCTTCTCTACAATAAATACTGAAGAAACAAAGCACTCTGCATAAACTAGGATAGCCTGAGTTATCTCTCAGGGCTGAGAAGCTTCAAGGAAAAGTAGAAATGATTATTCTTACTCCCTGCATCTTATCACATTGTTGGAAATGTGTGCAGACATGATTCATGACCATAAAGAAGAGGATTTACAGATGCATTTATAATCAGAGAGCCATTTCTAAAATGTTTGGTGTCTGGGGAGTTATTTTAAGGATGATAATTAGCATTCATGCACCACCTCCAGAAGTAGTTCTGTATTAGCAAAGCTGTTTAATTTCTGGATTTATAATGTCATCTTTTATGAGTTCAAATAAAGTGGGAGGCAAGGCCTAACATTGATGGGACTGTCTGAGAAAAGTTTACAAGGATAAAAACAGTAACCTGAAACTTTGGAACACCTGCTATAACTTTCCATTTCAGCCCCCATTTCAAATATTAAATCACGGGCTACAGAGGTAGCCTAGTTACTTAGTAAATTCACTAAGTGGATGCCTTTCTGGAATTTGAATAAAAACAGTAACAGACTGTTTCCTTTTGAACACAGAAGAAGACAGGTTGGTTGCTGATTTTGAATCGTGTTCCATGACCACAAACCATCCACAGATTATATTCATCAGTTTTCTCTTTTTCCAATTAATGACATTATAAAAATGTAAAGCCAAGACTGTTGGTGTTTTGACTCCCAATACTTGCAGAATTGGAATTTGCAAAGACCTCAGGGTTTGGCTTTCATATAGTTTCAGGATTACTATAATAAATCTTAGAAACAACCTAAGGGTCCACCAACCATCATCTGCACAAAGCCTTTAGGTAGGAGAGGTGGAGAGTGCCTGTGAGGTTGGCACAGACACACAGCGACTGTATCCAAAGATGCCTCAGGGGCAATTTGAGTGTTCATCAATCTGCCCACCTGTTATCTGTCTTTGCTGTCCATTCTACTTGGTTCCATGGTGAGCCTACCTAGATTTTATTTACCATTCTGTGATCTATGAATTAAAATGAGAAGGGACACTCATTGAAGATATTGCTAATTAGTCAAAACTCTTTTTTTCACTAGGCTTGTAAACTTAATGTAGTATATAACACATGTTGACTGCCAATGCTGCATTCATACTTACAAAGATGCACCTGAAACTTTAAAAAATTGTTCTCATTGTGACTTTTCTGTGCTTAATTTTGTAAACAGCAAAGAGAATGTCTCTTATCTGACCATGACTCTAGGTATCAACTGTCACAGTTAGGTTAATCAACAATTTTTTTCCTTTATCAAACAGATTTATAGTTTTTTAAAGGATGCTTATGTCACTTTGCAGTGACTTCCTGCTTTCCTTGTCACCCAACATACCCTTCTCCTCAGGAAGAAGCTTCCCAAGAGTTTCTATTGGTTCCACATAAAAGTTAATCAATACAGAGTTCACATCCCCAACTACTTCCTCTACCAGGCTCTTATACTCTGAGCCACTATGACCGGTCCTAATTGATTACCTTTGGCTAGAAACCAGACAACTAGGAACCATGCCTGTTCCCCATGGCATTGAAAGTAATTCAAACAAGTCAACCTGGCCGGAAACCATAGTAAGGTTCTTGCCCTCAGTTTCCTCTCTTTGCCTGCCTCCAGACTAGCCCTTGGGCTTCCCCATGTGCTCCCCAACATGGAGTGCCCTCTCCACTTAGGAAGTGCAATTATTAAACTATTTTTTCAGTGTCATGATTTCCTGATCTGCTGACATTACCATATGCACCTCAAGGTTTCTATTAGTAATTATACTTCAAAACACCACTATGCTACACCCAGCAAACAAGTGCCTAGGAATCAGATCAGGAATGCCCGCTGGGTATTCATTTCAATTCATCTCTGAAGCCTTTCTTGCTAATTACCACTACAGCATGGAATTTCAAAGAATTCATCTGTGTAAGAGGAGCACCCTGGGAAACTTCCCTATAGGGGGGCTTTGAGCCTTGACTCACCTTGTCACATGCTTTCTTCTCACAGGAATGGGTGGGTCCCTGGCCTTAAGTTCTGCACTGCCCAGTCACTGAACATCTTCAAAATCAACAGATAGGGTCTCCCCATGGCACAGCGGGTTGAGTGCAGCGCTGCGAAGCTGCCCGCAGCCTCTACACTGCGGGTTCAATTCCCAGCCAGCCAGGGAGATGCACTGTCTCTGGTGAATTCTCTCACCCTCTCACATCTCTGGCCTGCACCCCAGCTCTTGTGTAAATAAATAAATCTTTTTTAAAAAATAGACAGAAAGACAAAATAGGCAACAATATGTGTGCCACAAGAAAAGAAAATTTGAAAACCTGCGAATCCCATGCTAGATAAATTCTGACTAGAAATTCTGCCTTCTTTATTATTTATGTATTTGGGTATAAAGGTCTACAAAAATACGCGTAAAACTCATTCTTTGGTATCCTATATAAGGCAAAGGAAAGTTCTGATTGGTCATGTGACAGGACTGAAGAAGTTAGTAAATGAAGTCAGAAGGTTCCTCCATCTTTTGCTAGTAGAGCCATCCTGTAGTCCTTGCCAGGGTTTAGGTCCCCACAGCAGACTGATGATAAAACTCACAGTGTGAACACAAATTCATAAGCCAGTTCAAAATCTCACAAGTGTTAACACTTGTTCAGAATTCAGAGGAACTAGTTGGAGGAGGAGGCCTTACCTGACAGGGCAGATAATTTCTGAAGATAACAGGACTTGTTATCTGAAAGGAACCAAAAGGTGCATAAACCCTTGGGCTGCTCTTACTAAGTGTCTAAGTATCCATCCCCCCGTAATCAGAAGATTCAGTGCATGGAGCCCAAAGCCAGAAAAACCATCCCAATGGTGACTATCATTGAGACAGCCTGTGGAGGCCTGGTAAGGAATGAGATGCAAGCAGATTTTAAAATCAATGTTTCATTCGCCCAGATGAAATATCAAGACTCCACTCCATCTAACTTGCTTCCTCATTTTAGCAAATTGTATTCCTGGAAAAAAGTGCTTTATTTGCATCAACCGCATAGGCTTCAGACGCCAGGTTTATCTCCTTTCAGATATGCATTTTAAAGTTGTAAACATATGGTTACAATTTCTATGGCGCTGTTAAGGAAATTTTTATGGATAAGTCCTTAGTCCTGACATCCTAGCCAGGTTCAGAGATTTTTAAAACTGCTGCAAAGCTCTTTACTTCCTAAAGACTCATTTATAAGAGGAATTGGCTTTGGAAGTGTTTATATGCTCTTTGGTGTTGTCTATAATTATTTTCTCAGCTGAAGTAGCGGTTAGGAGGGAGATCTAGACTGAGAAAGGAGATGAGAAAAGTCTGAATAAATAAATAAAAGTGTCTGGTGGGGAATCTGTTTCATCTCTCTGGTCTTGTAATTTTCTTTTTCCCGCCCAGCTATAATTGAAAAAAAAAAAATGCCCAAGTCCTACCATGGATATTAAAAGAAACATCACTGGGTTTTGTTTTATGTGGGTCTCACAGATTTGAAGTTTGAATAGCTGCTGTATGAAGGGCAGTGTCCAGTGAGGAGATTAGAAATAATGATAACTGAGTTTTGTCTCCATGGTTATTTAGACCCACTTGAGGGAAAACATTTTCATTTTACCTGGGAGAATATGAAAAATAGCTTTTCAGTCTTCCATTATGTGTATAGTGTGTGAACAAGTACAAGGTAGGTGCTTGAAAGTAAAATTGCTATTCTGAGGGGTTAAAGCTAAAACATAAAACTTGTACTATAAGATGTGCTATGAGCTTCTTTATGCTGAAGACTTGTGTGTAATTCAGTCTCTCTGGGTTGTGCAATCTGGGATCTAGGACAGTTCTAAAGTGAAATTTGGGTAAAAATCAACTGAACTTGAAACCAGTGAGGACTTCTGGGACAGTGGGAGTCCTCTCTTCTTTCACATATTTTATTCCTCCTATTTCATGGCTAGATTCTGCCAGACAGAGCCTATCACCTTCTCTCACTACATTTGCCTGCCTGCTGAATTCACTGAGCAGAAATACGGTAAAGGTCTAAATGGCAAGTAAGCTGGGAAAGATCACCCAGCAGAAATCTCTGTTGGACACTGCTGTGATACGTGGCCACCACTTACAATAACTACGATATAGAATTTTTCATTCATTTATCAAGATTTTCCTAAAGGCATCACTGGTATCGTTCAATCAGATCAAAATAAATGTACACATATATTAATAGGAAATAATTCAGATGTTTCTAAATTTAAAAATCAGGGTTCTGGACGATAAGTATAATGCTATACTTTTTTTCTAAGGCCGGGGGTTACTAATGTTCACATGCTTCTCTATGTATTGACTGTGGATGGAAGCACAGAGGAAGCTGATAAGGTGGTTGCATCCAGCAAAGAGAACTGGGCAATTTGTGGCTACAGGTGGGAGGAAAGTGTGCTTTTCTTTTTGTTCTATAGAAATGCTTATCAAGTGCACATATACTGATTAATCAGAATTAAGGCCAAGACCTCACTCCCAGGTCAGGGTGGGGAACAAACTGATTGAACCAACCTGGAAACCTCTTTAGTGGGGCAGGAGAGGGGAAGGGTGAGACACGGTTGAGTTGTTAATTTATCCTGTTTTATGATATTCATTGACCTAATCAGGGGATTTGAGGACTGAAGCACAGGAAAGCTGGGGTCAGGACACGTGTATCACTTACTCTATCTGCCTGGAGGATTGGCCTGACTTCTAGTGAGTCTCAGTACAGGACAGAAGAGCCTTGTGTTCATAAAATGCTTTGAACTGCTACATAGAAAACATGATGAGAGACAAGCACATGCATGTGTTTGTGTACCCACAGGTGATATACAAGCCTCAAGAATATAGAGGTCGGTGTTACAACTCAAAACTAAGCCTCTTGGATTTGGCAAGACCCCTTTTTGTGAACATCAGTGTTAGGCTGGCTCTCCCACTAGAGGCACTTAAGGTCTAGGGTAGTTAGGTTGAGACACACAGGGAGCAAGCTCTGGTTTTGTGTGGCCCCTCCCTTCAGCTAAATTCTTCATCCTTTATTAAATAAATTGAGATCTGAATCTCATTTTAGAATGTGTGTGCCATTTTGTTTTTGGCTATCAATCTCTGTAAGCTTAGTAATGTAAGTTGTGCAAGTCTACCCCTGAGAAATTTTTCTGCATTTAGAGAATTGGACAAAAAAAGATGATTTCTCAATCTGAAAGGCAAGACCCTAGACTATATGAAATCTTGCTTTGGAAACACTCTTGAAATATAACTTATTAAGCCATATTAAAACTTACCATTTGCAAGCTGTGTATATTTTCAACTACAATATTTTTTGATTAAGTAATGGACTCTGGTTATAGAAAGTTTATAAGGTATAGAAAAATTAAATGAAGATAAAAATCACTCATCCTACCAACTACAGATAACCGCCGTTAAATATTGTGAGTATTTCCTCCTGGCTTTAATTTCATGTGTCTCTCTTAAATGCATGCATAATTTGAAAGATACTAGAAATAGCTTTGTAACCCATTAATTTCACTAAGCATAATATTCTGAGCATTTCTCATGTCATTAAATATGTTTTGAAAATACCTTTAATCAATTTCCTTTTGGATACTTAAGTTAACTTTAATAACTTATTAAATAAAACATGTTCTGATGAATATTTCATCTTTACATATAATTCTTTACTCACATCTTTGAATGTTTAATTACAGCAAAATTCCTGGAAGAAAAACACTGACTCAAAAGCTGTGAATATTTTTGGTGCTTTAACCTGCACTGCCAGATTATTCCCTAAAATTTGCTGAACTGAATTTTGCTAACATCAGCAATTTTCCTTTTGGTGCCAGAATGACAGTTTTGCTAATCTTTTGCCAGCATGAGATGATAGATTATAATTTTTAATTTTTGAATGGTTGGATTTTAGTATTGCTTTACAATAATCTCTAATCCATTGTGCAAAAAAATAATTTCAAATATTTTTGTGACTTCACTCATTTCTTTTACATTGCCTTTTACACACTGATTTGTAAAATTTTTTTATAATTATCCTATGCTATCTATTGAATATTCTATCCAGTTTATCTCATAAAGACTACTTATGCTTATGGGATTTTTTTTTCATAGATGGAATTTTTTAATTCCTTCTAGTCTAGAGATCTAGACTAGAGAGCAGCCAGCACCTGCTTCCCCTGAATGAGTCAGCAATTCACAGCTCCTTCGGCCTGGCACCCAGGCCTTCTATCAAGTGACCCTTTCCTTGCTAGTCACAACCACTGGGCCTGACCCGAGAACAACACTCCATAGGCTGACCTACAGCCATTGCCTGTCATGAGGCTGACATGATAGCAGGAGTGTGGCTATCAGTGGAATTAAATTTCTATCTTCACAAAACTTGCAAACTGACTATAGGTCCGAGGCATACAGCAGGGAAAGAGAGGAAGAGGGGTCAAAACAGGGAAGGGGAGGGCACAAGGGACTATGGTGATGGATCACGCATGCTATGGTGGTGGGAGAACTTTGGGAAATACACCTGAGGGGAGAAATCAAATATTGTCCAAAAAAAAAAAACAATGTAAGAAAATAAATTTAATTATAAAAAATAAAAATAACAAAAATAAATTTCTATCTTTCATAGATAGCAGTGACAGAGCAGAACCTGAAAGAAATAGGATGAGTTGGTAAGCCAAAGGAATATGCAAGGAGAAGGGAGACAGGGTCAGATATGAAATAAACAGAGGAAATTGGTGAGTAGAGAGAGGACAAAGGACAGGTGGATGTGAGAGCAGAGGCAGTGCTGCCTTAAGAGAAGCCCCACAGGCCTCCCCGGTGGCGCAGCGGTTGAGCTCTGGGTTGCGAAGCTGCCCACAGCCTCTGCAGCGCTGGTTCGATCCCCGGCCGCCAGGCGAGGGTCCCACATGGCGAGCAGACCTCTCCTGCCGCTCGCTGCTCCCCTCAGCAGTGTACTTAGTCAGTCTGCCTATTCTGTTCCCCGCTCTGGCTCTGGTGAATCCTCTCACCCTCCCACACCTCTGACTGTACCCAGTGCTTGTATAAATAAATAAATAAATCTTTAAAAAAAAAAGAGAGAGAGAGAGAGAAGACCCACGAACTCCCCCAGAGAGACAGAGAGAACAGCCCCTTCATTCTCTTTATTTCCTTGAAGTGTTACATTTCCAGGACAGGTGGTGTAGGCACATGACAAGCCCCCATGACTTGACTTTGAGAGGACTTTTCTCCCCATCCATTCAAAACAATCATTCTAGAACAGTGGCTCCCAACTGGTGTTCTTCTTGCCCTTCATGGACCATTTGGAACATCTGGAAATATTTTTGATTATCACTAGAGAGGCTCTATAGGCATTGAGTGAATAGAGGCCAGGGATGCCATTAAACAGCTTCCACTGTTCAGCCTCCCACAACAAAGATTATGTACCCCAAAATGCAAATAACATTGAAGTCGAGAAATCCTATTTTAGAACAAGTCTGATTTCTTTGAGTTTTCCCTCTACGTTTGTGTTTACAAAGCTTGCCAACTTGGGCCTCCCTGGTGGTGCAGCGGTTGATCACTGGGTTGCGAAGCTGCCCTGCAGCCTCTGCAGCGCTGGTTCAATTCCTGGCTGCTCCCTGGCCACCCGAGGAAGGTCCCCTATGGTGCGCAGACCTCTCCTGCCGCCAGCTGCTCCCCTCAGCAGTGTACTTCGGTCCTTCTGCCTGCTCTGCTCCCCGCTCTGGCTCTGGTGATTCTCTCACCCTCCCGCGCTTCTGACTGTACCCAGTGCTTTTATAAATAAATAAATAAATCTTAAAAAAAAAAAAAAGCTTGCCAACTCATCCTCATCCTATGGAATTTCTTTCTTTCAGATCCTGCTCTGTCGCTGCTATCTATGAAAGATAGAAATTTATTTTTGTTATTTTTATTTTTTATAATTAAATTTATTTAAACTTGTGTGCTCACACAAGTTTTTCCCATTGTGTGATAAAGTACTATTATATGGTTTATTCTATTGCTATGATTTTATATTTATCATTTCTTTATCTTAGAAATTCCTAATAACAAGTAAGTCATGTTAATGGTCAGGAGACCAGGAAACTTGCTGGTCTTTCTTTTAATGATTTTTTTTTTTTTTTTGCATAGAAGAACTGGGGTATAGACCAGAGGTGTGGGGGATGAGAGGATTCACCAGAGACAGAATGGGGAGCAGAACAGGCAGATCTACTGAAATACACGGCTAAGGGGAGCAGCAGGTGAGACAGACTCCATCTACTGCGCAGTATGTGGGTTAACTCCTTGGCTGGGGATTGAACTCAGGCCATAGGGGTGATAGTACTGAAATTTAATCCCTAGGCCACAAGGGAGGCCCAACATGTTGGTCTTATACAATCACAATCGGTCAGTGTCCTTGTGCCTGGGGTTGGCATGTGTCACTTGGAAAGAATGTAGCAAAAGACCTCACAACTGTCTTGATTTAAATCCCCTCTTCTGTGAAGATGGACAAGACAGTGTGGAAACCTGTATTCCCTCTCAGTGGAGAGGAAAATACTAATAAATTCCCTCTGCATTTGAAAATACAGCCCAGTTACTACAAATTTTACAACATACAAGTATCTATATTCACTTGATTCATCTAATGATCAAAGGTGCCAGGTTGGGGAAGGTGTAAGGAGGTGGGACTCACAGAATTGGTGCCATCCTGCTGGTAGTAGTCTCCTACTCCATGGTGTTTTTAAAGGTTATTAGAGGTGACATGAAAAGGTGGAACCATGTACATACTTTGAAAGATTATGCCACAAAGAGACGAAGGTAACAACAAATCTTGATGAGCATTTATGCTGTTAGCTGGTCTTCAGATATCACATCTTTCTCTTTCTTTACCAACACTATGGGGTCCAAAAAGTTTTCTAAGATTCTGAGAGGCAGATGGTATCTGTCCTCACATCACCATAACAACCCATATTCCACAGTAACAAGCATGATGAGAAAGACAGATGGAGTGAGGCTGCAAAGGCAAAATATGTCCCTCAATTTAGAATTCTTTGTCCCTGGGGAGGGGTTCTCATCTGGAAATTCAGTTGTCTTCTTGGGAACTGCTGGTAGCTCAGAACACATCATGCACACCTTAGCATTGCTCTCTGAAAACTCAGATTCTTTTCTCTGCATCTACCTTGAACCAAAGATTAGTACATGCTCTATCCTCAGTGACCTGGGAAGTAAAAAAATAGGCATATTCCTGCCAGTTACTCTAGATTCTATCCTGACTGCAACATAAACTACCACCTTGGCAGAGTTCTATGTTGTTTGTACTTGCTGACGAATTGTCACCATGATTCTATCAGAACTTTCTGCTTTCTCTGGTACATTACAATTTTGCATCCTTGTGTTGAATCTTTCTTCCATGTGTTCTTTACTTGGATACCAGTATCTCTAGCTTAAGCACACTCACTTCCCCAGTACCTGTGAGCTAAATTAACCTGAACCTGGCTAAAGGCAAAATATTTTTTACCTGAACCTGGCTAAAGGCAAAACATCCACAGCAGAACAATGGGAGGGGGGGTGAATAAATGGGATATAGACTAACTTCTTCCCCATACAAACACTAAGGATCGATGCCATGATCGGAAAATGTGCCTCTGAACAAAAAAATATATGGAGAGAAAACTGTTTAAGCTCTCTCTGGTCCTATCTCTAAGACAAAATATGAAAATTCAAAAATAAATGCCCCCAAAAGATAATAGAATAAGTGTGCACCAGCAAGCAGTCATAATTCAATGAAATTAATTATTAAGAAAGATTCTTAACCCTTATTTCTTGTGCAACATAAACTAAGCATAAGCAAAGTTTTGTAATGGGCCATACAGTCAATATTTTAACTTTTGCAGTTTAAAAGTTATCTTTTCTAACTACTTGACTCTTTCACTGGAGCATGAAACAGCCAAGCCATAGATAATATAGAAATGTGTTCTAATCAAACTATTTATAGACATTGGAATTTTAATTTTATATAATTTTATAAAACTACATTTTAGTAATTTTATGTTAGTAAATTTTTATGTTATAGTTAATATGTTACTACTATGTTTACGTTAATACATTAACAATATTTGCCTTCCTTTGGTTTTTTTAATGATTTATGAGTCTAAAAACTACTCTTAGTTTTACAACACATATGCAGTATGTTGGATTTGGCTCATGTGCCATAGTTCGCCAAGACCTGAAGGAGACTGACATCTCTTGTTAACTGAAGTAATCCTCGAAATGCCTCAGTGTACAACTTTAATTGCTAATATCCAACTCTCCTTGCTCTATTTACTAAGCAACCATCTACTGATCTCTAATCTCACCAGTTGGCATGTGGCATTTCCTTCTGGTAAATGGGTTCAATCAAAAAATTCAAGAATGAATTCTAGGAGCCAAGTTCTCTCAAGGTACATTAACAATTTGGTTTCCATATTCAAACTGCTCTTATGAACTTAGCCCTCATTCCCCCAAGTTTATAAAACCATTTGAAGTTCCTTTAAAGAGTACGCCAAGAAGGTAACAACAACCATAAAACCTCAGAAAAAGCAGAATTACTCAACATCATTACTGTGAATTCGAGCACATCATTCTCAACTCAAAAGAAGTCCATTAATTAAGACAAGTTATGACTTAAATGAATCACTAGTCCAAGCAGTGATGATTATAAAGAGGTGAATTACAAATATAAAGCTTGAGTATCTCACACATCTAATGTGCATACGAAGCCAAAATGCTTTAAGACAGAGGGTAAGGGTGAAATCCTAAGTCACATTGCCACAATAGAGATAAATGACACAAATAAATAAGGATGAGTCTCATAAAATTAATGAAAGCATTGTTCCTCAAAAAAAATTACATAATAAATAAAAGGCTAGTTTAATCTTTGCCAAATTTGTTGTACTGCACAGTTGATCAATCATGGGATAATATGAAGCACTTTACTCCCCAGACCGCTCCCCCTGGATGGTGCAAAATCTGTTTTTTTACAAATTTGCTGTCATTCTTTTTCTCCCACACTGTTAAGCCCAACTTATATGAGTCACACTTTTTAATGTATTCTTTTTCTTGAGGTTTCTGGGATTCTCAAATAAATTACCAGCCCCACTAGCTCCTTTGACATGGCAAGCTGGAATCCTGACAAGTAGAGAGGGAGAGGGTGGGAATAAGCAAAACTCTGAAACTGGTGGCAGAACTGAGGTTCAAGCCTGGGCTACTGAATCCAATTAGTTCTATAAATTTAAGACAAACATTTTACCTTTCTGCGCCATGAAACAACAGAGAGACCTCAGAGCTCATCTGCCATGGCTGTTTTCAAGTTGTTCTTTAGCAAAGCAAACTCTATTTAAAATGTGGTTTAGGGCCTCCCCTGGTGGCGCAGAGGTTGAGCGCTGGGTTGTGAGGCTGCCCGCAGCCTCTGCAGCGCCAGTTCTATCCCGGGCCACCGGCGAGGGTCCCACAAAAATAAATAAATAAATAAATAAATAAATAAATAAATAAATAAATAAATAAATAAATAAATAAAATGTGGTTTAAGGGCCTCCCTGGTGGCACAGGCTGTTGAGCTCAGCACTGTGAAGCTGTCAGCAGCCTCTGCAGCATGGGTTTGATCCCGGCCAGCCACGGAGATACCCACATGGCACAGCAGATCTCTCCTGATTCACCCGCTGCTCCCCTCAGCAGTGTATTTCAGTCAGTCTGTCTGTTCTGTTTCCCGCTCTGTCTCCATTGAATCCTCTCACCCTCCCGCACATCTGGCCTATACCCCGGTTCTTCTATAAATAAATAAATATTTAAAAAAAAAAAAAAGAAAAGAAAAGCATCGCTACTCAGCTAAAGAAGGGTCAGAGCACCTGCCCACTCTGCCTCCCAAGGTACCTAAGAAGCCTCTGTAGAACTGTAGACCCGTGGGGAACACGATTTGAAAACCACTGATCTCATGCAAGTCTCCCATCCTGAAAACGAAGGAGGTGCAGAGAAAATGAAAAATGTCCCTGCCAGCAGCCAAACAGTGCTGGTCCCATCTGAACATAAATGATGACAATGCCTAGATAAGGCCACTTATGCTGTGTTCATAACAAGACAGAGACAAGGCCACTCCACAACCTCAACAATGACAAAGCCAGCAGAGATGTCCCAGGTGACATAGGGGTTAAAGGTCTCAGTGCTGTCAAGCTATTGCCAGATACTGCAGCATGAGTTTGATCCCCAGGAAGGAAGCTGACCACATGGCACAGCAGACCTCTCCTGACTCTCCCGCTGCTCCCCTCAGCAGTGTATTTTAGTAGATCCACCTGTTCTGCTCCCCACTCTGCCTCTGGTGAATCCTCTCACCCTCTGCACTGCGGGCCTACAC
Source organism: Talpa occidentalis (assembly GCF_014898055.3). Classification (NCBI taxonomy): domain Eukaryota; kingdom Metazoa; phylum Chordata; class Mammalia; order Eulipotyphla; family Talpidae; genus Talpa; species Talpa occidentalis. Next base: position 14,420,772 of record NW_023601104.1, on the reverse strand, counting down.
TGCAGTATTGTTTTGTTTTTTTAATTAGACACCAGTTCTTGTATGCATAAATAAATCTTTTTTAAAAAATAAATGACAAAAGCTCCCCTCTTCTAGCCTAAGGGGCTGTTGTTTCTCATCCAAGAACAACTCCTAGTACAGCTTTAATCTGTCAACCTCTTCGATAAAATGTATTAAGACCCCCAGTCACTAATCCCTCCTACTTCTTAACATCATCCAGTGTGGAACTTGCCCCCACTTTGCTAATCCTCCCTTAAAAAATCTAACACAAGCCTGGGATCTGTAGGAGCGCCCTCCCTAGTGCCTCTCCAATACATTCTTCCTTGCCACAGCAAGCTCAACAAACCCAACTTTGGTTTTTGCTTTAAGTGTGTCCCTGGTGGCCAGTGGCTTCAAAACTACATTGCCAGCATAGTAGGTAATGTCCTTAAGAAAAGCAATAGCCCCCAAGGATCTGGTGATAGGAGAGCAGATCTTTGAGAGTGGGAAATAAATATGGTAGAAACAAAAAAAAGGATAATTCAGAACTTCAGGGGACCAAATGCTACTGATCCTTGAACGTTCAGCCATGGTGCTGTGGGGGTATGTGAGCTACATTTAAATAAAGCCTGGGGCCACTGCTATACAGCACCCTGTGGTGGGAAAGACACTCACCAGCAGCTCTGTCTAAAACGCTCTGCACCAGGGCCTCCCTGGTGGCACAGGGGTTAAAGACAGCGCTATCAAGCTATTACCAGCCACTGCAGCATGAGTTCGATCCCCAGCCAGGGTGAAACCCACATGGTGCAGCAGACCTCTCCTGTCTCGCCGGCTGCTCCCCTCAGCAGTGTATTTCAGTAGATCTGCCTGTTCTGCTCCCCACTCTCTCTGGTGAATCCTCTCACCCCCTACACCTCTGGCCTATACCCCAGTTCTTGTATGCATAAATAAATAAATCTTGAAAAAAATAAATAAATAAAATGCTCTGCACCACACATAACATTGACACAGCACCCAGGTGGACAGAATCCCCTCAGAGAGCAGCCAGGCACCCAGAAAAGACTGCCATTTATTTACCCACATTTGTTTCACAGAAATTCAAAGACATGTCAGTCATAAGCTTCTACAAAGAAGGTATATTGTGATCAGTGTTATCCCTGGTTGGATAGTAGCAAAAAACACATTCAGGCTGTCCTGCCACAGATCTGAAGTCATACTGCTTTCCTGGTTGTGATATGAAGGTCTGATTTTCTCCGGGGCTTACACATAGTATAGATTCAATAAACATGTCTTGAATTGGATTTCACTGAGCATAATCCTCCCTATAGTAACCACAGTGGAACTGAAATCAACACTGGATTCTGTGTGCAGTATCCATGGCTTAAGAGGGCATGTTCTGCCCAGTCCTACTTTGTCGACAGAATTGCTGATGCACGAACATAAGGCTTTATTTTAAATCTTCATACATGGGTAATGACAAGGGTGGAAGATGAGAAAGAAAGAACAAGAGAGTGAGCACGCCTCACTGCAGGCAATGCCTACACTGGGGAGAGCCCTGCATGTGAAGAATGGCTTCAAATTCCAACACTGGCCTAAGACCTCACAGAGTTTGCAACTCCACCTCTCAGATTTTGCAACTAGTGTCCTTACTTGTTCACTGAGAGGCCAGGATGCATCATTCCAGTGAGCTCTCTTCTAGGCAAAAGTCTAAGTACATGTCTCTGAATATTGAGTGTATTTCTCGGGACTGAGCTCCTAATATAAAGTTGCCCATGTGGGTGCTGTTGGGTATCACCAGTCTTCATGCCCTCTCTTACTGCCTTTCTTCTCAGGACTGTTCTTCGCTAGGAGTCTCTACTCCTCCTTTAAGACCAGCACTATAGCCCCCTCCTTTCTGTATTTTCCTTAAATGCCTCCTCCCCAAATACTGCCCACAGAAGAATCAACTGCTTTCTTAGGTTTCTGGAATCCCTTATGCATTTGTTGGGCAAGATTTACTTGTTTTTTATGTCATCTCCAGGCCAGGCTATTGTTCTTGAGCATGGATTGTCATATTCATCTTTGATCTCCAGGTATATAAGGAGGAACTTTATGAACCATCTGTGTTAGATCGAATTGCCTTCCAAATATGTGCTATAACATAGTGTTGAACCTCTTCCTCCCCTTCAAGGAATAAGATCAATGACATATAAAGATACTCATGTGCATCTATTTCAACTTCAGTTTTGGTGCTTTTTTTCCATGGCAAGCAAGAAGATCATGAACTTCCCATCCAGTCATCCTATCCCAGCAATAACAAGAAAAAAACTTCTGAACTCCCCACAAGACCATCCAAAGGCTGTTCCATTGGAAATACTTAAGGTAATTTTCAACTATTAGGTTTCTTTCCCAGACACCTCTCCCCAAAAAAGGAAAATACCTCTGATCTAAACTTACTGCAAATAATCAAAACTAGTCAATGAAAATTTGCTTCTCCTCTGCTGTATTCATGCCAATACATGCTTCCTGGAGCTTGAAGACTATATACTTTGCCTACTCTCTAGATGCTAGCAAAAATCTATCTCCTTCAACTGTACTTTGAGCAAAGGAGGGTCTGTTTCCCGAAGAGGCAATTTGCCTTGAAATGTAGTGATGAGAAAGTGAAATCTTGGCTGCCTATTCCTGTTAGCCACCCTCCCCAAATCACTACATAAAGTGTCTCTGAGAAACTGCTCAAATGATGTAAAAGGAATGAATTCCCAAACTAGACATCAGGCCTGGGAAGCCAGCCGTCTCCTGTATGCTTCTCTGCAGCAACACTACCCCCTGTGTTCACAGTCAGAGCTGATTTTCCAAGCAGAAGCACAACAGAAGTCACACTAATTCATTTACCTGGGCATATATCTGATGCTCAATTAATGTTTTCCCTAAGACATCTTCTCATAACTTCTATTAGAGCACTTAAAATTTAGTAATATAATTTATCTTTTCATCTCTGCCATCTACCAGAGAATTCCAGAAGGTCAGCTCACACAATAAACATACATCTTTGGATCCCAAGTGGCAGGCACAATTCTCAGAATATCACAGAGATTCTACATACAAGTGGTTACATCTGTCCACCAGGAGACACAAACCTCCTGACAAACCAGGAGACACAGAGGTCCAGCTCCTGCCCTGGGAAAGCTTAGTGAGCTGCATGAATTCTTAGAGGCCAGAGTACTACTCTTATTTATCTTTAGACCCCTGGTACCTGGCATGGACCAGCCATTCAAGAAATGAAAAATTACTTGAATTTCAAACATGAAGAATCAATGAGAATCTGTATCTGACATATTAATGAAGCTTCTCTGATAAATATCATCGTCAAGATTCACTGTCTTCAGAATGGTCTGATTGTAAAGTCCAGGAGATATTTTCACTCCAAATCCTTTTTGACACCTGTGGGCCAGACTCTGGTGCTCTTCTCCCTTTGGCCTCTCTAATACCTTCCCCCCCCCCCCCCCCCCAGTTTTCTGCTTACCTTTCTGGTTGTTTCTTCAGGATTTTTCCTGCCCTCCCATCATTAGTATTAATGATTAACACCTGTGGTCTTAGAAGCATGCCTGAGTGCAGCACCTGGAACATGGTGTGTACGTGCATGAGGTTGGGGGGCACTCCTGAGCCAAGAGACTGAGCATAGAAGGGCTGCAGCAGAGGACCGGAGGGGCAGAGGACCATGGGGTAGAGTGCAGCAGACCAGAGAAGAGACCACCAGAGAAGCCAGAGAGCCCAGGAAGCCCGGCCCCCAAGCCTCCCTGCCTGCCCTGTACCTGGTTGCAAATGGTGTGGAAAGATCATTAAAAGCCTGAAAAAAGGCACTAAAGGCTCCAAGGCTCCTCCTTTCCCAGCCTGCCCGGATCATAGAAAACCTGCTCTGTGCTTTGCTGGCACTATAGCCACCTTCCAAGTTCTCCATGAAGTTCAAGGATTGCCTCAGAAGGCTTTCTCTGTCCTGATTCTCCCCTGCTTGAATTAAGAGGCTCATCGGCTGTCTCCCCTTCAGCATACACAGGGCCCACTCTGTGTGAGGCTATGGATTCTTAACTCCAGCCATGGACCTGAGCACCTGAGTGTCTAGAACTCAAGCACAGGGTTCTGATTTCATTGCTCTAGGAATCAATGTGATTCTCATATGCATTGGAGTTAGTGCTTCTCACACTTCCATGTAAGGACCAGTCATGGGAGGAGCTTTCAAACATGAATGCCCTGGTTCAATGGGTCTGGCTAGGCTCTGACATTCAGCATTGTTCCCACTGATGTCATTGCCACTGGTTCCACAGATAATACTTGGAGTACCATGAGGTAAAATAAACTCTAATACTGGCCAGTCCATTTGGAGGCAATGAAGCTATAAATATCCAGAGCAACTGCAAAAGGACTCCTCTGTCAAGCAAAACAGATGTTGCTGAAATACCTGATGCAACCTGGTTCTCAATAATTTATGAGTCTGTGATATCTGAAAAATATCACAGCTTGCAGCAACTACTCTCACCTAAAGAAATAAAGCCCAGGGGGCCTCCCTGGTGACAAAAGGGGTTAAGCATCACACTGTGAAGCTATCCGTGGCCTCTGCTACATGAGTTCGATCCCCAGCCAGCCAGGGAGATACCCACATGGCACAGCAGACCTCTCCTGTCTCACCCGCTGCTCCCCTCAGCAGTGTATTTCAGTAGATCTGCCTGTTCTGCTCCCCACTCTGTCTGTGGTGGATCCTCTCACCCTGCACACCTCTGGCCTGTACCCCAGTTCTTGTATGCATAAATAAATCTTTAAAAAAAAAAAAAAAAGAAAGCCCAGAGAGGGGAGGTGACTAGCCCAAAATAATACAGAGGATAGAAAACAGAACCAAGATCCAACCCCAGCACACTTGATACTTGATTCCTCTCTGTGCAGTTATACTCAGTGTCTGAGACAGATGTTGAAGATTCCACCGCACTCACTAGGAAAGTAACAACCAAGAGGGACACAATCAAAAAGAGTACCCAGCCAAGCACTTTGACAACAGAAGTGACTGTAGTAGTTACTTCTATTAAAAGTGATCCCAGGGGGCCTGCCAGGTGGCGCAGTGGTTGAGTGCTGGGTTGTGAAGCTGCCCGCAGCCCACAGCCTCTGCAATGCCAGTTCGATCCCCGGCTGCCAGGCGAGGGTCCCACATGGCGTGCAGACCTCTCCTGCCGCCCGCTGCTCCCCTCAACAGTGTATTTCGTCAGTCTGCCTGTTCTGCTTCCTGCTCTGATTCTGGTGAATTCTCTCACCCTCCCACGCTTCTGACTGTACCCAGTGTTTTTATAAATAAATAAATAAGTCTTTTAAAAAAAAAAAGTGATCCCAGGGTCCTCGGCCCCCCAGGCATTTCCAGATATGCCTCGGGATATATAAGTCGGGAGTATGTGTTATGCCTCGGTCCTCAGCCCCCCTCCATTATGCCCCACCCCCGGGGGCCTTCATAGCATGATCCAGCTTTGTGCTCTTGTTTGATTTGAAGGGCACCTTGCAGGGTTGGGCTCTGTACCTAACTGACCGGGCCGTTTTGACCTTGCTTTTTATTTAGAACTATCGGTGACAAAATGGGGGCCGGACAGGCCATTAGGAGTAGCAGACCCACACCACCATGGGGCATTTGTTGTGCAGGAATAGCCTACTCATTTTAATTTTCACCCAGCACTGGGCTTGAAACAGAATTCACTGGATATCTCATGGATATCACTGGATAGCTGGTGTATAAAATGTAACCAGAGAAAGGTTTGGCTTGCTTTGCTTTACATAATACTTATATATGTTGTAGAGAGCCTCTTTCCTGTGTAAAAAGTAACCAGAGAAAGGTTTGGCTTGCATGCTTTACATAATACTTTATATATGTTGCAGAGAGCCTCTTTCCTGTACGGTTAGATGATACTAGCCTGCTATTAGGCAGCCCACTGTAGGAATTTCCTCAGGTTTCTGGGAGGGGGCTGGGGCTGATGGAAGTATGATATAGCACAATTCTCCAGACCCTTCACACTTGCACATCTAAGAAAGAGTGGTGTTTATTCTTATGGAGAAACAGGCAGAAATCAGCTAGCTTTATTAAATTGTGAGGGAGGGAGGGACTGAGGGAGTGACCCCACAGCTCCTCTAGCCAGCAGAATTGTTTGCCAAAGACAAGAGAACCACTGAGGAAAAAGTTCTATTACATAAAGGTCTAGAGCATGGGCTTTGGCATCAGGCAAATCTCACTTTGAGTGTCATCTCTCCCACTTACTCATCACTTCGGGCAAGTTATTTAACCTTACTAAGGCTTAGCTTCCTCATCCATGAAGTGCAAAAAATAAATAATTTCCTATGAGGATTCTGTGAGGGTTTAATAATTGTGTAAAGTACTTAATGCAGAATCTAGAACACTGCAGATGTTAAATAATATTGGTTTGACAATGGCACCAAAGGAGAAAGTCTTCAATGCCCGTTGTGGCTGCATGACCAATTGTAGAAATAAGGGTTGTGACCACCATCCTATACTTCAGATTTCCCTGAACTATAGTCCACAAGTATCTTCTTGTTTTCCCTTTTTTTTAAAAAAAAAAAAAAGACCTTACTATCTTATTCTAATTATACTATGTTCTGTTTTTCCTCCATCCTTACATATGAAGTGGTAGGTGACTATTAGATTTACTGAAAAGGTGAGGGATAGCAAATCTTTTCCATCTCAAATCATGCCAATTGATTGTGGTGGCTGCCTAGACCAATTTATTAAAGATGTTGATGATTCTAAATACAAGCTTAGTGAAAAAGAGAACTTTGACTAATTAGCAATATCTTCAATGAGTATCTTCAATGAGTGTTTGTCACCCCCCATTTTAATCCATAGAAGGCAGAATTATAGATAATAAGTAGGTTAGGATCACCATGGAACCAATTAGAATGGAAGGATTGATAAATACTGTTGAACTGACACTGAGGCATCTTCAGATACAGTCACTGTGTGTCTGTGCCAACTTCGCAGCCACTCCCCACCCTGTTCCCTACCTGCAGGCTAACCTGTACACAGTATATGGACAACACTGGCTCTGGGTGGCTTAGCCAATGGAAAGGCCCCACAGGAGATAAATGTGTGGGCAGGTTTATTACTTCCCTAAACCACTCCCTGCAGGGTTGCTTCAGGCTGACCATGTCTCTTGGTTAAAAGTCATTGATCCTCTCATAGTAGTTGACTCTGATTCTCTCTCTTTTTTTTATAGTCAGCTGATTTTATTTTTTTAATATTTTATTTTATTAATTCTTACATCATTTTTCATTTTTGCACAATGTATGCATTTCATTTTGGTTATATTCCCCATACAATATTTTGGCCCTAATCCCTCCTCTCCCCACCTCGCCCCCCTTATTTTGGCCCTAATCCCTCCTCTCCCCCCTCGCCCCATTAGTGTGTCTCTGGTTTATTCCTGATTCTCAACACCATCCCCTTTTGCACCCCTTTGGAACAAGAGCATCACAGCTCTAATGGATAATCCTGGCACTGGATGTGAAACACCACTCTCCCTTGTTGTGGCTGCATGACCCACATGTTAAAAAACTGTCCTTTTATAAATGAGTCTCATCAAACTATATTATTTGAAAAGGGTCATGCATTTCTTGGTGTCACCCTGAATAATATGCTATCCCACTAGATAGTCCTAAGTTGGAAGAGGAGTGAGCAACCACAGACATACATGACAGAACGTGCTAGGTGGGGTTTCCTAGTACATCTTCCAATTACGTAACTCGATGCGTAACATGATGATGAAATGGACTAGAGAGAGCAATACGTGCCATGCCCACTTCCCCATCTCCCTTAAATTAACTGCTCAGTATGTTCTGGACCTTTCTCTGTATAGAAGTGTTGAGAGAATAGAGATAAATCCAATCATTAATAATCTCTGATTTAACCTACGGGGACGAGATGTCCTAGTTCCCTGGCTGGGAATTTAAAACTCAAAAATGTCATCTGGATGTCAATGAGATGGAAAGGTCAATCCTGCTCTTGCATTGACTGCCTTCCCCACCTTCCTGGGGCCAAATGTGTCTCTACATCTGGGGAAATAAATGCATCTCTGATCCAAACTTAAAATTTTAAAAAGTAATATGACCCTAATCACCACCCCCTAGTGACATAAAAACTCACAAGGTTAGCTGTGCAGATAGAATCAGAAGAGGAGACTGGAATCTGCAAATATGACCACTGCACCCTCAAGGTAAAGGGACTGATTGCTGGGTGTCACATCCGGTGACCTGTGAATCATGACTAGGCAATTATACCTGATAATCCCTACCTGGACTTAGGCAATCCCACTTTTGGGAGGAGAGAGAATCCTCAGAACCACTAAGCCTCCCTAGTATCCAGCATCCAGAAATAAGGCCTCCACAGCAAGCACAGGCAAGGTCATGAACTATAGCGCTGTCTCTCTCTCCTCTAAGAAAGAAGATGGCAGCACATCCCAGGAGCAATGGTAAAGCAGGCCAGCCTGAGAAGGCGGGCTGTGAGACAGCAATCACAACACTATTTGGGGGAACAAATGGGTGAGGAATTAGGGTCAAGGGAGGCAGCAGGTCTCTGCCCTTTAAGCTAGAAGGACAGTAAATCTCACCCCAATTCCACTTCAGTAAGACTCTTTTTAAGCTTCTCTACCTCTTCAATTCAGTCTTCAATAGCCTTTTCTTCTCTCGGGGTCCAGATCAAATGTGTTCTCTTCTGTGGAGGCTTCTCAGACTCTGGCCCTTCCAGGTCCCAGTCAAAATTAACTTCGTTTCTCCATACTCTAAACACATGCTAACCCTCTCAGTGGCTATAAACAAAGTTTCTCCCCCCAAATAATTTGTGAGCTTACTAATTGCAGGGATTTCTGTCTTAGTGATTTCTGAATAAAAACAGCCCATGGATTATAGTGGAAGAGTATTAAATGTGCTCTGAGTTTCACAGTGACAGGCTTTTGCTATCATCTGGAAATTAGACATCTCCTTCACCTAGCTCACTCACGTATTTCCAATTATGTCTTCGGTGGGAAAGTCAGGAAACCTCCAGTGCAGCAGAGCTGACTTTCCCCCTGCATTAGCGTGAGCTCCTCAAAAATAAGTGGAGCCCATTAGAGGCCATGTCTTCCTCTTCTGCTCCTGACATCCTTTGGTACGTCCTGGGAGCAGCTCCTTGCTGCAGTATCCGCTGCTCACCACAAACCCTCAGTGTTACCTTCCTTGCTCCCAAAGTCAAAAAGCCCCTCCAGATGTCAGCATGACACTTTTCTTTCTATATTCTTTATGCCAGAACATATTCTATATTCTTTATGACTCCAACAGAAATAGAAAGCTGTGTCTTCCCTCTGGGTCACACTCTGAGCAGGGAGCACTCTGAGCAGTGCTGCTCCAGACCCGCAGCTCAGTCACTGCAGACAGTTCCCTCTACTCCAGCTCAAGTCCAAGGAGCTGTTCTCTTCTCCAGCCCTGCCTCCCCCCAACCACCACCACCAACTCAATTGAAACAAAATGGCCACCTTCTGCCTTCAGCCAAAAATATATGCTCTCATGCAAATAAACACAAATAAATAAAAGCCAGCCACTCGCTGCCCATCCCAGCAGCATGACGGACATGCTCAGGCTGGCCTGACCACCAGCAGTGCCCACAGCCTTGACACAGGCCATACCCTCACGGCCACAGCAACTATTTGATATCTTCTATATGCCAGTTCTATATGTGCATTGCAGTTTACAATCACAAGGATGCAAATGGTTTGGCACCAATATCTCCCAAGGGTTTTGTGGAATATTTCTCCTCCTGCTGCAAAATTAAACCTCACCAGATGTCCTAAATAGCTTTTTATCCTGGTATTCTCTCATATCACTTCACTTTAAAGAGAAATGATTTTTTGGTTGACAAAGGTACCTAATCTCCAAGCAACCTACCCAACAAGGTCCACGTGGCATGATCGACTAACTCTAGGGCACAAAAAAATTTCACTGGATATATATTTAAATGACGAAGTTCCCAAGAGTGGAACTTAACTGACATGCAACATCAATCCTTAATTGTAGATACGAATAAAAATGTGCTCAAAATGTGCTCCAACTTAGTCCAGCTATTTGAGGAACAGTGACTGATGAAAGCAAAGAACAAAATAAAATGGCAATAAAGAAAGGTGGCATATTGACAGCTGATATCTAGTGTGACATCTGTGGGTGGTTCTGTGACTCCAGGATTAGATCATACTGACTTCAAAAGAGCCACCCATGAACTCTGTCAATCAGCAACTCAACCATACATACATAAAACTCCTTCCTCAAAAAAAAAATCCTTAAAGATGATGCTAACAATGTATAGATAATAACCATTTTAGTGAAAGGGAGAATTTTCTCCTTGACTAACCTACAAACTGAGCCTGAACTTCTTAATGCCTCTTTTATTTTATATATTTTTACATTATTCTTCATTTTTGTACGATGTAGGCATTTTCATCTCAGTTACAGTTCCCGTGAAATGCCCACCACCCATTCACCCATGTACCATCACCCTAGTCTCTTGTGCTCTTCCCACCCCTGTTTTGATCCTACTCCCTTGTCCCCATTGCAGAATGTCTCTGGTTTATAATTTGAAACTGAATTTTTATCCAACCTCTACTGAGCCTCACTTTTACAAAAGGAATTCAATTTATTGAAAGGAATTTCAAATAAAAAAGTAACCTCAAAGTCTATGAAGTCTAAGAAATGAAAGTTGTGGCTCAGACATAACTTTTTTTTCTCCCAAGTAAATGTTTATACTTCCTGGAGGAATTTATGGTGATGTCTATAAATTGAATATTTATACTGATAAGAAGGTAAGTAGCCAGGAACAAAGAGACACAAACCAAAGTTCCCCTGTGCTCTCTTCTCAGGGACCTCCTGCCAACTGTATAGATAACATGTTCAGAAGGAAGAAAATTTGGTCTCTATAGAAGCTCGGTTTGTGGGCTCTGCTTTGGCAGATTGACAGCTGTGCTAAATGATGTTGAAATTACATGAAATAGCTTTTTGATTATGACTATTGTCCAGTAAGGCCTGAATAACCCCATGCAGTGTGAGGGGGCTCTCTGGTTATCTTCTAAGCTTCATTCCAGAGTGGAAAATCATGTACTGTTATATTATACATAGGCCATTTTGTTTCCTGAGGGAGGATGAAATCACCAAGGTAGTTTCACTAATTAGAAGCCACAGGCCCAGAATAATAACCACACCCACTCTTCTGTAGAACAAACATGGCAGGCTCAAAAGTACAACTCTAGATACAACTAGTATCTTAAAGCTAGTAACAAATGAAATGCTTAATCTTTTTAGTGTCATAGTAGCAAATTAGCTCACATTAGAGCTCGACTTTTTGTCAGGATAATAAGTAAGGTGCTAACAACCTCCAAATATCTGTTTGTAGATGGGCATGATTTCCTGTTTTGTTTGTATAGAGGAGAGTGGGGTATTGTAAGGATGTTCAAAAAATAGGAAAGTGATTTGGATGCCCCCCTCCCAGGAAATGGATTAAATGAGTAAGAACAGACCTGAACCTGAACACAACTGAGGTGGGACCCTAGGACTGAGTGGGAGAGGTTCTGAGGAGGAAGTGAGTCCCTGTGTGAGAAGGCAGATGTGTGATATGTGGGAGGTGTGGATTTTTAAAGCATTACAAAGATTAGAAGCTAAGGTCACAGACTACCCTAAGTACCTGCCATTTAGTGTTCCCTTTGCTATAATACATGACAACAAAGATCACACCCTACCTTTTCCTTTTTAGAACAAAGTTGGTGGGTTTCTTAGCAATTAACATCCCTGTTCTGGTGACTTGAATCTCTTGGCAGAAAACAAGTCATTAATGAGGTCATTGGATAGAGAAGTAGTAGGAAGGAAAAGGAGAAATTGAGAAAGATATTTTATACTTCATCAAAATATGAAACAGCCTTTCATCTTTATATCCTCCAGCACACTATCACCACCACCCACAAAATGCATCCTTGGCTATACAGAAGCAAGCTCTTTTTCTGAAATAAACAAACCAGTGCAGACAAGTGCATGTATTGGTTGCAATAATCCATCTCAGGAACTGTAGCCTATAGTTCATTCCAAGTCAAGGCAGATGACCCACAATGCAGTCTAGTCACGCATATCAGGGGTCTGGGGTCCTACTGCCCAAGACCAGCACCTGTCAGACATGGAGAATCCCAGTCCTACCCAAGACCAACTACATCTGCCTTTTCACAAGCCCCCGGGTGATTCATAGGAACATTAAAATTCACCCCCAGTTCAGTCTTGAACAGTGTCAAGACTTAAAAGTTATTGAGTGAAGCAAAAAGAGATAACTTTATAAAAGAATTCTGAAAATAGTGAAGGTGTGGTATATGATCCATTTTTTTCTTGCCTCTCCCATTAAAAATGAGTTTCCCAGATGCAAAGAGCATATTCTGTATAAGAGAGAAAAGGGAATAAGAGAGTGTGTGTCTATTACAACCCCTCATACTCTTTCTGCTACTCAGTCATTAGAGAGGATAACTATATAGAGTAGACATATTTTCATATCAAAATGTAACTATGCAAAAAAGCCAGTTATGGAACTACATGTAGGGATATTTTAGTATGTAATCTCACCTCAGTAAAAGTTCATTAAAATGCTGGGGATAGGGCCTCCCCTGGTGGCACAGGTGATTGAGCGAAGCGCTGTGAAGCTGTCCACAGCCTTTGCAGCACCGGTTCGATCCCGGCCAGCCAGTGAGGGTCCCACATGGCACAGCAGACCTCTCCTGTTGTGCCCGCTGCTCCCCTCAGCAGTGTATTTCATCAGTCTGCCTGTTCTGTTCCCCACTCTGTCTTTGGTGGATCCTCTCACCCACCCGTGCATCTGGCCTGTACCTCGGTTCTTGTGTAAATGAATAAATAAATCTTAAAAAAAAAAAAAACGTTTAAAAAAATGCTGGGATAAAGAACTAAAAGAAATAAATACCTAACGGGGCTCAAAAGAAAAGCAACCTTTCAATAAATGGCTGAAACTGAAGAGGAAACATCAAACCAAAGTGATATATATGAAGAAAGGCTGGGATTTAACATCCATGAAGGAGCAAGAAACTTCATCCCAGAATACACAAGGTAGGTAGTAGGAATTGAAACCTATCCTCTCAACAAAGTCAGAACTCTGCAAGGGCTATCCCATAGTAAAATGGAACTAGATATGAGATGCACTCATCTGTTCAAAGAAGGTATAGAAAAGTTTTCTGATAAAGAAATGAAAAACATAGAGCACTTAAGAAATTCAAGAATGAGAGAGAAACAATAATCAAAATATAATGACTGAAAATTTAATGAAAGAGGACCTCCCTGGTGGCCTAAGGGTTAAGTCTCAGCTCTGTCACCTCCATGCCTGAGTTAGATCTGGGGCTAGAGAACTAACCCACACATGGCACAGCAGACCTCTCCTGTCTCACCCACTACTCCCCTCAGCACTGCATCTCAGTAGATCCACTTGTTCTACTCCCCATTTAGTCCCTCTCACATCCTGCACATCTGGATGTGGTAAATCTTCAAAAAAAAAAAAGAATTGTTAAAGATATGGATATTAGTCAAGTTCCAGACAGAAAACAAACAGCATTTTCAAACTAGGTAATGAAGAAAAATGTATAAAGAGATTATTTTTAAAATATTTATTTATATGTATATATTTTACATCACTGTTCATTGTTGTACAATGTTCGATTTCTCCTCTCAGGTGTAGTCCCCATGTAATTCCCACCACCAAGTATAAAGGGATTAATTAGGAAGAAGGCAGGGTTCAGGGGAAGTAACAAGGCATAGACAAACACCCAGGGACTAGTAAGGGCAATGAATCTGAAGAGCAAAGGAAGAGTCCTCACCAAAACCCAGAGAAAGAGCTATATGAATAAGACGTTCCAAAAGAATAGCTGTGCCCTCAGTGAAGGCATGTGCCCAACTCCTGGAAAATTAACTTAAAGGAAGATTACAGAATCAACACATGAACCAAACTCTCCTCTACCCTTGGAGCTTGTGCTGGTGCTTCCCATTGGTGGAACTCTACCTGAGGTCAAAGGGCAAGGAGAATGCATTCTATCCACTAGCCTTTTGAGTTCAAGGTCTTCAGGTAAAGGAGTAGTAGCAGCTCCCCACTGGTTCCCCAGGATACATTATTAGTTTTCCTAAACGCTGTTCCACCTTCACAAATAGCACAAATAGTTCCCAGCACAATATATAGGCAGTGTGCTGCTACTGCTTCCTGCCAGAACCATGTGTGCATGTGTGTGTGCAGGGGTGTGTGTGTGTGTATGTATGTGTGAGAGAAAGAAAGAGAGAAAGAGAGAGAGAGAGAGAGAGAGAGAGAGAGAGAGAGAGAGAGAGAGAGAACCTAGAAGAAATTTGGAGGTTTTCTCTTTTTAATTACTGCATTTTCTAATTCTTCTATAGTGAAAATGGGACACAATGGTGACAAAGACTCTTTTATCTAACTAGGCTCACAAAGAAAGAAAAGGGAGATTAACTAATAAATAGAATCAGAAACAAAAGAGGAGTAGTTACAGCAGATATCTCAGAAATACAGAGCATCATAAGAGATTGCTATGAATATTTATATGCCAATAAATATTCTGGAAGAAATGGTCAAATTCTTAGAAATATATTACCTTCTGTGACTGTATGGAGAAGAAATAGAAAACCTGAAGAAATCAATCAATTGAAAGTCTCCCCAAAAACAGAGCCTGGGAACAGATGATTTTACTAGTGAATTCTACCAAGCCTTCAAAGATAAACTAATACTTATCCTTCCCAAATACTTCCCCAAAAATTGAGGAAGAGGGAATGCCTGTAAACACATTTTATGACACTAACATTAATCTGATACCAAAAGCAGACAAGGACATTACAAAGGAAAAAATTGTAGACCTATCTCCCTGATGAACATAGACACAAAACTCTTGAGGAATATCTTAGAAAACCAAACTCAACGATACATTAAAAGGATTATACGCCGGGCCTCCCCGGTGGCACAGCAGTTGAGCGCTGGGTTGCGAAGCGGCCCAGGGCCTCTGCGGCGCCAGTTCAATTCCCTAGCTGCTCCCCGGCCACCGGAGGAGGGTCCCACATGGCGCGCAGACCTCTCCTGCCGCCCGCTGCTCCCCTCAGCAGTGTACCTAGGTCCTTCTGCCTGCTCTGCTCTCTGCTCTGGCTCTGGTGAATTCTCTCACCCTCCCGCGCTTCTGACTGTACCCAGTGCATGTATAAACAAAACAAACAAACAAACAAATAAATAAAACATGCCTCTATTTAAAAAAATAAATAAATAAAATAAAAGGATTATACGTCATGACCAAGTGGGCTTTATTCCAGGGATACAAGGATGGTTCAACATATAAAAATTTATCAATTCAATTCACTACATCAACAAAAGAAAAAATTAAAATGTTATGATCATATCAATAGGTTAGATAAAGCTTTTTATAAAATTCAAGAACAATTTGTGATTAAAAACCTTCAAAAAATGGAGATAGATGGAACATACCTAAACATAATAAACACCATTTCTGACAAACCCACTGCTAACATCATATTCAATAGTGAAAAACTGGCCTCCCTGGTGGCACAAGGGATTAAAACGCAACCTATGAAGCTGTCCGCAGCCACTGAAACCCAAGTTCGATCCCTGCCCGGCTAGGGAGCTACCCACATGGCAAGGCAGACCTCTCCTGACTAGCCCACTGCTCCCCTCAGCAGTGTTATTTCAGTCAATCTGTCTGTTCTGTTCCCCACTCTGTCTCTGGCAAATCCTCTCACCGCCCACCCCCCCCCCACACACACACCTCTGGCCTGTACCCCAAGTCTTGTTTGCATTAATAAATAAATCCTTTTAAAAAATAGTGAAAAACTGAAAACCTTCCCTCCCAGATCAGGTAAAAAATAAGGATGCCCACTTTTACCACCACTATTCAACATGCTATTGGAAGTTCTAGCTAGAGCAATTAGGCGAGAAAAACATATAAAAGGATACAAATTGGGAAAGATGTAAAACTAACACTATGAGTGTATGGAATGATAATATACATAGAAAGCCCTGAAGACTCAACTAAAAAATTATTAGAAACAATAAATAAGTATAGTAATGTGGCACAATACAATATCAATTTAAAAAATCAGTTGTGGGGGTCTTCCTGGTGGCTCAGTGGTTAAAGTATAGCCAGCCACTGCTGTATGAGTTTATGAGTTCTATCCCCAGCAAGGGAGCTGACACACATGGCACAGCAGACCTCTCCCGTCTCACGCACTGCTCCCCTCAGCAGTGTATTTCAGTCAGTCTGCCTGTTCTGTTCCCCACTCTGTCTCTGGTGAATCCTCTCACACCCCCACACCTCTGGCCTATACCCCAGCTGGTGTATGCATAAATAAATAAATCTTTAAAAAAATCAGTTGTGGTCCTATATGAAAATAACAAATGAGAAGAGAACAATCAAGAAAATAATACCATTAACTTTAGAATCAAAAATAATTAAATACCTAGGAGGAAACTTAACAAAGGAGGTGAAGGACTTGTGCAATGAAAACTAAAAGACATTGTTAAAAGAAATAGAAGAAAACATAAAGGAATGGAAAGATATTCCTTGCTTATGATTTAAAAGAATTAATAGTGCTAAAACAGTCTTAACCAAAGCTATCCACAGATTCAATGCAATCCCTATCAAAGTTTTAATGGCATTATTCAAAGACAGAGAACAAATGTTCCCGATATATATGGAACCACAAAAGACCCCAAGTAACCACAACAATGCTGACCAAAAAAAGATGCAGCATCACACTCCCAGACTTCAAACTCCACGCCTAATGTCAGAGTAGAGCCACAAACTAATGATGTGACTGGGGGGGGAAAAGAGCAATGGTTTGTAAGCAGTGAACACATTACAGATAGGGTTACATGTAGCCTTACTTAATCTCAGTAAGATAGAATCTCCTGAATAGGGGCCTGCCCTGGTGGTGCAGGTGGTTGAGTGCCGTGTTGTGAAGCTGTCCGTAGCCTCTGCAGCGATGGTTCGATCCCGGCTGGCCAGCAAGGGTCCCACATGGCACAGCAGACTCTCCTATCACGCCCACTGCTCCCCTCAGCAGTGTATTTCGTCAGTCTGCCTGTTCTGGTCCCCACTCTGTCTCTGGTGAAACCTTTCACCCTCCTGCGAATCTGGCCGGTACCCCAGTTCTTGTATAAATAAGTCAATAAATAAATCTTTAGAAAAAAAAAAGACTCTCCCGAATAGGCTGTGGAGTTGACACCATGGCCAGTGAAAGGCAACAAGATGCCCTATGAAACCTAAATTATAAACTTGGGTTTCATGTCGGTAGGAACCAATTTTGTATTTAAAGAGACGAAGAGATGGGCGGAGCAACATGGCGGCGAGGAGACGCTGCGAGTAAGATCTCCCATTAAAAAAAGTTAATAGGGAGGAAAAGCGGCAGGTCCCAGTGAGAACTGAGACAGGGAAGATAAACGGACGACGCCAGCAAACTGCCCGAAGAAGAAAGTGGCCATAAAAGAGGACGAGAAGGGAGGGAAGCGCAGAACCCTGCTCCCCTCCCCCGCCCACAGAGGCGGCACTCTCCGACCGGCAGAGACGAGGGAAACAACAAACCAAAACGCCCAACAAGAAAAACGGATGCAGCAAGTGGGACTGTGAGTGGAAAGGAACTATTTCAGCCACCACACCCCGTGAACGGGAGCTGAGGCGAACCCTGCAGGATCCGCCGCGGAGGTGAGCTCCAGGCGCCAGTAAAGAGAGCCCCGCCCACCAGGAGGAGCCCAGCACCAGCACACAGCCCCGGCCGCCCGGTAAGCTTGCGCGAAAGCGGCGCTCGGATTGCAGCTGCCCAGGGCCCTGCGCCTGCGACCTAGGCTTGCGGGGAGACGGCGGAGGCCCTCCCTGAGTGAGCAGGAACAAGGCGCCCAGGCAGGGAGCGGGATTCAAAAGGCGCCATTCCCGCGCCACTGATCTGGGCTACAGCCCGCGTCCTGGAACTGAGGGCTTTGGAACTGAGACCCGGGCGGAGGCCCTCCCTGAGTGAGCAGGAACAAGGCGCCCAGGCAGGGGAGCGGGATTCAAAAGGCGCCATTCCCGCGCCACTGATCTGGGCTACAGCCCGCGTCCTGGAACTGAGGGCTTTGGAACTGAGACCCGGGGCACGAAATTAGGGGCGTGGGTTCCCCACGACGGTGGGGCACAAGGCAGACACAGCACCCCAAAGCCGTTGAGGTGTACCCTACCATCCCCGCTCTGCTCCCTGTCCCACGGGGTGGAAAATCAGCTCCCCAAGGGCTCTAGGAGAGATCTCTGGTGCCACCTAGCGACTTGACCCCAGCACAGGCTACTGAAGGAGCTAGTGGCCAGCTGGGGAGTTAGCCCACACCGGGCCCCTTCTGAACAAGTAGTCTGAGCCCACAGGGAGAGTGAGCACCCACAGCCGGGGCAGACCAGGCGCGCAGAATAGTGTGCCTGAGACCAGAAGCGCAGGGAGTGTGTCCCACATCACCATTTTAGAACAGGGACATTTCTTCAGTAAAGACTACCTGCAGAAGGCTTCCTCAGGAGCCAGAGGTGAGCGGGGGAAGTTCGCCCACGCCAGACCCCCTCTGGCCTGCAGTCCAAGCCCAGAGGGGAGCAGGAACCCACCGCCGGGGCAGACCAGGCGCACAGGGGAGTGTGTCCCCACATCGGCATTTTAGAACAGGGACCTTTCTCCAGTAAAGGCTGCTTGAAACTGACAGATGACTCCTGGAAGAACCAGAGGGGAACAGAGAAGCCCACCCAAGATGCCGGCAAGTCCCAACAACACAGTGTCCCAACGCATACGGCAAATTAGAAAACAGACAGTAGGGAGGAGAAGAACCACACGCAACCTAGCAACTCTCCAGAGAAAAAGCACACCACAAAAAGAAAGCCAGCCCCCAGATTGCAACGACAATAACTTGGAAGAATTTCTGAGCCTTCCAGAAAGAGAATTTAAAATTGCCGTGATTAAAAAACTGACAGAAGTCATAAAGGAAAACAATGATAAGGGAAAAATAATCAACGATCAGAAGAATGCAATTGAGTCCCTAGAGAGGGAAAACAATGGTCAGAAGAAAGAAATTGAGTCCCTAAAGAGGGAAGTAAAAGAAATGCAGGAGATCAAAGAATTAATGGAAGAACTAAAGAATTCTGGGAAAAGCAATGAAAGCAGAATAGATGAAATGGAAGAACGAATAAGTAATCTTGAAGACACAGAAATAAAAAGAACCAAAACAGAGAAGGAAAGAGAAGTACGAAGGAAAAAGAACGAAGAAAGACTTCGGGAACTATCGGACTCCATGAGGAAAGGAAATATAAGAGTTATAGGAATACCAGAAGGAGAGGAGAGAGATGTAGGAACAGAGAAAATATTCAAAGAGATAATTGAAGAGAACTTCCCAAATGTGAAGAAGGAGCTGAAAATTGATATACAAGAAGCAAGAAGAACACCAAACTTCCACGACGAAAGGAAAAATACAGCAAGACACATAATAGTAAAGCTCCCAAGAATCCAGGACAAGGAAAAAATAATGAAGCTGGCAAGAGGGAAGAAACAGATAACATTCAAAGGAAAACCAATCAGGCTGACATCAGACTTCTCCGAAGAAACACTACGGGCAAGGAGAGAGTGGAGGGACATAGTCAACAGACTCCAAGAAAACAGATGCCAACCAAGAATACTCTATCCCGCAAAGCTCTCCTTCCTCTTTGAAGAAAGAATATGGACCTTCCCAGACAAACAGAAACTCCGGAATTTCATTGCAACTAAACCCCCACTCCAAAAAATACTACAAGGAGTTCTAAAGCCAGAACCTCAGAGCGACGAATAACAATGAAAGAAGGCCAAAAAAAAAAAAAAAGTTATTAAAAGAATAAATAAATAAAATCAAAGGAAAGACAAACACAATGGCAAATACAGATGTTAACATATCAATATTAACTCTAAATGTAAATGGACTAAACTCTTCAATAAAAAGACACAGAGTTGCAGCCTGGATTAAGAAACAAAACCCAACCTTTTGCTGTCTCCAGGAAACACATTTAGCTACAAAAGATAAAAATAGGCTCAAAGTTAAAGGATGGAAAACAATCTTACAAGCAAATGGACCAAAAAAGAAAGCAGGAACAGCTATACTTATATCAGATAAAACAGATTTCAAACTCAAAAAGATAAAAAGAGACCCCAATGGTCACTACATTATGATCAAGGGGACAATACTTCAAGAAGAAATAACACTCATTAACATATACTCACCAAACGAAGGAGCACCAAAATATATCAGACAACTGTTGTCCTCTCTGAAAACAGACATCAGAGAAAACACATACGTAGTGGGAGACTTCAACACACCACTATCAACAATGGATAGATCAACAAGACAAAAAATAAGTAAAGAAACCAAAGCTCTAAATAAAGACCTAGAGCAATTGGGCTTAACAGACATCTATAGAACACTAAACCCCAAAAAAACGGAGTACACATTTTTCTCAAGCGCACACGGATCATTCTCCGGGATCGATCACATACTGGGGCACAAGACAAACATCAACAGATACACCAAGATTGAAATCATATCAACCATCTTTTCTGACCATGAAGGCATCAAACTAGAAATAAACCATAAAAAGAAGGCAAGGAACTTTCCTACCTCATGGAGATTAAAAACCACACTACTGGAAGACCATTGGGCTAATGAGGAGATCAAAGAAGAAATTAAAAAATTTTTTGAATTGAACGACAAGGAGGACACCAATATCCTAAATGTATGGGATGCAGCAAAAGCAGTAATAAGAGGAAAATATATAGCAATAGAAGCTCACATCAAGAAACAAGAAAGAACGCAAAGAAACAACCTAATCTCGAAGCTCAAAGATCTAGAAAAGAACAACAAGAAAACCCCAAAACCAGTAGAAGAAAAGAAATAATAAAAACCAAAGCAGAAATAAATGAAATTGAAACTAAAAAAACAATCCAAAAGATCAATGAAACCAAGAGCTGGTTCTTTGAAAAAATCAATAAAATAGACAAACCCCTAGCCAGGCTCACAAAGGAAAAAAGGGAGAAAGCACAAATAAACAGGATCATCAATGAAAGAGGAGAAATCACAACGGACACAGCAGAAATCAAAAGAATAATCAGTAACTACTATGAACAGTTATATGGAAACAAGTTTAACAATCTAGAGGAGATGGACAAATTCCTACAACTCTACAATCACCCAAAGCTAGATAAAGAAGAAATAGAACACCTAAAACAGACCAATTACAATTAGCGAAATTGAAATGGTAATCAAAAACCTCCCCAAAAACAAAAGCCCAGGACCTGATGGATTTACAAATGAATTCTACCAAACATTCAGAGACGAATTAGTGCCTATCCTTCACAAACTCTTCCAAAAAATTGAGAAGGAAGGGACAATACCAAACACGTTCTATGAAGCCAACATTACACTAATACCAAAACCGAACAAGGACAACACAAAAAAGGAAAACTACAGGCCAATCTCCCTAATGAACACTGATGCAAAAATCCTCAATAAAATTTTAGCTATCAGAATCCAACAATGTATCCATAAGATAATTCACCACGACCAAGTTGGATTCATTCCAGGGGCACAAGGATGGTTTAACATCCGAAAATCAATCAACGTTATCCAACACATCAACAAAAAGAAATATAAAAACCATATGATAATATCAATGATGCTGAGAAAGCTTTCGACAAAGTGCAACACCCATTCATGATAAAAGCTCTTGAAGTTCTTGGGATACAAGGAACATACCTCAACATCATAAAGGCCATCTATGACAAGCCAACAGCCAGTATCATTCTCAATGGTGAAAAGCTGAAAGCAATTCCATTAAGATCTGGAACAAGACAAGGATGTCCACTCTCACCATTGCTTTTCAATATAATACTGGAAGTCCTAGCCAGGGCAATAAGACAAGAGAAAGACATCCAAGGAATCCAAATAGGAAAAGAAGAAGTCAAACTATCACTATTTGCAGACGATATGATATTATACATAGAGAACCCCAAAACTCCACAGAAAAGCTAATTCAACTCATCAACCAGTTCAGTAAAGTGGCAGGATACAAAATCAACACGCAAAAGTCAGTAGCCTTCCTATACACAAACAATAAATCTGAAGAAGAAGAAATCGAAAAGACCATCCCTTTGTGTTATTGAAACAAAAAAATCAAATATTTGGGAATAAATCTAACAAAAGAGGTAAAGGACCTATACAAAGAAAACTATAAAACACTGTTAAAAGAAATAGAAGAAGACACAAAGAAATGGAGAGACATCCCCTGCTCATGGATTGGAAGAATAAACATTATTAAAATGGCCATCCTTCCAAAAGCAATATACAGATTCAATGCTATTCCAATCAAAATTTCAATGTCATTCTTCAAAGAAATAGAAAAATTATTGATGAAATTCATATGGAATCACAAAAAACCCCGAATAGCCAAAGCTCTCCTGAAAAAAAAGAAGGGAATGGAGGCATCAGACTCCCAGACTTCAAACTATACTACAAAGCCATAATCATCAAAACTGCATGGTATTGGAACAAGAACAGACATACAGACCAATGGAATCGAATAGAAAATCCAGAAATAAACCCACAGATTTATGGTCAACTAATCTTTGACAAAGGAGCAAAGACTATGCATTGGAGCAAAGAAAGTTTGTTCAATAAATGGTGCTGGGAAAACTGGGTCGCTACATGCAAAAGAATGAAGCTTGACCACCACCTCACACCATACACAAAAATCAACTCAAAATGGATTAAAGAACTAGACATAAGACCTGAAACCATAAAATATATAGAAGGAAATATAGGCGAAACACTACGTGATTTGCACATCAAAGACATCTTTACAGACACATCACCCAAAGCAGTGATAGTGAAGGCAAAGATAAACAGCTGGGACTATATCAAATTAAAGAGCTTTTGCACAGCAAAAGAGACAATAACAAAAACAAAGAGAAACCCCACCAACTGGGAGAACATTTTTGCACCCAACACTAATGATAAAGGACTGATCACAAAAATCTGCAAAGAGCTGATGAGACTCAACAACAACAAAGAAAATAATCCAGTCAAAAAATGGGCAGAAGAGCTTAAAAGAAACTTCTCTGAAGAGGAAATGCAAATGGCCAACAGGCATATGAAAAAATGTTCAACATCACTTGTCATCAGGGAAATGCAAATCAAAACTACCATGAGATACCATCTTACACCAGTGAGAATGGCACATATTAAAAAAACTAGCAACAACAAATGTTGGCGAGGGTGTGGAGAAAAAGGAACTCTTCTGCACTGTTGGTGGGAGTGCAAACTGGTCCAACCACTGTGGAAAGCTGTGTGGAGATTTCTGGACCTACTAAACATAGAGCTTCCATATGACCCAGCAATTCCACTCCTAGGTATTTACCCAAAGGACACAGAAACATCAATTCAAAGAACACCTGCACCCTATGTTTATAGCAGCACTGTTTACAATAGCTAAGCTTTGGAAACAACCCAAATGCCCAAAAATAGATGACTGGATCAAGAAGATGTGGTACATATATACCATGGAATATTACTCAGCATTCAAAAAAGATAAACACATGCAATTGCTGCAACATGGATGGCGCTGGAAGGGATCATGCTCAGCGAAATAAGCCAAAAAGAAAAAGAAAAATACCGGATGGTCTCACTCATAGCAGGAATCTAGAAAACTTAAATAATGGACCAGGAAAATGAAAAACTATAAGAAAGTGAAAATCAAAATCAACAAAAAACTATGAACCAGAGACACTTTTAGGGGGGCGGGGCGGGAGGGGAGGGATTGGGGTCAGAATGGGGGGCGGCAATTGTATGGGGAATATAACAATAAAATTTATAAAAAAAAAAAAAAATAAAATAAAAAATAAAGAGACGAAACTGAAATTGTATCTCTGACTGTCTCTACAATACTTCAAGAAATAGGAAACTGAGCCTTAACCTTGGCCAGAATTGAAGCTTGAAGTTGTATGTATAAAGACTTACTAGAATTTATTTATTAATCTATCCATATAACTAATCATTTCTTGAGATTCAAGTACCCATGCTCTGAATCCTGAGGTGAAATCTGGCTTTTGATGGATTACCATGCAAGTGCTCATCTCAGGCTTCTGCGTGTGCTCCATGGAATGTGATGCTTCCTAACCTCCTGGATACAGAGCAAAGAGCACCCTTTACTGCAGCCCCACTCAAGACGAACATGTCAGCATGTGCTTTCCCCCAAAGACCTTCCACTTGAAGTGGCTCCAGCTTAGAGTAGCTTGCGAGAAATAACAAGATTTCAGCGGGGAATTGCAGGGATGGAACCTATGGCCACAGACCAACACTTAACTATATTAAAAATCCCAAGTCTTTGGTGAGAACTGTTCGTTATTAACATTGTAATGCTATTAGGCAAGGATAACGATTGATGAAAGTCATAAACTAGGCAGTCAGCTTAAAGTGTCAATTTCTTGGAGTTTATATGAGAAATAACACCATCAGCTCAATTCTCCGGTGAGGAGTACAGGAGGCTATAAAAGCTGTAGAACCGACTATGAGCTTCTGGTCCTTAACAGGAGCTGCTGCTTCCTGATACCCTTTCCTGCATCCTCAGAGACAACACCCAAGTCCTCCTCTCATCCTTTATCTGAGATAGAAACTCATATTCAGGTGAAGGAGTCAGGAGGAGGCAGTGTAACTACAGCTATGATGAGCCTAGATTCTGCAAAAGGTAAACTTTTGTACATGTCAAGCAGAGCAGAATAATAGGCTTAAGCTTAAAGAGCAGGCAAGCAAGGAGACTTGGTGGGTCAGGATCACAGACAAGTCTACTAATCATTGACAGAAAGCTTCACAAGAGATGGACAGTCAGTCCCCTATGAGAGGAAATGCAAAAGCAGCTGTCTTTGGACTATGACTCAAACCCTACTCGGCATGCAAATGCACATATACCCCTTTCAGCTCTAAAATTCTATGGCAATTTAACATCTAAATTAAACTCTGCAGTAAAACACAACTCAGAGTAGCATCAAAACCAGAGACCCCTGAATTGCAATCTAAATGATGAGATACCAGTTCACACCTATTAGAATATCTACTATCAGAAAAACAAGAGATAAAAAATACTGGCAAGGTTTTGCAGAAAAGGGATTCTTGTGCACTGTTGGTAGGAATGTAAATTGGTGCAGACATTAGAGGAAACAATATGGAGCTTCCTCAAAAAATTGAAACTAGAACTACCTTATGATACAGCTACCCAGTTTCTGGGTATATATTTGAGGGAAATGAAATCACTATCTCAAAAAAATCACTGAACTCCCATATTCACTACATCATTATTCACAGTAGCCAAGACAAGGAAACAACCTAAGTGTCCACTGATAGATAAGTGGACATGAATGGAATGTTATACACCTTAAAAAAATGAAGAAAATCCTGTGGTTTGTGACATGATTGAAACTGGTAAGTAAAAAGCAAAAAGTCAGTCAGAACAAGACAACTACTATATGGTATCACTTATATGTGGCTTCATTTAAAAAATAAAAATAAAAAGTCAAACTCATGAAAACCTTAGAATGGTAGTTACCGGGGCAGAGGGTGGGAGAAATGAGAAGATGTTGGTTAAAGAGTCCCAACTTTCAGTTATAAGATAAACAGTTCTGAGGGTCTGCATTACATCAAGGTGACACTAGTCAGTAATACCGTATTGTAGATTTGACACTTGCTTAGAGACCCTATCTTAAGCAGTCTCACCAAACAAAAATAAATCAATGTATATATTAACTTGATTATAGGAATCCTTTCACAGTTTGGAGGCAGATATAAATATATATATAATTATATGTATATATAAAATCATCACATATATTTCAATTTGCTGGAAGGCAGAGGTGGCTGACTTCTCTTACCACTTCATGATCCCCTCTCTCCTACCTATGTCAATGCTCTTGTTTCCCACACGCTCTCATTCCCCCTAACTGTTCATCCTGGTACTTCTACTCAACACCTTTCCCTGTCTAGCCACGTTTGTGCATAGGGCCAAACTCCAATCAACTGTCATTTCCTCCAGAATATTTTCTCTCTCCTTCCCGTCACAACCCCAGTCTGAATTTGGTGCTGATTTCTTGGGAAAGCACTCTATAGCTCCCTCTACCCAAGAACTTATCACACTTTGCAATTATTTGCTTGCATTTTCATATCCTCTATATTTTAAGCGACACTGTAAACTCCCTGAGGCTGAGATCACTGCTATTCAATATCCAGAGTGCCTACCACAGTGCCTGAAACATAACAGGTATTCAGTAGGTGTATGTTTAATAAATGTTTGAAGAGCAGAAGAATTACAAAGCTTCCCCAGGTCCAAAATCATACTAACAATATGAACTCAAAGTCCAGCGAACCCAGCCCTCACTGTTTCCTGTCAGATCTCAGGCTCTGCAAATGCACATGCTTATGCACATACACAGTGAAACGTGCTCAGGAAAGTGCTTACACCTGGTTTATTCAGCCTCCAGGAGCTCCCTGTCCCATCTGACCTAGTCCTGGTTGCCACAGTCCCTTTCCGGCACCTCCACTGATGCCCCACAGCCTTTGTGATGGTGATCTTTGGCCAAACAGGAGAGAAGGAAGGAAGCCCAGAAAATCTAGCTCCTCTGTTAGAGATGCACCAAAATAATACAGCTTGTGCCATGATTTTATTACACACCTGTGGGTGAAACAGCTTTCCCCATCGGTTTGCACATCCCTGCTCTGTACAGGGTCCCAGAAAGGATCAGTAGGGGTTGACGTCCATCCAGGAGGTACCTGAGTGGTGGACACTGAATTGACTCAGTCACTTTCCTTTCTAATAAGCACAACATTCTTTACAGACGAAGCTTGTCTGCCTGGTTCTCCCTCTGTCCTGCTCGAGTAGTTCACTGGATATGGCTCATTCTCATGTGTACCAAACAGGGACAACTGTCCCTACCACACCATGTATCAGACACTGTGCCAGCACTGGCGCAAAATGTCAAGAAGGCAGACATGCCATCAAAGAGGCATCGGGGCACAGAGATGAAACGTGGGGACACGGGAGCCAGACCACTTGGGTTCACATCCCGGCTCCACCATTTTCTAACTTGTATAACCTTGAGCAAGATACTCTACCACTGTATGCCTCAGTTTCTCTATCCATAAACTGAGGATAACATCACACCTAACATAGAACTGTTAGGATGAAAAAAATCATACATGTGAAACCGACTGCCTGACACATAACAAGTGCTCCACAAAAGTTATCTACTATTATTTTTGTCTAGTGGGAGATAAGCAATAAAGAGACAAATAGGCCAAATAATTATTGATTGTAATAAGTACTACAAAGCAAATAAATAGGGAAGTGTATCAGAGACACCATGAGAGTGGGTATCTAAGATGACGCCAGAGGAGTCTCTCTGGGGTGTCAGTTAAGCTGAGACCTGCAGGTCTGTGAGGACTCAACACAAATAGCTGGAAGAAGACAAGTCTTGGTAGAGGCACAGCAGGAATAGCAAGCACAGGGTCCACTGAGCTGGAAAGGAGTTTGGTGAATGCTAACCCTGAGAGAGGGTCTGTGAGCTGAGAAGAGTGAGCCAGCGGCAGACTGACACGGGAGGTGGGTGGGGAGATTAGATCATGCAGGGCTGAGGGGCTGCAGTAGAAAATTTCAATTTCATTCTCTATTAAACAGAAAGTCATTGGAGGATTTTAAACAAAGGAGCAAAGACATTATCCATTATCTAATATACGCAGTTTAAGATTACTCCAAGGGATGGAGGGTTAAGCAATCGCTGTTGTACTTGTCCAGGATAAAGATGATGGTGGCTGGCACTTGGGGGTGGCAGAGGAGATGAAACAAATAAATGGTCTAGACTGTTATCTGTCGAGAAAATGTGGTGGTCTTTGCAATGGGGTATAGCTGGCTGAAGCATTAAAGGTTAAGAAAAGGTGAGTTAATATCCCTACTATATCCTCAAAAGGGAGGGTGGGGGCTTTATTTGCCTTTATGGTATTCCATGGAAGACACACCATCACTACTGTCCCCGACACAAGGCGATGATTTTGAGAGCCCACATGCAGAAGAGCTCTGGGGATGGCAGAAGTGACTGTTGAGGATAGATTTAAAGATGTTTTCCTTTTTCCCTGATACATGTCGCTAAAACTATTGTTTTCTAAGTCATCAAAATTATTTTTATAATCTTCTAAACAGTAAACAAGCAAACAAAGTAGGTATTAGCTATAATAATCATGAAAGAATTAATTGACCAGTAGATTTCTATTTGATAGGTTATGTGCGTTCTGTTGTAATTTATGGACTTTCATATAGTAAACATATACAGAATATTTGTATTTTATAGAAAGTGAAATGTAAATTTACCTTCATATGATTGTACTGATTTTAGATTATTTTCCTTGGTAAATATTGGTGGCCACATACATGACTACTTCCTAAATTACATTCTTAGTCAAGAATGTAGCCCCCAAAGAGAGCAATAAAGTTTCCTTCATGAGAGTTTTTGGAAACCACTCTGACAAAGGCAGGATCTACTTATGGTCTCCATTATTTTTTCCTGGCTGGTCATGCATAGCAGAGATTGTAATACCAATGTTTAGTATCCTTTTTCCTCTGCTCCAAAACAATTGAAGCTTTTTCTTGCATAATCACTCTTGCCACAAAAAAAGTAGGTTCCATGTAAGAAAAGTATTACCAAAACATTGCAAGTGTGAGAAAAGTAACCAAATCAATATATACTTGCTAAGTAACTAATATTTCAACCCCCTTCCCTATATCTTGTACTTCCAAATGCCATTATTTCATCCCAACTAAAAATAAAGTACATGTAGAATTGAATGACCTAGACAAGTAAATAGTTTCTGAAATAGAGTCCAGGAAGATATATTGAGAGAAAGGTAAACAGAAGAACTTTCCCCCCCAAAAAAAAAAAAAACTTAAGGGCTACTAGCTCCCTGTTCACCTTCCTGAGGATTTTCAAGATAAAATCTGAAGAGAATTAACATTTATTGAGGATATGAACTTAGGGAACACTAAGTTAATGTGAAGGCTAATGACGTTCTTAGGAAAGTAATATTCATTGTCATCCAGAGAACAGGCAAATTCAATAAATGGGAAAATGACACAAAGAAGAAAATAAGCAGAACCAGCACTTGGAGACAGGACAGAGTTTGTGAGAAGTCAAGTCAGTTTTCATTTGTTCAGTCAAAACCTGGATGAGAACTAGTGGATGGGAAGCCAGTCAAGGGACTCAAGATTAAAATGTATACTTTGAGTTAAATGGTTTGCAAATAATAATTCACAAGTATTTAGCTATTTTAAAA
Organism: Talpa occidentalis; assembly: GCF_014898055.3. Lineage (NCBI taxonomy): Eukaryota > Metazoa > Chordata > Mammalia > Eulipotyphla > Talpidae > Talpa > Talpa occidentalis. The sequence goes on along the minus strand of NW_023601104.1, from coordinate 14,391,335 downwards.
TATCTGAGCCAGTGTGGATCCATAATGTAATGGGTAGAAAATAGACTCCTAAAAAATATCTGAGGGCCTCCCCGGTGGCTCAGCAGTTGAGTGCTGGGTTGCAAAGCTGCCCGCAGCCTCTGCAGCACCAGTTTGATCCCCGGCCCCTGGGAGAGGGTCCCACATGGTGCGCAGACCTCACCTGCCGCCCGCTGCTCCCCTCAGCAGTGTATTGTCAGTCTGTCTGTTCTGTTTCCTGTTCTGGCTCTGGCGAATTCTCTCACCCTCCCGCGCTTCTGACTGTACCCAGTGCTTGCTTAAATAAATAAAAAATAAATCTTAAAAAATAAATAAATAAATAAATAAATAAAAAGTAAAAATAAAAAATATCTGAACTAGAAGCATCTCAAATTCATTACTGAGCTAGGAATTCTATATACTAAGCTTCTATCGGGGGGCAGAGGAGCTGGGTGTCTGCAATGGTCATCCTTCACATTGACGTACAGAGGATAATTAGCCTCTTAATTGGCTGCTGTTGTTGAAGAATCCATTTACCTATTTAATCAATATCCAAGATGGCAGCCTACCTAGCTGATCATCTGAGACACTGATTCTTAGAGCTAGACTGGAAAATGACCAAAGTACATGGAAATTTTCAATTCTAAATTACAGCAGATCAAATGACTATTTTTTTTAATGGGGTTCATCATATTTGAAGTCAGAAAAAAGATCAGGCTAGGGAAGGAGAGTAGGATGGCAGAAATCCCAACAGAGTAGCAGGATGTCCTCCCCAAAAGAATTTTGAAGAGAGACCCAACTGGTCTCCCTGCTTTTGCCCCTGTACCCCTGAAATCTATTCTCAATGTAGTATCCAGGTAATTGTTCTAATAATTGTAATTGTATTTAACCAATAAGCTCATATCCTGCCTCTCCCCTAAACCTCCCAATGACTTCTGACCTCATTCAGAGTGATGTTAATCCTGTTGGGTCCCCTGTGATGCTCAAGGAGGACCAGAGCAAAAGTTTTTCACAGGACATGTTCCCCCTTTTGTGGCTCCCCAGTATCTGTATATCATATCAGTTTGGGGGAAAGTCCCCCATGGTATGACTGTGAGTAGCCTATAGCAGAGGAAGAGAAATTGCTCTCTGTCCCCACTTTCTAGCCACTGAAACTATCGCATGACCCGGGCAAGGCCAGTCCAGTTTGTGTTTTTGCATCACTCCCTCCAAATTCAAAGGCTGAGGCTATTTGCAATAATGGAATCAAAGGTGCAGGAGCTGTTACTTTGCGTATGGAGGGAAGAGGACCAACAACTACAAGTTGTTCATCTCTGCAGGGCCATCCAACCAGACTATTCTTCTCCAGGACTTAGGGCCAGTCTTGGCTACTGTGCTTTTTTTGGATCCTGCCCATTTTCCAAGCCTGGTTCTACAGCTTTTACTTTGATTCTGAGTCACTGTGTCCTAATGATAAATTCCTTTTCTGCTTAGACTAGCCAGAGCCACTTTCTATTGTTTACTATCCAGAATCGTGATGAGTAAGATGAGCTTTATGGCACAATAATGAATCTTTGAATAAGACAAGAAAGGACTAGCATATAGTAAGGTGCAGAGATCCAACTTGTTTTACATAATAAAGTGGCAAGAACTGAGTTTCTTGGGACACCCAAGATGGTAGAATCTTGAAGGACATCAGTCTAAGTAGTAGGGCTGAAGAACCTGTAAAGAAAGAAAGGGACCAAGAAAAATTTCCAACAAGCAATAAGAGAAAAGAAAATGAAAAGGAAATGGTCAATAAATACCTTATCAAAAAAACTTAATCTCAACAGCCTTAATTGTTTAGAATCCCACCTCCTGCCCTATTTATTACCAGGCTATAGTTCCTTTTCTTACTGGAATCATTCTTTCTGAGGTTTACAGTTACAAAGAACAGGGTGAGATATCATTTGCTAGACCTGATTTTAAAAAAATTCAAAACCTAAGTAAATCAGGGCCTCCCTGGTGGCCTAGGGATTGAGTCTCAGCACTATCACTGACTGAGTTTGATGCCCAGCCAGGGAGCTAACTCACATGGCATAGCAGACCTCCCTGTCTTGCTTGCTGCCCTCTCAGCAGTGTATTTCAGTCTATCTGCCTGTTCTGCTCGCCACTGTGTCTCTGATGAATGCTCTCACCCCCAAATCTCCGGTCAATGCCCTAGATCTTCTATGTTAAAAAAAAAAGTAAGTAAATCAGACTTAATTTTAAAACTACAGTGGACTATGGGGTGTGTATTCTCCTACGGGACTGTCAATAGATTTTTAGTTTGGTTGCATATATTTAATTGCTTTCTGGTCATTATTCAAAGATGGATTTACTGAAATTCGAAACTTTGGAACAATCAACAGAGAATATTATGAGAATTATGATGTAAGTAGTAAAGGAATTCCATAATCCCAAGTGGATGTCTCGCCTCCTGGATTCCTCTCCATCTCTCTCTGTCTTTGTGTTCTCCATATCTCTGTCTCCTTCTGTCTGTGTGTGTCTGTCTCTATATGTTCCTGCTTGATCAATTCCTCGTTTTGTGTTCAAAAAAAGGTTTATTACACCTCAAAAATATGCACACAACAATATAATATAGATTCCAAGTAGATAAGAAAGGGAAGAAATAACAAAAGGAAGATTTACAAAACAGGGTCAGAAAAGAGACTAATACAAAAATACACAGTATGGAAAGTCCTACTCACGAGATGTGGGTGCCATAAATTTCCTTTACACTCTCTAGCAGTCTTTCCAAAGCTGGAAATACAGTTCAATGTCTATAAAATAAAATCATACCAATTGCTCAAGCTCCCTAAATCTGCATAGTAAAATAATTTATGAAAATGATGCATCACAATGACACAATTTGTCAGAAAATTCCTCCACCTCACAAATGGCCCTGCCACACTTAATAAGCAGAAATAACTGGCAGAAAGTTCACTCACCTTCCCTGACTGGGAGAGCGCTATCCCAGTGTGCTTGATGGGAGTATTACTTCACACAGCAGGTAATAAATTTGTGGAATTCATTACCCCCTGGAGAAGTTCAGGCAGGAATAGAAATGGATTCAATAAGGGTTGGTCAAATTTATAAATGGTGAAGCCATAAACGGCTCTTATTTTGCTTGCATTCGATGCCCTTTTATACCGTGATCAAGTCCACCCCCCTCATCCTTACAGCTCCTTTTCTCTCTCTCCAGTAAGATTTCTGATGATACATATATCATTTGATATATATTTACTCACATGTACAAATACTATCTTTTTACTCTTTTTCAGTAGAAATACATTTCAAATTTCAGTTGCTTTGTTTAAATATAGATGAGATGCTTGAACAGTCTTTACATTCAGTATGTTTTCTAATACTAAACAACACGTAATTAATAATTCCAACAGCATGGTCCCAATCTGTACCCTAATTTAGAACAAATAAATTATGCTTTGACAACACAACTGATGTAAACCTGACCCTGGGAACATTTTGGAAACTCTTTTTTATCACTCAAGCTGCAAAAGGAAGCAAAGACACTTGAGTGGCACTTGGCAATTGTGGGTTGAGACTCATCATTTTCTGCAGCGGCTGGTGACTCTCTATCCTATGATCCTGCCTGCCTAAAAAAGTGGAGACAGACCATCTTTGCAGGGAACCAGCTGCTTGGGAGTCAGATAACCACCACAAACAAGTGGGACTCAAATTCATCTAGGCCATATAAGAAAATAAATGGAAGTCTCAGAATCATCAAACTAAAGTGGTAGGTCTCATACTTGAGGACACAGCAGAATCTCCTGGAGGGCTTGCTAACACAGATGGGCTCCATTCCCAGAGTTTTCCATTCATTAGGTCTGGTGTTTGGGCCCCGAGAATTGGCATTGCTAACCAGTTCCTGAGTGATGCTGATGTTGCTGGTCCAGGGGCCACACCTTGAGAACCAGTGAACTAAATAAAAGACAGGAGGCTGGGACATCTAATCACTCACCCAACCCCTCCTGACTGAGAGGCTCCATTGTTTGAGGATTGTCTTTAGAGATTATTAACACACACACACACACACACACACACACACACACACATTCTTGCAGATTGGCCTATAGTGGTGAGACAAGTTTGAATAGAACCAAAGCAAGTTTTTAGGCCAAGCAAGCCACTGTCTCTCACAGCAGTTGATAGACCCAAGAAGACTTAGGGGTCTGGAAAAGGCTTCAGTAGGATCTGCTATATTTTCTCTCCTCTGTTGGTGCTGTATTTGTGGCCATTAATGGTCTCTATACTGGAGGTGTGGAGGCTCAAGGTCATTGGTGACGAGATCTCTACACCCAGTGGTTGTAGCCCAATACAACCACCCTCAGCCCCGTAAGAGCAATGAAGGACTCTTCCATGTCAGTAATCCCTTCAGTGAATCAAAGCAATGAGGGCAATGGAGCCAAGATTAGAACAGTTAACAAGGATTGGACACTGCAGTGACTAAGGACCCACTGAGACTCCGTGCAAACCCCTCACCCCACATCAAGGCACTTGCAGGCTGCAAAGAAAACAGATTTTATATGCAAATCATGCACAGCACAGAGCTCTCCCACATAGTTTTTGTGCCCTGTGGAGAAAATGGCTAAAACTGGTAATAAAATGGGACTGCTCCATTATTCCGTTCTGCGTGTACATTTAATTGTCAACATTGCAATCGCTTTAACTGCAAATAAGCACAATCTCATTGCCCATCAATTGCTGATGGGAGGGAAACAGGCAGTTTGGAGATGATTTTGAGATGAGAAACATCATTATTATCTTTTTGTGTGAGGTTTTGTTTTCATTCTTCCCTTCCCTTGCTCTCTCCTCAGTGATTATACTTCCCCACAAATTCGACATCAAAATACAGTCAACATAAAACATCCAGCATTCACCTGAGAGTTTCATCTACTAATTCTAGATAACTGTAGTTGTATTTGTTATTCTCTTCTCAAAATACTTTTATATCTCTTAATCCATCCATCCTCATACCAGTGCCTTGAGTTCAGGGAATTGGCAGGATCACTATGTGCAAATGAGGAAACTGAGGCACAGAGAGAAAACTGATTTGTCTAGGAACTAACTAGTGAGAGAACTGATTCCCACAAATCTGCAGCATGTCTCATTCAATTTTATTCATGTGGCTAGAAAAACCTTTGGAAATATTAATCAATGAGAGTAAGCATGCCCCCATAATTCCCCTTTCCATTATTCATGGAGGTAGCAAGTATTCTGATCATGGCACCAGGGATCTGGTCATGGCATGCTGATCCTGGCACCATGGCACCATGGTGTGTGGTCCCAAATACATACATTGAGAATGCAGATTCTCAATGATGCACACCTCACTTATATCATATGACAATACAATGTTACTTTGATTTAAAAAGAAAAAAGAGAGAAGAAATAGAATAAGATTAGCCTCAGGAAGTCCAAAAGTTTCCAGAGGAAGGAAGAAGGCAAATAGAACAAAGATGGGGTGTGTAGGGTAAAGAAAATGTCAGGCTTTTCTGCCCTTCCGCCATCAGGATAGATGATGGATCCTTGTCCTGAAAGCATGCCTGATGGCGGGCACCTGGAATAGGGTGTGGGCATAGGTAGATGGGATTCAGCTGAGCTAAGACTGTGCTTTTTAAGGGCGGCGTCACGGGGACGCCAGCAGCAGCAGCAGCAGCAGTAGAAGCCGAAGCAGAAGCTGAAAGAGAAGCCGAGAAGCAGCAGAACGTACGCCAGAGAGCCCAGATAGAGTAAAGACTTGCTGGGGGCTGGGAGGCCTGCCAGCCTCCCAGCCCCCCAGCCAGCACCCCTGCCTGCCATATGCCTGGTGAACCCCAAATAAAAAACCTGCAAAACTACTGAGGACTCTGACTCCTCCTTTACCCGGTCTGCATGGGATCAGAAAACCTGCACTGTGCCCAGTCCGGCCCTTACAGGGTGTCAAAGAGGTGCGGCAGATACATAAGAGAATGCAGAAATAAGGAAGGAGAATATTCTCCCCAGACTAGAAAAGGATCCCCTGATGGATAAATGGAAGAGGGAAGAATGGAAAGAGGGCTGGGACTCGAATCAGGGGGATCTAGAACCCCACCTCTGGGCACTGCAGCCAGGGAGGAGGAAGGACCCTCAAAGGAAAATCTGTGGGTGCATGACACCCACCGAACAGGCCCTGAGCTCAGCACAGATTTCCGGTGTCCCACCTCTTCAAGAAGAACAGTGTCCCAACAGCAGATAGGACCATGAGGACAGACACAAGATGTCTCAGCTTCGGAGAGAGATGACTGATCACCAGAGGTCCTCCAAATTCTCCCCATGCCCCACACCTGGCATTGAGTAATATCTAAAATGTTCACCCAAATCCATGAAGTCAAGTCTAAGGTTGGGGCGGTGTAAAGAGGGGATCCTTAGAAATGACTCAGTCTTAATTAGCTATCAGGGGAAGAACAACTTTTATAGGATACAATTAAGAGCTATTTCACACACCTGAGTTTGAGGCTGAGTTTCACATTTGTTAAGCTTTTTTGGGTACCAGCAATGTTCTTAATAGTCACCAGGGTGAATCTTAAAAGGAAAAGAATTAAGATTTCTCTAGATTCTTCCATCCTAAAGTACTAGTGCCCCCTCCAGCCCTTCCCTCTGCTGCTTCCTGGCTCCAGAGCTGTATCTTCACTCATACTTGCTCGAACACAACTTCCAACCATGAAAATGCCACCCTGTAGTACCAACTAAATTATCTAATCCCCATCACCAGTCATTTCCCCACATAAGCCCTCCATGATATAACACCCTAAACACAAACTTCCATCAGAAACAGCAGATCACTCTGCAGAAAGTCTCAGATGAGGATACAACCGTGGTTAATGTAGGGCTCTAAAGAGAAGGTCAGAGAGGTGAGGTGTGAGCTCCTTATGTCCAATCGACATGTCCAATAGACATGGATTTGAATGCCGTCCACCCCAGCAAAGCAAGAGCCTATAAAATCAGGCCATGGCTGTCAGAGTGCAATAGGCACGCGAGCCATGCAGGACAAAAGGTTTAGAAGCTGCACTGTCTTAACTCATAAAAGCTGTTCACAATATAGAAAGCCAGAGAACAGGCAGATCCCAGCTCTGCCATTTACATCTGCCAGAGCTAGGACCGCATGCTAGAAGGGCAGCGCTAATAGCAGCAGTACATCACCATCATCATCTCTACTGCTACTTTTACAGCTGATACTGAGAATTTCTCATGGTACATGTATTCTTATAAATGCCTTTCAACTGCACACAAACTGCCTGTGACATGCATTATTTTTTATCCCTAGTTTCACATGAAGAAATTAAGGCACAGAAAGGTTAAATGATTCACCCAACAAGACAGCCAGCTGCTGACACAGAGAACCAAACTTGCAGTGTATAGGGTGAACCCTGACCCACTCTGCTGTGTGTGCGTGGGGGCATTAGGAGGGGGATCGCAGGTGACAACCCGAGACCGCAGTATGTGCTATAAGGCCAAGCAAAGGGAACAGAACCACAGGGAAATCAGGCTCCTCCCCAGCTCATGGTATATGGTCAGGGTTCCTGGTTGCAAATAGGCAACATATCTCTGGTAAACATAAGCAGCAATTTTCCTTTTGAGAATATGTAATGACTCCCAGAATCATAAAAAGTTTAGCAAGTAAGACTTAAATGGACACTAACGGCAGGAGGGCCTAGTGGAGACCCTGCTATGAGAACAATCCACTCAGGATCCACTCGGGACCTACCACAGCACTGCTGACTCCAGCCATGGGCCACGGCCCCACAGGGCTTTGCCACCCACACACTCCCTGCCATGCTGCCCAACTTGAACCCAGTCAGGGTCACTAGAAATAATGTCTCCTGACCCCCTACCCTCATCTTTTGCCTTTTCTTCAGGTTCTAAGGATTTAGTCAAGAGCAGTTAACTGTGCACACTTCAGTGACTGGCTTACCCCATATCTGCCTGGAGATCTAGAGTAGCCAGTTATCATCACAGTAAGAAAGTATAATAAGTACCCCCAAAATGCAAGGACTTAAAATAAGCTGTTAGCTTTCTGGCTCCCTGTAGGTCAGCTGGGGCAGTTGTGCTTCACACTGTAGATCAAGGTCAGGTCGGCTTCATGCGAGTCTCTCATCCTTGGGCCGGAGGCTGTGAAGGATGCTTTTTTTTTTTTCATGTATAATCTCACCAGTTCAGCAGCATAACCTGAATGCATGGTATCTCCTAAAGCTCTGGCTTCAGACTAGCATACTGCCACCTCCGCCTAGCTCGTGGCCAAAGCAAGTTGTGTAAGCAGTCCCAGCACCAACAGAGTAAGGAAATGCACCCTCCCCACTTTAAGGAAGGCCACTGCAAAATCACATGATAAAGGGCATGGATGTATATGATTCTAATAAGGGAGAGTGTAGAATTCTGTGAATTCACTCTATCACATGGGCCAAAAAAGTAGAAAGGTGTTCAGCTTTCAGATAGCCAAGATCAGAAAAGACTACTACTTGTTTAACGTGGAGTCCTGGACACAAGAGGGTCAACCAAAGAAATCTCAGGAATAGGGGCCTCCCTGGTGGCACAAGGGGTTAAGCACTGCACTATGAAGCTGTCAAAGCCTCTGCAGCATGATTTCAATCCCCCAGCTGGCCAGGGAGCTACCCACATGGCACAGCAGACCTCTCCTGTCTCACCCGTTGCTCCCTTCAGCAGTGTATTTCAGTCAGTCTGCCTGTTCTGCTCCCCACTCTGTCTCTGGTGAATCCTCTCACACCCCCACACCTCTGGCCTGTACCCCAGTTCTTGTATGCATAAATAAATCTTTAAAAAAAAAAAAAGAAAGAAAGAAATCTCAGAAATAAGGAATGTTTCTGCTGCACATGAGTACAACCTCAATACCAGGCCCAACTTGGGATCAGAATTCTATTGCAAGTTTTTGAAAATGTATACTTTTCTGGTATGTTTCAGCCTATGATAGCCACCCATTGTGTTATTTCCCTGGATGATGTCTTTTTTTTTTAAATTTTTATTAGAAATGACAGCTCTTTTATTAAGAAACACAAAATATTACACTGAGAAAAAATACAAGCAACAGTAACCAGGCGCTAAAGGATCTGAAAGTCGTCCTATCTACAATAGAGAAAAACTAACTCCATCTTTAGAGGGTTTGCCGTGTGAGTAGTTTATTAAATCCGACACCAGGCCTGCAATTACCACCAATTATTTGGTCACAGTGTCAGTTCCATTTAAAGTGAGAAAGTTAGTGATGACAACAGCTTATTTTTAATAACTGGATTTCTGAGAAAACCATTGTGTGTTCAATTGCTACTTGCTGACCTCCCAATCTCCAAATAAAAGCCTTGTACCTGTGGGGTGGACTGGCCTGAACCCAGCCTAGGAGAGCACTCGCCAGATGTTATTATGTGCTGACAGTGAGTTCAATATTCACTCAGCCACTCATTCAGCCCAAAAATAGAATGCACCTGGGGCCTCCCTGGTGGCTCAAGGGTTAAGACACAACCTATGAAGCTAACCGCAGCCACTGCAGCACGAGTTCGATTCCCGGCCAGGGAGCTACCCACATGGCACAGCAGACCTCTCCTGACTCGCCCACTGCTCCCTTCAGCAGTGTACTTCGGTCAATCTGCCTGCTCTGTCTGGTGAATTCTCTCACCCCCCACACCTCTGGCCTGTACCCCAGCTCTTGTATATATAATTAAATAAATCTTTTAAAAAAATAGAATGCACCCATCATGTAAATCCCTTCCCAATGTGCTATATTCAACTAAAAGGGTGAACTCAGAGCCCTACCCTCCTATTATTAAGAGGGCAGGAGATTTTAAATTTCTTATATAGTGGTGGGTGTGGTGAGAATGCATTTCTTTGGGTCTATAAATCAAGTCCCTCTTTGTTCAATTACTAAAGAGTAGCATGGTTTTGTTAGATGATTCTTGTTTAAGCTCTGGTCCTTGGGAAGAATGGCTATCTCTCAATTCCCAGGAAGCCTGGCAGACAGCATCTTATCCCCACAGGTCAGCCCATGCATTGGGGGAGTAACTCCAAATGGGAAGTTGACAAAGTCACTATTTTTAAATCAGCATTCATTTCTATTTCTATTTTAAACAATCTCCCCTAAATTATAGATTAACTTTCTGTAATTTAGGGACTAAGTATTTTGTACCTTAATTATCCTTCCACTTCTAGCTACTTACATTTAATGTTATGCTGAAACCTCTCCCCTCTCCAGTTTTGTGCTTGATTTGGCTCTTTTTTTTTCTTTTGCTTCTTTAACTTATTATTATGATTCAACAACCCCCAAAGCATAAACATAATCTATTTTAACAATCCAATCAACCAGGGTGTCTAGATAAATAAGATGCATAGATTCAGCTTGGCATAAAGAGTGACTACCTGCGAGAGACCAGATGGAGGTCTTCCTTCTCAAATGTTGTCAGTTTTGTCTTCCTTCTCAAATGTTGTCAGTTTTGAGGGAGAGAGGAGAGAGATGGGGAAGAAGGAACACAGTGGGGAGAATTCTGTGGGTTCTTATTTAAACAGACAAGCAAAGAAAGACTGAGAGGCTCTTTTAACCTTTTGGTAAAGGCTTCTAACTGGAAGCTACACTTGTCATCCTCTGTCTCAAGTCATGAGCTTCTCTTCAGCATGGAAACAGCTGCTTCAGGAGACAGAGACTGAAATAGAAAACCCGCCATGGTGATGAAATGTGACAACTCGCTTGAGAAAAGACATGTTTGATGTGTTTTCCAACTGGATGTTTCTAAAATTTATGGCACTTTCATATAAGATTTCCAAAGAAATCCTTTCTCTTACTCATTTCAAGCCTTTAAATCTGTAATACCATATCACTGCCGCAGAAAGGCACCAAAGACAAAGTTTGTCCCCACAGCTTTCACGAGTTACATTTCACTCTGCAGAAGATATGTCCCCTAAGCATACTCGGGTGCCCCTCTCCTATTCCCCACAAGAGCCAGCCCCAGTTGCAGATAAACTACTTGCTTCCTAAAGATCTCAGTTTTCCCATCTGTTCACTGAAGAGGTTCAGTGAAATAAACTTTCATGCCCCTTTAATGTGCAACATTGAGCTGTCAAAGAGAACAAAGCATTTTAGGAAAAAAGGCCACTTCTGCTTTCAGTCAGAGTAGAGTAACAAGAAGCCCACTTAAATATAAAGGTACAGGTAAGCGTAAATAAGAGGATGGAAAATATAACACGCAAACACTAAGCATTAAAAAACCTGAAGTGATCACATAAAGACACAACAAGATGGTGACTGTCTGCAAACCAAGAAGCATCAGAAGGACCTTGACCTTGGACTCCCAGCTCCCTGTACTGTGAGAAAATAAACTTCTGTTGTTTCAGACCAAAAAAGAAAAGTTTTAGAGGGTGACAGCAGAGTATTAAATTAAGCATAGTATCCTCTGTGTAGGTTGCACATCCAGAAAACATGTCTACAAGCCAGCATGCCAGTGAAGACACGTGTCCATTAAGCTATTTAGAAATCAAAAGTGCTATTTTGCACAATGAAGGGCATGTTCATTGAGTTTGGGTTGTTTTTTTTTTATTTCTTTCACTTTCTAGTGCTTCTGGTGGTATATTTCCTTGTGTGTTCAAGAATGTTTGAAAAGACTATCTTGTGCCTTTTTTTAAAATTTTTATCAAGGCAGTTGAAGTAAACTAAATTGCACATCTTTTAAGTATAGCATGGCAATTTTCAACATTTGCATCCACCCAAGAAATCATCGCCAACAAGATAACAGTATTTATCACCCCCCACCCCCTGCAAAAAGAAAAGCTGCAGTGAGTATATTAATATCAATGTCGGCTTCAAAACAAAGAACAAAAAATAAAGAAGGACATTTCATAACAATAATGGGGTTGATTCATAAGAAGTGACACAGGCTTTGGGCACGAGTGACTGCAAGACAGTTGATGTTGGTTTGACTGCTAAGATTTGATTCTTCTTCCCAGTTCTTCCCCATGTCTGACCCCGAGGAGGTGGGGGTATCCATGCCACCCCTGATGCCACCCTCCTGTCCCTCAGCTTCAGCTGTCTCTTCAGCATCTTCCCCCAGTGTCCCAGTGTGCTTAGGATGGCCCGTTCAGGGCAAGAGCAACAGGATAACAGTGGACCAGCTGGAAAGAGTGCTGCAGATCAGAGATGCAGCATTTTCATTAACCAAACTTCTAGAAGCTACAATTCAGTATCAGCTGAAATGGAAGAACTTGCCTTCAAAGGTGCAGAAAATGCACAATTCCTTAAAACAAGGTGGCACCTCTTGAAAGAAGCCTAGGATTCTTCGAAGTCTGACAACTGATTTGACTGTGTAATAATTCACACTTCCTCATTTAAGATGCACCATATGTAAAAGATGTTCTCTTTCTTGCATTTCTATATAGTCTGAATGAAGTTTTTCTTGGTTTTCTTCACTTTGGTGAAAGCAGAATATTGATGTTATTTTCTATGCTGGCTGATATTTGTTTACCTTTCAATACTTTCTGGCCTCTGAATGTTCACAGAAGCCTTGGTGAAAGTTATTTATCTGTAGATAATATTAATAATGCCACAGTGTTACCAGTAGAAAACAAGGTAGACCATTGCTCATTTTGCAAGAGATGCCAAGGGAGGCAGTTTGAAGTCAAGTTCATTCTATGAATCAAGAGAAGTGACTTTCAAGTTATCAGTGTTCCATCCAACTCAGTTAGGTCAAATTCCCTAGAACGAATGATAGTGTTTTATCTACTTCTATATCTCTATCACCTAGAAGTATCATACAACACTCAATAAATTCTTGTGAAATAAAGGATTTGTGAACAAAAAGAAAAGCTATTTTTCTCCTGTTTTAAGTAAGATTATAATTGTTTCTCAAAAAAAAGATTTCATTAGAGTCCTCTTAACTTGCACAGTTTTTTAAAATACATGATAGATATTTTTTATTCTACATGATGCTTTATTTAAAGTCCTTTATTTAGAACATAAAAGTCTATCTGAAAAAAAAAGCATATTTCCCCTATTTATTTCTAAAGATTTCTGTTTTTTACATTTAATCTAGGGACAATCCTATATTGTTCTATATTTGGTCTATTTTAAGTAGCTTATTAAATTATGGTTAAGTACTATTACTTTTGGAGCTTTGTGAGTTTGTTACTATTAAAAATCCTTCTAAAGCAGTTACTTTATTTTTAATGCATAAAGTTTGAATAATGTGATTTTTTTCATATTATTTGACTTGAACAACTATTCTGCTAAATTTGTATTGTATCTTAGGTTACTTTCTTTTTGGTGAGGGGTGTTGTTTGTGTCATACATTTCAGTGATTAAGCCAATGATTTCTCTACTGTCCACTTTATGGATAGCTTTAATATATATCATCTTAATTCCCATAGAAATGGAGATTTATACAGAAGTAAATTCAAAAGCCACACAACGGGGCTATGAAAAGGGACAAATGAATGGGCAAGGAATAGTTTTGCTTAGCATATTAGTCCTTGATTAACTTTTAAGTTAAAGACAACACACTTGGTGTGTTCCTATGCCAAAGAGATGCTTATTTTGATATAGAAAAATAGTTTTTAATTATATTACTTTTTACTGAGGTAGCACTGGGTTACAACTCTGTATATGAATGAAGGATATAGATTCACAGCTAAAATATATTTTTCTAATGTGTCCACAAAGCTGCAATTTTTAGAATGTGCAAAAATTAATTTTTCTTAGCTGTAAAAAGGAATGACATGGAGGCAAAAAACCAGACTTAGAATCTAGGCAGGAACCAATAGAGCCTTGAGACCAGAGAGCAAGACCATAGCCAGGGAGACAGCTGGGGCCCCTTGAATGGGGTATTTATTAGTGCTGCTGTCTCTGCTCTCATCTCCCTCTGAATAATCTCTAAGTGTCACTCATATCTTCAAATCCTAAACCCACTCAGATGCAAGTTCAGGGCAAGAATATTTGACGACAAAACTTGCTTTATAAATCCAAGTGTTTGTTGCCAGGGAGTAGGGATGAATTATCTGGTCCTTTCATTTCTAAAGTGAGAGGGGGCCCTACTTATCACCAAGAGTCATACTTATAGGGATACCCACAAAATAAATGAACTACAGAAGCTGAAATTTCATAAATAAATAGCAAATGAAAAGGTAATTTTCCTTTCAAGGCAATCTGGATAGAAATAGAAAGATAGATATAGATATCAACAGCCAAACATGATTTTCTTTTGCCTTTGATCAAGTAAATATATTTTTATAAGCTATTCTTTTTTAAAAAAATTAGAAATCAGACCCAGGATGCAGGTACAAGAATGTTCACTGAAATGTTACTTAAAATAATTTAATCCTAGGAAATTATCAGACCATGATGTGTAAATCAGCCAGGTTCTCAACAGGAAAAGATGACACATTCAAAACAGGTTATTCAAGAGAATGTTTACCAAGGTGTACGTAGGGAAACCTCAATAGATATTGTATCAGCCCTGGCTAGAACCCATTCACTTAAAAGGCAAAAGACAAGGGAAGGGAGTAGTTTACTAGATCTTGGAAGGAGAGAACCCTGGAGACTTGACATTTGGTGGGAGGACACAGTCAACCTGAGGTGACCTGCCAGGGAGTCAAAAGAATAAAATACTATCCTTTTTCTCCTCCTTCACTTTATGTTTTCCTAGGTCCTGCCACAGCTTTCCAACAGGCAGCCAAAGGGCACAAGAATGCCTGATACAGTCCATGAGATCAGCCTCAAGAGGCAGAGAGCAACGTGGATCAAGGTAGATGGTGGATCTAGAAGGGGAAATGGAAAATAGTACAAACTGTGATCTACCTCTGCAGGCATTCATTTAAAATTATTCTAGAATAATATTTACTATAATGACAGTTTGAAAACCTTAGGATCAAAACCATCTAGAAATTATGATACTGAATATATTTAAAAAGCAGTGTTAATGTGTGAGGTTGTTTGGTTGTTTTATTTTGTTTCAATTTTTTCTGGTTTCCAAAATATCTGTCAGTAATACATTTTTTTTTCATCAAAACTAGTTAACTAAATAGATATTTCAACTTATAAACATACACACAATGATAAGAACCAAGACCCATATGAAAAGGGAGGGAAAAAACAAAATAGCATATTGTCATGGATGTATCATATTTGAATCAATACATAGTTATCGACCCTTTGCTATCTACCAGGCAATATTCCAGGCCCTGGGGACATAGTGACAGAAGAATTTGTCTTCAGGTAGCTTATCTTTGCTAAGACATGTGAAACGTTGCACTGAGGTATGGCATTGGGAAGGGACAGGCAGTGGCTGGAATATAACTATCTACGATGGCATTCAAAGCAAGTTATCAATATCGATGGCTTAACCTCATAGAGACATACACAATGTCAAGTAAAAGCTGGGCACAGGTGACTGGAGCATGTGTTGAGACTCTGCCTCATGTTGCAAAAAACAAGGATTGGAAATGTTGTCGGCATTATTACTGTTCAGGGATCCAAACTGAAAGTGTAACATCTGACCACAGTAGGAAAAACAGGGAGAGCAATCTTTTAACAGAGATTCTTACAGAATGAGTACAAGATATGTGGGGGTGAAAAGGTAGTTAAATGTAGGTGCTTCCTCACATAACAGGTGTTCAATATATTTCATAATGATAAAAACAGCAAATAAACTTACTAATATTTTAACAGATAATAAACACAAATGCTGCCGTAGAATTCTTTTTTGACATCATGAATTAATTTTTACAAAAATCATAGGCAAGAGAAGTTTTATGGTGAAAGTATCAAGAAGAAACTTAGCAAAAGATCATCAATCAAAACCAAGTTTCAGGCTTCTGTTGGCCTATGTTTATGGTAAATTATAACTGGGTCAGTCCTCTTAGAATAAGAGCCATGGGCTTAGTCCTAATTACCACTCCCAAATGCCTGTTAGCAGGACAGGATCAGTTGCGTGATCAAGTGATATGGTGATTATGCTAAAGAGCTGATCTATAGAGGCCTGAGGCCATAAGAGCTGCTTTGGACTTGAATGAAAGGAAGGGGACATGATTGTCATCCCACTGGGTGGGAGCTTCAAATTCAGTCTTTTTAAGTCAAGAAATCAATGATACAGGGGACATGCCTTCCATTTAAGGGATGCTTAAATAGGTCTATAAGATCACCAAACACCAAGACCCTACAGGCATCTTTTCCATGTTGTAAGAGGTTTGCTTTCGATCTGGATTTTACACTGTTAACAAAAGAATTCCCAAAAAATATAAACTATTTGAAAAGTATGTGAGTTGATAAACATTTCTCAGTAGGCTCAGTTTTCTTAAAAAGATGTATTTTTTTAATCTAGAGTGATTTTGTTTACAATAGAGCAGAAATGTGTTACCCTCCAAATGATCCAGACCCAGTGAGTTTAAAGTTCATTTGAGAGTAGCAGTTTGGGGCAGGAAAATCCAAATGGACTGTCAGAATTCTACCTCTTTCAGCCTCTGCATTGCCCTGAGTGCGCCGGCTGAGACTGAAAGAGAGGGAGGCTAGAGACAGGTGGTGGTTCACTATACCCATCACTATACTGGCAACTGTGTGTGTGCATCTGTCTGTGTGAAGAGGCTGCATGGGACAAAGAGACACAGTTCAGCAAACAAACCAATGTGACAATTTTCAACAGTGCAAGAATTTCACCTAAGACCTTGAAATGTCTGCAAGATGCAAGAAATGAAGCATAGCTAACACTAAAGACGTGAAGCTCTTAGCCAGGAGGAGAAACTCACTGCTAAAATACATCCAAGAAAACTGAAGAGCTTACTCACTTTATTCTAGAATAGAAAGGAAAGAAGGAGGCTGTGTTCTCTAAGTCATTGACAATAGCCCATGTAGAGAAGAACTAGATATTCTTATACAAAATGCTCCCAAGTCTTACCGAAGTATATCCGCCCCCCCAAAAAAGTTATATGTTTGAATGGCATTGTACTGGAAATTATATCTATTGCAATTAATAAATTTTCTTAGCAATTAAAAAAATTAAATATTAGCAGTATGACCTTGGGGAAGTTGTGACTTCTCTGTGCCTCAGATTCCTCAACAAAGAAACCAGAGGAGTAATAATAACCTCCTCAAAGGGCTGTTATGAGGACTAAATGAGTGAATGCATATAAACTAGCACATAGTGGGTACTCTTTTAACTACTATTATTATTATTATTACTATTATTATTTAAAAGTCAGCCACCAGGGCCTCCCTGGTGGCACAGCGGTTGAGCGCTGGGTTGCAAAGCTGCCCACAGCCTCTGCAGCGCCGGTTCGATCCCCGGCTGCTCCCCGGCCACCAGAGGAGGGTCCCACATGGCGCCAGACCTCCCCTGCCGCCCGCTGCTCCCCTCAGCAGTGTACTTCGGTCCTTCTGCCTGCTCTGCTCCCCGCTCTGGCTCTGGTGAATTCTCTCACCCTCCCACGCTTCTGACTGTACCCAGTGCTTGTATAAATAAATAAATAAATAAATAAATAAATAAATAAATAAATAAATAAATAAAAGTCAGCCACCAGAGAAACCACAAGGCATCAGTATCCCAAAATCTCTTAGTCTTTATATTAAAAAGCACTATCTTTGGAATATCTTAAGGCATTTTAAAAGACCTCAATTTTCAGCCAAGTTGAGATAAGCTTCCATCATCTTAAAGACTCCAAGAAATAATAATATTGGGGGTCCAGATCTAATTTAATTTGGGAACAAAGAAGGAAAAACTCTTATAATTAATGTTTTGTATAGCTCTTAAGATAGATTTTAAATAACTTCTGCTCATAGGTATGAAAGGAAACAAAATAAATATGTAGAAAATGTGGGCAAGAAGAAGCAGGAGGCAAGTCAGCAGGTAAAAGGCCTGCTGTGAAATCCCTGCAAGGCATCATCAGCCATCAGCAAGAATCACCACTGAAGTCTGAAGCCTCCGCCACCTTGAGTGACCCTCACATGTTCTACAAAAAGATATTTTCCTTATGATAAAATCCTTTATCGATTAAATTCTTGCCTTTCTCACACATAAATTGCCTATGAGAGGTCACGATGTTAGGGTACACATATTGCTCTGTCAGGAAACTGTATATCGCCCTCACTGGGTATGGAAATGATGGCTGTTCTTTGTTTCTGCCATGTGCTCTCCCCACTGTGCCCCCCCTTTCCTATCCCCCTACCCTCCTCCACCTCCACTCCACACCCCTACACCCTCTATAAATCAAGCCTTGCATAGCAGGAGCTGAAGAAGCAGGTGGCTGGGACTCTTCCCCCTAGTCTCTTCTTACAGGTTAATCCTTTTCTGACCTCTGAGAATAATTTTTTTTTCCTAAAAGGTGCTGAATAATTAAGTGAACATAGGTAATAGAGATCTCAATCTATTATGAAATTGAAGAGACCTCCGAAAATCCACCTACTCTCAAAAAATGCATATATTTATCGAAAGACATTTATACAAAAGTGAATAAGATATGGTCTTGCCCTTGAGGAAAACACAAACCAGGGGGGGTCAATATATAAAACTAATATAATATTAATATGATATATTAATAAAGAGATAGATAATATACAAATTGCCTCCTGCCATCCATTGGTACCATATATCGGGCATGTGAAGCTTATGGAAAAGTAACAAGCACTGTGGCTGCACCTTGTAAAATGGACCGGAGCATCACAGTGCAGTGAAGGGCCGTTTTCTCCACCCCACTTACATGCAGCTGCGTTGGACTACAATTCCCAGCAAGCCATGAACTAAGACTTCCTGAATGGGGAAGCTCTTGGGAAAGAGCAGGTGGATATATAAATTATGTAAATTTAAAGTTCAGTTCCTCAGTCAAATTAGTCATATTTCAAGTGCTTGACAGCCATAAATAGCTCGTGCTTCCCTGTTGCTAACAGATATAGAATAGGTTCACCAGTGCAGAAAGTTCTATTGGAAAGTACAATATATCTTGAAATAAAGAATATTGTTCTGGGGCCTCCCCTGGTGGCGCAGGCAGTTGAACGCAGCACTGTGAAGCTGTCTGCAGCCTCTGCAGCGCCAGTTCAATCCCGGCCAGCCGGCAAGGGTCCCACATGGTGCAGCAGACCTCTCCTGTCACACCCGCTGCTCCCCTCAGCAGTGTATTTCGTCAGTTTGCCTATTCTGTTCCCCGCTCTGTCTCTGGTGAATCCTCTCACTCTCCTGCACATCTGGCCTGTACCCCAGTTCTTGTATAAATAAATAAGTAAATCTTAAAAAAAAATAAAAAGAATATTGCTCTGATCCATTGGTCACCATGTTGTGGTAACAAAAGAGTGCCCAGCTTTGAGTAAAACCCAAGATGCAGGGACAGTAGCCCTGCCACTTAGCCTGGACGGTCCAGGAGAGCCTGTGATTAGGAAGGGAGTGACAGTGGGGAAAGATGTCTTGTTAGAGTTCATGGCAAGCTCCACTGAGATACTCACAGTGTAGAATGGGCTGACTGAGGCTTTGTGAGACCTGCACCAAAGCTCAACTTCTCCATCTGCCCAATCCTGCTTCTTCCCATTTCCTTCCCCAAGAATTGGTCCCAATAAACATCTTACATTCCAACTCCATGTTAGTGTTTGCTTCTAAAAAAAAAATACAACAATTGGCAACTGTGCGTGTACGTGCATACAGTCATATGGGTGCACATGTATGTGTCCATGTGTAAGATCCCCAGCCAAAAGCACAACCCCAGCTGACTGCAATTATGCAGGGAAAATGACTTGCTCTTTCCCTTCAACAGCATCCTGAGGAATATTCCTGAGCTGACATGTGCATGAGTTCAAAACCACTTCTTCAGTGGTCAATGATCATCCCAGGCTACAGGACCACCAATGTCAAAGGCAAATGTGTCCACATTACCAAAAATCATCAGGCACAACACTGGAACATTATGTAGTAAGAACAACAGTGGAGAGGATGGGACTGTTGAGCATACTGCACGGTCTAGTTCTTTCTCCACAGCAGGACACTGACCAAAACTGAGTCTTAGGGTTAAAATAGCCTTGGCCATTGTAAAAGTACTGTGTAAGTTAAAAGTCTGGAGATAGTGAGAGAGAGACAGAGACAGAGATTGAGATTAAGATTCTTGTGTATTGAAGCCACAAGTCAATTTGACTTGAATATTAAAAGTGATGCAGACTCATTTTATACCTCCAAACTGATGAAACAAAGCACACTGACTACAACCATTAAATGAAAAAAGCAGATTATGAAACAGAATGCCCACTATCAAGAAATATATATCAACGTGTTCATAGAAAAAAATATCATCAGAAGGTCAAAAAGTTGTTAGCCATGGATGGCAGATTTTTATTGCATTATTTTCTTTATCTAATGCCTGAATTTTCTGGGATTACTTTGTGTTTTGGTAACAAGGAAAACAGTTACTGTTTTAAATTGAATGAAGCAGTGAACCTCTTTTCCCTCAACAGCTTTACTTTAAAAAAAAAAAAAAGGGATTTGTGTGTGTTCTTTTCTACAAATTACCAACATTTCCCTTTCTTTCATTTTAGATAATTAGAACAGGGCTGCCAGGTTGGAGGCCATTTCAGATGTCAATCTACAAAGCGGTCTAGAAAGGCAGGAAATAAGCCCTGAAATATTTTAATTGCCTTCATAACCTTATTACAAAAAGAAGACACCTTTGTGATTTCTGCTTCCAAGAGTAGGGCATTATGGTCAAAGGTTCAGATGCTCACAGAATCTCCATCCCCTTCCATGAGCATTATTAAAGAGAAGTTATCACATGGAAGAATTGTGATAATAAATATGGCATCATTCATACACTCTGTGAGTTCATCAAGCCCAAAGGGCCACCCCTTCTGCAAGATCACTAACAGGTGTCCATGCAACGGCAGGCTGTACATCTCCGGGATGGAGAAACCAACGCCTACTGCAAGTCCCACTTGAATATACCACAGACACCATAAGCACAATGAATCCAAACTAATTTATCATCCTTTCTCCCCAAAACAGTATGGTCTTTATGTCTTCTCCTGACCTGACACCCACCCCATTAGACAGTGGGCATATCAGTGATCCTGTCTCGTCTCTCTACATAACCGGATCCTGGAACAACCTGAGAGTACAGTAGTTGCTCAGTATGTGCCATGGCATTACTATTGGATGAATAACAGGTACTGCCTCCAATGATTTTCTTTAAAAATCCTGGTCCCCTGGTAAGCTTTTGTCTTTGATCAGTTTGTCAATTCAATTCCTGCTGCCCATCTTTTGATTGTGACCCCGTGCTTTCTTGGAAGCAGTTGGTTTTTGTCAGTTCTCTTTTGCTAATTATTTCAATGCCCATATACAAGGTCATCTATTTCAAGAAGCCTGTTGGATGTCAACATTCTACATACAGGCATATTCTTCTGTTAACCCTCCTAAATAAGATTTGACAGAAAACAGCATTTTTGAAACTTAAGGGTGAAAGAGTAGCTCGATACAATAAAAGCTCATTAATTTGAACTAAGTACAAGGAAGGTCAGTCTGACAGTGAAAAGTACAAATTATGAAATAATTTCTTTTGAAAAGAGAGTGAATGCTCTCACATGTGGCAGGGTTATAGACCAAACTAAAAATGAACCTTTAAAAAAAATAATGATATATTATGGTTGGGAAAGAGAGTGGGAACAGCAAAGACAACCAGAGGCAGAAGGTGGCTAATGAGCAGGGACTGAGACACAGAACACCAGGGGAAAGCTAAAAGTTAAGCATACAGTCTCTCTTTGCAGGCTATCCAGAAAGATGGGAGGCAGCTTACAAAATAGGGAGGGAGGGGATGTCACCCATGTTTTGACCTGTCCTGAGTCAGGACCAAAGAAGCTAAGCTGTCGTCACTCACCAGGGTGGCGAGCAAGAGCACTGGGCGGCAGCAGTGAACCTCAACTGTGCACCTAATATGGTCCCCTGGGCTGAGCTGGGCTCTTGAGGGACTATGTGTGCCATACAAGTTTCAAGCATGGGACCTAAGCTCCTCACCTAAGCTCCAAACTCCATGACAAATACCATCTCTCATTAAATTCTGTGATAACTAAACCAGACTGAGAGCAAATGATGGGTGAGATACAATCAAAAGATATAAGCAAGATGTTGTGGATGAGCAGAGACTGTGGATCAGGATGCCAATCTCATGTATAGGTGGTTGCATAGGACTTGGTTAGACTGAGGAGGGAAGCAGGTGCAGAGGGGAGAATCCAGAGGAGCTGGGGTGTGGTTTGAGCTGAGGAGAGCTTGGAGGCAGCCAGCAGGGGATGGTGGTAAGAAGGCCAGCCCACTGAGGCGAGAGGAGAGCATCTCACAGTCTCTGTGTCAGACCCTTCTCACCGTACTCCCATGCAGCAGCCAACAAGACAAAGCCCCAGTCCCTAGGAAGGCAGCAGGAACACTCCAGTTCCCATGCAGTAGAAACAGAGATCTTACTGAAAAACTGGTAGTGAAATGAAAGGCACACATAATTAGAAGAGTAGAAGTACTAATAAATCCACCCACCCTACCTGCCCCCCTCTAAAAAAAACCCACAATTTTTGTCCAGCTGATATTAGGCCCAGGAGAAGGAAGTGGTCACTTAAACAGGTGCAGACAACCGGTTCTGCCTTTGTATCTCTTTACTGGTCTGAATAACCTGGGAAGATCAGTGAATCCAAGTTAAACAAGGAGGAGGAAAAGGCAGAGAAGAGACACCAAAATCATTAAGCATGCTAAGGAGACCACCAAATCAGAGTAAATATTTTCCTGATTCTTCTTTTGAGAATTGCTGACTCATGCCTTAAAGGAGATCTCTATTTACTTATGAAAATAATTAATATGTCGAACATTTGCAAATCAGTCTAGTTTCCAGGAAGAATTTCAAATTGAATGTTTCTCATTTGCATGGAAAAGTCTTCATAGGATAATCTAAGTTGAGAATAATAATATGGCTTTAAACAATTTTTATTCCTATCTGTTCCTTCCCTTCTTACCAAAATAGTTAGTGTCAGGTTCATTTTAATTTTCCACTGTAAATATTATTTTAGAGAGCTGCCACCCAGTGTAAACACCTTCATTCACTTTCCTTTAAATTCACCATTTTATTGAATAAATTATTCAATGTCAGGGATCTAGACAAGGGACCATATTACTCAGAAAGGAGATGAAATATTCTTTTACAGACTGGCAAGCTATCATAACAAATTGGGCATGACCCACCACAACAATTCCCACCCCTAGCCCCTGCCATGTTCCTTAAGTTTCTGTGACTGAATCATAAGTCTGAGAAACTCAATTTGGTAAGTGTGGAAAGACAGACCTTAATTGAAAAGTTCATTTCTAATGAAATGCGAGGTGGTAAAAGGTTGGGTTGGCAGGGTAGATCATTTGAGTCTTTATTAATAACACCAATTCATTTTAACTCAGTGAAGCACATAATTGGCATCAAGCTTTTCAAGTTCACCACACATTCCTGTGCCTGGAATCCCTAATATTTTTTTAAACTTTTCTTATTTGGTAATAGATGTTTTAACAATTTGCATTTTAAAAGATTGTAGCTGGATGGCCTACACTAATTATAAGTGTGTTGAGTTTTACTAAGCCAGTTCTACTCTCTGGCCAGTGACAAATCCTTCTAAGTCTTAACTTGAATTTCCTGTAATTATTCTGTAGTCAGCCAAGATGCCAGCGAAGAGATGAATGAGGCCCCTGGAGATTACTGCACCTTGAATAATCAGAGGTGGTCATTGGGGTCAATTACTATTTCGTTTGCTCCATAGCTGTCTGCATGTAAATCCATTAGTAGGAGCTTAGAGACATCTTGATAGTATTTGTTTCACTGCCTTTATCTCTGCAACTGCAGCCATTCTACAAGACCCCAAGGGCTCTGACCATCTCCTTGGAAAGCCCAAGGGTTGTGCTTTTGCGAAGAGATAAAAGAAAACTTTCTCTTGTTCACAGGATAGGAGAAGTAGAATTCTTGGTTTAGTGGAAAGGGCTTAGGAGAGTTCAGAGACATGAGTTTTCTAATACTCCTTGGCTGAGATAGTCAACCAGCCAGTCACACAAAGACAGGCTTCTCCTGGGGCATTGTACTGCCATGCAATTCTCTACCCCAGGAAACACAACATGGAGAGCAAATGTGGACAACCTATAACCAACAAGGGACTGATATCCAGGATCTAAAAATAACTCATAAAACTCAACAAAAAGAAAACTAATAACCCCGTTAAAAAATGGGCAGAAATGATAAATACTTTCTCACAGAAAACACAAGCTGGCCAACAGACCCATGAAAATAATAACTCATCATCACCTCATCCGGGAACTTCAAACCCAAACCACAATGAGGTATCACCTCAAACCTGTGAGAATGCCCCATATCAGAAATACCAGAAACAGTAATTGTTGATGAGGGTATGGAAAAAAAGGGAATCTTTGTACACTGTTGGTGGGAATGTAGACTGGTCCAGCCCCTGTGGAAAACAACGTGGAGGTTTCTCCAAATTTGAACAATTACTCCACCTTATGCGCTTTTAATCCCAATCCTTAGTGTCTACCTGAAAGATACAAAAATACTATTATGAAGGGATCTGTGCAAGTTCATTGCAGTACAAATTACAAAAGCCAAGTTATGGAAACAATCTAAGTGCCCAATGACAGATGAATGGATTAAGAAGTCATGATACATATGCACAATGGAATACTATCAGATATTTAAAAAGATGAAATCTTGCCATTTGTAACAAGATAGATGAAACTGCAAGGATTATGCTAAGTGAAATAAATCAGAAGGAAAAAGACAAATAACAGATGGTTTCAGTCCTATGTGGAATACAGAGAAACAAAACAGAGGGACAGAAAAACTAAACCAAAACAAACTCTAGGAAAACATGAGTGTAGGCCTAAAGTTAGCAGAGGGGGATGATGAGAGAAGGAGAGAACTTGGGGTGGGGGGGTGCCCAATGAAGGATTCTGTGTGTTCTGGTGGTGGACGTGGTGTTGTAACATATATCTGAAGAGGTGTGATCCTATAACCCCAAATTATACACAATATTGTCAACCATTGTTTAAATACAGATGCCTGAGTCCTAATTCAAACTTCTGGGTAGATGCCCACAACCTTTATTTTAACAAGCCTCCTAGGCCATGCTTATTCAGTCACTGGCACAGAAAAGGTTCAGTTTGAAACTAGGTTAGTCATCATCATAACTTTCCCAGCTCTAAAGGAAAAAAAAGTCACCTTCATTAATCCTCTAGACAGGTGTAGGGTAAAGAAAATGTCAGGCTTTTCTGCCCTCCCGCCATCAGGATAGATGATGGATCCTTGTCCTGAATGCATGCCTGATGGCGGGCACCTGGAGTAGGGTGTGGGCATAGGTAGATGGGATTCACCTGGGCTGAGACTGGGCTTTTAAGGGCAGCGTCATGGGGACGCCAGCAGAAGCCAAGAACGAACAGAAGCTGAAAGAGAAGCCGAGAGAAGCAAAGAAGCAGAAGCAGAGATCACTGGAGAGCCCAGATAGAGTGAGGATTTGCTGGGGGCTGGGATGCCTGGCAGCCTCCGGCCCCCCAGTACCCCTGCCTGCCGTGTACTGGGTAAATCCCAATAAAAGACCTGCAAAAGCCACTGAGGACTCTGACTCCTCCTTTACCCAGTCTGCTGGATCTTAGAAAACCTGCCCTGTGTCCATTCCTGCCCCTACAACAGGAAAATGATGAAATATCCTGTCACTCCAGAACCCAAGAGTAGATTTATCCCAAAGCTCTGTTCTTTATAATTTATTTTCTTTGATACTCAGGGATAGGTAGAAAGCAGAAATGATGTTAGATTAACTACTTTAATGGACATGTCTGTGAGTGTGAGGAAGACTAGCAGGCAGCACTATCGAAATGTGTTTAGATTATATCTAAGATCTGCTGGAAACTTTGGGGAAGTAAGAGCAGCTACAGTGGCTTTAAAACCTGCCCCAAAACGGGCCTCCCTGGTGGAGCAAGGGGTTGAGATGCAACCTATGAAGCTCCCAGCAGCCTCTGCAGCACGAGTTCGATTCCCAGCCAGCCAGGCAGCAACCCACATGGTTCCTGTCTCGCCCCCTGCTCCCCTCAGCAGTGTATTTCAATGGATCCGCCTGTTCTGTTCCCCACAACTCTGGCCTGTACCCCAGTCCTTGTATGTATGAATAAATAAATCTTAAAAAAAAAAAAAAGCTGCCAAAATGACTTGACTGTGAGAGAATAAATGGATTCATCACAATGACCACACCTCTACTCAGTGATAATGACAGAAACAGCGTGCTCATCCAGGAATTCCCAGTATACTCTTTCCAGTGCACCTTCCCTATCCCCCTTAGTGGCTGCTGGCTGGCTGGTTGTAATGGACATAAGGAACACAGTCTAGTTTTCCTCCAGGGTACTGATTAAGTAGGAAATAGATGGCTGTGCAAATAGTGCATTCCTACTAAATACTTAAGATATATCATCTCAAGACTGCTTATTCAGCAACCAGAAACTAAAAGTTCACATTTATTGATCCCCTAAAAATGTGCTTGTGGCTAATGAATACATCTGTAACAGTGAGTCACCATCCCTGGCCTCAAAATTTAAAGTTGAGGGAGATCAGGCCTGGTGTTCTGGAGTGCAGGTGGCCATGGGGCTAGAGATTCCCCATTGGGACTAATATGAAAGAATTAAGCTGAAAAAGTCCTTGGGCCAGAAGAAATAGGCTGGGTCAGACAAGTACATACCCTAGGTCTGTGTGGGGAGCAGTCTCAGTGCTACTGGCAATGTGGATGCAGGGGTACAAATTGCTGTACAATTCATTTACCTGTTGCAGAAACTGGAACTCACCTATATTGCTGACAGGAACAGGAAATAATCTTATATCTATGGAAAACAGGTTAGCAGTTCTTCAAAAAGCTAAACATAGAATTACCATGTGACCCAGCATTTCTAATCCTAGGTTATATACCTAGGAGAACTGAAAACAGATATGGAAACAAATATTTGTACTCAAATGTTATGTCAGTAATATTCACTATAGCCAAAAAGATGAAACACCCGAAATTTCCTTAACAGATGAATCAGCTGAATGTATAGACAAAATGTGTGTGTTGTGGAATACTATTCAAACATGAAAAAAGAATGAAGTATGGATATAGACTAAGTGTGGATAAACCTCAAGAACATCCTAAGTGAAAGATTCCAGACATAAGAAGTCATTCACATGCTGCATGATTCCATTTATATGAACTGTCCAGAGTAGGTCCATCCACAGAGAAGGAAAGCAGATTAATGGTTGCTGGAGAGAGGGGGTAGGGAGTGACTGCCTTATAGGAATGGGGTTTACTTTTGAGGTGATAAAAATGTTTTGGAATCTATTTGGAAAATAATTTGTGATAAAGTAGAAGTCATGGTTGCACAATAATGTGAATATACTAAATTTGTTACTGAACTGTTGACTTTTCAGTGGTTAGGTTTAAGTTATGTAAATTTCACCTCAATAAAAATCTTCATATGACCTGAGAGAAATCCAAACCAGCAAATCTGCACGTTACAGAGTATTGTATGTGCTGAGAAGGACCTATACTTGGAAATGAGGCTCCATTTCCATTTGGGTGAAAATGGGGATAGAGGAGCAGAGGGCAGAGTTAAGGAACTGGGAGCTTTCTAGAAGTTGGGTCTCTGAACCAGCAAGAAGGAGAAGGTGGATAAGAGAAAACTAAGGGGTCTTGCTGTGCCCCTTCCCCAACCCAAGAATGGAAATATAATTTGATAAAGCCACAAATTTGGAGCTAAAATGGGATTAGGAAAAAGGAAATCTGGGAACACTGTCACTCAGGGACCAGACGATTTGGAAGAAGTGCCAGCAAGGACTGGAGGCGGAGAGGGATCCGTTCTCACACATATCGATAGCTCTCCAAATTCTCTGAAAGCCCTTCCTTCCCCAGAGCAACAGGGTCACTGCGTCTTTGTTTTTGTTTTTTGTTGTTTTTTTTTTTAATAGAAGCATGTTTTATTTATTTATTTGTTTGTTTGTTTTTTGTTTATACAAGCACTGGGTACAGTCAGAAGCGTGGGAGGGTGAGAGAATTCACCAGAGCCAGAGCGGGGAGCAGAGCAGGCAGAAGGACCAAAGTACACTGCTGAGGGGAGCAGCGGGCGGCAGGAGAGGTCTGCGCGCCATGCGGGACCCTCCTCCGGTGGCCGGGGAGCAGCCGGGGATCGAACCGTCGCCGCAGAGGCTGCGGGCAGCTTCGCAACCCAGCGCTCAACCGCTGCGCCACCGGGGAGGCCCAATAAATAAATCTTTTTAAAAAAAAAAAAAAGAAAATTATTTAAAAAAATGATTTAAAAAAAATGTAAAAGACAAAATGTTAAGGCAGATTGAATTGTAAAGTTGGCTGTCTGCAGTGAGTCATTTTAAAAGCAGAGCGCTCTGCCAGTATTAAAAAACAATATCCAAACGGCCTCCCAGGTGGCGCAGTGGTTGAGCGCTGGGTTGCGAAGCTGCCCACAGCCTCTGCAGCACCAGGTCAATCCCCGGCCGCCGGCGAGGGTCCCACATGGCGCTCAAACCTCTCCTGCCGCCCGCTGCTCCCCTCAGCAGTGTACTTTGGTCCTTCTGCCTGCTCTGCTCCCCGCTCTGGCTCTGGTGAATTCTCTCACCCTCCCGCGCTTCTGCTGTACCCAGTGCTTGTATAAATAAATAAATAGATCTTAAAAAAAAAAAAGGCAATATCCCTTTAAAAAAAATAAAACAGTATCCAAAGATGAGAAAAGATGTAAGAATTATATAAAATAAAACATTGAAATAAAAAGAATATTTTGCAATAAAAAATATCCAATTTAAAAAAAAAAGAAACCTATTATTTTTTGTAAGGTAGCAAATAAAAGTCCTTATGTGACAAAAGTCTTTTTAAAATAGTAATATCCCCCAAAGACTAAAGACAATAGATCAATGAAACTTATAGACAATTTATACATTAATTTATAGACAAACAGATCTATGGACTAGAATAGGAAGCCCAGAAACTGACACATACACATATGGATATTGATTTAAAATAAAGGTGGTTCTGAAGAGCAGTGGGAAAAGGCAATATCATCACAAAGGGTACTGGGACAATGGGTGTCAATATAGAAAACAATAAAATTTGATTCCTACTTCATCCTCTGGAAAATTCAATTCTATCAATATGTAGATTGTAAGCACAAATGTGAAAGTCAAAACAAACAACAGAAAAAAAGTATCGATATAATATAAGGGTTATTGTCATTTAAGTGAGGAAATTTTTTCTTGAACAGAACACAAAAGCACAGAGTAAAAGGTAAAGCAGGTGAGAGTGATAAACTTGATTATCTTTGAATTAAGATCTTATATTCATGAAAGGAGTATAAAAGCAAACTAAAGTGTAGGAAACTACATTTGCAATGCATTTTTCAATAAGGGACTTTATCCAAAATATAAAAGGAACTTGTCTACAAATCAAATTATTTTTCAAAAGAGATAATCAATAGAAAAACAGGAAAGAAATTTAAATGAGCACAAGAGAGAATATTCAAATGGTTCAAGTAAGTATATAAAGTGTTCAAATCTGACTTCTTTATTATTGGAGAAATGCTAATTAAAACCACAGTGAAGGGCCTCCCTGGTGGCACAGGCGGTTGAGCGCAGCGCTGTGAAGCTATCCTCAGCCTCTGCAGTGCCAGTTCGATCCCCTCCAGCCTCCGAGCAAACCACATGGCGAGCAGACCTCTCCTGTCTTGCCCACTGCTCCCCTCAGCAGTGTATTTCGTCAGTCTGCCTGTTCTGTTCCCCGCTCTGTCTCTGGTGAATCCTCTCACCCTCCCACACCTCTGACCTGTACCCCGGTTCTTGTATAAATTAAAAAAAAAATTTTTTTTAAAGAATTTTAAAAAAAAAACCACAGTGAAATACCAAAGCACCCAAAAGAATACCTAGCTTTTCTCTCTTCCCTTTTCTTTCTTCCTCCCTTTCTTTTTTAATTGAAGTAACACAAAATCGCAATACTGTGCAAGTTTCACATGTCATCATTGAGAACCAAGATATATAAATACCACATGGAGTTCACAGTTAAAAATTCAAATTTATTTTTCACAAAGTGATTGCCCCTTTTTCCTGATTTACCCAGCCCCTTTCCTTCTGGTAACCAAAAAGTTTATTTTTGTTTTATTTAGTTCATCTGTTTGTTTTCTCTATATACTACATATGAGTGAAATCATACAGTGTTTGTTTTTCTCTGTCCAGTTTATTTCACTAAGCATAATTAACTTTAATGTCAAGTGTTAAGGAGAATGTGGAGCAAATAGGAACTCTCGTGGTGGGAGTACTAACAAGAGCAAACATCTTGGAAGACTTTGTCTACTAAAGATGAATGCACACTGTTTTTGTGTCCTTTGGGTAGATCCCTAGTAGTGGAATTGCCGGATCGCATGGTAGCTCCATTTTTAGTAGACTGAGGAACCTCCAGACAGCTTTCCATAGTGGTTGGACCAGTTTGCACTCCCACCAGCAGTGTAGGAGAGTTCCTTTTTCACCGCATCCTCGCCAACATTTGTTGTTGCTTGTTTTTTTTGATATGTGCCATTCTTACCAGTATAAGGTGGTATCTCAATGTGGCTTGATTTGCATTTCCCTGATTATAAGGGATGTGGAAACAGTGATTCAAAAGAGCACCTGTACACCTATGTTTATTGCAGCATTATTTATAATAGGTAAAACCTGTAAACAACCCAAATGCCCCAAAATAGATGACTGGATCAAGAAGATGTTGTATATATACACAATGGAATATTATTCAGCAATCAAAAAGATAAACTCATGCCATTCACAGCAACATGGATGGAGCTAGAAAGAATTATGCTCAGTGAAATAAGCCAGAAGGAAAAAAAATATCGGATGGTTTCACTTACAACAGGAATATAGAGGAACCAAATAAGACATCAGTGTAAAAAATAATTAACAATACAAAACACAACAAAGCAAAACCAGACAATTATAAACCAGAGACATCCTGCAGGGGAGGAGGAGGGAGAGGGATCAGAGGGAGGGAGGGAGGAGCACAGGGGACTGAGGTGATGGTGCGCGGGTGCATTGGGGAAGGAAACTCTATGGGGACTACACCTGAGGGGGAGGGGGGAAGCAAATATTGTCTAAAAAGTGTAAAAAATGATAAATGTTAATATAAAAAAAGATGAACGCACACATACCTATGACCCAGCAAGTCTACTCCTAAAAAAGTGTACCCAACAGAAATGTGCACCTATACACACAAAGAAAGCACAAACACGTGCAATAATAGCAACAATTATTCTTAAGAGTACAAATGGTCCTGACCCAAGTAGTCGGACAATAGTAAAATAAACTACATATTTATACAACAAGATAATATACAATGAAAATGAGTGACCTGTTTTTGTTAGGTCATATAGTTGAATCTCACAAATAGAATATTGACTGAAAAAACTCAGAAACATATGCCTATCTATATGCATATATGTATAGATATATATGTATGGATATATATATATATTCATATAAAATTTAAAAACAGGCAAATCTAAAGTAAGGTGATAATCTTTGGGAAGTAGGCAAGATTGGTGATTGAGAGGAGACACGAGAGGAAGGCTTCTGGGGCTGCCATTTCTCTGGTATTGAGCTGGTGTTCATTACATGAGCATTTGTTGATGATGAGCCACTAAACTGTACATTTATATAGTGGATACTTTTCTATATGCCTGTCATACTTGACAATAAAATACTTTTCAGTGAATACCCTTTAATCCAGCAATTTTTACTTTTTTTTAAATTTTTTTATTTATACAAGAGCCGGGGTACAGACCAGATGTGCGGGAGGGTGAGAGGATTCACCAGAAACAGAGCAGGGAACAGAACAGGCAGACTGACGAAATACACTGCTGAGGGGAGCAGCGGGTGAGACAGGAGAGGTCTGCTTGCCATATGGGTTTCTCGGAGGCCAGCGGGGATCAAACCGGCACTGCAGAGGCTGCAGACAGCTTCACAGCACTGCGCTCAACTGCCTGCGCCACCAGGGAGGCCCAGCACCAATTTTTACTTTTAAAAATATGGGGAATATAAAAATAAAATTTATTATTAAAAAAATAATAAAATGATTATATACAAATTAAAAAAAATTAACTTAGGGACTCCCCGGTGGCGCAGCGGTTGAGCGCTGGGTTGAGAAGCTGCCCGCAGCCTCTGCAGTGCCGGTTTGATTCCCAGCTGCTCCCCGGCCACCAGAGGAGGGTCCCACATGGCGCGCAGACCTCTCCTGCCGCCCGCTGCTCCCCTCAGCAGTGTACTTCGGTCCTTCTGCCTGCTCTGCTCCCCGCTCTGGCTCTGGTGAATTCTCTCTCACCCTCCCGCGCTTCTGACTGTACCCAGTGCTTGTATAAATAAATAAATCTTAAAAAAAAAAAAAAGAAAAGAAAAATATATTTTAAAAAATTTAACTTAAACAACTTGGTAAATATATTCAAAAAAATAGAAAAAAAGATTCAACATTTTGTTATTGTTAGAATACATCCACAAAGTTGATATGACATATATTACAATTGCTACTTTAAGTCTACATTTGTTCATGTGGAAAAATACCATGATATAACAGTTGAGGGCGGGGAGTAATCCAACCCTAATTTTGGAAAATACATGCATAGGAAATGAGAGTAAAACAATACATTTATAGTTATGTCAGTATATCTGTACTTGTTTTCCTAATTCTCCTACTAACTTAGATTGTTAAGATTATTAGCCAGATATTGACCTTAAATCTCTTCAATCTGTTTTAAAGCAAGAATTTCAATAACTCAGAATCTAAGACAAAAAAACCAGCTGAAAAAATTAAAACCTTGATAGATGTTAGTTGTGCTGTGAATAGGAAAAAATAATTATAATAGCTATTAATATTTATTAAATGATCACCATGTGCTGATCTCAATTAAACCTCATTATTGCACAGTAGACTGGTTGCATTAAAGGCCCCAACTCATTCTCTCTGTGTCAAACTTCTGCTTGGTATTGCCATCCCACACTGACTTAGTGTTCAGTTTTGTGATTTGCCTTAGCCAATGGAGTACAAATCTAGGATTTACAATTAGGCTGCATCCCAATAAACCCATCATAAGAAAAAATATTTAATACATTTAACTTGCCAAACATCATAGCTTAGCCCAACCTGCCTTAAACATGCTCAAAGCACTTATACTAGCCTACAGTTGGGCAAAACTATCTAACATAAAATCTACTTTATAATAGAGTTAAATATCTCATATAATTTATTGAATACTGTACTGAAAGTGAAAAGCAGAATGGTATGGGGTTTTGCCATATTCCTCATGTGGGAAAAGATCAAAATTCAAAGTACATTTTCTACTGAATGAGTATCACTTTTGCACCATCATAAAGTCAAAAACTGTAAATTGAACCATGGTAAGCTGGGAACCATCTGGACAAGTCACCATTAAGCAGTCAGGAAATTGAAAATGCTCTGGTTTCTCCTGCTTCCTCTAGCCCTCTGTGGTCACCATGAGATTATGACAAAGCCAGCCTGCTGGAGGAGGAAAGATACAAGGGGCACAACTAGCCACCATGTCACCCTGGATGAGGCCATTTTAGATTAGCCAATAGCCAGTTAATGTCGACAAGTGAGCAAGCCCCAACATGATCAGCAAAGCTGTCTAGCCAGTATCCATGTGATGCCAGACATGTGAACAATAAATGTTCTATGCCACCGAGGTTTTGTGTTTATTTATTAATACAGCATTATTGAATCAAAGGCTAGCGTACATGAAGTCTGGGATGTAAATAGTAATATTACTATTTGGGGGAAACTGAGGCTCAGAAAAATCACACAGCTCATAAGTGGTGGAGCTGCGATTCAAAGGTCTGTCTTAATCTAGAGGAAATGTTTTTAATTACCACACTAATACATTGCCTCTACAAATGCACCCCTAGCTATAATTTTAAACGGAGCTCTAGCATTGTGTGTGCATGTGCATGCGTGTGTACAAGAAGGCTTGCAAGTCTTTCTCCACAGCTGCTCACTAACTGAAAATTTAAACTTTGGAAGCAGTATTTCTGACTAGCTCAAACAGCTGAGTTATATTTAGCACTTTTTAAAAG
Source organism: Talpa occidentalis (assembly GCF_014898055.3). NCBI lineage: Eukaryota > Metazoa > Chordata > Mammalia > Eulipotyphla > Talpidae > Talpa > Talpa occidentalis. The sequence goes on along the minus strand of NW_023601104.1, from coordinate 14,357,198 downwards.
CTGACTGATCGCGATCCTTGCAATTTAAACCAGCAATTGTGTGCTCGGGGACTCTGGTGTTTTTCTCTCTCTCTTACACTTTCTCTGATGTAGTCCACAGGCATTTAATTTTTCACGGATGCCTTCAGCGCTGACCTGTATCCCATTATTAATTTGTGTGCCTCAAAGATTTACCCTAAAAATGCTGATGACACCAATAGGAGATGTAAAATTTGACCTTCACTTACACAATGATTGGCATTGACTGTAATTCCTTATGAGATTTCCCATAATCAACGTGCTGTTGTGTGCAGCTAGAGTACATAATCAGTTGTTCTGTATCAAAAATCACCTAGCAGTTGAGCCAATGAAACAAGTCCTCATCCTGAATGGTCAGGTGAAATTGTTGTTAGATATACAGCCAACTTTTGACAATCCCTGTTAATGTTGGGCATGAATAATTATTATCCATTGATGATGGTATATAGGATATATCCATCCAAAATTTCACTTTCTTACCAAAAGTGCTCAAGATGGAGTGATCAAACAGCAGGTGACTTAGGACCACCTTGCAGGTGGTTCCAGACCAGGTGCCATGAAGTGAGACTCTGGAAGAAAGCACGGCATGTGACAAACAGTGACAAGGGAGTCTGGAGATGTGCTAGTCCAACCCCACCTCAAACTGACAAAAGTCAGTGGACATCTTCCTTTGCCCCTAGATCACCCCCCACCCTTACCCCATCTACTCAGTGCCAGGAGACTGACCTAGCTGGACTTCCTTGCCTCTGGCTTCCAGTTGGGTTTGTAGAATAGAGAGCCCTGGCAAAAAATAAAAGGAATGAAAAAAGAAAACTAAATTATCTTTTCCCCTGACTTCCCCCTGTATCACAGAGTGGTGCTTTGTCCCTCCATGATGGCCTTAGCTTCTTTCAGAAAGCCCCCTCAATACATCCTGCTCCATCTCTGGGCTCTGCTAATCACCTCTTGCCTTCAGATCGAGAAGCTCCACCACTTATATGTTTAGAACTCTGGATTCTCTCATAAGATTTCTCCCTACACCAAAGGTACAAACCTTTATAAGTGGTCTCCTCAGCAGACTGTCCTTGAATTATCCTGCTTTGCACATGCTGGGCTGATCTACCTGTGACCTAGGGAAGTCCTGTCACTATGCATCCTCTTTCTTATCTATCAAATGCAGAAAATCTCCCCTTTATGGTCAGTGGGCATATTTTATTTGGAAGATTTTGATGCCAACATCCTTGTAAGAGTTAAGAGCTACAGAATGTCAAATTAATATTGTAAAGCTTTCTTGGGATTACAGAACAGAAAGGAAATGGATACTAGCAATATGAGGAGGGATAAAGTGTGTGATACCAAAAGAAACAAAGAGGAATAAGAAAGCAACTTTTTTGAACACTAGTGTCCTACTAGCCTTTGTAGGATTGGTTCTGAGAGTAAATCAGGGGCCCTACCATTTTCTTGTTTCCTGCTTCTTTTCATCAACATCTTCTACTTGGTGTCCTCCAGGAAAAGTCGGTTTTATTGAAAATTGAAAGTGTGTTAAACTTGCTGACATAAAAGATGAATATATAGTTGGAAAAGGTGAGTTTGAGCTGTTCAAGTCCACTTGCTATCCAAGAGTTTCATACTCGGGGATTCAATGAACCATGGATGTTGGTTGGCTGCATCTGTGGATGTGGAACCCATGAACACAGAGGAAGGCTGACCAAGTTTTACATGGATTTTCAACAGAGGAGAGGGTGGGCACTTGTAACTCTCCTGCTATTCAAGGGCCAATCAACTGCATTTGATGTTTAAAAATATGGATGAAAAATGAAAACTTGGGGCCTCCCTGGTGGCACAGCAGGTTGAGCACAGAGCTGTGAAGTTGTCTGCAGCCTCTGGAGCATGGGTTCAATTCCCAGCCGGCCAGGGAGATACCCACATGGTGCAGGAGACCTCTCCTGTCTCGCCCACTGCTCCCCTCAGCAGTGTTTTTGGTCCATCTGCCTGTTCTGTTCCCCACTCTGTCTCTGGTGAATCCTCTCACCCTCCTGCACCTCTGGCCTGTACCCCAGCTATTGTATAAATAAAAAAAAAATCTTTAAAAAAAAAAAAGAAAAATGAAAACTTGGAAACTTCACTCAGATTAACACTTGTTGACGCTGTGCCCCAGACTTCCTCCTGGTGCTCTCACCTGACCTAGGTAGTATCAGTTCCTGGCACTCGCAACCAGCCTGCTCCTTGTTCCTAAATTGTACCCAACTGGCTTCTCACATTATAATGCCCACTGACAGATTAGTCTTTCAAGTTTGATGATATTGATTCATTCAATCTTATTTATTAGACACTCAGAAACTCTTTTAGGCAGTGGTGAACAAGTAGCACAAGAGCCTTTTCTTTGAGAGCTTATGTTCTAGTGCCATAGCCCATAAGATATGCATAATTTTAAAAGAAAATCTTAAAGAGGGAAAATAAAAGCTCTAATATTGATTTACATTTTCCCTTACATACTTGCACAAATATAAGAGACTATTGGGTATTCAAAATTAGAATTTGAGATCACTAAATCCAATCCCTGAGCGCGTAGGCTCCCACCCAACTACACACGCCACACACAGAAATTGCAAATGAGAAAACAAACTGTGAGACCTTGAACAAATATCACAAGCTCTCTGTTCCTTAAAAATGACAGATTCAGGGCCTCCCCAGTGGCGCAGTGGTCGAGCGCTGGGTTGCAAAGCTGCCCGCAGCCTCTGCGGCGCCAGTTCGATCCCCGGCTGCTCCCCGGCCACCGGAGGAGGGTCCCACATGGCGCGCAGACCTCTCCTGCCGCCCGCTGCTCCCCTCAGCAGTGTACTTCGGTCCTTCTGCCTGCTCTGCTCCCCACTCTGGCTCTGGTGAATTCTCTCACCCTCCCGCGCTTCTGACTGTACCTAGTGCTTGTATAAATAATAAATAAATAAATCTAAAAAAAAAAATGTTAAAACCTTAAATAAAATAAAATGCAACCTTCAAAAAAAAAAAAATGACAGATTCAGCATTGGACTCCAAGCCTCCCAAATCCTACCATGCTTCAGACCTGAACATGCGTTTCTCTTGGTGTTTCTCTGCTGTTGTTATCTGTGGCAGCTGGGAGATCATCTTTCAAAGACATCACTCCTAGGAGCCTTCACATATTTTTTTTTTTCTTCCAGCTTATCTCCCACACCGCCTTCAAGGCTTGCCAGTGAGGCCGCTAGGAACTTCAGACCAGGTTGGCTTTCCTGTGCACATACCTGCAGCAACCCACTCCACTCCCCTCCCTCAGCACTATATAATTACTAGTACCTGATTGTCTTCCCTCACTAGAAGATAAGCACTTCCAGGCGTGAACCAGCCTCTCCCCCGAGCCCAGCAGAAGGCAAATATGCTGAAAGGATTTGTGAATAAATGAAGTTCTTATTTAATTTATGAAGGACATTAGAGAGAAAACCAGGATGTGTTCACTGAATAGTTCCTGACAGAAAGCTCTTAAGGAGCAACAATGCTACATCTTCATTTTTAAAAGGAATGACAATAAATTTGATCAGCCTTTTTGAATAAGAGAGAAATAAAAAGTGGTACCCCCTGGCCTCATTACATGAGGAACTAGGTTCTCCCTCCCACCCTTTCCCCGTTTCTCTTACAGTGACCCTACCCTTCTCGTATGCCAGTAGTAATTCACCACAGTTCCTTTCCTTCCCTTGAACCACAGCAGTACAGAAAAAGTATCTCCCAGCTTATGAAAAAGCAATTTCCTCCTAGCGTCTAAATGGAAGGAGAACAGAGGATTCAAAGGGAGGGAACATTTTCCCTCCAAGGCCAAGGATTGCAGAGTCCTCAGGGTGGAGGAAAGACTACAGAGAAACACAGATGGCATGCCGGCAGTGGGATAAATTAATGTGATTGCATCCTGGTAATATTTCAAGTGAGATATTCATGTAATTCATGCAAATTTAGAAATAATTGTGGTTCATGTTTCTAGGATAAAGCCATGGTATTTTGCATTTACCTGAACTACCCCTCCAAAAGGGTCATTTTTATTATTCCTTATTCAATTATTCATAACCACACACTCATGGATTTCAGACCCATAAAAGGTCAGCCCTCTTTGATTCTGCAATTGTTTTCTTCTGAAGTCAGGAAGCCCATGAATATGCACCCGCACACAATCCTGACACTTCCCTCACTGTTCATTAACAGCGTGTTCACTGTATATTTCAAAGTCAAACAAATAATACCTGTCATGAACATGAATTTTTAATATCGCCTATATTTCATTTTAAATGAAATGTCAAAATGATGGAAAATATTTCCATGGAAGTTTGGAAAGGGCAGCATCTCACCAAGGCTGCCTTGTGAAATTTCGGCGCCGGTACAAAAACCTTGTTAAAACAGTACCACTGCCACTGGAATCAGATTTTTTTTGGTATTTTACTGCCTTTGGCATTCCTGGGAAATGTCAATGCAAAATCTGTTTGCTTTGGGGGACTGATCAGACCTGTTGTCCTCTTTTCATCTGAGAATGGAGCCCCTTTGTTCAGAGCCCCCTTCAGTTCCCTGCTTTTGGGAAGACTACATTTTATCGACATGTGATGCCCCTATTAGCATATTTGTCCTTTGCCTGCTATCCCTCTTCATTATTTTTTTTTAAGACTTTTTATTTTTTTATACAAGAACCGGGGTTCAGGCCAGATACGCGGGAGGGTGAGAGGATTCACCAGAAACACAGCGGGGAACAGAACAGGCAGACTGATGAAATACACTGCTGAGGGGAGCAGTGGGAGAGACAGGAGAGGTCTGCTGAGCCATGTGAGATTCTCGCCGGCTGGCTGGGATCAAACCTGCACTGCAGAGGCTGAGGACAGCTCCACAATGCGGTGCTCAACCGCCTGCACCACCAGGAGGCCCTCCCTCTTCATTCTGTAAAAGTGAAGAGGAATATCGGGGAACCAAATAAGGGATCAGGAAAAAAAAAGACAAAACTAGCAGGCAACTATAAGTTAGAGGCATTCAGCAGGGGAGAGGGAGGGAGAGGGATTAAAACAGCGGCAGGAAGAGCACAAGAGACTATGGTGATAGTTCAGAGGTGACTTGGTGGTGGGAATTTTATGGGGACTGTACCTGAGTGGAGAAATCAAACATTGTACAAAAATGAACAATGATGTAAAAATATCTATATAAACTCACATATATATATTTAAAAAATAAATGCATGAACAGACACACACAAAAAAAGTGACTTCCCATTTTTGAAGGCAAGAAAATCAATCATTTTGACCCCCATTTTTTCTCTAACTCTCAGTTAGAATTTCTTAATTTCAAACTCCCATCTACATTCCCAGAAATAAACATAATTATTTCCCAAGAAAGCATTTCCTGGAGATTGGGACAGGAAGTGAGAGTTTATGGTGGCAAGAGATGTTTAAGTATGTCAAGTGGGGTTCTCAACCTCCATGCTTAATATTTGGGGTCTGATAATTCTGTCAGGACACTTTCCTGGGCATGAGAAGATGGTTAGCAGCGCCCAGGGCTTCTAGCCACCAGATGCCAGCATCACACACCCTCCTTCTGCTGTGACAACCAAAAGTGCCTCTGGACATGCCCGATACCCCTGGGAGTGCATTTGAGGGTGACGGGTGACCTCCCACACTCCTTACAAAACACTGATTTACAAGAACAACCAGAAATAATTGCTTTCCCAAAAATGTTTTCTCCCCTCAGTGCTAAAGAAGCAGGCACTCCAGCAAAGTGCCACAACTGAAACCCACAGCCTCTCTGATACCCTGAGAATGTCACCAAATGCTGGTCTCAGTTTCCCTTAGCCAATACAAGGAAACAGAGTTTGAGGAAAAGGAAAGTAGTTTAATTTATTGACAAATGAGGAGAGTAGCAGACTCCTGTCTGAAAGACCACCATCCTACTCTTTGGCAGCGTGTAGGAGTATTCATAAAAAGGAAAAAAAAAAGGGGGGGGGGAGATGGGCAGGGGTCTGCATGTCCTTTTCACGCAGGCAGCTGGAGATTTCGGCATGAAGAGATTCAGGTGGGCCCCAGCTTGCTTGCTAACCCCTGGTATTTCATTCCATATTATCTTCTTAGGAATGTTCTTTTTTTCCCTTAGAATGTAAGAAGGCAAGGTTGTTAAACAATGAGGGTAGATATAAGAGATGGGAATGTTTGCATGTTGGGGCAAGAAGAGAGACATGTCTTTTTATAACTGTATCAAGAACAGAGTGGAGAATAGAAAACCTCTGCCTCTCAGGGTATCAGGTGGGCCACAGGCTTCAATTTGGCTATAATTTTCTGGTTCTCCTGGACCCCTGCCTTCTTTAGCACCAACAGGAGAAAACATTGCTGGGAAAACAACCATTTCCAACTATTCTTGTAGATGAGTGGTTTAGAGGGGCTGTGGTGACTTTTTATTCCTATTTTTAACATATCTGTGAGTCCTTAGCCTTCCAGTCCTCTAAGACTCCAGCATGTCCATCATTAGACTCTTCTGCCAAGTTTTAGGGGATTGCAAAGTGAGGTGGTTCAAGAACATGGAAGTTGTGGATGATAATTTGTATCCTCTTCATTATGTTCAAGGCATACAAGCAAAGGACCTAAGTTTGTCTCTTAGTTATGTGGACCATGCTTTTTCACCCCAATACTGCCATGGGACTGAACCACACAGGTCACGGATTTTATCTTTGTTATATTTTTATTGGGAAGTAATTTAATTTATGCAAAGGATCTTTGGAAAATGTTATCTCAAATAGAGTGTAATAAAGAGATGCTGTAATCTCCATTTTACTGATAAGGAAACTGAGGTCAAAAAAAACACAAGGAGTATACTCTAAGTAAATTTCAACACCCTTGTTTCTCCCATTACCAAATTGGCTCTTTCTACATAATATATTGCATTGGTGCCAAAGTTTCTCAGGCACAGGGTAGAACTTTGATATCTTTCTGTGTATTTTTCAAGTGGTCTGTTTACATATGTCAAATAATTATGTCTAATGTGTTAGGAAAGTTCTTACTTTCTATATGGAGAGAAGACTCGGCCTCCATAGCCTGTCCACTTATCCATGAATAAGCTCCTCCTATAAAGGACCATGTGTCTGGATGCCTGCTGCCAGTTCAATGGTCAGTTTGCAGAGCCCAAGCACTTAAGTTGAGAGAAGTACTTGTTGGGTGTTGTGGTGAGTGAAGCAGGACCTTGAGCCATATCTGAGCCAATAAACAGCTATAAACATATCGTAAAATTTTCTGGGGAAGTCCCCTGAAGGCTAGAAAGCAATACCATCTTCTCGGGCTCCATCCTTTATGCAGGAATCTGCTGTCTGAAGCTAAAGTCAGTGCTTTCACACCCACTGAGGCTCGAGGAGCCAGATAAAGATTTAACAATGGGTACCCACTCTTTGCATCACCACATTGCATTCTTTAGGGAGGAAGGAATTAAATCCTACATTGTCTTCCTCTAGTATCAACATATCTTTAGGTCTGGACAACACAGAATAACAAACCCCTTTTGTCAAGAATTTATATCCTTTGCAAAATCAACAAACAAAAATGAGTAGCCTTGCTATATGCCAAGAATCAGTCTGAAGAAAAGGAAATTTTTAAAAAGTCCCATTTACAATTGTACCTCAAAAAATTAAATACCTGGGAATAAACCTAACAAAGGAGGTAAAAGACCTACCTATACAAAGGAAATTATAAAACATAGTTAAAAGAAACAGAAGAAGGCACAAAAAGATGGAAAGATATCCCCTGCTCATGGATTGGAAGAATTAACATTATCAAAATAGCCATCCTACCTAAAGCAATTTACAGATTCAATGCAATTCCAATAAAAATCTCAATGTCATTCTTCAAAGAAATAGAACAAATATTGCTGAAATTCACATGAAATCACAAAAAAACTTGAATAGCTAAAACTCTCCTGACTAAAAGGAATGAGAATGGAGATATCACATGTCTAGATTTCAAAGTATTCTACTAAGCCATAATAATTAAAACAGCATGGTATTGGAACAAAAACAGACATAGAGAACAATGGAATCAATTGAAAACCCAGAAATAAAGCCACATACATATGGACAACTAATCTGTGACAAAGTAGCAAAGAATATGCAATGGAACAAGGAGTCTGTTCAACAAATGGTACTGGGAAAATTGGGCCACTACATGCAAAAAAATGAAACTAGACCACTACCTCACACCATACACAAAAACCAACTCAAAATGGATAAAAGACTTGAATGCAAGACCTGAACATATAGCAGAAAATATATAGAAGAAAACATAGGCAAAACACTCCGTGACATACACCTCCGAAACATCTTTGAGGACTCATCTCCAGAAGCAAAGACAGTGAAGAAAAAGATAAACAGCTGGGGCTACATCAAACTAAAGAGCTTCTGTAGAGCAACAGAGACAATAACCAAACAAAGAGCCACCCTATGGACCGGGAGAAAATGTTTGCACTCCGTACAATTGATATGGGGTTGATTTCAGAGATCTACGAAGAGCTCACATGATTCAATAAAAACAATGTAAACAATCCAGTCAAAAAATGAGAAGAAGAGCTAAAAAAGATACTTTTCCAAAGAGGAAATGTAAATGGCCAACAATAATATGAAAAATGTTCAACATCACTTATAATCAGAAAAATGCAAATCAAAACCACAATAAGATACTACCTCACACCAGTGAGAATGGCCCATATGAAAAAAACTAGCAATAACAGATGCTGGTGAGGATGTGAAGAAAAAGGAACTCTCCTACACTGCTGTTGGGAATGCAAACTGTTCCAACCACTATGGTAAGCTATGTGGAGGACCTCAAACTACTAAAAATGGATCTGCCATATGATGCAGCAATACAACTCCCAGGAATCTATACAAAGGACACAAAAACATTCAAAAGGAAACCTGTACACCTATATTGCAGCACTACAGTTAAGATATGGAAACAGCCTAAATGCCCAAAAACATATGACTGAATCAAGAAGATGTGGTATATCTACAAAATGGAATATTACTCAGCAATCAAAAAAGATAAACTCATGTCATTTGCAGCAACATGGATGAAGCTGGAAAGGATTATGCTCAGTGAAATAAGTCAGAAGGAAAAGGAAAAATATTGGATGGTCTCACTTATAGCAGGAATATAGGGAAATCAACAAGGGGTTGGCCAAAAAAAGACAACAACAGCAGGCAAACTATAACATTGGAGACATACAGAAGAGGAGCGGGAAGGGAAAGAGACCAAAACAGGGACAGGAAGAGCACAAGGGAATATGGTGATGGGTCACGGGTGATTTGGTGGTGGGAATTTTATGGGGATTAAACCTGAGAGGAGAAATCAAACATTGTACCACAATGAAAATGATGTAAATATATATATTTTTAAATAAATTAAATATAGGCATTTAAAAAAGAATGTATACCCTAATGTCACTGACTTACTATTCAAACTTGTGTTTATTGAAACAGTTCTCAACAGGTAAAATCTGTCAACTGCTTTCTCACTTTGATAATCTACTAAACTCTTTGTCTCTTTGAGACTTCATTTCCAGTTAACAAGTGATATTTCTTTGTAGAAGTAAACCTGGGTGCTATGAACCTCTTACCACAGTGGAGAGGAAAGGTAGTATATGAGAGAAAAGAAGGTTCTACAATTGCTTGTTTCATCAAAGCTCAGTGAGCTCACCTACAAAGACTGAAATGATTACCAAAAACAAGTAACACCGACTTTGCACCAACAATGACTACATATACCCCAAAAGGGAAGAGGGATGGGCAAAAAAAAATCATTTTCTGGGTTTTTTGCTTATGCTACCACAGTGTTACTTTCTGAGAATCGGGTAGACATAAATTCTAGTTCAAGCTCTGCAACTGACCTTGATCAAAACACTTCTTGTACACATTCTACAGGTGAGACTTAGAAAAGGTAATGCCCACCCAAGCTGTATCACAGGGAGAGGTGCAAATTAGCTCTCAGATGTGAAAACACTTGCAAACATAAAGCATTTCATAAAGCATAATGAATCCCCCACGTGAATGAGGGGCAGACTTTCAGAGGATCAGTGGTTCATCAAGAGTGACCACTACAACCCTGAAAGAAAGAGAAAAATACCAGATGGTCTCACTTATAGCAGGAATTTAGAAAACCTAAGTAAGGGGCCAGGAAAAAGACTAATTACAATAAAGTAAAAATCAAAATCAACAAGCAACTATAAACCAGAGACACATTATAAGGGGGGAGGGGAAGTAAAGGAGTAGGATCAAAACAAGAGTGGTGGGAATTGTATGGGGACTATAACCAAGATGAAAATGCAGACATTGTGCAAAAATGAAAAATGATGTAAAAAATATATAAAATTTAAAAATAATAATAATTAATTAATTAATTAAAAAAAGAGTGACCACTACAGTGAATTGAATAGTGTCCACATCCCAAAATTCTTATCTGCTCAGGACTGCAGGATGTGACTTCATTTGGAAAAAGGTTCTTTGCATATGTGGTGAAGGTAAGGAAGGATGGAGATGAGAGCATACTGGAATAGAGTGGGGCCTAAATCCATGGGAATTTCTTAGTAAGAAACAGAAAAGGAGACATAGAAAGGGTGATGTTTAGAGGAGGCAGAGATTGAAGTGATGTGCCCACAGGTAGGAGAATGCCAAGAATCGAGGGTAAGCCCCAGAACCAAGGAGGAAGGTCAGGAGCTGTTTCTCCCTCAGACCTTAGAAGGAATTAACCCTGCAAACAGCTCAATTTCTGACTTCTGCACCTTAATTGTTAGAGAAAAATTTGTTTGTTTGTTCGTTTGTTTGTTTGTTTGTTTGTTTTGAAGTTTTCAAACTGTTATTCCATAGCAAGATAACCATATGATTCTTCATGAATATTGATTGTTGTTTTTTGTGATTATTTTGTAGAAGCCCTAAGAAAACAATACAACCACATTGCATCTCCGGGACTAGGACTGTAACTATCCTTCCAGCTTGGGAAGATTAGAGGAAACATAGACTAAACTGTCCCCAAGCCTCACAGTCTAGATGGGGGGTAGCCATATCAAACTCCAAATCTCCTACAAGAAAATGGGCATAATTGAGGGCCTGATCTTCAGCCAAGTTTGTGTAGGTAGGATATAGCATTCTGTGAGGTCCCAGAAAACTCCATGATATTGGCCATGAACTCTGAGGCCAATCAAGTTATTATAAAGTAGAAAGCAGTATTTTCTCCACTGGAGATATGAGCCAAGTCTCCTACCTTCACTCTGATAGTGACTGTGCCTGTCTCTAAGAAGGAACTCCTCCCTAATATATACTTTAGATGAAATAAAGCTTTCACCACTAGCAAACCCTTTAAGCTAACAACCCTCCAGGTTAACGATATGGGATCCAGCATGAAGAGGTCACAAGTGTGAGATGTTGAGTTCGAGAGATAGAATGACCTCATGGAAAGGAGAGCAGAGAAAGAATCCCAGCCCTTTAATTCTGCAGGTTAAATCTATATAAATAAAGCCTCCAACTATTTCTTGGGAACAGCATACAGATCCTGTCCCTAATGCTGACCTTTTTATGCTGAATTCCATAAACTTTAATAAATTCTTGTTTGTTACCTGCAGGGTTAGAGTCTCTATTATTTTTAATTCTCAAAGAACCCAGAATCCAGTAACAGGAGGATCACAATGAAACAGCCTCAGCAGCACTCTTGGGATGCTTAAAGTGTGAGCCAAGTTTTGGAGAATAGGTCCCTTCCCACCTTTTGGATGGACATCCTGTGGAAGTCATTCCCTAAATATACCAGACTAAAGGTCCAGAAGAAAATTTCACAGACCCTACATGACACTGCTAGCAGAATTACTAGAATCCCAACTGTCCTTTACATACAGAGAACAACTCCCCTGCAGACAGATTTAGGAAAGCTTAGGCCAGGTCTGCAAGAGTTTAAGTGCATATTCTCCACTACCCACTCTCACCACAGCAAAAACCATGAGTAGCTGCAAGATTTTCCTACACCCCAGTAACATGATCTTACGTGTAAAGGGTAAAATGAGATTTATTATGCATGACAAGTCAGTGTGAAAAGGATTAAAAAGTAAACATTTACTTAGCAACTAACTTCACAGGGAACTTTACACATGAGGTAGTATAGAACCTAGAAAATACTAGGAATTCTGTAGTAATAGAATCATTGTAAAGGACAAATACCAACCAGGGCTGCAGGGGAAGGTTGGGAGGTAAAGTGGCAGGAGCAGAAGCCATAGGGATGGATCGGGAAGAAAAGAAGCAGATCATCCCCAGGCAGCAGGAGAGATAAGCAGATGGGACATGAAGATGCTGGAGAAAAAAAATCCAGAGACCCAAAGAGTCCTGTGTCAGCAAAGCTACAGGGGGACTGGTCCATGTCCCCTTAATGAGAACCTGAATGATTCAATGTTCAACAAGGAAAATTAAAATCTCCTACTCTTCTGAAAACTAAAGTCTATTGATTTGATGATTCAAAGAACAGTTCCATCAAGAAGCAGTTGGCTGCCAACCATGTGTGCAGTCCACAGGGACAGATGCCATTAAGCTGGGCAGTGAGGCACAGGGAGTGACTGGCTATTTCATTTCAGAGAATGAGGAGAAAAGAATCACATCCCCACGATACCTAGCCTTTTCCTGGGGACTTCTCCTTATAAAAGAAGTCCCAATATATGTCTTGGCAGTATTTTTGAGCATCAAACACACTACATTTGTTGGATCATCAATTACTTCATTCCCCCACTTTTCAATAATTAATGATACACCTTATAGTGACACATCACACCTGATTGGTGTTGGATAGTCACTGTTTCCACAACCAAGCAATAGAATCCCAGGCAAAAGCAAAGCAATGAGTGTTCTTCTGGCCCATGCGGCCATTTCAGAGACATAGGTATGCTTTCCAGCTGACTTTGAGAGACTCAAAAAGCACTTATAAAGCCCCAGCACATATGCACTGACCCAGGTTCCAAGGATCCTAAGTTGTGAACAGCTGATGAACAATGATTGTATCTAGAAGCTCTTTGATCTCCTCGTAAATCTGCAGAGTAGATCCCCACCTATCCCCAGTTTCTATCAATTTTTCCCTTCCAGTCATTTCCCTCCAACCCTCCTTTAGCTGTCTAATATCTCCATGCTGTATCAAAATTTTAATCAATTGATTTTTTTCTGGTTTTGGTATCGTCATTACATAGGGCAGATAATTCTGTAGAATAAGATGATAATATAAGAGACATTCATATTTTAAAAACTGGGTAAAATTGTTTTTTATATCATAATTCTTTTTTTTTTTTTTTGCTTGTAATAATTGTGGATAGTGCCTCAGTATTCCCATGCAAGGAATGTCACATTTGCTTTTCTCAAGATTGGCCCAAGTCCAGTGCTACTTTGTAACCTTTTGCCATTACAACTACCCTTACCTTTTACCATTCTCTCTTGACTGGTTCAAAGCCCTCGAGAACTTACAAAGCCTAGAAAGGAAGCCCCTTAGACTTTTCTGAGCAAGGAAGAACCCTACTGTGTGTCCTGGCTTCCTGCCCTTCCTTTCTTGCCTCACAGTAGTGCTGCAGAGTCTTCTTCAATCACTGCTGGTCCAGGAGGCTTTGCTTAAGCACATCCCACTCAGCTCCACACCTTCCATGGCAAGCAACCTCAGCTCCAAATGTCACCACAATTAGTTACCAACCAGTTCAGAGTGCCAGTGGCAGTTCTCCTAGACCCTCCTGCATCAGAGGTGCTATGCCAGTGTTAACCAGACATTCGCTCATCCATCCATCATGAAACTAGCAATTTCCCCTCCTCTCCCAGGGGCAGCTTTTTACTCCCTGACACCAGACTCCAACTATTATCTTAAGAAGACTGTGGAAACATAAAGGCCTGTCTCTCCCTGTGAGGGTCAAAGGGTGAAGAGAGAAGAGGAGAGAATTCCTTCCACCCCTTACTAATGAGGCACCCACAGACTGGAAACTATTGTACTATAGCAGTGGAAAGCAAATTAAGTTTTCAGCCGGTCATACACATACATACATACTAGCTATTGACATCCCACTACCCAACTTTATAAAATTTCCAGTAAAGCATTAACACATTTTTTCCATTCATAAATATAAATTCACTGTTGGAATTTAGCAAATGGGGGAAATTAGAATAAACTTATGTAACTATAGATTCAATAAGATGAGAAGGCACAGGTTTAGTATGAACAAGATAAAAATGGAATTTTCCACTGGAACTGCTCTAAAGAGAATGTCACCAGACAGCAACAGAAATATGATTCATATGTAAGTTTATAAGTTCCTCATCCATAATTCTGAATAATTCATAATAATAATGGATCATCACAATTCATCTAAAAACAGAATCTTTTCTGCAAAGATTCTGTAAAGAGTTGGCATCAAAACCTGACCTGAACTGACATGTGACTATTTATGGCCTTTATTCCACTTAATATTAATATTTGTATTTTATAATAGAAATATTGGTATATTTGATTTCTAGGTGCTATCCCAGGCTATACTAAATATGTGTCATCATATATATGCTACATTTCCAAAAATCAAACAATTTTGAATTCTGCAGCCTGTCTGCCTCAAGTTTTGGGGAAAGGGATTATAATACTAGACTATCTTTGAGGAATTACCTCTCCCAGAAGGAATTAAGGCTAAGAAGACTCATTCCCTCAAGATCTTAAGCAGGGTATTTTGTTTGAACATTGGGTCTTTTCACAAGTCCTAACATTTAAACCAATAAATGCAAGTCTTTTTATCACTAAGATTTCTGCACTATAAAATTCATATCTCACCTTTAATTCCTTTTTCCTCTGGGGAGAATTGGGGGTCAGGTACTTTCAGGGATAGGAGAATGCTGGGAGCTTGAAAGTCAGGAATGGAGTCAGAGTTAAAGACATCACTTGATTTTTTTTTTAAGTTCAATAGTTATATTTTATGGTCATAAAATGGATGTGGATATCCCTACAGCAACCAAATGGTTATATCAAAATGTCATGAACCCCATGAGACCAAGAAGGAAATCTTTATAGCTACTAAAGGAGAAATTGCAGCTGCTTCCAAGGAGATAAATGGCATCCAGAAATCCGACCAATGAAACATCTTCGGCCCACGGGTCAGAACTGGAAACCCACAGGCCTGCTTCATTTAGCTGACATCGATCAAAAACATCGATCCTCACAGGCTTTATTTTGTTTTGTTTAATGTGAAAAGCATGCCACCTTTAA
The DNA here is from genome assembly GCF_014898055.3 of Talpa occidentalis. Taxonomy (NCBI): domain Eukaryota; kingdom Metazoa; phylum Chordata; class Mammalia; order Eulipotyphla; family Talpidae; genus Talpa; species Talpa occidentalis. The sequence goes on along the minus strand of NW_023601104.1, from coordinate 14,341,944 downwards.
AATACAGACATTTTCACATAAATACCTTGGTATTTTCTTCTCTTAAAAAATCTAAATATCTGACAATATTGGACCCACACGCAACATGGCACCAGTTGTCTAGTGCCGAGGATGGCCATGGGACTATTTTATTTATTTTTTTAATTTTATTTTTATATTCCCCATACAATTGCAACCCCCTTATTTTGACCCCAATCCCTCCTTTCTCCACCCCCGTAGTGTGTCTCTGGTTCACAGTTGTTTGTTGATTTTGATTTTTTTCTTTCACATAGTTATTCTTTTTCCTGGTCCCTTATTTAGGTTTTCTAGATTCCTGCTATGAGTGAGACCATCCAGTATTTTTCTTTTTCTTTCTGGCTTATTTACTGAGCATGATCCCTGCCATGGAACTATTTTAGATAGGAGTGACCTCTCCACATCACCACAGTCCCCATAGTTTCCTGGGAACTGGCTCCTGCCAGCATTTGGGAGTGAGGCACATGCTTTGTATCAGTCCTTCTACCATGCTTTGCACACATCAAGGATTCAGAGATGCACAGTGACACACTGGTGTTACACAATACTGTGGATGCTCTGGGAAAACCATCTTTCACTGAAGGGGGGTCTGGCAGCCTGGTTCCAAGCACACAATGGAGCAGTAATGACTAGTGAAAACGTTTCCAGAGACATCACAAAGAGCAGTACCAAGCAGAAATGAGAAATCAATGAAAATTTCTGCACAAGTGAAATTGCCATGATGGGGAGTAGGGAATGCAGATACTCTTAGCTGAAAAGAACCTTAAGGAACAACTAATATAATTATTTTCACTAATGAGCAATTTGTTACTTTTCTCCCAGGGAGACAGAAACATCCCCAATATTTATTGTACCTACTGAGAATAGGCCATTTACATATGCTGCCTCATTTACTCTTTACAACATCCCTGGGAGGCAGGTATTATTATGTTGATTTTAGAAGTAAAGGAACTGAACCCCAGAGATTTTAAGGAACTTACTAAGGACACTAGCTTGTAATTGTTACAACCAAGATACATATTCAGGTTTTTATGATCTTAAAATTAATTTCACTTTTCATTATAACACTTATACCAAAAGCAAATGTGTATCTCTGTCCACCAAGAAAGTAATCACTCAAATAATTCTGACATCTACTATTTTCTCTCCCTCTTAATAAAAAATACCCTCAGGATCTAATAGGGGTCAGTCATACTTTAGTGTGAATTGAGTCATTCTGGAATCTTAATGGAACTTGAAAGATTTTTCAACCAAAAAAAAATCCTTTAGGAAAGAGGGCATTCCCCGGTGTCACTGAAGTCTCAATGATTTTTTTAACCCAGAGCCCTCCTTAAACTTGTGATTATGATCTGGGAGCCATGCTCAGGGGCTGGGTTTCAGTTTTCTCTGTCCAGCCCTAACCACAATCACAACCTCTTCTCCATCTGGGGAAGGAGAAAGCACTGAATTTTTTAGGCACGAGTCTCTGGCCTGCAGGTACCTACCGCATGGTCTTGGAAAACTCAATTATTAATGTGAGTAAATGAACATCATTTTCTTGTGATTAGATTTCACTTTAATTTAAATTTTGTTAAAGCCACAAGGGAGCAAAGAAGCAGTCTCGTGAAATAAACTAGTCAGTCTCAGTTTTATTTTTCATGTTGGCATGCCAGGATTATTGGCAAATCTTATCAGTCAGGCAGCAAATTACCAAGGACTACATTAAAAATGTGTATAGTCATTTTCATTTTTGAAAGATTCAAGACTATAAATAATTAAATGCATTAGACATCTGTTATTTATGAGCTGAAATGACAGTTTTAATTTAGTTCTTCATCTAGCTAGGCTTGACGTATAGTGACTCTAAAGGAAAACACAGGAAGTATCTAAAAATGACATCTTACAGCGCCTGCAGTAGCAGTGACCAGAGGTGCAACTCAAAGCCTGGTTAGTTGCACTTCCCTTCAAGGCCTGTCAAGACACAGTCTCCATCCATGACCTTGTGGTGTCTATCCTCGGGAATTCTGACTGGCTGACAGAACAGGCTGTATCTGCTTGTTTCACAGTGTAAATCAGGCAGCTTAGTCGGAGCTGTGAACATGCTCCCAATTCATTATAATTGTGAAACTAAGTCACTACACCACATCTACAGCACACTTCAGGAGCATGCCGAGAACTCAAAGCACCTATTTGGGTTTCCCAAAGATGTGCAAAACTCATGGATTCTGGAAAGGAAGAGACAAGAAACAGATGCAGGGGGTGTGATGTTAATAATTAAGGATGTTAATAATTAAGGTGCACTGCAGTCACTAACTAAAGTGAGAAAGTGAGAGAATCATTTTTGGAAATGTAGGCTCCCTAAAACACAGTCCCACAAACCCACACACATCAGCACATGCCCTGTGACAAGATTTTGGATTTCTGGCTAAGAGGAAACAGAGTTTTCTTCAGTTTGGAGCATTTGAAAGCTACAGCGAATCCTAGGGTGACCTTGGCCTTAGGTGATGGAGAATCACCTTAGCCTTTGTCAGAGCTCCTGAAAGTATGGCAGGTCACATTACCTGTCCTGGGCCAGCTAGGATATGCACCATTTGATTGAGCTTGTCAAGCATTGAAGATTACTGCAGTACTCAATGTTTGCTGATTCCAGTCAGGTAACTGAGTGGTTGGTTTGTAGTTTTTTATCTTAAACAATGGAGAATTGTATCTATGGTGTGTGTTTTTTATGTATGCAGTGCTTAAAGCATTAAGACTCCTAAAGTAAACTGACTAGAACAGAATTAGGTGAATGTTGACCCCCTTAGAATTGTTTACCAGGTTAATGTGGACATACATTTCAGGATCATTTGCAATTACTTCTTTTTGGGGGAAGGAGGACCAATGTGCTGGGGTTTTTTCCAATGTGTAAAATATAAGTCAGAAAACAAATCAGTATATTCCAGCAGAAATGATGCACATAAGGTAATAACCCCTGGATCCCAACTCCTGCATCTATCCAAACTCCCAGTCAGGGCCATTTTGCCCTTTCTCATAGCTGAAGAAATGGAAGAACTTCTGGGGCTCAGGGACTCACTTTTGTTGAGCCCAGAGGTGTTCCTGCCCTGACCCTGTATCCCAGATCCAGAACCGGATTCCTTGATTTCCTTCTTACAATAAAAGTCAGCCTTACCAACCAGTATCCATGCGGTCCTCAGAATTCCCAAATCTTTGCCTTCATCTCCCCTCATCTTGCTTGACCTTCTGTACTAGTCGCCCACTAACTAGTGTTCTATCCCTTTAGCCTACCGCCAACAATGAGGCCAGACTCCAGATGCAGCCATGCGGAATGCCTGCCAGGATCTTCCTGAGGCTCCCTAGGCCCAGCCAGGACAGTTATTGGTCACCTCTGATGAAATTCCCCCTTCACTTGCCCCAAAGGACTGGGTTTCTCAGGCTCCAAGGCTGGCCTATTCTCATAATGGCATCCCTTATCTGACAGCTAGGTATTTAGGCTTCTCTGAGTAATTTTTCCTCTGCTCCATCCAAGAAGCCTGACTGACAGCTTTTCTGGGATTTCTGACTTCCCCAGCTGCTAATCCTGCTCCTCACCCAGCTCTGTATTCCCCTGTTCCAATTAATCTAGGCAGGAGCTGATTCGGCTTGTAATGTGAGGTTAATTACAGAAATGATAACATTTCTAAATAAGAATGAGCTCAACTTCAAAAATCTAAATTAAAATAAAACCAGGGCCTCCCCGGTGGCGCAGCGGTTGAGCGCTGGGTTGCGAAGCTGCCCGCAGCCTCTGCAGCACCGGTTCGATTCCCGGCTGCTCCCCGGCCACCAGAGGAGGGTCCCACATGGTGTGCAGACCTCTCCTGCTGCCCGCTGCTCCCCTCAGCAGTGTACTTCGGTCCTTCTGCCTGCTCTGCTCCCTGCTCTGGCTCTGGTGAATTCTCTCACCCTCCCGCGCTTCTGACTGTACCCAGTGCATGTATAAACGAAACAAACGAACAAATAAATAAATAAATAAAACATGCCTCTATAAAAGAAAAAAAAATTTTAAAAAAAAAAAAAAAAAAAAAAAAAAAAAAAAAAAAAAAAACCAGAAGGAAATCATTTTGGGTTACAAGACACAACGACAACTCCTGATGCGTGTAAGCATTTTCCAGCCAGCAGAACTCACCCTGGTCAGTACAGCCAGCCTGAGCAGTCACAAAGGGCCTTGCCTTCAGAAGGACCCCGTCCTGGGTTAATGCACTTCTCTTTCTGCCTAGAGAGGCTTCATTTTATCTTCGAACTTGTGTTTCACAAGTGAAGCCCAATGGGACAAGGGAACTGCACGCACATTCCCTACCATTCCCTGCTGCCCCACAAGCACAGCACTCCAATACACCAGCCATGCCACAGTAAAACTCAAAGTGACAGAGCCTCCCCTGGTGGTGCAGGCAGTTGAGCACTGCTCTGTGAAGCTGTCCGCAGCCTCTGCAGCACCAGTTCAATCCCGGCCAACCGGTGAGGGTCCCACATGGCGAGCAGACCTCTCCTGGCTCGCCTGCTGCTCCCCTCAGCAGTGTACTTTGGTTGATATGCCTGTTCTGTTCCCCCACTCTGTCTCTGGTGAATCCTTTCACCCTCCCACACATCTGGCCTGTACCCCAGTTCCTGTATAAAATAAATAAATCTTTAAAAAAAAAAACTCAAAGTGACTATAAGGTACATGTTACATCTACAACTGACTAAACAGGGGGTACTGACATCCCCAAAGGCCCACCACTTCTGTTCAATCAAACCAGAGCTTGCTTCCACCATGGGGACTCCCCAGCCCTCTTTGTTCTCAGGATGTTGTCTTGGTACCCAAATTTCCTGCTGGTCAAGCTGAAATGTAGAGTCAGGCAGGGGGCCTCTCACCAGGACAAAAGTGTTGGTATTACAATAGCTGCTGAAAACAGCAGGCAGACATTATGGTCAGATTAGCATAACCAGCTAGACTACCACCAGGTTGACAGGAAGTCAAGCATAAGCAGGGACTAGAGATATACTGTTTTAATCAGAAGAACCAATGTAGCCCCAGGCAACAGCCCCTTTTTACTCCCCATTAGTTTGTGCCAGACTATTGTGCATTCCCAATACACATCGTGACCACTCACATTCCTCCACATATCGAACACCGACTTGCCCACCTTCCCTGAATCTGACACCCAATAAATGTGAGATTGGACCCGAAAATCCAATGCTGGAGGGGCTGCATCTCCAGACCCTCTAGATCTCTCTCTCTCTCTACTGGGACTTTGAGTTGTCTTTCCTCCATCCCGCACCACTCCCAACACTGCCACACTGCAAGGTGACACCACTACAGAAAGAATGTAATGGTGTCCAGAGAATCAAGAATACCTGGGGACCCTATCACACATTCTGCTTTCCTTTTTTACTTATTTGGTTTCCTACCAATTATGTCCAACCATTTCCAGTGAAAATGATGATACAAAAGAAAAGGGAAATTGAGGGCACCCACCATTCCCTCCCCTACTCCTCAATAAAGCAAAGGTTTGGAAGGACGTGCGCACATCAAGAAGTGAAATGAGTACAGTTGTGTTTGTTTTGTGTGTGGTTCCCAGTTCTGACCAGAAAAAAAAATACATATGCATGCATTTTGCTTAAAATACAAATTGCGTCATTTCAGGGAATCTATATATGAGTTAAATGTTCATATTTGATGGCCAACAGGCATATGAAAAAATGTTCAATATCACTTGTCATCAGGGAAATGCAAATCAAAACTACCATGAGATACCATCTTACACCAGTGAGAATGGCACATATTAAAAAAACTAGCAACAACAAATGTTGGCGAGGGTGTGGAGAAAAAGAAACTCTCCTGCACTGTTGGTGGGAGTGCAAACTGGTCCAACCACTATGGAGAGCTGTGTGGAGATTTCTGGACCTACTAAACATAGAGCTTCCATATGATCCAGCAATTCCACTCCTAGGTATTTACCCAAAGGACACAGAAACATCAATTCCAAAGAGCACCTGCACCCCTATGTTCATAGCAGCACTGTTTACAATAGCTAAGCTTTGGAAACAGCCCAAATGCCCAAAAATAGATGACTGGATCAAGAAGATGTGGTACATATATACCATGGAATATTACTCAGCATTCAAAAAAGATAAACACATGCAATTTGCAGCAACATGGATGGCGCTGGAAGGGATCATGCTCAGCGAAATAAGCCAGAAAGAAAAAGAAAAATACCGGATGGTCTCACTCATAGCAGGAATCTAGAAAACTTAAATAAGGGACCAGGAAAATGAATAACTATAAGAAAGTGAAAATCAAAATCAACAATAAACTATGAACCAGAGACACTCTATGGGGGGGGGCGGGGAGGGGAGGGATTGGGGTCAAAATAAGGGGGCTGCAATTGTATGGGGAATATAAAAATAAAATTTATTTAAAAATAAATAAATAAAATAAAATAAAATAAATGTTCATATATTTGCATTTAAAACTGGCTTTGTATAATATAAAGTTAAACAGTAAAATTCATGCTAATAATCTAAAATTTCTCTTTGTCTTTTAATTAGAAAGACATTAAATAGCAAATAAAGATGACCATGGCAAATGTGAGAGAGACCTGGGATAAAGAAAAAAGTTGTGTATTTTAGTACTCTAGCTGGATCGGTTCCATTTTGTAATAAAAACTCCCCTAGACCAAAATTTAGGATTAAGTAGAATTGAAACTCTAACCACCCTTTGTTCTGTCTTCCCCCGCTCACCTCCTTGTGATTGACCTTCAACTTGCAACTAATGCATTTCTCTCCAACCACATTCCCAGAAACTTGGGAAACTTGGAAAACTGATTGTATTACATCCCTAACAAACATTTTCTGTGCTTCTTTGAGGCTGATGGTAACATAAAAAACAAACACCTGCTGATTGTTGCCAGGCAATGACCCAAAGGAGACACTCACTGCAGAGAAAGCCAAAGACCTTGACTCACGATGTCTAACTTGCCCTGTATTAAATCAGCCTTGGAAACAAATTCCCCCACTTCCATTTGGTGGAAGCCTTGACTATAGTCCTCTGTGAAAAGATTTTCTTATAGTTCAGAGTTTGCTTTCTGGGTGGCCAGCAAAAGACCTAGTCTGGTCACTTTTAGTACTTTTCATATCACTTTTTTCTGCATTTTTAACAGGGACCCCACATTTTCATTCTGCTCTAGACCTAGTCAGGAGCAGACTAGTTGGGCAGGCAGACACTAACCAACTCTTGAAGGCCCCTCAGTCCCAGAATGTTTCCAACTCTGACCTTGAGTTTCAGCTCCGCAGTCTAATGTGGGTTTGAGTCTCCTATGGCGGACTCCAGTGTAGCACAATTTTGGCTCCTGCCAAAACCCTCAGCTGCCGACCCCGAGGCCTGCGCCACACCACCTCTCCATCTCCGGCTCACCCTCTTCACACCAATCTTCTGCATTGTCTAACTTGCCAAACTTGCTACATTGCCCTGCCTCCCAACAGCTGTTGTCTTTCCAGGTCTTCTAAGCAGCAGGGCCAGTTCTTGGCCACCAGACCCCTTGCTGGTTCAATTCCTATTTTGGTCTTTCTGTCACCAGGCATCTAGCACTTCACCACTTCCCCTCCTGCATGTGATCACAGTGTGGGGATCAGAGCGGGGTGGGCAGTGTTGACTGGAGCCAGTTTCCATGTGGGAGGTGAAAGGGGGCATTGGGGGCGCCCTGCCCAGTGAGAGAAGCCTCACAAGTCCATCAAATGTTACTTGGCTTTGGAACCAAAATCCAATCATCCAAAGACAGTTCACATCAGAGGTTGGCTGCCTCTGATGCAATGAATCCAATGGATTCCATCCATTGGAATCACCTGAGGAGATTTTAATACACACAGGCTCCTGCCCAAAGTTCTAATTGAATTGGTCTGGGGTCAGGCTCAACACGTATTTTTTTACACCTTTCTAAAGGTTTGTAATGCACATCCAATGCATCCAGCCATAACATAAAAAACTTAGCTGAGCCAAAGGAGCAAAGCTAAGAATAGAAGACAGAGGGGCCTCCCTGGTGGCGCAGCGGTTGAGCGCTGGGCTGCAAAGCTGCCCGCAGCTTCTGCAGCGCAGGTTCGATCCCCAGCCACCGGCGAGGGTCCCATATGGCGAGCAGATCTCTCCTGCCGCCCGCTGCTCCCCTCAGCAGTGTCCTTTGTCAGTGTGCCTGTTCTGCTCCCCACTCTGGCTCTGGTGAATTCTCTCACCCTCCCATGCTTCTGACTGTACCCAGTGCTTGTATAAATAAATAAATGAATCTTAAAAAATAAAAAATAAAAAAATAGAAGACAGAATCAACAGTTACCTCGAGATCACTGCTTGGTCCCAGCTCTCTTGTGGCTCTGGGCAAACCACTTATGTCACTGAACCTCACTTTCTACCTGTGCAAAGCAGAAGTAATTTTATAAAATCCTGTTACTGATGCTATAAAAGTAGAACACTAAAACATTCCTCGCATTTTGGGTCATGATTTACAATTCCCAGCATTATTTTAGCTATCAAACCCTGAGATTATCCAGGCACACTGGGTCTACAAAGTGAATGTTTGTGCTCCCCAAAAACTCATCTATTGAAACCTAACCCCCAACATGCTGGTAAATGCAAAAGGGATCTTTTAAAGGTGATTGGGTCATAAGGACACCACCCTTATAAAAAAGATTCCAGGAAGTTGTCTTGCCCCTCCAATCATATGAGGTTATAACAAAAAAGACCACTATCTAGGACTAGCTCTCACCCCACGCCTTAAATTTGGACTGCCAGCTTCCAGAACTGTGAGAAATAATTTCTGTTGCTTATAAAGCCTCCCTGTCTATGATATTCTGTTCCAGCAGACAGACCAGAGCAAGGCAGTCGGGGAGGCGGGACATGTATTGACAAGCATGGACCACCTGGTTAGTGTCCTGAGGACACCTGGCGGGGACCTTTGCTCCATCTCTGAAAACTTCTCCACTGACACTTATTTTGATAAATGAGTATGCTAGTAAGACACAAACTCAAAATTCATCAGTAACACTCTCAATTATTCCCGGTACTGTTTTTTTTTTTTAATTTATTTCCTTATTCATAGAGAGATTGCTATTAAAACATTATGATGGGTGTAGGGTAAGGAAAAAATGTCAGGCTTTTCTGCCCTCCCGCCATCAGGATAGATGATGGATCCTTGCGGTCCTGAATGCGTGCTGAAGGTGGGCACCTGGAATAGGGCATGGGCATAGGTAGATGGGATTCACCTGGGCTGAGACTGGGCTTTTAAGGGCAGCATCATGGGGACGCCAGTAGAAGCCAAAAGAGAAGCTGAGACAGGAGCAGAGAAGCCGAGACAGGAGCAGCAGAAACTGAGAGAGAAGCAGAGAGGCAGAGAGCCCAGATAGAGTGAAAACTTGCTGGGGGCTGGGAGCACTGCCAGCCTCCCGGCCCCCCAGCACCCCTGCCTGCTGTGTACTGGGTAAATTCCAATAAAAACCTGCAAAAAACCACTGAGAACTCTGACTCCTACTTTACCCAGTCTGCTGGATCATAGAAAACCTGCTCAGTGGCCCGTTCCTGACCCTACAACGGGCCTCCCCGGTGGCGCAGCAGGTTGAGCGCCGCGCTGTGAAGCTGTCTGCAGTGTCTGCAGTGTGGGTTCGATCCCGGCCGGCTGGCGATAATCCCACAAGTTGCATCAGACCTCTCCTGTCGCGCCTGCTGCTCCTCAGCAGTGTACTTCAGTCAGTCTGCCTGTTCTGCTCCCCTCTCTGTCTCTGGTGAATCCTCTCACCCTCCCGCGCCTCTGGCCTGTACCCCAGCTCTTATATAAAAATAAATAAATCTTTTAAAATAAATAAAACATTATGACTGCTTAATGAACTGCCCCATTCTGTTCTTTAAAACACCTTGGTCAAGGGCTTTAAGGAATCTGAGTAGAAAAGCGCGTCATCTTCTATCTTGTTGCTAGCTTCTCACTATTTCTCCCTTTCTTTCCTTTCCTCCCTGCAGCTCCCCTACTCTTTTCTGGCTTCAGCTTTCTTTGCCTCCTCTTTCCACTTCTCTCAGAGACTCACCTTAGAAGGGCCTTTTCTCATGGTATCTAGTCCAATTATTTGGCTGATTACACTACTAAGCAGCTCTGCTGAAATGACAGTCAGCCATCTCTGGACTTAATCCTACAGTCCAGTGCATCCTCCTCAGAGTCATGAGGAGCCTTAGACTATACAACGCAAAATTTTCACTGCTGTTCTTGTTACCTGAGCTCCCCTTCCTTCCTTGATGATAATTGGTTTCCAGCCTGCCTCAAAGTTGATTGCAGTGGAATCAGCTGGTAGAGCCTGGCGACTGTAAACAATGGCAGAGAACAAGTCTGGGGCAACTTGGGCTTGATAGGCAATTTATGGGATATGGAAGGACACTTTACTCTCAGAAGCTGGCAGCCCTGGTCAGCCCAGACTGTCCTTAGGGCAAGAATCAAAGATTGATTCTTCCTGTTTACACCTGCAGTAGAAAATACAAAATGTTATCAGAAAAGGCCACAAGAAGGATTTTTGTTTTCTTGCTATGCCTTTTTCCTAGTTTATAAACACACATATACATGCACACTCTACATCTATCTCTTAATTTTCCTTCTCAGTTTCCTCTATTCCTTTTCCTTCCCAGCTTTCTTTCTTTACACATAAGCACTGAGTTTAATAAAACCTAAGGATATTCATCTTCATTAAGTAACTGGTGAGACACCTAAAAGACAATTAATTGTGATCACTGGGGAAAATAAAACACTTTATCAGAATCCACTTTGGGTTTTTTTTCTTAATAAACATTACTTTTAGAGCAGTTTTACCTTCTCAGCTAAACTGAGAGAAAGATACAGTTTCTACATAGCCCCTGTTCCCATATTTGCACACACTGTCCCCACCTCATTGAGCTAAGCTCCAAGCTGGCAAATGCAGAGGAGGAGCATGACCTAGAGGAGACCTCCAATAAAAATTTAAAATCTCACTTATCTGAAAAAGAAAAGAAACCTCATCATAATCCTCCATGTATGGACTGTCCTGTAACTATCCAGTGAACTTCAAACAAGTTTACTATTCTTTGCCCTTAACCCACTCCTCAGCCAGTAAAATTTTTTTTAAATAATGAATTTTATTTTTATATTCCCCATTCAATTGCAACCCCCCCATTCTGACCCCAATCCCTCCCTTCCTGCCCCCCACCCCCAAAAAGTGTCTCTGGTTCATAGTTTTTTGTTGATTTTGATTTTCACTTTCTTATTTATTTTCCTGGTCCCTTATTTAAGTTTTCTAGATTCCTGCTATGAGTGAGACCATCCGGTATTTTTCTTTTTCTTTCTGGCTTATTTCGCTGAGCATGATCCCTTCCAGCACCATCCATGTTGCTGCAAATTGCATGTGTTTATCTTTTTCGAATTCAGCCAGTAAAATTTAACTCCTTTGTTCTCCCCTGAAACCCTATTAGCCCCTCCCCTAACTAGGCAGGATGGCAACTTTGAGTTTTTCTCTTGCCTCTTTGCTCATCAACCTGCAATAAACTTTTTCTGCTCTCAAAACTGGCATCATGAGATAGCAGTCCTTTGCTCAATAACAGCTTAATAGTTCATTTCTTTTAGTCCTGAATAATATTTCATTACCTATATGTACACAAGTTTATTCATTCACCTACTGGAAGACATGTCAGTTGCTTCCAAGTTTTGGCCATTATGAAAAAACTACGATAAGCATCCATGTGCAGGTTTCTATGTGGACATAAATTTTTTATATATTATTTAATTCATTTGCTAATATTTTGTTGAGGATTTTTGCAGAAATTCCTTGCCTATATGCCAACAATGAACAGTAGAATTCACGATAGGTACTGGTCTGCAGTTTTCTCTTCTTGTAATGTCTTTGTCTGATTTTGACATCAGGGAAATGCTAGCTTCAGAATAATAACTCAGGAAATATTCCTCTGCTTTGAGCTCCTGAAACAGGAGCTGGTATAAAATTCTTCCATAAATTCATCAGTGAACGCTTTTGGGCTTGGTACTTTCTATTTTTGAAGATTATTAATTATTGATTCATTTACATTAAAATATATAGGCATATTTAGATTTTCTAGTAGTTCTTGTGGAGTTATGACTGTGCCTTTAATAATCATGTTACTAAATCTGCAGACAAAGTTGTCTCATTTCTTTATTATCCTCTTTGTGTCTATGGCATCTGTAGTGGTGTCCCCTTTTCATCGCTGATATTAGCAATTGTGTCTTTTTTTTTTTTTTTTTTTTTTTAGTTAGGCTAAAGTTTTATCAATTCTATTGATTTTACCAAAGAAATAGTTTCTGGCTTTGTTTTTTCTATTAATTTCCTGTTTCAATTTCATTGATTTCTGGCTTACATTTGTTATTTCCCTTCTTCTTCTTTAGATTTAATCAATCTTATTTTTCCAGTTCCCTAAGATAGAAACTTAGATGATTGATTTTTAGATCTTTCTCTTTTCTATATCATATATATTCAATACTATCCATTTTCCTCTAAGCACTACTTTCACATTTTTTGAAATGCTGTGTTTTCATTTATTTCAAAATATATTTAATTTTTCTTGAGATTTCTTCTTTGTTCTATGTGTTACTTGTAAGTGTGTTATTTAATCTTCAAGTATCTGGAATTTTCCAGTTATCTTTTTTTTTTTTTTTTGTACTTCTAGGTTAATGCCATTGTGTCTAAGAACATACATTGTGTAGTCTCTCTTTTGTAAAGATATTTTTATGGCACAGAATGCAGTCAATTTTGCTCAAGGTAAACTTGAGAAGAATGTGTATTCTGCTATTATTGGAAGAAGTATTCTACAGATGTTAGTAATATCCAGTTGATAGATGATATTACTGAGTTCATCTATGTCCTTACTGATTTTCTGCTTGCTGGATTTATTTCTGATAGAGCAGTGTTGAAGTCTCCAACTTTCAATTGCTGATTTATCTGTCCTGTTTCTTTTCAAAGTCCTATCAGTTTCTCCCTCACATCTGTTGACTCTTTTTCATTTGGTGCATATACATTATTACAACTTCTTGGAGAACTGACCCTTTGTCATTATGTAATGTGCCCCTCTTTCCTTGCTCTGAAGTCCGTTCGAACAAGTAAGACCCTCCATTTTCAGTGTCATTGAAGTAGGAACTTGCGGAGGCCCCTAATTATGAAGAACTCCCAAGGCATGTGCACACACTCTATGGTGTGGTACAATGAGCCAACTTCATTTTGCAAACCATAGAGTGTTGTAAGGAATTAGTACACATGGATCAACCTGAGTCTGTTTACCAATCCAGTCTATTCTTATCTGAGTGGCTAGAACAAGGACTTGAGCTTCCTTCAAACTCTCCCCCTCTTACTCTATGATACATGAGGTCAATCCCTCATGACATGATCTTTTTCTTCCTGCTAAGAACACAAGTTTACCTGGGGTGGGTGATGTGCTCCATCTAGCACAAAAAGCTCTGGACATTCAACTTTTTTTGGAGACATCATATGAGTGGACAAGTATGGACTTTGGGGTCACAGGCCTCAGTTTTCTCATCTGTAAAGTAAGAGAGGAAGTTCTTCATAGTTTGTTATGAAGATTAAGTGAGGTACAGTATATAAAATATCTAACATGGGAACTTAGCAAATGTTCAGAAAATGATAGGGAAGTGTCTCCCCAGAACTGGTCATCTATTACAAAGGGAAAAACAGTAACTTAACAGTAGAAAACCATGAATGATATTACCTCAACATTAATATCACTAATAATGAGACAATCTGAGGTCAAGTGCATCCCAATGTGATGCATTTCTATTACATTCCTGCCAAATATATATAATTGAATCTAATTAAGAAAAAAATATCAGGCAAATCCAAGTGAAGTGACAGTCTACAAAATAACTGGCCTATACTCTTCAAAAATGTCAGTGTCATTAAAGACAATAATACTGAAGGACTATCCAAGATTATAGGACTAAAGAGACATAACTAAATGCAGTGCATGATCTTGTGTTGAATCCAGTACAACAGAAAACAATAGCTATGAAAGATATTATCAGGACAAATGGTGAAATTTTAATATGAGATATATGTTAGAATATATGTTAGAGTTAAATTTTGTGAATCTGATCACTATGTTGTGGCTATATAAAAGAATATCTTTCATTCTGAAGTATTTATTGGCAAAGGTGCATCATGTCTGCATCTTACCATCAAATGGCTCAGAAAAAAAAAATCATTTTTAACAGATCGGTGAATTGAGGGAAAAAAGCCAAAATACTAACAAATGGATCAGGGTAAAGTATATACAGAAGTCCTTTGTGCAACTTTCTGTTTTGTGTGTTGCAGCTTTTCCGTATGTTTTAATTTATTTCAAAATAAAATGGGAATTAGTTCTAATTGGGAAAAGAAATCAAGGTATACTGCCACATTCTCAAAAAGGAAGAGGATCTCTTGGGGAAGGACTTTCTAATCTCGGTGTAACACTATTTTCAGTCACACCGTATCTGAGCAGTTCCACCCAAAGCAATGTTCTGGAATTTGTGCTGGCAAACCATTTCCTTATGGAGCAGTGGCTCTCCAGAATATGCACACACACACACAAGATGCATACACACATCTTGGCACACACTGTGCCAACACATACATATACAACACTGCACAGACACACACACACAGATCACAAACAAGCATACTATATGCACACTATGTGCACACAGAGATGCAAATACACAAACATACACTGAGATACACACATTCAAGCACATAAACATTCAGGGACAAACTATAATTGGCAATGGAATTTCAAGCTATGTCTTCTTAAATTCCAATATATCCATTGTATCTCTAACCTAGAGCCTTATATTATCACCTAACTGGTCTACTGTTTTCACTCTTTTCTTCCTCCAGTTTATCTCTTCTACATTCTTCTTTCTAGTATCAGTAAAAAATAAATATGGTCATGTCATTCATTTGTTTAAAAAGCTTCAACACTTCCCAATCGTTAAACTAATTCCTTCTCTTACTTTCCTCAGAGCATCTGCAATGTGAGGCAGCTGTGTGCAGATTTCTCCTGAAAGATGGGAGGTAATTGGAGGGACATTACATTGCACGGCAGCAAATCATTCAAAATTGAAAAAGATTACCATTTATTTTTCTTGAAGCAGAGTAATTTGACTTTTTTTTTCCTTAACCAAAACTACCTTGGAACATCCTAAAGATAACTGATTCAGAGTTTGTCCTTTCTGCAGTGATTCGTCACCCCGACTGTGCACTGAAATGCCATAGGGAGCTGGAACCACACCTCAAACCAGGTGTGGAATCAGAATGTCAAGAGATATGTCTCCTCCCACATCCCTACACCCAAAAGCAAGAAAAACAACATAAAGATGCATCCTCCTTTAGAGCAAGTGCCCAGGTCATGGTGGTTTCATTTATACACTCTGTGGTCCATCAGCATCTCAAGAACCAATGCTCTATGCTATCTTTTTTGTCAGACACCAAGCTAGACCCTAAGGAACTTACAGTGTCCTCAACAGGTCATATTATTCAGCAATCAAAAAAGATAAACACATGCAATTTGCAGCAACATGGATGGCGCTGGAAGGGATCATGCTCAGTGAAATAAGCCAGAAAGAAAAAGAAAAATACCGGATGGTCTCACTCATAGCAGGAATCTAGAAAACTTAAATAAGGGACCAGGAAAAAGAATAACTATAAGAAAGTAAAAATCAAAATCAACAAACAACTATGAACCAGAGACACTCTATGGGGCATGGGGGGCGGGAGGGGGAGGGATTGGGGTCAAAATAAGGGGGTTGCATTTGTACGGGGAATATAAAAATAAAATTTATTTTTAAAAAAAAGTTACTCTTTTTTGTAACACATGTAGATTGGGCATTTTATATATTTTACCTTATTAAACAGATCATAGTGAGAACTGGTATTATTAAATCAGATCATTAAATAATAATTACAGATGATTATAATAGGCATTGTCATCTCCATGTTATGGATGATGAAACTGAGGGTCTAGGGAATAACTGATGAGCATCAGGTCACATTCACACTTTAGTAAGTGATGTTGCCCAAATCTGAACTCCCATCCTTCTCACTTCCAAGTCCTTGATATTTCTACTACATCCTCCCACAATGTCTCATTAGACTCAAGTAAGAAAAAATCTTTGACATTTCTTTTGCTATAAAATTCCTAATTATTTCAAACCATTCATGAGTTCTGGTTGCAGCTTATATATTTCCTTAGAATTCACATCAGAAATAATCTTTGAGGGCCTCCCCCGTGGTGCAGCGGTTGAGCGCTGGGTTGCGAAGCTGCCCGCAGTCTCTGCAGCGCCAGTTCGATCCCCGCTGCTCCCCGGCCACCGGAGGAGGGTCCCACATGGCGCGCAGACCTCTCCTGCTGCCCGCTGCTCCCCTCAGCAGTGTACTTCGGTCCTTCTGCCTGCTCTGCTCCCTGCTCTGGCTCTGGTGAATTCTCTCACCCTCCCGCGCTTCTGACTGTACCCAGTGCTTGTATGTATAAATAAATAAATTAATAAATAAAAATAAAAAATAAATAAAATTTAAAAAAAAAAAAAGAAATAATCTTTGATAGTTCACTATTATAGATAACCCTGGTCCCCAAGGATGAGTGTCACAATGCATCATTCCCGTCCAAACTTGCATTTCACATGACTGAGCAAAGGAGTATGGGACTGATTGCTTCTGAATGTCCAAATGAATACATCTCAAATAGCAGATGAGGAGTACATCCTAAAAAGTTCAGAACCATGTGGAAATTTATGAGATCTCACATAGAACTTCCATGTGCTCCAAGTCTTAACTGTGAGTGGCAGAATAAGTAAGCTCTGCTTGATTGTGGAGGTAACTTGTTAACATTGGAAGCTTTGGATAAAGATGTTATTTCTTGAGGTTTGTTCACAGTAAAATGTGGCAAATAAATAACTGGTAGTTTGTTGTATTAGATGGAATATCTAAGGTATTTACCATAATATATAGTTAAAACACTGTATCTGTAATTATAATAGATTTTATTTTTTTTAAAGATTTTATTTATTTATACAAGAACCAGGTACAGGCCAGATGCATGGGAGGGTGAGAGGATTCACCAGAGACAAAGTGGGGAAAAGAACAGGCAGACTGACGAAATACACTGCTGAGGGGAGCAGCGGGCAAGACAGGAAAGGTCTGTCGCACCATGTGGGACCCTCGCCGGCCAGCAGGGATCAAACCCACCCTGCAGAGGCTGCGGGCAGCTTCACAGTGTGGCGCTCAACCGCCTGCGCCACCAGGGAGGCCCTATATTAGATTTTATAATTACACTTTCATGAGTTCTCTCCCTTGCTCAGAAAGGAAATTTCACACAGTGAGTCTGAGATGATGGCATTAAAGTTTGGGATCATAGGGCCTCCCTGGTGGCGCAGGTGGTTGAGCACAGCGCAGTGAAGCTGTGGGCAGCCTCTGTAGTGCTGGGTCGAGCCCCACAGGCTGGTGAGATACCCACATGGTGTGGCAGACTTCTGTCTCACCCACTGCTCTCCTCAGCAGTGTATTTCAGTCAGTCTGCCTGTTCTGTTCCCCGCCCTGTCTCTAGTGAATTCTCTCACCCTCCTGCACATCTGACCTGTACCCCGGCTCTTATATAAATAAATCTTAAAAAAAAAAGTTTGGGATCATAATGGAAGATTGAATATTTTTTTTCTCAGATAAGCATGTGTATGTTCTTCTTTCAAGAACCATTTGAAGAGTTAATCTGGAAAACATTTGGGATTGGTCCCTGGGAGCTTCCAGGGATTAAGGAGGCTGAAGCCCCATTCATTGCAAGGTTTGTTAGTACAGTCACCTTCAATAACTCCTACGTTCCACACGTTTCCTCTGCTCTCTTTTGTATCACCTAACTCCTAAATGCTTATTTTATGTTCTCTCAGGCTTCTGGATGTAACTCCACTCAGCACTTACTATTTACTCTTAATCTTTATATGCAATACCTTAGACAATGTCTCTAGGTTTTTTGGATTATTTTTATTTTATGACAAAGACCCTTCTCATAATGAATATATGAAATGTACCTACGACTGTGTCTGACATAGGGCTCTAAACTACCAACGTAATAAACTACCACAATGCTGGTACTGATGTGGCTGGACCTGTGATGGCTGGCTGATATTTATTGAGGATTAACTCTGTGCCAGGCACTGTTAGCTAAAGGTTTTTTGGTTGGGGTCAGATTATCCAGAATCAATGCACTTATGGGGACATTTTTAAGCCATTGCATTGGTATTCAAATTGATGGTCTAGGTGCTTTCTCCCTCACAGAAACAGATGCTTGATGAAGTACAAGATGCTGAGATGATCCCATGAAGAAAGTATTTTGAAAAAATTCTTGCAATCTCATCATTCTCAACAGCCTCACACATAAAATTTGATAGCTGACCATTTAACACACCCAACCAGAAACAAATCATCATCTTTAAGCATCACTGATAGGCCATCCGCTAAGCAGATGTGTGAGGGTTTGTGTTGTAATTACCTACAGGTGAGCTGCCAGCAGTTATTGCCCCAGAAAATGTTTTCAAGCACTAAGGAGTATTTTATATCTAGTGTCAATATGCCAGTAATCAAAGGTAGTTTAGCAGCAATATTAGGTATCTAACTATCTATAATAATGTTTTTGATGCCCTCAGTGTCAAACTAGTGTTCTTCCTAAGACTCTTAAATCCTAATACTCTTAAATCCTTTCGCTGTTCATTTCTGGTTACAGCTGTCTTTCTGATCCATGAAAACCGTCTCTACTAGTAACATACTTCACCACAAAAAAAAAAAAAAAAAAAAAAAAACCAGCAATAAAATCCTGGCCCTCATATTACCAGTGTATGAATAACCCTTCGTATCAGGACCTTGGCATTGTAATAAACTACCAAACTCATCCATTAGCAAATACACTCTCCTCTCAGTGTTTGCCACACTTCTCTCCCCAGCGCTATCAGGGCCAACTTCTTTGCCCCAGTGATCATTCATTACTACCCCAGAGTCAAATAACTGTGCATATTTTTCCATCAGACTACTTCAGCCCTACGACTTACCTCTCTCCCCATACCCAGGTTAAGTCAAGTCTTCTCCCCCACCACGTTCATCTGCCTCTCATCCTCCATGTTTTCTCCCCTCTACTCACCTCCTTAGTTGGATGTACTTTCCTCCTTTGCTATGGTGTCCATGGAAGACCCCTGCTTCCCGCTCTCATTCCAATATGTGGGTCCAGTCTGGGGTGTGGCTCCATCACACCCCAAAGCTGCACCCAGTTCTTCTCACTTTAGTCATCCTTGGCCCCACCCACTTTAATTTCGCTGAGAGGAGGTTCTTTTTGGAAAAAAAAAACTTTTCAGGGCCGCCCTGGTGGCTCAAGGGGTTAAGACATGGCCTATGAAGCTGTCTGCGGCCACTGCAGCACGAGTTCGATCCTCAGCCAGGGAGAAACCCACATGATGCAGCAGACATCTCCTGGCTTGCCCTGTGCTCCCCTCAGCAGTGTACTTTGGTCAATCTGCCTGTTCTGTTCCTCACTCTGTCTCTGGTGAATCCTCTCACCCTCCAACCTCTGGCCTGTACCCCAGTTCTTGTATGCATAAAATAAATCTTTTAAAAAAATTAAAAATTTCTAGTTTTACTGAGGTATAATTGACAATTACATTGTATTAGTTTTAAGTGTAAAACATAAGGATTGAAGTCACTGAAAGGATGTGACTGCCATCTCACCCTCAAGCTGTGGGCCCAGGCAACCAGAGACTCCTTCCCCACTAGGGAGGTGCTTTCCACTTGTGCTAGAAACTGCCCCCCAGGAACCGCCACAGTTTTCCATAGTGGTTACACCCATTTGTGTTCCCACCAAGAGTGCATCAGGGCTCCCTCTGCCCCACATCCTCACCAGCATTTGTTAACTCTTGTCTTTTTAATGGTTGCCATTCTAACAGGTATGAGGAGACAGCTCATTACAGCTTTGGTTTGCATTTCCCTGATGATGAATGATGTTTAGCCCCTTTTCGTGTAGCTGTTGGCCATTTGTATGTCTAGTCAGTTACTTTTCATTGCTCTTCCATCCACCCCCATCTCTCCCCACACCACCACTTGTGGAATTACTTCCCCATGTGGTTTTTGCCCAAGATGTTTGCACAGTTGGACTGGTCACTGCTTGTGCCCCACCCGAACCCAAGCTGTTGGGTTACAAAGCCACTACCCTGCCATTATTGCAAAAGAAAGTGTTGAAGACAGACAGTGCAAACTTTTAGGCAGAAAGTAAGGGGCATCTCATAGCCAGTCCAGCCTTTTTCATCTGGTCATAAATGTTCCCGGTACTACAACCAGGGATTCTGCAGTCTAGGCACCCAGATCCACCATAAGAATGTGTAGTAGATGTTTATGTGGTTGTTGGGAGATTTGAGTATTGGGAAAACATCTGGGTTTTCTTCATAGCATTTTAGCTTTTTTTTCTTTTGTTTTTATTGCTGAGAATTTAGTTATCTTGATTTGTACTGATTTGAAAGTTCCTTTATTCGGCCTCCCCTGGTGGCGCAGCAGTTGAGCGCTGGGCTGCGAAGCTGCCCGCAGCCTCTGCAGCACCGGTTCAATACCTGGCCACCTGCGAGGGTCCCAAATGGCATGACAGACCTCTCCTGCCGCCCACTGCTCCCCTCAGCAGTGTACTTCATCACTCTGCCTATTCTGCTCCCTGCTCTGACTCTGGTGAATTCTCTCACCCTCCCGTGCTTCTGACTGTACCCAGCGCTTGTATAAATAAATAAAAAATAAATCTTTAAAAAAAAAAAAAGTTAAAAGTTAATAAATAAATAAATAATAAACGTTCCTTTATTCTTTATCTATCCCGCTCAGTTCAAGTTTTTTATTTTCTTTTTAAAATATTTTCTCTTAATCCTCTTTGTTAAAGTACTAGCACTCAAAAGAGCATTCTTAATTCCTTGATCTTATATGTAAGCTTGAAATCCAGCTATTTTTATGATTTTAACACTTTTTTCATAGGTTTCAGTCTGCTATCCTCTTAAGCTTTTTTCTCTTTGATGTGTTTAACCTTTTACCTTGTTGATTTATATTATTGTATCTTTTATCTTAAAGCTTATTTATATTGTGTCATTATTCTTTATTCTCAATTTTTATTTTATTTATAGCTTGCCAGATTTATTTTTTAACTTTATTCTGACTTCAGCTTTATTTACTCCTCCAACTTTATTTCAGTGATTCCAGTCTTCTATTTTCTTTACCTTAAACTATATTTATCTTTCAAGAGTATTTGAAGTCTTAACCTTTTATCTGTACTGAGCTTTATTTTTTTATTATAACATATATCGTACTCTTGGGCCTCCCTAGTGGTGCAAGGGGTTAAGACGCAACATATGAAGCAGTCCACAGCCTCCACAGCACGAGTACGATCTCCGGCTGGCCAGGGAGCTACCCACATGGCACAGCAGACCTCTCCTGACTTGCCCGCTGCTCCCCTCAGCAGTGTATTTCAGTCAGTCTCCTGTTCTGTTCCCCCATTCTGTCTCTGGTGAATCATCTCACCCCCAGCATCTCTGGCCTGTACCCTGGTTCTTGTATGCATAAAAAATCTTTTTTTTAAAAAAAGAATTCATTTAAAAACATATATCATACTTTTTTTCTTTCAACTTTCTTTTTCGAAGTCTCGGTGTTTTAATGTTAATGTTCTCTTAGACCTCTGCCCTGCTTTTATTATTTTATGTACGTTTTCTCACCTTTCTTTTCCTACATTTTTATTTATTTTTAGGACTGGGGTTTCAGTCTCTATCAGGAGTATTAATAAGAGAAAAATTCCACCTTCCTCAGGCAGAAATCGCAAATCTTCTCCCCCAGGGGAACTTTCCCTGACTTTCCCCCTACCCCGTTCCCCATCTCCGGCATCCCCAACCCTTTAAGGAGACTTAAGCAATCCTCCTGTAACTCTTTCCAAGTGGGCAATGAGCATGACTTCACTAAAGGGCATTGCCTCCTGGCATCTTATTATCCTTGACATTTTTTTAATCTGTTTGCATTTGGGGCTGCCCCAAACTTCAGCCTATGTGGAAGCATTTTAACAAAACAGCCCTGTGAAAACAAAAAGATCAAGTAGTAGAAGGAAACAATGGGGGTTGCTGAAGATGAAGCTTGTTCCTGTGACCGAAACATTTTCTTGAGATTGGCACCGGTTCCTGTCTTATATGAACTGTTCATGTTTTCCTCATGTTGGCTACCAAAGTCACCAAATGTGTGACCTGTCCCAGCGAAGTTCTCAGAACCTGCGGGCAGGCCCCAGTTCCACTTAACTACCCCACTTCCTCCTAAATTTTTCTCACCTGTCATCACCTTAGGCTAAATAGTTGATCTCTCTGTACTTCATCTTCATATCTGTGAAATGGAAATGACAGAATCTACCTCATGAATGACTACAAGGATTAAATGAGCTACTGCATATCAAGTACTTAGCACAGGGCCTAGCAAACTTCAAGTGTTTAACATAGTGTAGCTTAATTGAGAAAGGGGCTCTGAGAAAGAACGGGACCCATCCAGCAAGCTTACTAAAGGGATATATAAATGAGTTGCTACAGATTGTATTTTCCATACCACCTGCCCCTCAATAGTGTGAACCAGCTACTCCATTATCATGAAGAAAATCTATAATCCCATCACCTTGAATCTGAGCTCATGTAGGGAGCAGAATAAAACAAGCATACCTTGAATTTCCTGGCAGTTTCTGCTTCTTTTTTTAGGGGGCCAGCGACCATTAAAAAGTGCTACTACCCTGAGACCAACATACTGTGAGAATCCTAAGACATGTGAAAAGACCCTGGAAGATGAAATCATGTAGAGAATGAAACACAAAAAGCACCCAAGAAACAAGGCATGTGAGAGAAGCTATCCGGGAAATGGATCTTCCCAGTCCCCAGCCATCCAGCTGACACACAGTCAATGCCTTCCGAAATTGTTGACCCACAAAATTGCAAGCAAAATAAAATGCTTGTTTTAAAACACTAAGTACTTACTATGATTTGTCATATGGCAATAGATAACAAATGGAAATAGAAGTGCTAAGTAAAACATGTAACTGTCAGATTTTCACACCAACTCTTTATAGGTGAGTGGAATCAAATATTACTTCAATCATATGCCAAAAGTCAACCTCCTAGTGGACAACGGCCATGTCTGATACTTCTTTAGGACCCTTCAATAATTCCTAACTTCTGAGTAGTACATTTTGTTATAAAGGCTATGTGTTCAGCTACTCAGGATATTTATGCATTCATTCAACAGACATATACTGAGTACCTACTATGCGTCCAGCGCTGTTCATATGTTGGAGGCATCATGATGAACATGTCAGATCAAGTCTGTGTTCTCACAGAGCTCGTGCAGAATCTTTTCTGGTTATTCATTGGCCAGATCCATTCTCCTCTCTTCTCTGTATTTTGGAGGCTGACATCTATGGTTTACCTCAACTGTGCTCCTCAGCCTCTGTTTCCTCATTAAATTGCAGAGAATTTACTGAAGGGGCTGTTAAGTAAATAGGTTAAGACATTGGAAAGCACCAAAAGATCAAGTACTGGAAGGAGAGAAAGGTCAGGTGACTGCTTCCCAGCCCCCTCCCTGCCTCATCTGCCTCGCCTCCTGCAGCAGTTTATCTCTCAACATAAGGTCTCAGTTCCCATAGTGGAATCCTTCTTCCATGCCTCCAGCTCTTTTCAGGGCCCATAACAGTCTTCTTTGCTTTCCCATTCAGGCCAAGAAATGAAAGTGGCTTCTTAGTCTACTTCTTACTTTTGCTAGTACCTGAATGCCTCATCACCCGCTTTGGTTCCCTTAACCCTGCCTTGACCTACATCAATAGCTTCAGTAAATTCTCTGCAGTTTCTCACTTTGAATGTGCCATCTGTCACCACCCAGGAACCCAACTGCTATGTTCTCATTTCAAATCTTCAGCATCACTAGAACCTTTATATGAATCACATTTCTAATTTACATTTGAAAAATATGGCCATTGTGGACTTCCAGAAGTACTGATGACTCAGTTACCAACTTTAGAAAGCTCGAAAACCCAGTATTCAAAGACAGAGATGAATGAACTCCAATCACTCTCAATTATACATAAAGAGAGGTCTTAATTCATGTGCTAACACCAATTACTTGGAAGAGGCTGCCTAGAGCACATTGAGAAGAACTATAGGGTTATATCTGGACTCTGCAGGAATGAGTTCTGGGGTCAATTAACAATGTCTGCTACTGGTGTAGGTTGGGCAGTGGCAGCAGGTGAAAGACATACATCTCATTTCAGGCCATACTTTTAGCATTACTTCTGCATCACTATATGTCATTGATATCTTCTAAAAATTACTTTTTAAAACAAGTTGATATATAAAAAAACATAATAAGTAAGTGGACTTCAAACAAATCTATTTCCCAGAGTCAGATATTTTTTTCAACTCACCTAGACAATAAGGAACTGAGTTGAACTGAAGACTATAACCTTGAACCCATCAATGTAGAGGTCCAGTTGAACCAAACTAAACTTCAAGCTACTAAACTTTTTATATCCACACCTTTGTATTTCTTTGGCTATAGTAACTGCCACAGTGATTTTAAAAATTTCTTTAGCAACAGAGCACTTCCTTTAATTAGTCTCACACAGAACACTAAACAGATAAAAGTAGAGTCACTCTGATTAAAGAGAAAAAAGCCAGAGAAAAAAGCCAATTATTACCTTGCCTATAATTCCCACCTCAACATGTTAGATCTCTTCAGCCTGGCGGGCACTGCTTGAACACTAGGAGGAAATCTCTTAGGTCCTATAGGGTTCTGTGTGATTTCAGCAGTATAATATTTTGATATATTAACCAATTCTTTTCATCTTGATACTCCCAGTTACCCTGTGAGCCAGTCCCATTCATGCATCCAGACATGGCCTCAAGGAACACCCATCTCATGGGTGTGCAAAACCACAGCATTCAACACTTAGCTTTTATTTTCAAAAGGTAAAGTCCAGATTGAATTGTCTGCCTGATTAATATTATACTATTACAGCAAGGCTTAAACCAGAAGTGTTAGTGACTTAGCATAAGAAACTTATTTGGGTTGAGCCTCCTCCTCCATCTTTCGCAACACCATCTGGAACACATGACATTGGGGGTCAGTGCAGCAGAGAAAGAGAGAGGATGAAGAACTCACTCAATTTTAAATTCCTCAACTTGTGTATTAGTCTGCTCAGATTGGCTGCCTTAAAAAATACCACAGAATGGTTGGCTCGCACAACAAAATCTTACTTCTCACAGTTCAAGAGACTGTGTCCACAGAAACATCAATTCCAAAGAGCACCTGCACCCCTATGTTTATAGCAGTACTGTTTACAATAGCTAAGCTTTGGAAACAGCCCAAATGCCCAAAAATAGATGACTGGATCAAGAAGATGTGGTCCATATACACCATGGAATATTACTCAGCATTCAAAAAAGATAAACACATGCAATTTGCAGCAACATGGATGGCGCTGGAAGGGATCATGCTCAGCGAAATAAGCCAGAAAGAAAAAGAAAAATACCGGATGGTCTCACTCATAGCAGGAATCTAGAAAACTTAAATAAGGGACCAGGAAATTGAATAACTATAAGAAAGTGAAAATCAACAAAAATTATGAACCAGAGACACTTTTTGTGGGGTGGGGGGAGGGAGGGGAGGGATTGGGGTCAGAATGGAGGGGTTGAAATTGTATGGGGAATATAA
This sequence comes from Talpa occidentalis, assembly GCF_014898055.3. Lineage (NCBI taxonomy): Eukaryota > Metazoa > Chordata > Mammalia > Eulipotyphla > Talpidae > Talpa > Talpa occidentalis. The sequence continues at coordinate 14,316,144 of NW_023601104.1, read as the reverse complement.
AAATAAAATTTATTATTAAAAAAAAAAAAGAGACTGTGTCCAAACCCCAGCACTAGGAGACAACTGGAAGCTGAGTTAGTGCTCAAAGATGGCCCAAACTCCATTCCACTCAAGGAGGTACTGGACACCCTCACGGCAGCCTCGCGCTGCCTATCATCCTCCCCTCTTGGCATCTGGGTGGGATCTTTTATCAACAGTAACTAGAATGCTGCCCGCTGATCATCCAGAGGGCCTGTCCCATGTGCCGCAGACCTAGTCAGGTCCTGGCTGCCCCATCAACTGACTACTGTGGTGGACAGCCCCTCACACACACTCACACACACTCACCAGTGTGCACCGTGATCTAGATGCAGAGGGTGGGGACAGTGAGGGGGGCAGGGAAGAGGTGGTGGTTCATCTGCCATTCTCCTCTGCAGTGGGACTAAATGAAATAGCTCAAGATTCCCCCACCACCAGGGCCAAAGTGAATTAGGCTCCTACATCAAGAGGCACAAAACCAAGTTGTGTGGAACAAGGAAAACCATAGAGCCATCTACTGGTCACAAGTAAAAAGAGAAGGCACCTGAAAACAATAAACAGGAAAACAGTAAGATAATCTAATTCAATGTTAATAACTTCATTATAGAAATTGATGGGAAGAACCATCGCATTCCCTTCAATACAAGATAATATTAGAGACACCCCAAGTCGGACATGACCTTAATAAATACAATAAATGTGTTTAGGGAATGAAATTTCAACATGCTAGGGGATCATTTAGCATATAGTTCTTAGGTACCTTTCAATTCTCTCAATTCTACATGTTCGAATTCTGTAAATATGTGACACAGATTCAGTTTATGAAACCCGAAACCTCCAAGTTTAATTAAGGAATTTGGATCCTGCAGCTTGTCTGATAAGTGATCTACCTGCTCTTAAATGCTGGTACAGATCACATCCCTGGTCCACAGGGTTGTGAGATGGACTCCCCTGGTCAGGAATGATTTTTACAAAAAAGACCTCCAAAGACTTGGGGATGGGGAAGGGTACAATAAAGGCCATATTCAAGTAGGTATCACTTTAACTGGCAATACTGGATTTACGAATTGAGTCACACCAGCTAAAAAGCCCAGCAGCTCACTGCTCAGAAGGAAGTTGATGAGTTATGCTCAGCCCAACACCCCAACCTCACCCGTGTAGAATGTGACTCTACTGCAGTCTCTGCTTTCAAGAACAAAACCCAGAAAAGGCTACCAAGGCAAAGGCCCGGGAGAAACACCTCAGGGTCATTTTCACAGCCTGTGGGCATAATTCCAAAGCTCAATCTGGGACACGATCCAGCCTACGGTGAATGCTACATTGGAGCATAGACGGCTGACCTTCCGTTTAGGGTCAGAAATCAGCTAATCTGTTTCTCAGACTTGCTTCACAGAAGCTGTACAGATAGATCAAGTTTAACTAAAAAGATGCCAGCCGCGCCATCCCTTCTCCAAAAGGAAACCTTGGAGACAGGCTGTCCATCCTGCACCGAGTACACAGTGCCACCTACAGCTCGAAGGGAGCGATTCATCACAGCTCTCTTCGAAGGCGGCATTGGAAAGAGCTGAAGCCAGATGGGAGAATGCTTCTGCCCATTCCAAGACAGGGCAGAAAGAAGATGACCTGGACTTTAAACCTGGCAGACATTATGTTTATTTGGGGATGGATTTTAAAAAATAGAAAAATTTGATGACAAGCAGGAGGTTGGACTTATTGGATACAGGCTTGTCTATTTGCTTTCATTCTGGCTTTCCACAACAGCATGGAATCTAATATAGTACCTTTTTTCCTAAGATCTGTTGCAAGAATTGACCACGGAGTAAAATCAATCACAATAACCATAAAGAGCAGTTGACATGGAAATCAATCATCTGCCACCTCTGAAATTTAGAAAAGAAAACCCTTACAAGAAGAGGCTCCAGAGTCCTCAAACTTACAGAAGCTGGAATTGAGGGTGATCACATAGTGGGTTCTGGAAAGGGTTGGTACAGTCATCTCCCCACTGACTCCTTAAAGTCCACTATCTTTCCTCTTTCTGAGTCTTCACAGGTTCTTTTATTTATGTTTTAATTCAAAGGGATCAAGCCTCTACCTTGCAGCACAGGGGGAAGGGGGGAAACTATAAAGATGAGATTAACTCTTACCCTCAAAATCATGTGCCTTTTATACTTCCACGCATTATAATTTTATCACTTCAATATAATGGGCACTAATATACAAATCCTTGTTTTCTACCAAGTTTTATTTGTTGAGGAAAGGAAAGGATCCCTGGGCCTGGAAGGAACACCTCATGAAAAGGGGGGAAATTTTCTTCAAATTCAAGCTCAAATGTCATCAGGGAACAATGTGTCCAACAGAAGGAATGACATGAGCAAAGGCATGGAGGTAGGAAAGTACTAGATGTGCTCTCCATGAAATAGCTCTTGCAAGCAAGCGCTCAGGCAGAAATAAAAATGAATACACATCACTCACACCAAACCCCTCTGTCTCCTTCAACTGCTTTGTTCCTTCCCACAGGTGTTATCACCTGATTTACATATATCCATGTGATTACCTTCTGGCTCTCTCCATGACAAGCTGTAAGGCAGCAGGAACTCTGTTTCATACATTCTTTATTCTCAGTGCCTAATTCAGAGCCTGGCATATTACATCATCCAGACAAGTAAAGATGGTAGGGTTGTTGGGACAGTTAAAAAAGGTTGAGTCGGGGGGGGGGGGGGGGGTCTGTAAATTGGATGAAAATATATATCAATGTTGAATTTTTTTTTCCTTTGGAGGATTGTATTGTTGTTATTTAGGAAAAGTGTCTTTGAGGGTGAAAGACCCACTGGAGTTTTTAGAGGTGCTGGGACATCATAGCTGCAACTTAAATATTCCCAAAAAAAGAAAGAAACAGGGGCTTTATATAATTATATACATAAAATTCACAGACGATGTATTTTATCTAATGGTGTTAATTACATGAGGTGGTATAGGTAAAGCGCGTGGCACATGGTCAGTCCTCATTACAAGTTAGTTGTCTTGTCCAAGAAAAAAGGAGAAAATGTTAAGCTTATGCCTATACACTGTCCAAAATAAGACTCACATCACATAAATACTCTCTTGAAAATACAACACTGAGGCCCACACCACAATAGCAGTGATAATAACTGGTCTTTCGCAATATGCCATTATAATGATACCTCTTTTTGGATTACAAAGCACTTTTGACTTCATTATCTCATTTTGTCCTCACAATATCCCAGTGAGACAAGCAATTATCATTATTGTTGCCTTCTTCTGTTATTATTATTATGGTTATTATCATAAAGATATGGCAGTTCAGAAACCTCAGAGTAGGGCTAAATAAATAATAATTAAAATGATACTTTAGTTACTTTCTCAGGAAAAGAAGATTGTACTCATAACTGCAATCACCAAAACAAAATGTGATCTTACGTAACTCCCCAAGTCTCAGTTCCTCATTCATAAAGTAGATGCAATGATAATAACTTTTAAGCTAAAATACGCATTAACCAACCACCTATATTTTATAACAGACAAATGCCATTGTTCAGAAATCAAACATTTCATCATTGAAATGCACAACTGGGGGCCTCCCTGGTGGCATAAGGGATTAAGATGCAGCATTATGAAGCTACCTGCAGCCTCTGTAGCACGAGTTCCATCCCCTGCCAGGGAGCAACCCACATGGTGCAGCAGACCTCTCCTGACTCGCCCGCTGCTCCCCTCAGCAGTGTATTTCATTCAATTTGCCTGTTCTGCTCCCCACTCTGTCTCTGGTGAATCCTCTCACCCTGACACCTCTGGCCTGTACCCTAGTTCTTGTATACATAAATAAATAAATCTTAAAAAAAAAAAAAAAAGGAAATACGCAACTGACTTTAACCTTGTAATGGCATTTCTCCCCTAGGTTTAATGGTTTGAATTTCCATTACCCAGTTCCCATTTCTCCAGCTATGCGGTTTGCCTGAAATGACACCCAAGATTTCCTGAAGCGTATGATTTTCTCTGCACTTCTGGCTTCTGTGACCCCCACCTCTCGTGCCAAGCCAGGACTGAGCAAAAACAATGGTGGGCTCATCACCATCCACACTCCTGTCTTACTGGAAATGGCAGACAAGTGCAACAGGACCCACGCTGAAGTGGATAGTAGTTGAGAATGCACAACCACAACCTGATCCCGAGAAAACAGCGAACAGATAACCTATTTTAGAGCAGGAATATGTCCTTCAAAAATGTTAAATTCTATGGGGACTACATCTCAGGGGCGTGGGGGGGGAGCAAACATTGTTTAAAAATGAGCAGTGATGTAAAATATATATAAATATTTTTTTAAAAAGGGGGGGCCTCCCCTAGTAGCGCAGGCGGTTGAGCGTTGCGCTGTGAAGCTGCCCGCAGCCTCTGCAGTGCCGGTTCGTTCCTGGCCCGCCAGCAAGGGTCCCACAAGGCGTGGTAGACTTCTACTGCCTCGCCTGCTGCTCCCCTCAGCAGCGTATTTCGTCAGTCTGCCTGTTCTGTTCTCTGTCTCTGGTGAATCCTCTCACCCTCCCTCACATCTGGCCTGTACCCCAGGTCTTGTATAAATAAATAATTTTTAAAAGGGGGGGGCCTCCCTGGTGGCACAAGGATTAAAGTCTCAGGACTATCAAGCTATCGCCAGCCACTGCAGCATGAGTTCAATCCCTGGCCAGGGAGCTGACCCACATGGCACAACAGACCTGTCCTGTCTGGCCTGCTGTGCCCTTAACAGTGTATCCCAGTCGATCTGCCTGTTCTGTTCCCCACTCTGTCTCTAGTGAATCCTTTCACCCTCACACCTCCGGCCTACACCCCAGTTCTTGTATGCATAAATAAATAAATAAATCTTTTAAAAAACTGTTAAAAATTGTTCAATTAATGTTGAAAAATGTTAGATTACAGATGTGCACATAAGACCTGAACCTAACTCTTAAAAGAAAATATAGGGAATAAGCTCCTTGACATCAGTCTTGGCAGTGTTTTTTGGATTTGACACTAAAAACAAAGGCAAGAATAAACAAGTGGACTACAGGAAGCTAAAATGCTTCTGCATGGCAAAGGAAACCATCAACAACAAAAAGTCCACTTACAGAATGGGAGAAAATATTTACAAATGATGTATCTGATAAGGGGTCAATACCCAATATATATAAAGAACTTTTATAACTTAATGGCAGAAAAATAATCCAATTAAAAAGTGGGTGATGGAACTGAAGAGGCATATGTCCAATAGACATATGGATGGCAAATAGGTACATGAAAAAGTGCTGAATATTATTAATCATCAGGAAAATGCAAATAAAAACCACAATGAGCTATCACCTCATACCTGTTAGAATGGCAATCATCAAAAAGAGAGAAGTGTGGGTGAGGATTGGGGAGAAAAGGGAAGCCTTGGGCACTCTTGGTACAGAAGTAAATTGGTGCAGCCAATATGAAATCTCAAGGGGAAAAAAAATAGAGCTGCCATATGATCCAGCAATCTCACTTTCAGGTATACATCCAGAGATAACCAGCATCAGGACCCAACACAGGTACATAGTAAGGTACAAAAAGTAGACAGGGTCTTTGCCTTCCAGAAGCCTAAATGTTGGTGGGGAAAATCAGTGGGTACAAACTTCTCTAATGAAGGCTTAAAAACTATCACTTTGAATCAATTGAAAATTAGAAACTAGAATGGTTACTCACAATCAGAAATGACCTCTTGAAATGAGGCGATCAGAAATGGTCTCTTCCAACAGTAGAATTTGCTTTTATTTTAAGCTATTTTAAACAAATTTTTCGATTGACCCCTTGCTTAAAAAGCTATATAATTTGGGGAGTGTAATCTCACCCTCCACCAAAGCTCCAGTGACAATACCCAATCATTTAATCCCCCCATCACATTCCCTCCCCTCTCCCATGCCTCTTCTCTGGTAAGCACCGTATTATTCCCAGAGTCTAAGTTATTTTTTATGTGTTTTACCAGTTCATTTTCTTTGGTTTATTATATTCCACAAATGAGTGAAACCATCCAATAATTGTCTTTCATGTTCCAACTTATTCCACCTTGTATAATCACCTCAAAAGTCATTTATTTTGACCCAAAAGGCATTATTTCATCCTTTTTAATAGCAGAGCATATTACATTGAGTATCTATTCCACAATATCTTTACCAGTCCTTTGCCTAGAGGCATTTAGGTTGATTCCTCAACTTGGCTATTATGAATGATGGGGCTGTACACATAGAAATGCATAAAGCTTTTCATATTAGTGTTTTCATGTTCTTTGGGTAAATGTCAGCTGTGATATTGCCACATCATATGGTATTTCCAATTTTTAAGGAATTCTGATACTGTTTTCCAAATAGGTTTTACATATTTACATTCTTAACAACCATGAATGAGAGTTACTTTTTCTCCACATTCTCACGGACACTTGCTGTTTCCAGTCTCTTTGATATGGGCCATTCTCACAGGGTGAGGTGGTATCTCTTTGTGGATTTGATTTGCATTTCCTTTATAATAAGTGATGCTCAGCATTTTTCATATATCTATGGTCCATATGTATATCTTCTTTGGACAAATGTCGAAATCTTTTACCCAATTTTTTTTGCCCATTTTTTTTGCACGATTTTGTTGTTGAGTTATAAGAGTTCTTTTAATATTGAAACTTTACCCTTCATCAGACATGTGTTATACAAAGTTCTTCTCCCAGTCCACAGGTTTTGACTTTGGTTTCTCAGATTTTTACTATTTTAACCATCAGAAAAGAGGTGCTATGGGCTCTGAGGACCAGGTAAACCTAGTTACTAAAGCTTTTTAGTTTGATAAAGTTCCATTTGTTTGGCTTTGTTTCCCTTACCTTTGGAGTGAGTCCCCAAATACATCTCTGAGGATGATGTCCAGGAGTGCATCGCCTATGTTTTTTCTTATGTAATTTATGGTTTCAGATCATTTATCCATGTAGAATTTAGTCACATGGAATCCTGAGTCATACCAAAACTTAGAAATAAAAAGAAAATTCGGAGAAGGGAATAGGGAAAAAGGAAGACTGACTCTTAAATTATTTTAGGCAGAGGAAAGCAGCTGCTCCCGACTTTCATCCTAAGTGTAATCAGGACAAGAGAGAACTCAGGACTTTGGAGAGCAAGCTGCAAGCAAGTTTGCATACATACACTCACCACATGGTTTGCCAGTCATAACTCAGGAAGACCTCTCCTAGTTTTACATTTTCACCCCAAATGGCAATGATGACCAACATCCCAGATTATACTGATACGACTCCTAAATTTGAAAGTTGTGCCTGCTTTTACCCCAGATGTAACAAATTCCAGTTCCAAAAATGTGCTCATCCTACTTATACTTCATGTCCCCAAAGGTGCCTATATCCTCAAATAAACACACACACCCCCCACACACACACACACAGTATTTATGTGGGTTTTACATTTATCAAAATATAACGTGAGTTTCCCTACAGAAAAACTAGATCCATAGAGCGACACAGAAAAAGAAAAAGCGCCCTCTTGTGGCTCTTGTCTCACCTTGCAGCTTACTAGCCAGGTGAGCTAACCAAGTCGTTACTCTTTAAACCTCAACCCTTTTTAAGGTAAGGGGATTGCAGTTGTATGGGGAATATAAAAATAAAATTTATTTTAAAAAAAAGACGTCCTCCCATGCTATGATCAACCGTGGAGATTAAAATTAGCAACTGGATGCAACTCACCAAGTTGGGTGTCTACCTCAAAGTTTTCAAAACAGTAGCAATATTATTTTGATTATGAGTTTGATGAAGATTAGGGCTATGCAAACTCACCTTAGCCAGAAATGGTTAAGGAAGAGGAATGTAGCCCTGTCCCTGTGTGGTGTGAGATGGCAGGGACTCCTCTTGGCACGGGCAGCTAATCAGGCACAACTGGTAAACACATACACAGCCGGCTTTACTTCAAACCAAGATTTTTCTAGGCACAACTTGTAAAAGATTCGGAGGGACAGAAACCCAGCAGGAACCAGATTTCTGCAGTTTGCAGAAGCTCCAATTCTCCCACAGGAGGCGCACACAACCTGGCTCCGGGACCCAAACCAATGGCTCTTTCCCCATTCCCCCTCAGGCCAGTGAGCCATCACTTCATCGGCTCTGTCCGAGACCAGAGAGGTCCTGTGAAGCTGCAAGAGCCCTTTTTGGCAGGGGCTGGCAGGAATCCCTGGTGTCAGCAGACATGCTGGAGGAGCTGCAGCAAGTGTCCAAGAGGACGCTCCCTGAGAACTCAGGACCCCTTCCATTCTAAATTTCTTCAAGGCAGGAACTCATCTAGCTCAGCTGAGGACCCCCAGCAGCTGGCCAGGACTTGTGCATATATATTTGGAGAATGAATGAATAAGTAGAATAACTTTGATCATGAAGACAGGATGTGCTCATCTTCTTATCCCTGTGGTATAAATAGTTTAACCTCAGCATCTCATTGGAGAATCACACACAAACATACGCACGCACGCGTGCCAACCCACATACACATGTGCACACACACTCTCACACAGGGCTGACCCAATCCTCTCCCCCAAAAGTGGGCAGATGATTGGTTCAAGAAAACTCACAAACTCAGCTTGTACCATAAAATCTCCTCTCAAATTTTTACCATTTTAAACTATCAGAAAAGAGGGACTGTGGGATCTGAGGACCAGGTAAACCTGGCCCTGCCTGAGACTACTTTGCCAACACATGAAGTACAGTGCCTGAGGAGGAAGCCAGCACAAAGAAAGGCAGAGCAAAAACAAGGGGGCAAGTAGTTGAGCCTCTGGATCCAGCCATGTCTGATCTCCTTCCTAGACTTCTAGATACATAGGCCAATTTTTTTGATACTTGCAAAGTGAGAGTCAGGAGTCTACTACTGAACAGAAATGACAGCACTGAACTAAGAGTAGCCTTCCAAAGCAATCCTGATATCAATAATTTTTCCAAGACAGTGGTGAGAGAACAGACTGAAGTTCGAATCCCCGTTCTACTTCTCATTTACTATATAATCTTGAAATATCTTTCAGGCCTTTGAATGGTGAATACATAGTTCTAGTCACTAGTGAGAGCACCTCTCTTAATTTAGAAATTGGATCCTAGGAAAGTTTCATATTAATCACACCATTCAAATTACTATTGTTTTTAGTTTTAATATTTAAGCACCGACAGTATTGTACTTGCACATAAACACCTTTAGAAGGCATTCTTCATGAAGAAGACAACCACTGATTAGCCAGATACACAGCAGATTGCTACAATATGAAACTAGATTTACAAATTTGACTATTACCAATTTGGAGGAAATAAAGAAATAAAATCAGTTTTGCTGGTATGAAAAGGCATACAGTTGAGGTTTCTGAGTCTCATGCTTCCATTTGCTCAGAGCAGGAAGTAGGATGGGGGAGAGTTTCCTGCCACAGTCTTGTTAAATTTCAGAGCACGGTCCCCAGTTAACAGCAGGACACCTACTCTGGGAGGAAGCGTCCTGCCTGACCACTGACACAATAAGAGGTGGTGGCAAAGGCCCAAGACAGGCAGCAGTTATCCCATCACTCACCCCATGTCTTCCCAGTGTCCCCATACAGAGTTAGGTGATCACTTCCTTTATTAATGAGATCCGTCCCCAGGTTCACCCTTTCTCTCCCTCCACCATTTGCCCTCCTCACTGCATCACCCTGCTGCAGCCCTCTGCCATTCACACGCATATGCCAGAGGACCCATGTCTCATTCCCGGAAGGTCTCCTTTAAACCTATCCAAAGGCCTGAAAGGAGAGAATCTATACTTCCAAAATACTAACAATGATGTACACAATGTACTTCAGTACACTTATACTTAGTATATACTTACAACATATAACTTCTTTGGCCTACAAATTGAACAGTCATCAACCTTGGAAAGATGTGTTAAGTCCCAGGCTTGGGACTTAATTTTATTTTATTTTGAATTTTATTTTCTGTTGAAAAGACAGGACTGTGGGCCTCCCCAGTGGTGCAGCGGTTGAGCGCTGGGTTGCGAAGCTGCCCGCAGCCTCTGCAGAGCCAGTTCGATCCCCGGCTGCTCCCCAGCCACCGGAGGAGGGTCCCACATGGCGCGCAGACCTCTCCTGCCACCCCCAGCTCCCCTCAGCAGTGTACTTTGGTCCTTCTGCCTGCTCTGCTCCCCGCTCTGGCTCTGGTGAATTCTCTCACCCTCCCGTGCTTCTGACTGTACCCAGTGCCTGTATAAATAAATAAATCTTTAAAAAAAAAAAGGAAAAGACTGGATGATTTTACTCCATGAATATGACTGAGTGACAGAGTCTAAGTTAAAACGCCATTGCCAGCTGGTGTGACTCCATAGTTGACAGGCTTTGGGGAGTCTGACCTCCTGGGAGTGCTGCTCTTCCTATCCAGAACTGTCTCCTTTCTCTACCACTCCTTGCCCTCTCCATGGTGGCACTTTCATTCATCAGAGTCACCCATGTCTGGGAGTCGCCCCAGCTCCTGTATCCATCATCCCTTACTACTCATCCCAAAGTCCTGGGCTTGTGCATCCCTGTCCCCTTTACACTCACCTCTGTATCAAGATGAAAGATAGAAAGGACAACCAGTTTCATTCAGTCTGCCACTGAGGGAGACTGACACCAAAATGAAAGACAGCAAAGAAGGTCTGGCCAGAGTGGGCATTTATGTCTATAGATTGAAGCTTGCCAAGACTTTCAGGCAGTCACCTACTTTTATGCGGCAGACAGCTGGGATCACTGGAGCTAGTGTTCTTGCAAGTTCTGCAGCTCCTGGTCTCCTGAAAACCAGAAGTTTTCCATGCTGTTTGGTCCCCTAGCCATTCCTTCAATTCTGTGAGTGCCTTCCCAGTGTTCTGAAAGTTACTTCCCAATGCTTCTAGAAGTTGGAAAGCTTAATTCTTTCTCAAAAGGGCCAGCTAGTAATTATTTTGGACCTCAAGGATACATGCAGTCTGTGTCACAACTGCTCGACTCTGCCACTGGAGTGCAAAGCAGCCCCACCAGCGCTGAGGAACATGAGTGTGCTCCAAGAGAACTGGATTGTAAGAGCAGCCAGTGGGCTGGATCTGGCTCACATTTATTTGTCCATTGGGTGATAGTCACAGACCTTCTCCAGAACTGGTCTATAGATGTTTAGAAAGCAACGTTCCTCCAGTCAGGCCCGGCTGGGAGGCCATGCATGCAGTCCTCTTCCTTGGCCACAGTAATGGAGTCCATCTTTCCTGAGTTGTTTCTACAGAACATCTCATTACAAGTCACAAGGAAGCAGCCAGTCAATTGTTAATTGATTTGAAGCAATTAATAATAGTTTATACATTGAACAAGCATGGGATTTGGTAGGCCCTATGCAAGAGTCCTCACAATAGTCCAGTAAGGTACGAGAAAGCAGGGACCCAGACTTTCAGGGACTCCCTAGATCAGACAGCCTATGAGAGGCACTGCTAGGATTCCAATCCAGATCCAGGCCAGCTTGATCCAGGTCTATACTCTTAGCCACTATCCTATATGGGCTAATCTATAAAACTTGGAATTTCCCAACTCTGAAAGTCCACAAAAGTGAGGCAGGGAGGGTGTGACTGTCCACTAACAGTGCAAGGATGGTGGAGACCACTCTCATGACTCCATTTCTCCCAGACACGTAGGAATTTCTAATCTAAGGGGAAACTATTTCTGAGTGCTGAATTAGACAAGTGGAGTTAATGACAATAAAAGCTATAATATATATATACCAAACTGCCTCAAAGTCAAGCCTTGATTCATATAATACTTAGATCAACTCTGAGAAGCAGGTATTAAAACTCACTCCACAGATGAGGTGTCAATTAAAATGCTTAAGTTGGGCGCTAGAGGCACCAGTTCGTGGGAGAATCTGAAACCAAACCCAGGTCTGTAGTTCCGAATACTATGGTCCATCTGGCTATGCGTCAAGAGGATCCAAATCCAACTTGTGCCAGACCAGAGTTCCCATCTTTTTGCAGTCTCTACCCACTGTGGCCTGCAAGTAGCTCTGAACTGTACCTGAGGGATGTAATTACAGGAGTTTTACTGCATGCAAACATGGAAATTTATAACTTAATTTAGTTCACAGCATGCTTTATTCCAGAGAAGTTACTTTTTACAAATCAATATTGAGGGAAAAAACTGTCCAGTATTTCACCATCTGTCTTTCTCAACTGTCCCTTGTGACTTTTCTACCTATCTGCTGCAAAGTATTAACCTTGACTTTCTCCAGCATATAGACAAGCAACCTCCTTGGTCACTTGACAGGTAGCCTAACCAGAAAGACCTTGTTTTCATGAATTGAGAAAGCTTCATCTTATCCAGAGCATTTCTTGTTCCTTCCCTCCTTGAATGACCACAATGAATCAATCCCGAATGAAAGCTCCTCTTGTGGTCCTAGGACATGAAGGGGGGATTTTGTTTAAAAATTGTCCTGAGGGCATCTAGTACATGAGGTTGTCTAGTACATTAAGACAGTCAGAGGAATTACTCTCAAGCACTGGATTACAAAAGCCCCCTTCCTCAAAAGGAATAATACTTCGTGTCTGATAATTCCACTCAAAGATTGTTGTAGTATTTTGTGGGAAAGGATCCAGTGCCAACTATATACCAGAATCCCTGGTATATACCTTAGGTATACCAGGCACAGGACAAACATTTGTTACACTAATTAATTGGCAATTCATTTTCTCAGTTTGCATCAACGATCGGTGCTCCTTGAGTAATTACTCACCAATCGTTTCACTACAACCAACCATTAGTTCTTTGATGCATATTAAGTATAAAGCACAGGTCACAAAACAGTGCTTGGAGTAGCATCCCTATTTGTTTTCAGGAACTTTCTATGTGAAAAATATTAGGTCAATAGAAAAAGAGTTGTGAAGATGTTATTCATTGTTATAACTGGGCGATGGTTCTGGGGTGACTTTTATTCCTTTTGTTGATCTCTGTTCTCTGTATTTTCAACAAAATTGAGATCAACAAAATAAATACTAAAAATGCTTTTAAAATGCAAAAATTCTAAATCTGAAATTCTGTGTTTCCCCTGGCACTTAAGCCTTATACCCTCCCTATGCCACAGTAGTCCCCAGGCAGCCATCTCAGCTCGGCTATTATGCCCACTGCTCACTCAAGGCTGATGCCAATACAGGAACTTCAATTCCTGGGAAGAAGTTCTGGGGGGAAAAGGCAGGGGTGAAGAGGACCTCCCAATTCAAAGGTACTAGCCCATGTCTTTTGGACTCTGAAGTCCTCAGCCTCTGAGTTGTACAACATCACCCTGCCTCAAGGTACTACCTTTGGAGAAACCATCCACTCTTGTGCCTATGCTGGCCTTATCTCCCCTTTTCCTGCTATCTAATTCTAATAACTGAGGGCAGTCCCTGAGGAAGACCTCCCCCTTAGCCAAGCCCTCATTTGTTGTGGGGAATAAGGTTTTAAAGGCCAAGCTTTTGTGGAATTCAGCACATTACTGAGCTTTTGCTCAGACCAATGTACTGACCAAGAGTGGTTACTGCTCCCTCCAGCCTTGGCAATAAATTCTGCCCAGTGTAATGTGAACCTGGAAGCAATTCCCTGATGCTGGAGGTTTACTCAGAATGCATAATCATAAACATGCCCAAGAGACTCCAGCTCACTCTGCAAAAGATTTCTTGGTGACCTGAACTAAGACTTTAGCCATCCCTAAGCCACAGTCCCATTCTCTGAAAATACAGAAATTGGCCTTGCCAGCATTTTTCAACATGCAGAAGTGTCCTAGCTAGTTATTTCCAGAACTTCCCAGACCTTGCTGAGGAAGATCAGCTGGGGTAAACAGCCTCAGAATAGGGCAGAGTAACTCCACCCCTGCTTGTTTCACAAGCAAGACATGAGAGCAAATATGTCATAGCAGCACTGCTCTCCTACTCTGGGACTAGAGCAGGCGGAAGAGCTGTGGAGGGGACAATATGATCTCTAGAGAGGCCAGCTAATCTATTGTCCAAACTGGGACATTCTGGAAAGTGAAAAGGGGAGCTATTAAATTCTATGTCAAGATAACAGATGGTAGGCAGGAATATCCCAGACAAACCAGGATGTGTGGTCACCCCAGAACACATCTCCCATTCCTGTTACAGGTTAGAAAGCTGCTTGCTGTTCTCTCCCTGCATGTGTATGACTAAAGAAAGTCTAGTTTCCAAATAAAACCGAGGCCTCATTGAGCAAGCTCCCTGGCATCCCAGGAAAAGAAAGAAGAAATTATCACAGGAACCACAAAATGTGGGCAGGGCCCTACATGTCTGCTCCATCACTGCATTTCCTGGGCCAAGACAAAGCTTGGCAGGGAGTAGGTCCTCAGTGAGTGTTTGCTGAATTAATGAATGAATGCCTGAACAGAGTTTCTCAAGTCATCAGGAGAACTGCAGGTGACCAGAGATTTGGCAATCCAAGTTAACACTCTTACCTAAACTAGGTATGTTAGATAAACTAGGTAACATTTTAGGATTGACCTCTGAATTGTTATAAAAATATAAGGCATTGCATAGACTGCATTTCCCTTTGGTGGAATTTAAAAATATGCAAAGTACAAAGCTTTAAAATGCCAGATTGAACTGAAACTGTAAGTTTCTATAAATAAATGGACTGAATTTCAGCTAAACTAGCACAATTTCCTGCCATATTTCCAAGATGAACTTACTCAAACTTTCATTGGCCAAACTGGGACTGAATGAAGCAAATGCTTACCAGACACAACAGAATTCCTCTAACCACATTCTCACAGTATGTAAGTTCTCTGAGAAACAGCTGTCATAAGGAAATGAGATTTGCAAGAGATGTAGCAAGGAAGCATCTGAAGGCAAATAAGGAGCAGCGGGAGAAGGCAGGCAGGGCTTTCAAACCATGACGCAGGTCAAACACCTGGAAAAGGAAGAGGGGAAGTAAGATTTGCTGGAGGAGAACCTCAGGGTGGGCATAGTTCCAGGAAATTTCCAGCCAAGCTGATGGGGAAACTTGGGGTCAATCTGCCTGGAGGAGGCGTGTCACCTGCTACAGGAATGGGCCTGTCATATCCAGTGCTGGCTGGGAACAAACACAGTGATGGAGCAGGAGCTCTAAGCAGCATGTGTTCGGGGTCATCACACATTTTTCAGAATAATAATTCCCCATGGAGTGGCTCATGTTTTCTGTGACTCCAAACAGGCTCTGTGAAATTATACCAACCATCAGCTAAAAACTCATAGTAGCATGAACCAGAGACACTTTTTGGGGGGCGGGGGCGGGAGGGGAGGGATTGGGGTCAGAATGGGGGGGCTGCAATCGTATGGGGAATATAAAAATAAAATTTATTATTTAAAAAAAAAAAAAACTCATAGTAGCTAACAAGCAAGCTATGCCACCACCATCTTTTCTTCCCAAGTGCTATTCAAAATAAAATTCTGTCATAGATTTTTCAATCAATGGCAAAGCTTTTATTTAAAAAATAGAAATCTATTCTTTCATTTAGATACATCCAAAGAATCACGCTCATCCTGGGCAGCCCACACAGTGGCTGTCCAGAAGTCCTGAAGAAGAAGGCATTTGATCACCATCATCCAGGAGTAAACTCTTTGTAGGGTTAGGTTTTGAGTTCTCCGTGCTGTCTTTGGCCAATCAATGACTGTAATTTGGGTCCAGAGGTCATCCAAGGTAAGCGAGGGTTGAGGCAGCCTTAACTCATACCCAGATGGCACAGCTTCCGCAGAAAGGCTGGTCCACCCCAGTAACCCCTGTAAGAAATGACACAGAAAGACATTGGAGCAGAAAAATGCAGATGACTTCAGCCTGTAGGATACTGCAAGGAAAGCCAGCTTGTTCACAGAGCATACTTATCACACTATAAAGCAAGATCTATCTAATGAGATAGAAAGAGCTGATGACTAGGAGGGGACAACCTACTTGAATTCTAGCTTTGACGCTGACTTCCTATGTGAGTCTGGACATGCTGATGAAGTTCAGCAAACCTATACGAATGCTGCACTACATACAAATTGCAATCCTCTCTACTTTCACTTGCTTATAAATGAAGTATAGATCGGGGTTTCTCATTGTCAACCTTACTGGCATTTTGGACCAGACAGTCCTTTGTTATAGGGTACATTATAGGATGCTTACCAACACCCCTGGCTTCTACCCACAAGATGCCACTAGCATCCCCTCCAGTTGTGACAACCTAATATGCCTCCAGGTATTGCCAAATATTTTTGGGGGGCAGGGAGGAGGAATAGGAAGGTGGGGCAAAATCACTCCTAGTTGAAAACCACTGATATATATATCCTATCTCACCTCTCTCATAGGGGTTTGGAAAAGTCAAGAAGAGACTATCATTTTTAGGGAACTAACAAGGGAATTATTTTTATTACTTGATTTACTTATTATATGCCAACTATGCAACTTTCCCTTTATATGTTATCTCATTAATCCCCATGCTGTGAAGCAAAGAATATTATTTTTAATTTGCAGATAAGAAACTCAGATACAGAGGGTTTAAATAACCTGCCTGAGGACACACAGCTAGTAACCAGCAGAAGCATGACTCAAGCACAGATCTGACTCCAAAGCTTATGCTCTTAATCACTATGGTTCATTTTCCCTATCACATAATAAATTAAGGTCACAGATGAAAAAGCATTTGATGTATAAAAGTGATATTGTTGTTGTTGTTGTTGTTGTTGTTGTTGTTATATTATTTCAGCAGCAACAGAGGGCCAGAGCATGGAAGACAGAAGTCTTGACCACTGCCAATAACAAAGAATAGAGGCTACAACCCCTGTGGGTGGTACATGTGCTACAGCTCCCTTCCTCACCTAGGGGAGCCTCTTTCTCACTGAGTCTGGCTGAGAGTTCAGAAGCCTTTGCTGCTGCCATCACCAATCCATGGGACATGGTAGAGCAAGGTAGGTCCCATTCACCAGTCCTGCTTTAGGGTCATGATCTCTCCTGATTAGCAAGGCCTCCTTGAAAGAACTACCCTGCAGAAGCTGGTGAAATATGCTAGAAGATACACCCCTGCCCAAGCGGCACACTTACCTTAGCATCATATTCCAATACAAGATAGGCATCAGGTCAGCCTTCATGAGATACATCGAAAGTCGCTCTTTACCCTGGTCAAAGGGGAAGGTTTCCAGTGGCTGAGCATTGTAGTCAAACTCCGCAAGAATCACACGGCTGTAGCCAGTCACCAATGGACACGATGTATAGCCATCATACTAAAATTTTACGAGACTGAGTTGGAAAGTGACTTTTTTATCATGGTGTTTAACACTTCAGAAATTAGTATTTACTCTAAGAAGTTGCATTTTTTTTCTCTAAAATTTGGTATACTCTAATTTCTATACAGTAAAAAATGAAAATTATTTAACAAAAAATATACTAAAGGCAAAAATTGATGTGCCCATATTGAAGAAACTGATTAAGAAAGAAAGTTGCAATATTGTGGGCTAACACTGGTTTCATGAATAATGCAAAATGATCATTGAGATACTGATTTTACAAGGCATACAAACCTTCTTCCTTGGTGTTTGATTCTTCATAATCAAAGAAATTGTTTTTTCAAGTATTCCTGACTGGGCAGCTACAAGAGAAATGAAAATGTCAGAAAAATATAAGTGTCTAGGTTTTCCATGAAAACTAATTTGCCAATGATTTAAATGTGAAAGAGTTAAAAAGGCTTCCTCCATTCCCCTTCTCGCTAGATTATAACTTACTACTCTTTTTATTACTCAAAGCTCTGGATACCAGAGGAGTTCCTCAACTCATCAAAAGCCCACACAGATGTCTCTGTCAGTCGAAACTGAAGAGTCAGTTTCCTCCAACAGGAAGCCTGGCAATTTCAAACAAGGGGACTGCAAGTGTAACCATACCCTAACCACAATTCCCCTCTACCTAGGGGTCAGTTGTTATCAACATGGTCTGTGTACCCAGAATCCCTTAGCTCTCCAGGATGTCCCTGTTTGCCTGTTTAGACAACCTACTATATTCAACCAAGTATATTCAGTTAGACAAAACACTGAGCTTCCCTTCATACTGAACTCCCTGGGTAAGACAAGATACAAACATAGATAGGCAGATGAGACAAATGATTGACTGATAAATGGATAGATGGATGCATGCATGCATGAATTTTGCTTTCTGATGGCAAAAGTGAGAGGCTACCTTTTTTATTATGAAAATTTTCAAACCCTGTCATCCCTATTTTATCTATCCCATCATACCTGCCCCCATTTTTTTCTGGAATATTTTTACAGCAAACATAGTAACTATTCACCCAAAAATATGTCTGTCTTGTCTTTAAAAAAAAATTAAGGACAAACATAACAGCATTTTTATTCCCAAGATTACTAGCAAGATTTCTTTCATATCATCTAATCCCAGTCTGTGTTCAATATTAAATAACTAAGACTGTACTTTTAAAGATACAAGCAGTTTGTGTCTCTAGAGGTAGATGAGAGGATTTACTTTTGAGGATTTTACAGGTTACCTTTATATTGTAAAATGCTCTTTAAACTATTTGTTTAAACTATTTATTTTGCATACCCAAAATCAGAGGTCAGCATATTCTTTCTGTGAAATGCTTTAGCCTTATAGACTGAGCGGCAAAATCATATATTATATGAGAGAAAACAAATTCTAAAAAAAAATCCATATTCACAAAACTCACAATATAGTAATGAATTGAGAACAGAATGAGAATAGGAAACTTTTTCTAGGATAACAAAAGAGTTAGTTTCCCTATCATCAAATCAATTACAAATTGATTTGTAATTTGTAATTGATTTGTCCATCTATGAAATCATTCTTGAGCAGCAGTACAAAAATGGGCAACAGGCTGCATTTTGCCAGGAGGCTATGGTTTGTTGATGCCCAAATCCAAAGCACAATAAATTCTGTTCTGGAATGAAGGGTTTACAAAATATGAGGAATAAACAACTCTGCTTAAAACTATTAAATGGGTGTCTTCATTGTGGACAAGGTAACATATCAAAAGGTATGTGGGCAAGGTAACATACCAAAAAGTATGTTAAACCTGTTAAACCAGGAAAACTCTGTTCTGTTGGGGGACAGCAAGAGTTGAGGATCTTTGTGTCATTCCTCTTTGAGGACATACAGTTTGGAAGCTGCACTGAGAACACCGGAGGAGCCCCCTGCAGCAGGGCATCAAGGTCAACAGAGAAGACACCAGTGGTGGCACCTGCAGAGAGGTCAGGCCCATGACCCGGAAGCCATCACACTCAACACACAGGTTAAAGGTGTACGGGTATGAGGGCATCCGTGATTTTTAGGGAGGTTTTACCCTGTATTATAATTCCAGTCTGCAGTTAACTTTTGTTAAATGCCACCTCCTGGTCTCCATCATACTGTGGATAATTAAGGGAGAATCCTGGTGCAGAGAAAAGCAGAGGAAGAAGCATGAGCTGCAGGAAAGCCAGATGCAATGTAGCAAGACAATGTCTTGCCCACATAATACAGAGGTCTGGACTGAGGTAAGCATCGCCCAGGGATCCTCAGAGCAATAGAGAGGGGAACACAGTGAGAAATGTAGATCGTAAGGGGAAAACAAGGACTACTGTCATGCAGACATTAAAGAGAAGAGCAAGTAGCCTTTTGCATATAAAGTGACATAAAGACTGCAATGCTTCCTGTTTGAGATAAAAATGAGTTGAAAATAATACAAATATAAATTAAATGTGGACTCATTAATTTCTGGACCAACCAGAATTTAGAATACAGATTGCCAAAAAAAAAAAAAAAAGACAAGGGAAAGCAACGGGCACTCTACATGTTAAGGGGGGATATAGAAGCTGAGCGAATGCAAGGCAGGGTTGGAAGTAAGAGTTCTCTCTTCTATTTATTTAATTGTATTTAATATTATCTATTCAGAACATTAAATGAAATATATGTTTATTTAAAGAAGGTCAAAGCTGGGTAATCCAGGCCTTACAAATATCATAGGTTATTTTCAACATAAATTCAACAAAATTGTATTAAGAAAACTACACATACAGTCTATGTAAAAATCACAAAGAGCAACGATGCTTTAGCAGTAGAGAGAACCAAGCTTAATCCAGCAATGAGCTCCAGCTCCACGAGGACTTGACAAACTAGCAGGACAGACTCCTAAGCAGACACAGTGGGAGCACACAGCCTCGCGGACCGAGGGGCTTGCCAAAAAGTATACCCTGTGTCTAACCATAAGAAAACAACTAGACAATTCGAAACTGTGGCATACTCTACAAGATAATCAGCCTAGACTCTTTAAAAATGCCAGTGGCATGAAAGTTAAAAAAAAAAAAAAAAAAACCACTGTCAGAAAGCCTGTTCTAGATTAAAGGAAACCAAAGAGACATCACATCAAATGCAGTTCATGGTGCTTGACTGGCACATGATTTAAGGAGACAGTAGTGAGTAGAAAGGACATTTTTAGGAAAACTAGAGAAAATCTAACTGGATATAGAAGACACTTTGATAGTATAATGTCCAATTTCTTTAACATTATAATGGTCTTGTTGATAAAAAAAAAAAGAGAGTCCTTGAAGGCAAGTTGAAGTATTTAAGGGTAAAATATGATATCAAAACTTACTTTCAAATGACTCAAGAAATATACATAGAGAAATAAAGCAAATGTCAAAAAATACTAATTGGTTAATACCTAAATTTTTTCAAATTCTCCATAGGCTCGATTTTGAAATTAAAAGTTGGGGGTAATTACTATTGATAATAAGAAAGACATTCAGCTCGTTTCCAAGAAAGTGCTCCTTAGGCTGAAGTAGTCAGCGAAAATAATACATGTTCTGCCAGTGTGTAATTCACACGAAACACTACCATACCCAAGGGCCGGGAGCTCAGTGTTTTACAGTATCTGGAGGAGACAGTTCCTGTCTTCAGAAGACAAGATCTAAAAGGCAATTCTCCCCATCACTGCTAGTGCAGAACATCGAGGTAAAGAACTCAGTTTTCCAGGCTGAGGCCTTAATCGTGTACCAATCAGGGCACGCTCCACTGTATTTGTCTTAACAGAACAATTTTCTGCTCTGCAAGCTTTCATTGACTTGCATGTGTTTCCTCGGGAAATAAATGCTTCCTTGGCTTACCAAGTCTTTCAGACAGAAGAAAAATAGCCAACCCGCCTGGTGTCAGGAGCAAAGAAGGCCAGGGGTGCAAAGCAAGGCAGAGTCTGAGAAGTAACAGAATTCTAGAAAGCTTGAAAATCCCTCTCTCCCAATGTACCTCTCCTGCAAAGAGTCCCTCTGACCTAGAAAAGGCAGATGAGGTCATGCTACTATATTAGTGCAAAACGCTCAATAAACACTTTCTTTACACAGCACAGGGTTCACTGACAACTAGCCTCTGTGTCACCGAGGTCGAAGTCATTTTTAGGTCAGAAAGGTTTCATTATTAACCACTGCCATTTATGCCAGACTTTTGGTTTCGATATGCTGGTGCCTTCCGGTGACATCATTTGGAGAGGAGAAACAGAGCTTGTCATCTTACCTACAGCAGCAGCAGTCCTTGAAGTAGGAAGGTTGGTACAGTCCCCAATCCCAAACACATTGGGGTATTTCTTGTGCTGTAGAGTGTCTTTATCCACGTCCACCCAGCCAGCAGCATCAGCCACAGGGCTCGTCTTGAGGACATCTGGTGGGCTCATTGGTGGTGTCACATGAAGCATTTCATACTGCAAGAAAAGGACAGCATCCACATCATTTGTGTTCCTTCCAAGATTTCCACTGCTCGAAAAGCTCTCCACCATCTCCCTCACACATACCGTACGATGGCTGCATGCAGCACTAGACACTTAGTGCTTACACTATCCACACCCTCTCCAAGGTCTCACATGCTCCCATGCAGGCTAGTAACAAAGAACTACCAATCTCTCAGTTGACATGGTCTCCCCATACAGAGTCCATGTGATTTCTCTGGCATGGGAGAGATACCAAAGTGCATCTCTGTAGGACACAGTTTCTATGATTACTAATAGTAAGGGGACAGTGTATCTGAGCTGTTCTCTTCCTGACCCTTAGCTTTTGACTTGGAAAGTCTGATACCTATAAAGAGGTGCTCAGTCACTGAAACTTTTTAAGACCCTGTTAGGAGCTGGTAAGAGACAGCCCAATATGAGTTAACTCCCAAAACACACTATAATCCAAGAGGGATGCAAATAGCATCTTTCTTTACAACCCCTCTAGAAGAACAGAAACTATTTCTCTGTCCAAGTCCCGACCTGCAGCCTCAACTGTCCAGAGCATAGCCGAGCACTCAAGTTTAAAAAAGAACAAACAGCAAGTCAGTTCATGCTCTCAAATTGATACACTTTGCTCCTAAAATTATGCTTTGGACCCTCATGCATAGCCCATTTGCTTTCACTTTAAAATTTAACAAGTTTGGCTACCTCACTTTCTAGTCAATAAAAATTAGAAGCAGCAGTTCAAAACAGCTGAATCTGGAGGAACCTCTCAAAATATTTAAAACTACCTAACAGCCAAGAAAAAAGAAAAACCACAAAACGAGAAGTACAACTTTGGGGACAATTTATATACATTATGATACTAATAATAATATATAATATATGTAATACATAAAAATATAATTATATATACATGCAACATTTATTATGTAGTATTTACTTATATATTATTTGTATATAGTTTTAGTGGGTACAAATGATAAAGCAAATGGAATAAAATTCTATAGTAAGTTAATCTAGGTAAAGGCTATACAGACGACTTTATGCTATTTTATTTTTACAACTTCTCTAAGTTTATTTCCAAATAAAAGTTTTTAAAAACCATGACATGAGTCACCAGTGACATTTTAAATAACAGTCAATACTCTCCATTTAAAAAAGGAAAGTCATGTGCAATACATTTTAGAAAGAGCTCAAGAGAAAAAGCTTAAAATTTGAAGTTTTGATGTTTAGAAGATTAATCTGAGGCTCATTTCAAAATTCCTTTTTATGGAAACCTTCATTCTTCTACAAAGACCAAATGAGCAAAATGTCACTGCTATGTTTCATCACTGCTAACAGCGCTCAACAGGATAGTAGAAACAAATGATTCTGCCCACCATGCTTCATCCAAATGACTTGACATCTTGTCCTGACCCTCCCACACGTCTACAAAGCGTACTATTCCCACTTCACAGGAGAAGAATCCAGACACGGGGAAGCCAAGCCCACAATACGAGAGCTAGGTCTTTCCATATTGTGTGTAGCTCCACCAAATCTTTCAAGGATCTTTAAGTGCTTCATTTGAGGCTCGGGTGAAAGGTATTTAAAGACAGCCTCTTCCACAGGTGAGAGACAACCTGTCATTCTTGAATGATTCACAAGCACGGCTATTGCCCACACCCCACAAACTGAAATAACCACCAGATCCCACGATTAAGGAAGCCCCACCTGAACTCTGGGCTGTAACTAACAATGTGAAATATTTTTGATTGCTTCAAGTGACTCAGAACCAAGAAAAGTAGAGACACAAAATAGGAGGAAAATTCACTTGGTACTGGTAAAACGCCCTCCTCACCTCCCATGAAACAACCTCTTACCTCTTTCTCCTCCCCACCCATTTTCTCCAGCTAACACTAAGATGCTCACTTTAGCCAGCCGCCCCCAGCACATGATGATGGTGGCAAGGGAAGGCTGTGCGTCACCTGCACCATTCTGTTGACAGCTTAACCTCAACACTCACTGAAAACACTTGAGTCTCTCCAGGTTTGTCCAGATTTTCAAATACAGCCTCTTGTTTATCAGCTCGGACTTCAATGAGGTTTTGCTTGTAGTTAACAGTGAGGTTCCTCTCCCGGATGATCTCTTGCAGGGCATCAGCATACTTCTTAACCGCAAAAATCGTTCCAAGAGAAGTGTTGAAAATAATATTGGCCTTGGATCGCTTCCCTGTCTGAAAAAAAGAATAGAAACAACTAACACCAAAGCACTACTCCAACCATTCTTTTTTAACTGAAATAAGAAGTAAAACATTCGGAAGAGAAGTTTTTTCCACCACTAAGCCCTGCAGGGGTGAGGCATGAGCCAATCTTCCTCTTTATTTTTTGTTAGTGTAGGGTCAATGGTTATCAGGCTTTTCTGCCCTCCCGCCATTAGGATTGATGATGGATCCCCACGGTCTTGAATGCATGCCTGCTGGCGGGCACCTGGAGCAGGGTGTGAGCATGCATGGGTGGGTTCACCTGTACTGAGACTGGGCTTTTAGGGGCAGCGTCACTGGGACAGCAGCAGAACAGAGAGAGCGAAACAGACTAGGGGAACAGCAGAATAAAAGAGCAAAGGAGAGACCAGAACAAGAGAGAGAGCAAAGCCACGAGAGAACGCCAGAGAGCCCAGAAAGAGTGATGATTCGCTGGGGGCCGGGAGGCCTGCCAGCCTGCCGTGTACCTGGTACATCCCAACAAAAGCCTGAAAAAGCCACTAAGGGCTCCAGGACTCCTACTTCACTGGTCTGCCCGATCATAGCAAATCTGCCCCACCCCTTCCTGTCACTATAGTTAGCAACACAGGAACTCACATGCACACTTGAGTCGGGGGGGTGAGGGCACTTTTCAGCTGAACACAACTAAATTAGTATGGACAGAGGTGACGGTCAAGTTCAGGTAAAAAGAGAGAGGAACCTTTCAGTCACTCAATAGGTATCTAATGCAGTCCTAGAGTTAGCCAGGGACTAGCCAGCTAGTTGTAGGTGCTGAGGACACAGCAGTGAACGAAAGCTCCAGGCCCTTTGGTTCAAATGCACTAGTATTGCCCACATGTCTCAGAGAGGCCAGTGTTCTCCCAAATGCCTAGAAGATGGCACACCTGAACGAAAATTCCTCTCAGGCCATCCAAGACCTGGGAGAAAGAGTTACCCAAAGAGAATTTCCAGAAGGGAAGAAAACAACTATTGTCTTATTCTTTTCTTCTGTTCAGCTCTTTTATTTTTTTAAGTTCTTTTTCTTTTTTTTTTTTTAAAGATTTATATTTATTTATACAAGAGCTGGGATACAGGCCAGATGCGTGGGAGGGTGAGAGGATTCACCAGAGACAGAGCAGGGAACAGAACAGGCAGACTGAGGAAATACACTGCTGAGGGGAGCAGTGGGCGGGACAGGAGAGGTCTGCGCGCCATGTGGGATTCTCACCCGGCCGGGTCGGATGGAACCCGCACTGCAGAGGCTGCGGACAGCTTCACAGTGCGGCGCTCAATGGCCTGCACCACTAGGGAGGCCCTGTTCAGCTCTTTTAAGGATTTGCTCACTTGCTCACTCACTTGAACTATTTGCAAGAAGTTAGGTGGGGAAGAACATCAAAAGGCTATGGCAACCCAGAATTCTCATGACCCAGACTGGCCTTTCTTTGAAAGGGTGACTAGCACTGCCCCTGGATTTCCTGGGCTGGTGCAGACTTACACAAGTCTGGGCAGACTTATATAACCCCAACACCTCTTCAATCCCCCCTCCCCATAGGCTGATGAGAATTCAGCCACTGTCTCAAGTCAAACCATGCTTGGTAAGCCAGAATGTCACATCCCACACAAGGGCCAGAGGGTAAGAACAGGAGGGTATGCCGTACCCCTGGCCCCCAAATTTATAGCAGACATACTTGACCTGCAGAAGCTGGCTCTCACACACAGGGTATTTGAGGGATGCTCAGAAACCTGCCTCTACCTGAGTATCTCCACTGAGGATTGAAGTTCTACATGAACACTTTTTTTTTTGCCTTTAGAATTGACTTTTGCCAATTACATTTTCAAAAATGTTTATCAAGAGCCAGGAAATATTCATAGCCTTGAACTTGAATAGGAGCAGCTGAAAATACTATTATTTATAAGAATGAACAACTTGCAACTAATTGCCTATATGGACATATGTAAACAATTAGAACACACCCTCTCGATAGACTTTTATATATTAAAAGGTGTGATGCAAAAAATTATTTAATACCATTTACATCTAAATTAGTATGGACAGTATGATTATAACCATGTTTTAAAAGGGTATTGAGGGCCTCTCTGGTGGCGCAAAGGGTTAAGTCTCAGCACTGTGAAGCTATTCCCAGCCACTGCAGTATGAGTTTGATCCCTGACCAGGGAACTAAGCTACATGTGGTGCAACAGACCTCTCCTATCTTGCCCGCTGCTCCCCTCAGCAGTGTACTTCAGTCACTGAAATCTGCCTGTTCTGCTCCCAACCCTGCCTCTGGTGAATCGTCTCATCCCCCTATCTCTGGCCTACACCCCAGCTCTTGCATGCATAAATAAATAAAATAATTTAAAAAAAAAAGTGTATAGAGGGCCTCCCTTGTGGTGCAAGGGGTTAAGCACCGCACTATGAAGCAATCCACAGCCTCTGCAGCATGAGTTCGATCCCAGACGGCCAGGGAGCAACCCACATGGCGACACAGATCTCTCCTGACTCGTCCGCTGCTCCCCTCAGCAGTGTACTTCGGTCAATCTGCCTGTTCTTTTCCCCACTCTGTCTCTGGTGAATCCTCTCACCACCTGCATCTCTGGCTTGTACCCCAGCTCTTGTATGCATAAATAAATGAATCTTTTAAAAAAAAGTGTATAGAAAAAAATTAGAAAGACAGGTCAAATTGATAATAGCAATTATATTGAAGCAATTGGACTAGGAATGACTTTCTCCTTTTTTTCTATTTATAAGCTTCCAAACATATAATTTTGTAGATATATAATAAAGATTTAGATAAAAAAGGAATCGTGGCCCTCTGAGTTAGCATCATCTGCCCTCCCTGTCTCTGTCCCTGGAAAAGTAAGAATACCTTTCTGAAATAGGCTTCCGATAAATACATGATCTTCTGTGGGGCTCCAGCACACTTTATCGGAGTATTTGGGAAGGTAAAAATGGCATTGCCCTCTTTGAAGTCCTGCAGAGCTTTCCATGTCTTCTCCACTGTCTTAACTGAGTAATTGGACCCTATTTTTGGATGGGCAAAACCTTCAGGTAGGCCTTTAATCTGCAACAAAGCATACAAAGAAATTATTTTTTTAACAGATATGCAAATGGCTTTGGAGTCCTAGTTCTTTGCTATCCCTACAACCCTCCTAATATCTCCATCACCTTTTCATTCCCAGTACTCAACACAGTGGAGCAGGCAGATGGATGGGGGGTCTGCTAAGACCAGAACTGTGGTACCTGGAGTCACCTGTCAAACTGCAGAAAGGACTTGGCCCAAGGGAACCCTCCCCCCTCCCTTGGTCTTGAGGCCCTACAATGACTATATCCCCACCAGAAGGAGGACAATTTATTTCATCTGTCCATCAGAGTTAAGGACAAGAAGTCAGCCATACTTCCTTTTTGAAGGACCAGTTGCCTTACTAGGATGGAGATCTATAGTAATAGCACAGGTTATCAGTAATAGCACACTTAAAATACCCTTTTCAAGTTGTAACAGATCAAATTCTTAGATCAGGAGATCAGTTAGATCAGTTAGATCAAAACTGATGCTTGTCTTAAATGTTAGAAGGTTCATGGAGCACAGTAATGATGGCACAGATTGAGTTAAGAAACTCACATACCAGTTCTTCCAGCAACAGCAGGGAACCATCAAAAACCAGTCATCAGCCTGGGCTGGTTCTTCAGAAGGTCCCCAGGCTAATCTCCCAGTGCTCGGGCAACCACCTCCAGAGTCACAGATACCCATCCCTCAGGTCTCAACAAAAGAAAGTCCTGTGATCTCCATGACACTCAGTGTTGAGAGCAACTATCCTCTGATTACTGATCAGAGATCCCCGTTTGTTTAAACCCACCTGAGTAACTTCCTGGTATTTACAATCAAAGGGTGTCAGCTAATACAATCGGCCCTGGTAATGTATTTACATTCTCTTGCCCTCAGTTTTCTCACCTATTAAATTGAGATAAAATATCTACCTTGAAAGCAGTTGTGAGGCATACTAGCAAGGTTCCCAGGAAAGCACAGAATCTCCACAATAATAGTTACTTTAAAAGGGTTTATTTCTTGGTTTGCTGCAAGAGGCTGCTTAGAACGCTCAGTCTGGGTCTCTTCAAACAGCCCCTCACACACACTGGGCCTGCTGGGGACACAGCAGCAGGGAGATGCACTCTTTGCTAAGTCAACACAGGCAGGAGCATGAGAGGCATGGACACCTTCCAAGATCTAACGGCACCATTCTCCTTGGAGTCTACTCCACTGTCTGTTTCAGGAGAGTCAGGGCCGATACCATCACTCAAACCCGCCCCAAACTTCACACCAATTCATGGTTACTTTGGACCTTCAGAGAACATAAGCCAGAACCTTTCATTACCCTCATCCTGGACAAGTCGTGATTAAGGGGTTTTTGTTTTTGTTGGTGGGGGGTTGTTTTTTAAAGTAGAAACGTATGTCAAAGGTGTTATGAGCCAACTCAGATGAGGACTCTGCCTGAATCACCGTCCTGTAGCTTGTGACTTGGTTGTCACTCTGCTTTATGTGGTACAATCATTTATCCACAGTCCCCAACAAGCTTCTGGAAAAACATAATAATTACTGACTTGCTCCATTATGTTTTAGAAAAATAAACTGGGATCTCACAATTGTCAGATAACATCTAGACCCCAGGCTCACTGAAATGGGAGATCTACTTCTAAGATAATATCTACATTTCATTGCTCATTTCATAATACCAGAAGTTCCAGCCTCTACATAACAAAACCAGACACCCTTCCAGTGTGTGAACTAACTTCTGATAATGAACTAACCCCTGAGGTCTGCTTACAATTTCACAATCTAAATATTACTTTCAAAAGAAAATTTAATCTGTAATAGGCCAACT
Organism: Talpa occidentalis; assembly: GCF_014898055.3. Classification (NCBI taxonomy): domain Eukaryota; kingdom Metazoa; phylum Chordata; class Mammalia; order Eulipotyphla; family Talpidae; genus Talpa; species Talpa occidentalis. The sequence goes on along the minus strand of NW_023601104.1, from coordinate 14,287,315 downwards.
CAGTTCTGCTTAGAAAGGGAGTTTTCTTGTTGGTATGGAAAAGACTGCTGTTTTTTGATAATTAACATTAGAGTATAAACATGTTAACTCTCATTATAACATAAGACTAGAACATTAACATTGGCAAAATCTTAGGAATAATAATTTCATGACAACAAAAAGACTGCAGAGAAGTAAAACTAAAAGTGGTTTGTTAGAACACTTTCTTATCAAAATGAATATACAGCACTAAATGCAGCTTTTGATCTTGACATAAGCGGACAAGTATATCACAGAAATATTTTAAAACAGGGCTTCCCCAGTGGCACAGCAGTTGAGCGCTGGGCTGCGAAGCTGCCTGCAGCCTCTGCAGCGCCAGATCAATCCCCGGCCACCAGCGAGGCTCCCACATGGCACACAAACCTCTCCTGCTGCACCCACTGCTCCCCTCAGCAGTGTACTTTGTCAGTCTGCCTGTTCTGCTCCCGGCTCTGGCTCTGGTGAATTCTCTCACCCTCCCATGCTTCTGACTGTACCCAGCGCTCATATAAATAAATAAATAAATCTTAAAAAAAAAAGAAAAGAAATATTTTAAAACAGTACCTTCTCATAGTCCAACTGGATTCCGAGAGCAATAATAAGATATTTGTAGGATATCTGCAACACAAAACAATGTTATTTTAGACCAGAATCTCAAAAGTGGCAGCCCAAGGGCTGACTTAGGCCCCAGACTTGCTCAGCCAGTACCAAGTTTCTGTTTTTGAATGAGTAGCCGGGGGCTCTGGGTGGTGGGCAGGGCTGCAGGGCAGGAGCACAGCCCAGGCAGCCATCCTGACCACATTCTCTGTTGTCTCATACCTCACTGCATCACAAATCTATGTAACCTGCCTGGTCCCAAAGAGACTGCGGAGAATGATAGCAAAGAAGTCACAGTTATTGTGCAGTGCTTCTGTTAACACTCTTTTGTGTTAAAGGGTGCAGAATGACTTCCTAATCATAAAAGACAATAACATTTCTTTAAAATATATGGGGGGGTATAAGCAAATCGGACCTGCCATATGGATTGGATCACTATCATAACAGAGTAACTGCTCTTTTGAGAGTAATGAAAAAGAATGTGATATGCTAGATCTAATCCTATTCAATAATCTGTTTGGAACTTAAAAGTCCCCTGTTTAAGGAAGGATGTTGTGATTACTCAAGCTGAGGAGAACATATCTACACACATTGTGATAGAAATAGGAGAAATGTAGGGGACCAAATAAGGGACCAGGAAAAAAAAATTATTATATTAAAAAACAAAATTAACAGGCAACTATTGATCCAAGACACTCTGCAGGGAAGGGGGAGGGAGAGGGATCCAAACAGGGGAGGCAATGTGTTCTTACACAAGGGACCATGGTGATGGTGCATGGGTGAATTGGTGATGGGAATTTTGCAGGGGCTACACCCGAGAGGAGAGAGCATGCATTGCACAAAAAGGAAGAACGATGTAAAAAATACATAAAATTAAATTATTTAAAAAAAAGAAGAAAAATGTGGGTTTTAGGATGAGGAGTAAGACAGACTGAGGCCAGGAAGTGTAAACAAGAGGGATGCCAAGTAAAAGGACCAGCCTAGAAAACTGGAGATGGTAAATGATCAGTGAAACTCCAGATTCCAGAAAGGGGCAATAGGCACTAATAGCACAGTCTTGAACTAAATGGAGAAGCAGAGCAGTGAGCTCAGCAGATCATAATTGAAGAGAAAAGACTCCAAGTCCTGAGAGAGCTTGGCTCAGACTGGGGGACCCAGGGGAGAAAGTCGTTTAAGAGGTTCTGCCCTAGAACCCAGGAGACTCAGCTCCAAGGTCACCTCCCTAGTGAAGCCCACAGGTCCCTCCGGGAGCGCCCTTAGCACAGTACATGAAGCTTTATAGCACCTGTCATGTTTATGGGAGTCATGTCATCTTCTACATCAAAACACTCCCAGAGGATAAGGGTTATGTCTTATTCCTTATATTCCTAGAATCTAGCACAGTCACTAAATTAAGTGAGGAACTTAGTAATGGCTGGAAGGATAGAAGGATCGATAATTTCAGTTGCTTGAAAAAACATAATTATTTAAAGTAGAAAGATAATATATACATCTGCATCTGTGTGATTTGCTTATCCATAGAGAGTTGGTGCCCTAGAATGTCTTGTTCTATAGGAAAGTATACTGGGATCATTAAATAGCTTAACTGTGTTGAATCTTCAGGGTATGTGAGGTCAGAGGTGGCATGGGGACTGGGGGAATGATCTACTGGTAAAAGATACAACCATCATCAACAAGAAATGCCTTTGCTTTGTCCGTGCCTTGATGGCTTTATTAGAGCGTAACATAAAATCTGACACTAACAACTTAATTAGGATATTCATCCACTGCAAAATTCCAGACTCACCCACTAAATAGCTATGTCTTAGTAAATTGATAAAAGGATGAGCGTGAACACAGCTTCACAGATTGCTAATAATATTTCTTGAGCATTCACTCTGCAAGGCAGAATTGCATGTTTTAATTCTTTTAATCCTCACAACTAAAAAGGATAGGTATTATTTCCTACCCCTCCAGGAACTCAGTCTAATGGGAAGCCAGGCATTACCGATAATCACACATATAATTACTAAATCACAGAATGTTGTGATAGCATGTCAAGAGGGAACCTGACCTAGTCTAGTTAGACCAGGGACAGCTTACCTGAAAAGGTCATATATATGCTAAATATGAATAAGAGTAACTTAGAAGAAGCAAGTACAGCATGTGCAAATGTCCTGAGGAATGAAGAGGCAGAGACATTTGAGGGAATGAAAGGCCAGTACACTGGAGCAGAAACAAGAAGCAGGTTAAGTCTGGAGAAGGAGCAAGGCCCAGTATATGCAAGGTAGATGGGATATGTTCCAGGCAAACAGATCTCTGGGTCAGAGAAAAATTAGAAACAGGCCAAGTCTGGGTTTCAGCAGTGCCTTCAACTCAGTCTTTCACACTGTTACTAGGATCAGAAATTATAAGCTAAGATGGTATGATTTGATAAATTTTATTTTATCTTTTTTATTTTTTTTATTTTTTTAATTTTTTAATTTTTTATTTTATTTATTTATTTATTTATGGGGGGGGGGCGGGACCCTCGCCAGCAGCCGGGGAATGAACCGGCGCTGCAGAGGCTGCAGGCAGCCTCGCAGCCCAGCTTTCAACTGCTGCGCCACCAGGGGAGGCCCTGATTTGGTAAATTTTAAAATACATGCTAAAAAATATTGGTCAATTTATACATGATTTTACAAACATGTTACAGAAGTAAAGGCTGGAACTGAAGTGAGGTCATCATGGATTAAGTTAGGGGGAAATGCTAAAAAATAAAGAAGGATAACTTGTCAGAGAACACCTTAACCCTGGGACAAGTAATTATCAACCCATTTTAAATTCAACCCCAACCCCACATGCCCCAGTCCCAATTACTCAACTCTTTTTTTCCATAACATTCAACAATTTCTAACCACTATCTAATTCACTTATTATGTCTATTATGTATTGTATGTTCTCCCCCCACTATAAAATAAAATCCAGGATAATAAGGATTTTGTATGCTTTGTTCACTTTAAGACTATAACTAGCTTATAGCAGATGCTTAATAAATATTTGGAAAGGAAGGCAGGAAGGCAGGCAGGAAGGCAGGCAGGCAGGGGCAAGTGAATGCAGGCCAGAGAGCCAAGGATCATGAATGCTGTAAAGCAGGTAACCTTGATCAGGCTTCACAGAAAGGATACAATGAATCTCTGAATTCCTTGAAATTAAGTGCAAAATTTGGAACATATATACACATTTCTAGAGAGGACTTTCATCAGGTGCTCAGAACAATCCATTACCCAAGGAAATGTTAAGAATGTCTGAGGCCAATGAGTCCCTGCTTAGAGGAAGGGGTTGGGATTCCCACTGACTCTCAGATTCTACAATTCTGTCAAAATGCTGGTGTGCCCCCTTTGAAGCAAAAGCAGGCAGGATACTGAGGCCCATAACATGCTTGGGGCTCAAGAACCACAGGAACTTGGACCAGGCAGGGGACAGCAGGATGGCTGTACTGCCAGCCACTGTCTTCGCGCAACAGTAAAATGAGGGGACAGGACACCACAACCTTTCTCCCTATCCTGTTCTCATCCTCTCAGACACACAAGGGACAGCAGCTGCTGAAAGACTCTAATCCCTGGCAATCAGGGTGAGGAGCAACTTCTAAATGGGGCTGAGCAATAGTGAGCCTCTGACTCCAGTCTCAGCAATTCTCCTTAGGCCCCAGCACAAACCTCAGGGTCCCAGGATTCCCTTACAATTCTGGCATAGTGGCCCCTAGTGTGACTGGGTGGATATTTCCCAGTATCCCCTTCCTCTGGGAGGCCTACCGTCAGAGAAGCTGGCAGAGATGGCTGGTATTTTACCATGAAGTACTAGTACTGAGAATCAGATGCAAGATATTTTACCAAGCAATAGGGCAAACAGATGGTGTTCAATAAATACCTATCTTAGTTGTTCATTTATTAATCCCACATCACTCAGTCCTTTCTCTAATCACTATACACCTTCCCATCTCATGTGGTATTCAACACATACACATACGTGCACACACACATATACTGCCCTCTCACCATCAAGCCGCCTGGTTGGTAATGACGACATTAATACAAGCCCTCAGGTTAACAAAAGCCAAAGGGCCCTCACTGGGTACCTCCTTGCCATTGTCTGTGCGGATGCAGTTCTTGTCTGGGTTCAGCTCAGCCACTCTAGCTTTGATCCATTCTACACCAGATGGAATCACAGTTGCTGTGGGACGCCCAGATGAGGATAACTGCTTGGCACCAGCACCCACCAGTGTCCAGATTGGCTGGTAGTAATGACTCTGAAAAAGAAAATATTTAGAGATTTATTCTTTTGGGGACTGATCAAAAGGGTCATAGTTAAAGGCACACTCTGATGGTTAAAGCTATACTCTCAATTACTCCCTCCTTATCCACAGAAAATTCTCCAGAAGCTTGGTCACACCCCACGCACACACTAGTCGGTGTCTACTAAGCTCTGAATAGCAATCACCTAACACAAGAATTCTGAAAGATGATTAAAAAAAAAAAATACACTGTTTTTACAGTCCATTGTATTCTTTACTGCTGAAAGTTGATTTGGTGTTTAACATGTTTTATATATACGCTCATAATATATAGCTACCTTTAAGTGCACAGATACAAAGAAAAATTAAGCCCAGTAGTCTAAATATGATTCCTCGGAAATATGAGGTGAATATGATAAATCTGGTTTTCAGGCATTTCTGGGGACCCTTGAAACTTCCATATTGGCCCCTCTTCTTTCTCAGAGCTTTTACATCCCCAGCCAGGAAGCACCAGATCCTACGCATAAGACAGGCCAACTTCTGTTCTCTGGAGGCACTGCTTTGATGGTCCACTCTTGATTGAAAGTAAAAGTTCTGGACCCAAGGGCAAAGGGCAGATTGGTTTAATGTTCTCTGAGAATTCCAACTGAGTCTCCACATTGCCAAAGTGCCTCAAACTGGCTGGACAAAATTGCCAACACACACTCAGAGGTGAAGGAAAACCTTCACATTTTCCCCTCCAGCCAAAAATGGTATGATCAAAGAGGAGGGGGCAGAGGTCCCCAGTTGTGACAGTTCATTGATTTCAAGTCTGTTTTGAAAAGGAAGAGGAGTGAAAATACAAGCACACACTGTTTTTAGACCAGGAAGAAAAATCAGCCTCAGCAATCACGAAAGCAGACACTGGAGGGAAAGCGGCAAATACCTTAGTCTCTGGCAGATCCTTGGAGAGACTCCACATTCATTTCTTGTGGAGCAGGACAGAAGCAATTTTGGCCTCCTAGTTTGGAGGTCAAACTAGGGAGACTTGCCCCAGTGTTAGTTACAACACACCACTGGTCACCTGATAAAGCTTAGACCACTGTCATTTAAAAGATTGTCTGAATCAGTCATTTTAAAAGGAAAGTGATTAATCTTTGATAAAGGAGCTACCACCATACACTGGAAAAAGCAAAATCTCTTCAAGGTGCCTGAACTGCTCTGCCTTACCACCTGCCACACTTGCACCTGGGGATTAGAGCAGCCTCCTCTGCTGTGGTTCAGGAGCCCAGGTCCTCACCAAGAAAAAGGCCAAGTTTCCAGGAAAAAAAAAAGAAAAAAGAAAAAACACAAGGCCCGTGGGCCAACCATCTATCTACATCTTGCAGCAGGGGAAGAGGGGATGCAATCAGAGCAGGGAAGAGAGACAGAGGGGAGCTGGGTGGTGGTGCGCAGGTGGATTATTGGTGGGAGGGCCACACCTAATGGGAACAATAACTACAGAAAGATGACCCATAATGTAAGAAAATAAATATGTATTTTTTAAAAAGTAAAATCTCTTCAACAAATGGCACTGGGAAACTTGGACAGTCACAGGCGAAAAATGAAACTAGATCATTACTTAACTTCCTACACAAAACTTAATTCAAAATAAAGACTTGGATATAAGACCTGAAACTGTTAAAAATACACCTCCATGAAAGAGGGAGGAGCACTGAATAGGTGCTAGTTTCCCACCCCACTTACACCTAGCCACCTTGAACTACAAATCCCAGCAGGCCATGAACCAGATTTCCTGAACAGGAAGCAGGCAAGAAGCAAGGTGGATATATACATTTGGTGAAACAAAGGAGACACATGGAGGAAACATGGAGAGACACTTAGAAGAGACACGTTGGTGAGAGACACATGGGGAGGTTGCTCCTGGTCCCTGACAAGAAACAACAGCCGATATTTCTTTTGACTTCATGGTAGATTATGTGGTATATTATGAACTTTGAGTCTCTCCTTCCATCCCAGCTTTCTGGGACATGCCTAACCCCTTTCTTGTGGTTCCTTACCTACCAGAAGTTACCGTAGACTTATGGCAACAGAGAGAAGAGAAGTGCGTGGCCACTGACTGTCATCTGCACATAAGGTTGGAGGTGGGAAGGTTTTGTGGGTTGAATTGTCTCTTCCAAAAAGAAATGTTGAAGTCGTAACCCCGGTCCTGTGAATGTAACCTTATTTGGAAAGACGGTCTTTGAAGAGTAACCACATTAAAATGAATTCATGCTGAACTAGAGTAGGCCCAAAATCCGATGACTGGTGGCCTTTTAAGAAGGTCATGAGGAGTTACTGGTACAAAGAGAAGGTCATGGAAAGGTGGCAGAGATTAGTAGACAAACCAAGGAACACCAAGGATTTCCGGCAACCACCAGAAACTAGGAGAAAGGCATGGGACAAACACCCCTTTGCTCCACAGCCTTCAGAGGGAGCATGACCCTGCTAACACCTTTGTTTTGGATTTCTGGGCTCCAAAACTGCCTGGTTTAGTGACTGCGGAGAATAAATATCTGCTGTTTTAAGTCACCAAATTTGTAGTAATTTGTCATGGCAGCCCTGAAGAAACAGATAAGAACATAAAAGCCAAGAGCTTGTCCTCCCACCTCCCAATCTATTTGAATGGCCTGGTGTTTATGACCTAAAAGAAAGGCACTAACTTGGGGACATGAAGGCCCAATGCCTGACCCCACCCTACACACACACACACACACACACACACACACACACACACGGGCACTCCAAAGTGGGGCACTCACCTCACTGGGTTCAACAATAGCCACATTCTCTGCGCCCACTCTCCTCTTCATACGGGCAGCCATGGTGACCCCACCACTGCCCCCGCCCAGCACCAGCACCTCATAGTAGTTCTTGGCCATGAGGTTGGCCCCTGTGTGCAGCTGAAGTGGGCTGGCCTGCTGAGGACCCAGCCTGAGCAGGCAGGCAAAGAGCCGGGCGCGGGGGCCAGACACCACGGTGACCAGTGGGGACATCTTCAGGCTGGATCAGGCTAGAAAAAAATTAAAAAAGCTCTGAGTACTAAGGAAGGGACAACTATGGGACCAAAGCACTTTTTCTTTCAGGAAGGATAGGCTGGCACCTGGTCAGTTCTAGCTGGTTCCCATACCTTCCATCAAGACTACCTTCCATCAAGACCTTGGCTGTTTCCCCAAGATCTCCTGGCAATGCTCCATGGAGAGGTAAGAGTGGGCTAAGCTTTTCATTTCTTCCCCCACCCCCCCCCCACTTTTACAGGACATCTAGAACTTTGAATCAGGTCATCTTTAAAGTCTTCCTGATAACTTGTGTGTCCCCATCCTTGTCCGTCCAGCTATAATCCCGCTGTCACCATTCACCTCCAGGAACATTCCTTACTTCTGACTTTTCAGTTCATTAATGATATATGATTCCCCAGGTTGAGACCTGCACAATTCCTTGCCATAAAGGGCACCAAAGACCTTACTGAAACTGTAACGGGGGGGTCCCCAGGAAAGGGGGAGCTTCCAGGTTTCCTGCCCCACCCAAGGGAGGGTGGAGCTGAGCAGGGAGAGAAGAAGCTGCAGAGACTGAGGAAGGAAGCAGGATGGAGCCAGAAGGAGACCTGGAGGAGGCACTTGGAGCCTAGAGACACGTGAAGAAACTGCGCTTGTCTTTTGGTCGTGGACTGGGTGACACAGATGTGGGTGAGACCCATGGGGAGGTGACAATGGCAGCTTTTATCTTGATTTGATTTTGCTCTTTTCCTTCCAGACTTGTCTGGTTGTTTGTGACACTTTTCTGTGGGTCCCCACTGGAAGATGCTTTAGACTCGGGGCAGGCTTTGGGGCCTTGCTCTGGGCCAATCCCATTTGGATGGAGTTTTACCCATGAGGGGACGGGTAACTTTGGGTGCCTGATTTAGAAACTAGATTCTTTGCCTTTCCTGTATTGTTTCCTAATTGTATTAAAGTTCCTTCCCATTAAAGTCTCATGTTTTGTGTTAATGCGGCGGATGCCTATATAGAATAGGCAGGTTTGTGGGGTTTAGGCTGCCCCTCTCCCTGCCCTGTAACAAAACTACTAGACTACTGATGTAGTCCAGCAAGAAACTCCCCTCTTGCAACTCAGAGTTCAGACCACAGTAATTGGGGCCCTGGCCCCACCTGGAGTCCTCCTGGCTCTCTTGCCCAGAGACAAGCAATTTTATCAAATCACTGAGTATAAACTTGAAAGCGAAAGGCCTCCACATCTTTGGCAATTTCAACCAGATGATTAAAAAGGCCATAAAAAGAGGCCTGCTTGGTATCATAAAATTATATTTTATGTAAGAACCTATGCATGTTTCTGACCAGTCTCTATTATATTCAATTCAGTATACAATCTCCCCTAATAGTTCCTCTGAAAGACACACTTTACCTTTAGGAAAATAAGTTTCTGTGTGTTCTGACAATGAGAAAGGCTACTCAGGGGCTGGACCCATCCACAGACCTGGCCCGACATCTCAGATACCATCTACTTGTATTGAGAGGCCCAGACTCAAAATAGCTGCCCCCAATTCCAGCATCAAATTCAGTTCTTCTGGCTCAATAATGCTCTAAACCCTTTATTAAATTGCAAGTACCCAGCTTGCTAAGTCTTAACAGGAATGATTTAATTATATGATTCCCCCACCCTGGAAAAAGAAGACAGTTATACAAGAGGAATGGAGACAGGGGGAAGAGGAAAAGGCCATGAGAGGAAGAAGGAAAAGCCCTGGAGGAGTGAGAATTTACAGAGTAGAAAGGAGGAGCTGAGTGTTCATATTAAGATTTTATTAATTTTTGCATAAAGAACTGCGGTATAGGCCAGAGGTGTAGGGGGTGAGAGGATTCACCAGAGACAGAGTGGGGAGCAGAAGGCAGATTTACTGAAATACACTGCTGCGGGGAGCAGCAGGCAAGGCAGGAGAGGTCTGCTGCGCCATGTGTGAAGTAGCAGCAACTTGGCTGGGGACTGAACTCAGTCCTTCTCGGCGGGCCATCTCAGGGATAGCACTGAGACTTAACCCGTAGGCCATGGGAGGTCCTGAGCCTGAGTGTTCATTTTAATTAGGATTCACTCTATTCCACAATTTTGCACCACTGGTAATTTCCTCAATATTTCAGATCTGAAAAGAGCTGGGAAGAAGAGATTTGGGGGCCCAGAGTAAGCGGAGCAAACTCGGACACTGTTGCTGTAAGTTCAAAATCAATATGACCCTTTTAGAAAATAATTTGGCATCCTTTGATGCTTCATTTTCATTTCTAGGACTCTAGAGCAAGGAAAAACAACTCTATTACTGAAGAAGAAAAGTCCTGACAAATATTACTTCTCTCACATTCCTTCTTACAGTCAATTCTCAGCTAACTGGTTTGAGGGTTGGATATAATTAAACCTGGCTACAGAAAATATATCCACAGGCTCCAACCTGGCCAGGGAAGTCAGGTCACCAACTGTATTAACCAAGGTTAATTTACAATTACTTCGATTTAATGTAGGAAGGAGGGACAGGGATAGCATTCTGAAAGTCAAAACACTGGGACAAGGTTAATTAAAATGTGATTACAGAAGATGACTTATGTAGCCTTTTAAAATTATGTTTACACAGAGCATATAAAATGCTTATGTTATAGTCAGGGCACAAATCAGAAACACAATAGGACCTCAAACTATAAGAGAAAATGAATTTTTAGAAAAGATAACTAAAATGTTAATACCACTTCAGTTGTTTTCTCTGGGTTTCAGAATTATGGGTGATTTTGATTTCTTCTGCTTTTCTGCAGTCTGTAAGTTTCTGCTGTATGTATATTAACATTATAATATTAAATATTTGGGGTTTTTTGTTTTTTTTAAGATTTTTTTATGCATACAAGAGCTGAGGTACAGGCCAGAGATGCAAGGCGTGAGAGGACTCACCAGAGACAGAGTGGGGAACAGAAAAGGCAGACTGACTAAAAAACACTGCTGAGGGGAACAGCAGGCGAGACAGGAGAGGTCTGCTGCACCATGTGGGTGCTCCCTGGTAAGCCGGGGATCAAACTTGTATTGCAGAGGCTGTGGATTGCTTCATAGCGTGGTGCTTCACCCCTTGTGCCACCAGGGAGGCCCAATATTAAATATTTGTTTTTATGATGGCAACATATATTCAGTATCTGTCTGAGCACCTAACTTGTGATGGGCTGCCATTATCATTCCTATTTTACAGGTGAAAAACACTGAGGTGGGGAGTAGGTAAGTGACTCCCTAAGGTCATACAGCCTATAAGTGGTTACTCCAATTTGAACTCAGAAACCATTGGTGCCAGAGCCTGTACTTTAAACCACTACACTCTAATATCTCCGTGATTTTAATCAACAATAACGAAACAATAGATTTATATGATCATTTTTTTTTTTTTTTTAATTTTCTAGAGCATGTCTTATATTATTTATTATTTGTTTGTTTGTTGGTTTATACATGCACTGGTACAGTCAGAAGTGCGGAGGGTGAGAGAATTCACCAGAGCCAGAGCGGGGAGCAGAGCAGGCAGAAGGACCGAAGTACACTGCTGAGGGGAGCAGCGGGCGGCAGAGAGGTCTGCGCGCCATGTGGGACCCTCCTCTGGTGGCCGGGACAGCCGGGATTTAACCGCTGCAGAGGTTGCAGGCAGCTTCGCAACCAGCGCTCAACCGCTGCGCCACGGAGATATGATCATTTTAAATTTAAAAAAATAAAGATATTTTCCACACTTCTTAGAAAAGAGAAACCATTTTTCATGGTACTGAAACCTAAATATTTGTAACATTTTGGCATAACTATAATGAAATTTTCTTCTTTGTGTGTGCTTTTCTGTAATAAACTTAAACTAATTTTTTTTTTTTATTTCTCAAATTTGTTTATGATTGAAGAGTAGAGGAAGTCACTGCTTGGTAGGGAAGAAGCTATTTTATGGTGAACAGATAGTTATCACATTCTATCTTTCAAAATGTACCGAGGGCCTCCCCGGTGGCGCAGCGGTTGAGCGCTGGGTTGCGAAGCTGCCCGAAGCCTCTGCAGTGCCGGTTCGATCCCCGGCTGCTCCCCGGCCACCGGAGGAGGGTCCCACATGGCACGCAGACCTCTCCTGCCGCCCGCTGCTCCCCTCAGCAGTGTACTTCGGTCCTTCTGCCTGCTCTGCTCCCCGCTCTGGCTCTGGTGAATTCTCTCACCCTCCTGCGCTTCTGACTGTACCCAGTGCTTGTATAAATAAATAAATAAATCTTTAAAAAAAAAAAAAAAAAGGTCTACCGAAACACAGCCATTGCCTCACTTACCAGAAAAGGGAAACCATTTTATCATGGCCCTAACCCTAAATCTTAGCCCCATGGAAAGAGTTAAAATAACAGTGTAGAAGAAGGCTGGTTATATGTCTGGTTTGCAGTTACTCCATCTGAGGTTATTTAACTTTCTATGTAGTTCTCTTCTTCAAAGGGGAAGAGTTTATTCCACGATTTCCAAGAAGTGGAGTTCAGCCAAGGAGGCTGGTTCTGTTTTATCTCAGTGGTCAGTCATAGCCTGTTTCTGGATTCATATTTATAAACACAAATTCCACTAAAGCAGTTCTATCGACTTCATTAGTAATTGTCATCAAGCAGAAAGGCCTGACCCTTACAGCTGGATTTAACTTGTGAGCTATAAACAATTGCAAAAAACACAAAAAATGTATTAAAGGAAATGTTCCAAATTTCCAAACACCTAAAAATCTCAGCAATGCACTCACTCCAACAATGTAACATCATCTAAACTTCCAGATCAGAAAAAAAAAACTATGCTATAGTCCTGTTTTGGGGATTGGGGGGGCAGGATACAATGTTGAAGGAAAAAAACAACCAAGGGCAATGATGTATAGTCATAATTTTTTCCCATTTTATAATTGTGGTTTATGTGTATATTATATATACTATGTATTAATGTGTGTATATATGCATATGTATATGTGTGAGCATATATATTTGAATTAAATATATAGGAGTACTGCATGTGTGTGTGTGTGTGTGTGTGTTGTGTGTGTATGGCCTTTGTTCTCTGCTCCTGGTACAAAGCTCCTAAAACCCTTGTAATTGCCTGAGAAACAGGAATCAATAATAAACCCCTTTAAACTATAACTGGGTTTATGCTACTGAGGTGATTCCAGTCGGGACTCCTAGATAGCTTTAGGATGGGGTTGGGGTGCTGACAGAACAAGACCAAATGTGTATTTAAAGAACTGGAACTTTCAGGCCCACCCTAAGTCTCTGGGAGGGGAGGCAGGCTAGAGATTGAATTCTACAAAAAGTCTGGAACAAGATTCTGAAAGCTTCCAGGTTGGTGAACACGCTGTGGTACTAGAAGGGTGGCGTTGCACCCCCAAAGACTGCATGGAAGCTCTGTGCCACCCCACTTGCCCTATGTACTTCTTCCACTTGCTGTTCCTGAGCTGCATCCATTATAATAAACCAGTAAACTTAAGTCTTTTTCCTGAGTTTTCTGAGTCATTTGAAAGAAATATGAAATCTGACATGGAATCCTGGGTGGCCGAAGTTCATGGTAAGCCCGGCAGAAGTACAGGATCCTGGGACCTCATTTGGCAGCTCACATCTAAAGTAGGGGCATTTTTTTGCATGTGGAGGTCCAGTTTCCCAACACCATTTATTGAACAAACTGTCCGTGTTCCATTACATATTCTTTGCTCCTTTGTCAAAGATTAGTTGTTCATATAAGTGCAGCTTTATTTCTGGGCTCTCTATTCGGTTCCATTGGTCTGTGTGTCTGTTTTTGTTCCAATACCAAACTGTTTTAATTATTATGGCTTTGTAGTATAGCTGAAGTTTGGAAGTGTGATACCTCCTTTCTCCTTTGTTTTCATCAGTAGGACTTTAGCTATTCATGGTATTTTGTGGTTCCATATGAATTTCATCAGTATTTGTTCTATTTCTTTGAAGAATGTCATTGGGATGTTTATTGGAATAGCATTGAATCTGTATATTGCTTTTGGGAGGATGGCCATTTAAATAATGTTGATTCTTCCAATCCATGAGCAGGGGATGTCTTTCCATTTCTTTGTGTCTTCTTCAATTTCTTTTAACAGTGTTTTATAATTTCTTTGTATAGGTATTTCACCTCTTTTGTTAGGTTTATTCCCAAGTATTTGATTTTTTTTATTTCAATTATAAAAGGGATGGTTTTTTTGATTTCTTCTTCTTCAGATTGACTGTGTATAGGAAGGCTACTGATTTTTGTGTGTGATTTTGTATCCTGCTACTTTACTGAACTGGCTGATTATTTTGAGTAGTTTTTCTGTGGATTTTTTAGGGTTCTCTATGTATATTATCATATCATCTGCAAATAGTGATAGTTTTACTTCTTCTTTCCCTAAGAATGAAACTAGATCCACTACCTCACCGTGCACAAAAATCAACTCAAAAATGGATAAAAGAACTGGACATAAGACCTGAAATCATAAAATATATATAAGAATATATAGGTAAAACACAAGACATACATCGCAGTAACATCTTTAAAGACTCATCACCCAAAGCAGTGATAGCGAAGGCAAAGATAAACACCTGGGATTACATCAAACTGAAAAGCTTCTGCACAGCAAAAGAGACATTAATCAAAACAGAGAGACACCCCACTGATTGGGAAAAAATCTTTGCACTCCATCCAACTGAATAGGGACTGATCACAAAGATATACAAAGAACTCACACGGTTCAACAAAAACAAAATAAACAATCCAGTCAAGAAATGGGCAGAAGAACTTAAAAGACATTTCTCCAAAGAGGAAATGCAAATGGCCAACAGGCATATGAAAAAATGTTCAACATCCCTTATAATCAGGGAAACGCAAATCAAAACCACACTGAGATACCACCTTACACCAGTATGAATGGCATATATCAAAAAAACAAGCAACGACAAATGTTGGCGAGGATGCGGCGAAAAAGGACTCTCCTACATTGCTGGTGGGAGTGCAAACTGGTCCAACCATTGTGGAAAGTTGTCTGGAAGTTCCTCAGTCTACTAAATGGAGCTACCATATGACCCGGCAATTCCACTCCTAGGGATCTACCCAAAGGACACAAAAACAGAGATTCAAAAGAGCACCTGTACACCTATGTTTATTGCAGCACTATTTACAATAGGCAAAACCTGGAAACAACCCAAACACCCAAAAATAGATGACTGAATCAAGAAGATGTGGTACATATACACCATGGAATACTATTCAGCAATAAAAAAGATAAACTCATACCATTCACAGCAACATGGATGGAGCTAGAAGGAATTATGCTCAGTGAAATAAGCCAGAAGGAAAAAGAAAAATATCGGATTGTTTCACTTATAAGAGGAATATAGAGGAACCAAATAAGACATCAGTGTAAAAATAATAATAACAGTACAAAATACAACAAAGCAAAAACATACAATTATAAACCAGAGACATCCTGCAAGGGAGGAGGGAGAGGGATCAGAGGGTGGGAGGGAGGAGCACAGGGGACTGAGGTGATGGTGCACGGGTGCCTTGGGGAAGGAAATTCTATGGGGACTCAATCTGAGGGGGTGGAGGGAAGCAAATATTGTCTAAAAAATGTAAAAAAAATGATAAATGTTAAAATAAAAAATAAATAAAGTAGGGGCAGTGTTGTGGGTTCTGAGTTAAGTGTAGAAGTTAATGTCAGTACTGAACTGTAGGCCACCCAGTCAGTATCAAGAAAACCATGTTTGGTGTTAAAAGTGGTGTCAGAAAACATCTTTCAAGGACCAAAAGGAATGTCTGGTATTGACCCACAGCTGGGAAAAAAAACAAACAGGCAACTGAAGGAAGTACCAGTCACACATCTTAACCGGGAAAATCCAAACTTCACCCAGAAATCAGCAGAAAAACCTCCATCAATAAAATAACTAGTAAAGTATAAATCTAATGTGATTTACTAGTCTCCCAAGGAGGTGCCTGAAACACATCCACTTGTTAAGTTAACG
This sequence comes from Talpa occidentalis, assembly GCF_014898055.3. Classification (NCBI taxonomy): domain Eukaryota; kingdom Metazoa; phylum Chordata; class Mammalia; order Eulipotyphla; family Talpidae; genus Talpa; species Talpa occidentalis. The sequence goes on along the minus strand of NW_023601104.1, from coordinate 14,271,448 downwards.
AAATAAAAACTAACTGCCAATGACAAAGAAGAACTTTTTGTTCCAGACTCTTCCTTTTTGTTCCAGACTCTTCCTTCATACAAACTGAAACACACACACTTTTTTTTTTTTAAAAAAGCAATAAGTTAAAGTTAATTTTCATTTAACAAGTGGCACATACAACACATTTTATAAACAAATACCATGATTTTGTTAGATGAAAATTCCTCAGTTACTCCTAAATCAATTCAGTCTGTCCTTCCAAGGCTTTGCTGAAGTAAAATTCCTGCTGATTGAAAGACAAGACAGTCTCCTGGGCATCTCTTATTACTTCACTGGCTGTGGTTTCTGGGTCCTAGTCTACGTGAGTCTTTGGGACGCCACACCTTTGCACAGCCAACCCTTCCTGGGCAAGCAATGCAGATCTCTCCTGGGTCAAAGTCTCCCTTATCTTATGCCAGGTGACTTGCCACTCACTGGGTGTCAGCTAGGAAACCCCGCTTAGTTCAAACAGAGCAAGGATTACTCAGCATTTTTCATGAAAGCTCCGTGGGGCCAGCAAGACCTGTAATCAACCCTGCGGTTGTTTTTTGCTCTTGAGGAAACAGTGGGACTTTGTATCATTGATCATGGGTTTAGCTCAAGTCTACGTCAGGCTGGGCTCTCTTTGCCTCTGGTTTCAATAACCACCAGGCCCACCTTTAACACATCGCCTTTGTAGAATGCTTCTGAAAGCAAAGACAAAAACATGTAACCACTTCCAGCTCTTTCCCACGCCATTTCTCCCAGCCAATCTCTCAGACATAGGCTTCCCAGGGCAAGCTTACTTGGAGCTGATACGTCCTGAGGTCTGGATGCTGTGTTCCTACTCTCTGAGACACAAGTGAGCCTTGTCTACACAGCACAGGCAGGGCTTACACCTAGTGCCCAGAGGACTTGGTCCTGGAAGGCTCCTCCTCCTGTACCAGCTCCGCCCCCTCTTGGCCTTTCTAGGCCTATTCAATTAAATCACCCCTGTCTCTATTTGTATCTTTCAACAAAATTAATTTCAGAAGACAGGTTCTGATAGAAAAAAGTAGGGGAAACTGGCATAATGATAGCTAACATATGTTTACCGGTTCTACTTTATTTATGCTGTCTCAGAGATGCCATAAAATAACTTTGTAAAGGGGGTGATTGTATCCCCATTTCATAGTTGAAAAGAAGGCTTAGTGTAAGGGTAGAGAACTTGCCTAAGACCACATCACTAATTTAACAGTAGAGTTTAATTCAAACTAATAAACGGATTTCTCACAGACAGACCTAAGAGAGCCAGGAAAAAATGCCTACCAGCCGAATTTTATTTACATTTGAATTTAAAGTAGCTTACGCCCCCATGGAGAGGAATGTGTGTTACTAAATTTTAGCTTACTAAGCAAACTGAAAAAAAAAAAAAAAAGGGCTCAGCTTTTTTGTGGGGGGCGATTTGGGTATGGTGCAAAAATTGCATTGATATAACTTTTAATAGCCCTTGTCTTCTAGAAATATATACTTGATTCTTGCAGTTGAAATGATTTGGAATGTGCTTGACAGTGATACAGAATGATACAGTGATACAGAACTAAGTGGGAGTACAGATGACACAAGATTGCCTAGGAGTTGATAATTTGAAGGCAATGATGTCAGTCTGTTTATTTTTGTACATGTTGTAAAGTTTCCACAATAAAAAAGCTAAGATGAACAAATTAATAATGCAACAAAACAACAAAAATTGAAAACCAGTGTGTCAGAATGTACAATAGCTTTGATGTTTCTGAAGTCACTAAAGCATCAAGGTCTGGGATTATTTTCAAATAGTAACAAGGTAATAGAAATACAAGTAATAGGGCCTCCCCTGGTGGCGCACCATTTGAGCACTGGGCTGCAAAGCTGCCGAAGCCTCTGTTGCCGCGAGGGTCCCACATGGTGTGACAGACCTCTCCTGCCACGCCACCTGCTCCCCTCAGCAGTGTATTTCTTCAGTCTGCCTGTTCTGTTCCCCACTCTGGCTCTGGTGAATTCTCTCACCCTCCTGTGCTTCTGACTGTACCCAGTGCTTGTATAAATAAATAAATAAATCTTTTAAAAAAAAAAAAAAGGTAAGAAATACAAGTAATAGCAACACAATTATAATCATACTTCCCTCCCATGGACATCCGGCTTTACAATTCACATGGCCCATACCTGGCCCACACTGGAGCTATTGGTACCACTTTACAAATAGGGAAACTGAGGCTCAGAGAGCAAGGTGATCTTCCAAAGGTGACACAGTAAGTCAGCAGCAAGGCCAAAGCATACTGAATCTTTTCTGTGGACAAGAATTTTTTCTAAATACCCTAGAGAGCTGCACTGCAGGCATTAGCAGGAGCTGGCAATACAGAGGTGAAGAGACACCAGTCTAGACAGTCTCCCATTTGGGATCTCGGCACAGTCTCTTTGCTGGGTTGGGCCAAGCAAAAGAGTCCCATGACCCCAGTGGCCCCATGTGCTGTCCCAGATTTGTCCCAGAGGGGCAAATCTAGGTTTTATGGAAATTGCAGTCTACACAAATTGGGGGTTGGACATTACTAAAATTAGGAAGAAAAGTTAATATTAACTTTGGATAAGAAAATAAATCACAATAAATATCTGGATCCTTGGTGATATGGTATTCTTTCTTCTGAGGTCTCTTTTAAGCAACTTATTAGAAAGACAACCATAGAAATGTTTCCTTGGGGGCCTCCCTGGTGGCGCAACAGGTTAAGCATCACCACGATAAAGCAATCTGCAACTACTGCAGCACGAGTTAGATCTCTGGCTGGCCAGGGAGCAACCCACATGGCGCAGCAGACCTCTCCGGGCTCGCCTGCTGCTCCCCTTAGCAGTGTATTTTCAGTCAGTCTACCTGTTCTGCTCCCGGCTCTGTCTCTGGTGAGTCCTCTCACTCCCACACCTCTGGCCTGTACCCCAGCTCTTGTATGCATAAATAAATAAATCTTTAAAAAAAAAAATGCTTCCTGGTTACAATCAGATTACGCCTCCCCTCCTGGAACCTGTCAGAATTCCCTGCACCCACAGGGGCCTATGTAAGAGAGAGACCCTAAAGCTTAATTTCATTGGCTTCTGAATAAATCCACCTCTAGTGCCTACAGCAACTCCTCTAGGACATTCTGCCCACTCACCCCTCTAAGACTCCGAGGACTAGACATCCCTCCTACCAGTCCTGAGCTTTGCCAATCCCCCTTTCAAACCTCCCCAAAATAACATGGTCACTTTGAGGAATCTAATTCCCATTGTAAACTGGCTCAGCACTCCCCTATACCACGTGGACCAGCATAGTGCTAGATGTAACTATGCAGACATGCAATCTCATTTTACAACTTGAAAAAGCAAGGCTAGAGGAGATGGTCACATCCTCAAGGCCACACAGCCAACAAAGGACAAAGTCAGGATATAAGTGGAGGAGACAGAAACAAGTAAGGGGGGGGAGCCACAGTAAACATCCTCACTTTCCCTATTATATGAAGGACACTCCTGGGAATTGGCTCACATGACTGCGGAAACTGACTAGTGCCAAGATCAGCAGTCAGCAAACCAGAGACCCAGGTGAATGGAGTGCGTAGACTGAGTCCAAAAGTCAGCAGACTCAGATTGCAATTCAGAAGATAAAACCAGGAAAAAATTGATGTCCCAGCTCAAGGCAGTCGGGAAGGAAAGATTCTCACTAGTCAGAGGGTCAGCCTTTTTGTTTTCCAGACCTTCAACTGACTAAGGCTACCCACATTGGGAGGGCAATCTGCTTTACTCAGCCTACTGATTCATGAGGAAACAAACTTATTGGCACACTCAGAATGTTTGACTAAATCTCTGGGTACCCAGCAGCCCTATAAAGTTGACATAAATTAAGCACTATACCCTCTGACTTTAACAATAAAAGGACAGGTCCGAATCAGGGAAAATCTCAGAAACCTGTTAGTATCATTCAGATTAGTACCACTTTGAGTGCAAATAAAACGCCACACATTGCCCTAACCATGTTATGGTTTCTTGCATTAGATATTAGCCAATAAAGTATGCAGTCCTATTTGTGGCACTTATTGATGGCACTGGATTACACACTTCAGGAAACCTTCCCGGAGATGCTTTCAGTCTTATTAATCATGTTCTAAGTTTTCCATATTTATGCCTATGTGACATTTGGGGCTCTTGCTAATTCTAGAGAATGCCCCTCCCAGCACTATCTAACTCCTAAAGATAGTAAACCCACTTTTTGAGAGAGCACACCTTTGGTATTTGAACCAACCAATCCACAGGCAATATTCTAAACCACCTCCTCCCTCTGGTTTTCACACTCTCAAAGGTAACATCCCTCTATCCTAATCACCTAAGGCCAGACATCAGACAACTAGGATAGCTCCTACACCCCAGAGACCATTAAAATCATTCAAACTAGCTGATTCTGAACTTGGTCAGCCTGCCCCCTCTCCCCACTTCACAGAAAGCCACAGAAACGAGGCTTTCCCCCTGCCTTTTCTACCTCCCAAGCATCCCTGGTGCTTTCCCATGTGGCCCTGTTACAGGGCAGGGAGAAGGGCACCCCAGACCCCGCAAACCTGTCTGCTCTAAATAGGTTCTGCCCACACAAAACATAAAAGACTTTAATAGAAAGGAACTTTAATACAATTAGTTAACAAAGAATCTAGTTTCTAAATCAAGCACCCAAAGTTATCCGTCCCCTCGTGGGTAAAAGTCCACCCAAGAAGGATTGGCCCAGAGCAAGCCCCAAAGCCTGCCCCAAGTCTAAAGCATCTTCCAGTAAGAACCCACAGAAAAGGGTCAGAAACCACCAGACAAATCTGAAAGGAAAAGAGCAAAATCAAAACAAAAACTGCATTGTCACCTCCCCACGGGTTTCTCACCCACATCTGTGTCACCCAGTCCACGACCAAAAGGCACCGCAGTTTCTTCACCTGTCTCTCTGCTCCATGTGCCTCCTCCAGGTCTCCTTCTGGCTCCATCCTGCTTCCTGCCTTCCTCAGTCTCCTCTGCAGCTTCTCCTCCTCCCTGCTCAGCTCCACCCTCCCTTGGGTTGGGCAGGAAACCTGGAAGCTCCCCCTTTCTTGGGGACCACCCTATTGCAGTCCTACCTGGAATACTCTACCTCCTGTTCCTGCCAAACTACTAGTAAAAATTCCTTTCTTGGCAGTTGTCTCCTGGTGGGTTGGCTTCACCAGACCAGATGAACACAAGTCCTAGGTGATGGAGGACAAGCATAGAAAAAAACTGAAAAGGACGTGCACAAGACCAGAAACCTGGCTCACACAAGGAAGTGGGGGTAGAAAAGTTTAGCATAACCATCAACAGTTATGGAAACTAGTATCCTTAGGCGCAGAGGATGATCCTTAGGCACAGCCGCCTAGATTACAAAGCATAACATCCAAGCAGGTAGCTAAGGGCGCATCCAAAGGTAAAGATATGGAGATTGAGCCCATTGTAGGATCTCACCTCCCTTTCAAATCCTACATGGTTATCCAAAATCAGCAATTCACCCGAAGGCTCACAAGGAGTGACCCCTCTGCAAGAAGGCTCACAAGGAGTGACTCCTCTGCAACCGCAGGACACGGAGCAGGATCTCTATGATCCGAGCAGACGGGGTAAGGAGGAGAGTCCTGGAGCCCTCAGTGGCTTTTCAGGCTTTTATTGGGATTTACGAGGCACACTGCAGGCAGGGGTGCTGGGGGGCGGGGAAGCTGACAGGCCTCCCAGCCCCCCAGCAAGTCTTCCACTTTTTCCGGACTCTCTGGCGTTCTCTTAAGTTCTCTCTGCTTCTCTCATGGTTCTTCCGTTCGTTCTTCTGGCGTTCTGGTGACACCACCCTTACAAGTTCAGTTTCTCAGTCCAGGTGTACCCACTTACGCATTCCCACAACCTATTCCAGGTGCCCGCCATCAGGCATGCATTCGGGACCACAGGGATCCCTCATCCGTCCTAATGGCGGGAGGGCAGAAAAGCCTGATACGTTTTTACCTTACCCTACACCCTCCCAAACAGAAGAAGACTGTATCAGTGCAGTCTCTGCACTGGCTCGGGGCAGCAGTCCCTATGCCCACCTGTGCCTATGCAGGTGCTTCTTTTCACCAACTCTCTCCTCTGCAGGGCAGCAGCTTCCTGCCTGCCCGTGACCTGTACCTGCCAGGACTTCTCCTCATTGACTTCCCTCAGCGGAGGGAGCTGTCCTCAAGGCCACCCGCCTGCCACCATGCAGGCCTCTCTCAGCAAACCTGTCCCTTTGGGGCAGCTCTTCCTGCCTGCTTGTGTCTATGCAAGTGTCTTTTACTATCCTATCCCTTCCCTAATAAACCTGCTCTTTCAATATAACTACCGTCTGTCTCGTGGAGAAACTCGCCTGGGAAACTCGCCGCGTGTCGCTGAAAGAGGAGCTCTGGTGAAACTCTTCCCAGAGTGAACCCAAGGACCCCGCACTCCAAACCCAGTGACTCCAAAAAATGACTATTAGTGTAGGGTAAAGAAAATATCAGGCTTTTCTGCCCCTCCGCCATCAGGATAGATGATGGATCCCTGTCCTGAAAGCATGCCTGATGGCGGGCACCTGGAGTAGGGTGTGGGCATAGGTAGATGGGATTCAGCTGAGTTAAGATTGTGCTTTTTAAGGGTGGCGTCACAGGGACGCCAGCAGCAGCAGCAGTAGAAGCCAAAGCAAAGCCGAAAGAGAAGCCGAGAAGCAGCAGAACGAACGCCAGAGAGCCCAGATAGAGTGAAGACTTGCTGGGGGCTGGGAGACCTGCCAGCCTCCCAGCCCCCCAGCCAGCACCCCTGCCTGCCATATGCCTGGTGAACCCCAATAAAAGACCTGCAAAACCACTGAGGACTCTGACTCCTCCTTTACCCGGTCTGCATGGGATCAGAAAACCTGCACAGTGCCCTGTCCTGCCTTTACAATTAGGTACATTTTAATACACCTATATTAAAATGCATACACTAGAGATTTTACATGCCTAACAAATGTTTTGCTGTGTTCCTTCTCCTTACCTACTACTGAATGTAAGGTGGCATTGAAAAAGCAACTGAATTCTTAGGACAGGACAACCAGATGGAAAGTTATGATGTGAAAATCACATGACAAATTGTACTGATCACTGCCTCAAACTCTTGCATCTTTCTGAGATTTCCCATCAATTGTTCATTTCAATTTTTACTCACTTCCAAATATTTACTCATCCCATAACACTCAGGCTTATCATTATCATAATTTTACTTTTAATGAAATGTTTCTATTATAAGCACTAAAATAATTTTTTAATTAAAAGCAAAATTACAAATTACTGTAGAATGTTATAATTATGTGGGTGATTAGACTAAACTTTTGCAACTAAATAACATACCTACAGTATAATTTTTAATGCAATAATTACTCCAGAAACTATAACACTGGGCCTTCCTTTGTCACGCTCATCACCCACTATATTACAACTGAGATATCTTCTCCACCAAGGAAAGTCTTTGCGTCACTTTTATCCATTTAAACTTGACAAAATGGAAATTACATCCTCCAGAATTGCTCAAAAGAGTGTTTAAGGAACAAGTTTTCTGCAGAATATAAATATATGTGCAGGTTTATACCTGTACTGAATTTGTCTTCATCATACAGTAGCTAAATTTGCAGAATTGAAAATGTGGACATATAACCTAAGTTGTATTTGTATCACCGATCTATGTCCTGCACAAACAGTGTACAAATTAAATTACATTTATCCTTTATGGAAATAATGGAACACAATTCTGCTGCTAAGCACCTGACACGATAAAAGATCTCACTAATTAGTATATCAGGCTGCTATAAGAGAATACCATAGGTATTTATTTGCCAATGTTCTGTGGCCTTTGCAGACAGCTTCTCACCACTTAGCAGTTCCAGGTGAACAGGACCTGCCTAGCTGAGGTGGAGGAGGAAGTGCCAGAATCCCCAGGTACAATCACTGAGCAGGACCTGATAAGAGCCCAGGGCAGCTTGGGAGGAGAAGCAGGAGCCACACCCACTGATGGGCAACAGGAAAACTAACAAGGGTGGGGTGGGAAGGAAAACCTCAGCAAAAGACCACATAAGTCCTTGGGGGGCACAAAACATTGCGGAGAAAGAACAATCACAAACAAGTGGAAGAGACAGTCTTCCTATCAGACGCAGAATCCAAAATTGCTGTGATGAAGACTAAAGAACTGGAAGACTACAAAGAAAATGCAGAAAAGCAAATAAATTTCATGAGAAATAAGATCAATGAACAAAAGATCAAAACTGAAAACTAAATTTGGTGTCAGGGAGCAAATAATTGGAGGAGAGGAAAAAAACAGTTCTGGAAATCATATAAGTGACTAGTGCTGGGCCTCGCTGGTGACGCAGAGGGTTGAGCGCAGCACTGTGAAGCTGTCCGCAGCCTCCGCAGTGCCGATTCGATTCCCAGCCAGGCAGGGAGATACCCACATGGTGCAGAAGACCTCTCCTGTCTCGCCCGCTGCTCCCCTCAGCAGTGTTTCCGGTCCATCTGCCTGTTCTGCTCCCCGCTGTCCCTGGTGAATCCTCTCTCACCCTCCCGCAAGTCTGGCCTGTACCCCAGTTCTTATATAAATAAGTAAATCTTTAAAAAAGAAAGAGAGAGACTAGTGCTGTTGTTCAGGTGTAAATGATAAGAGCCTGATTAGAACCTGGCACTTGAAAATATAAATAAGGATTCAGATACAACAGAGGTTGGGAAAGAAAATGATTGGTTGAGAGGTGGGAAGGGTCCCCTAGAGAAAAAAGCAAGTCAAAGTTGATATCCAAGCAGCTGAGAGGAGCTATATGAGCAAAAACCCTGCAGTAAAGACAAGGATATGTTCGGGTTAGTTTGGGACAATTAGGTTTGAGATCTGGGAAGTAGAATAGCCGAGAGTGAGGACTGCATAACTGGGCAAGGAGAACAGCCTAGGGCAGATAATCCCTTGGGAAGAGGGAGAAATAAAAATTGGACGGGCATATGTAACTTGAGTTTATTTTGGGAATTTAATGCTAGACAACTGTAATCTTATTTCTCTAGAAGTCACAATGTAGCGACCTATAGGCCAAATGCAGACAAAAGCCCTGTGGTGGTTCTGCTCAAAGCATTTTCTTAAACCTTGAATCAGTGGCAACATTAAAAATTTTGGATATCTCACCCCCAAACAATCCAGATTGTTGGCCTTTCTGACAACACTGGGTGGACATTCTCACATGTCAACGCTTGGCTAGAGCTGGGAAGTTATTCCCCCATCTAGACCCTGCACCAGGGGTCACCCTGGTGCACCCTGGCCCCATTAGACCTAAGTCACTCATTTATGTTATCTGCTGGGCTCTGGTGTGCACTTGGCAATTCTGCCAACGGCAGTGAGAAAGTCCATGGAAGTTCTTGATGACATTGAGGGCCAGATCCCCTGGGAAAGTTGATATGGTTAATTGGAGCAATTCAGTTGAGTTCAGCATTTTTCTAAAGTTTATTTTGTGCCAGGCAATGAGCTAGCACTGGAGAGGCTGGGATGAATTGGAAGTCTGTCTATTGTAACAAGAAAGACAAGGATGTGAAGATCTGCTGAGTGGCTGTTTCAGAGACTTAGGCACCACTGAGGACTTGGAATAGGCCATGTGAACAGGGATGAAGGCATGAATCCAAAACACATGCTGAAAGAAATTGTGTGACAAATTAGGAGGCCATAATAAAGACAGGGGTGTAGGGAACTGTATTGGGTCTCTCAAGTGCAGTAAAACATCAACAACAACAACAACCCCCCACCCCATGCCCCACTCAGTAACTTGAAAATGGAAGGAGTGGTGTTGTTCAAAGGGTTTGTGCAGCCGGTATGCTTCCTCTTGGCACACATCCTCTTGAGTAATGGCAGCCGTATCATCGCTTCTGTGTTCAGCAACTGGATTACTATATTGTTAACAAATGAAGCAATATTCATTTAGGCCTGTGGGGCCATGTTAGAACTCTACCTTCCAAAGCTGTTTAAGGTAAGTTCAGATATTTGTTTAAACAAAAGCTCTGGTTGCTGACCAGGAACAAGTCATCCAGGAAACAAAAAGGTTTGCACTACTCCCTGATGATTCAGGGGTTAGAGGCACACTGGATTTCTTTTATCCTAACTCTTTTCAAGGCCAACTATAGGAATTTCCTTTACAGAATTACAGATTCAGTCACTGACGAGGACTTGGCAGTAAGAGGGTTCCCTGTGCTGCTGAGACATTTCATACAGGTTTCCCCAGCCTGTATTCTTTGGATAATCAGCAATATATTTGGGGAGGTACTGACCAAATGTTTGGTATGTTACCAAACCATAAACTGAAACTAAAATTTATTTACAAAAAGAAAACAACAGCATTCTGGCTCCGAAAAGTAAAAAAGAGATGAGTCAACTGGAGGATTTCAACTGAAAGTTAAAGGTTTGATTGAATTATGCAGGGGGAGATGCCTTGTTTTTCTGCTTGCTTTGGCCAATGGGAGCTTAACCGCTCATGTTCTAGTGTATCAATAATCACAACTTTGCTCCTGGTCAACTCCATCTTTTACAGTTGGCCTCTAGTCAAGTACAATGCAGGCTTCCTTTCATGTCTGCATACGCTTGTGTGTGCCTATCCCCAGGCTTCCAAACACACTGACACAGGAAGGGGGAGTCTGATGGGGATGAATTCACTCCCCATCATAGAGCAAGGATCAGCTGGTGGCCGTCTCCTGAATCTGTCAAGTGATCACAATAAAAGTACTCATGAGCCTCAGGAGCAGTGGGGTTCCTCAGAACCTCAGCTGCAAGAAGACTCTGAAGGGTGACATTTCATTATAAACATGAACTGGCCAATTAGTCAGGCATATTGTTCCCTGGAATCCAGTACGCGAGATTTTAACACAATGAGAACAGACTCTAATTACAAGTTATTCATCTGTTGTTTAAACGTGATTGAAGGGACGCCAAACTCAATCCTTTCGTGGTAGGACAGAATGTGGGGTAGGAAAGGCAGCAGGTGTGCCAAGTCACCTAAGCTCATGTCTTTCCTGTGTCTGTCTAAAGGACACAGTCCCCCGTTCCTGCTGAACCTTGTCTGAGGGCATATTGGGGTCTGGAGACCAAGGTCCACATTTCAGTCCTTAGTCAGTCAGTCCTTAGTCATTCTGGGTTATCAGTGGAATATAGGACCGGACTGGGTAGCTTCAAAGGGTCCTTCCTTTTCTAAAGCTCTCTGATCTTCTAAATGAGGGGAAAGGGCAATGGAGGTTCACACGCAGGCAGTCAAATGGAAATACTTGGTCTATTAATTCCTCAGGTTGATCAAAGTTGTGAATTGTAGCAGCAAAAAGATTTATAACCATGACTGGAATAGAATCAGAACAGAAACCATATCTCCCTTTCTCCGCCGCCAATTCCCACACATAGACCATTACTGCCCACGATTCACTGGGCAGCTGCAATGGAACAGTGGGCTCTCCCAGGCACAATAAAACCATCACAAAAAAAAAATTGCTGAAGGTTCACTAAGTGCCAGGCATTGTACTGGGCACTTGTCATAATTTCTCACAACAATCTGAGAGTGGAGCAGTATTAGCCCCATTTTATAAGCGAAGAGCCAAGGGCAAGTCACTTGAACGCCTTGAGATCATTTCCATGAGTACAAAATAAGTGGATGTGATCTAGTTGACTTTAAAAGCCACTCCTACTCTAAACAACTTCAAATTCCATCACCCAGATCTCCAAAGGCTCACCATTATCATACAAAGCCAGCTGGCTAGAAAGCCGGATGGCCCCTCACCCACCCCAAGCACCATTCATCAGCTCACTAAAACACAAAACCACATTTACCAGACCCACCACTTCCTTGGGGAGCACTCACAAGCATATGTGAACAAAGTGGTTGTTAAAGCTCATTATTTCCCTAAGGAGACATCTTAGGCTGTGTGAGAGCAAATTGCCAAGGAAACAAGAAAATTTCAGAGTAAAATCACCTCGGTCCCCCCCCCTTCTACCCCCGCACAGTCAGGGATTCCAGAGTCAGGGATTACTCCACGGATAAAGACACAGCTACTTCTTCTCCGCTACTATTGACAGGGCTAGAAATGCCGCTCCCCAGAGATAGAAAGAAAGTTCCCTGAGGTCTGGGTCAAGGTCAAAACTCAGAAATACATTATGATTAGAAAGGAACGGCCCATAAGGTCGATCATCAACACCATCATGTCATCACCCACCATGTATTTATAAGTATACACTATGTACAAAGCACAGCAAGTAGCCTGGTCATTTGTTGAAGACTCTAAGTTCTACTTCTGACAATTATCACGAAGGTGAATAAGGCCTTGATGATCTCCAACAGAAAGAAACTGAGGCACCATAGAGTATCCAGACAAAGAGAATACAAGATTCTCCAGTGAGGAGAAGGAAGAACAAATCATGTCAGGATCATGGCTTAAAATAGAGAACATTCATCTGTATTCATTTGCTAGAGTACCACAGACTGGGTCGCTTCCACAACAGAAGTTTGTTTTCTTAATTTCTGGAGGCTGGAAGTACAAGATCAAGGTCTTTGAGGGGCCCCTTACCTGCCCAATTTAGCACTTTCACAAAGTAAATCACAAGAATGGTTAACTGTACCCACGTTCCTTCTTTCAAACCTTTGTTTGTTAGGTTTACATAGATTTTTAAGAGTGAAAATTAAGAAGCGACTAGTTTACTTCAGGTCTAGTCTGGGCAGCTTCTAGCAACTTGTCCCCACTGCTCCTATTTACCAAATCTCCAGGGTCAAACAGGAGTTAGGTAGTGGGTGTTGGAGCAGGGAAAGGTGAAAGAAAAGAGGAAAGAGAATTGTGCATCCATGCCCAGAAATGCGTCCTCAAGGACCTGTCTTCATTCTCTATAAAACATTTCCTGTTACAACACACAGGATTAACACATTTAGACACAGGCAAGATGGAGAAACTGTGAAATGTTCTAAAAGGAATTCTGGTTTCCTATCAACACTCAAATTCATTTTCTCTGGCAGAACACCAGCCACAAGACAGACACCCCACAGACAGACTTACAGGCCTGTGTTTTCAAGCACTCCAGCTCCAGAGCGGTTTATGTATTTGTTCAGCCAGAAGAAAAAAAAAAAAAAAGCCCAAATTTTAAAGTCATTTCTCTAAACACCAGCGATCTCCTCAATTAATTCTGCTGTTTTTTGTTTTGTTATGTTTTGTTTTTTAGATGTAGTCAAAAGCAACCCTTTCAAATCCACTTATTCATTTAAGAACTTTGTACTGAGTACCTGTCATGGATTCAACAGACCAGGACTGGCATGCCCAGGACTGGGGATACACTGATGATGGCGACAAGTCCAGCAAGGGAAAGCAAGTTCTAGAAATGGTACTTATATCACCCCTCTGCGCCAAGAGCAGTGCTGGGCACCTTAAATGCATGGGAAGGTACAATTATCTCCACTGTACACTGAAGAAGCTAAGACACAAAGAAGTTCAAAAGCCAAAGTCATGTTGCTGTCAATGGAAGTAGGAAAACCAGAGCTGTGTCACCTGACCTCCTGAGCAGTGCCCATCCCACTACTGGTATCTTAACCATGAACTTGGACCCCCCAAAAAAAACCTTTGGCTTCTTTATTTTTACTAACTTCTCATTGAAATTTAACATTTCCTTCAATTATTTAGATAGGCCACAAACAGCTGCAGTATTAGCAGTACCTCTGACTGTCACCAATAGAAATCACAGATATTTTCTTATATTACACAGATATTTCTTATACTACAGGTGTTGCCTATACCTTGAAATATTTTTTCTGCTTAGCTTCTTCAAAATTATGGTAGCCATTAGACCCACTGTCAGATCTTGTTTTTTTATGTATTTGTTTTTTTAAAGGCACGCAGACGGCTACATCATAAATTCTTTTCATAGTTTGATAAGTATTCTGGAATTGGTTTCTTTTCAATATTCTGCCTTTTATTTCATATCTTTAAAAGCATTGTTCTAAGCAAGGTCCTTAGTCTTCCCAGAACTATTCAAGGGGTACATGGACCGAAAGTGAGTCAGAACCCCACACTGGAGCAATGTGCAATGCAGGCACTGGGTCTTTGAGCAAGAAGCTAAGGTTGTGACTTTTATAATTAAAAGGAAAATGAAGAGGGGGGGGAAGGAGCCCCTCAATTCCACCAGAGCACCCTTTCGACCAATTCCTGGTTGGCTCGTGCCCTAAGGTTCTGCTCTGCTGCTTCCAGCTCCCACAGCCCCCTCGAGCGCCCCTTCCTCCCACGCGCAGAGTCAGTAGATAACCGTGTCCCCGCCGCGGGCAGACATCAACCTTTGCCCCCCCCCCCCCAAAGCTGGGCACCCACTAGCGCCCAGGGACGGTGCGCAGTGACAGGCTGAATAAGTGAGAGGCGCCAGAAACTCCCCCACACTTAAGACACCGAGAAATTCCCACACAGCAAGATGCGGACACTTGGTTCTTTAGCCGCCCCTCACAGGTGGGCTCCCCGCGACCCCCGAGGCCCCCCACTCCAAGAAGGAAGCAAGAGTTCCAAGACCAGGTTCGAAGCGAGGCCAAGAGGCGCCGCGTCTGGGTGGGAGGCGAGTGTGAGGTCCGCGGGACCCCGCGGCGCAAGCTCGGGGCCCACCGCCAGCCCCGGGGGAAGCGCTCTCTCCGCCCGGCCCCCACGGCCAAAGCCCCCCGCCTCCGCGAGCCGCAGTGGGGCGCCTCCTACCCGGTGCGAGTTGAACCTCTGGCCACCGCGTCCGCGCCGTGGAGTTGCCGCTCCTGCCCTGGCTCGCGCCGGGCCCGCCCCGCCCGGCCGCCCCCCCTGGACGGAAGCTGGAGGCGGGGTGAGCGCGGCTCCCCAAGAAGGTCAGGGAAGGTCCAACGGCGGCCGCGGTGCCGAACTGGGCGCAGGGTGCCGGAGCTTGGAGCGCACGCAGCGACGCAGCTGGCGGCCCGGGAACGGCCCCGCCTCCGGCGCACCCCGAAGGGCTGAGCCGCGCCCCCGCGCGCGGCGGCGCAGGACACCGCGGCCACCTGTCAAGCCGCGCCCACCCCCTCCCGGCGGGGCCAACCGCCCGGCTGCGCTGGGAGGGGCGAGGGCGAAGGCGGGGCTGGCAGGAGCCTGTGCAGCCTGCGCTCGTCGGGGCGCAGCGCGTCTGTGCTCCCCGCGGGGTTCCCGAGGCTGCCCAGGCTGACCGCGGCCCCGCGGCCCACCGCGCGGCAGCCGGGCTCTCCCCGCAGCGGCTCTCCCCGCAGGCGCCTGCCTCTGGCCTCCACTTCCACGGCTGGACGTTTGCAGCTGGCATTTCTTTGCCAGGTGGGTGCAAAGTGGGGATGAGTGGTTGTCCACCCTGTAGGGCCTCGCAGCGTCTTTCTTAGATACTGGGCGCCCCAAAAATGTTGTTGTTGCGAGTTTAAGGCGTCGTAACTTCAGATGTGCGTTGGGAAGTTTCACCCACAAAATCCCTTCAAAGTGTATTTACGTTGCGGTTGCTTTTGCTTTGTTTGTTTTTTTTTTTGTTTGTTTGTTTGTTTGTTTGTTTGTTTTTGGTAAATTTTGAGTAACTTTTCTGAATTTTCTGTTGCAGACGTTTTCTTTCTTCGGAGGAACTGGCTGCATCCATGGTAAAAATCACTATCGCAGCTACAAACACAGGCTCTGTATAGATATTTTGGTAACCCAGTTCCATACCCCAATTCCAGGGGACAAATGAACAGTAATGTTTCTGTGACAGGATTTTGTGAAACGGTGAACAACACTAGTTAAAGAATTTCTCGATAAGTGTAGTCTAATTAATTTTTCCAATGGATGCATTCCTGGAAATTTCAGTATATTAAAAACATGCAAAAATGCGTATTTGTAATTATCTGAGGTAGAACATAATTTATTTTAGCCCAAAAATGTGGGGTGTTTTTTTTTTTCTTAACTTGAGTGTTGAGGTAAGGGAAGGGACACAGAATCATGTAGAATTCAGGACAGTTGATTGCTCTATGGCACTGTCCACACAGACCTCCTAAATGCCAATAAAACCAATCATCTTGACAAATAAAATGCTCCCTCTTTATTTCCAAAATACCTCACCCCACCTCCAAACTCCACTGCTCTCCCATCCCAGTTCAGCAGCTCTGGTTTAGCCAGAAAGGATATCATTGGGAAAGAACCACAAGAGAGGTGCTGCTTGCTGGGCAGTTTGAGGTTGGTGGGTATGGAGTCAAATTCTGAGTTAAGAAATGTGTCTGCATCACCCAAAGCAGTGATAGTGAAGGCAAAGATCAACAGCTGGGACTACATCAAATTAAAGAGCTTCTGCACAGCAAAAGAGACAATAACAAAAAGAAAGAGACACCCCACTGACTGGGAGAACATTTTTGCACACAACACTAATGATAAAGGACTGATCACAAAAATCTGCAAAGAGCTGATGAGACTCAACAACAACAAAGAAAATAATCCTGTCCAAAAATGGGCAGAAGAGCTAAAAAGAAACTTCTCTGAAGAGGAAATGCAAATGGCCAACAGGCATATGAAAAAATGTTCAACATCACTTGTCATCAGGGAAATGCAAATCAAAACTACCATGAGATACCATCTCACACCAGTGAGAATGGCACATATTAAAAAAACTAGCAACGACAAATGTTGGCGAGGTTGTGGAGAAAAAGGAACTCTCCTGCACTGTTGGTGGGAGTGCAAACTGGTCCAACCACTATGGAGAGCTGTGTGGAGATTTCTGGACCTACTAAACATAGAGCTTCCATATGATCCAGCAATTCCACTCCTAGGTATTTACCCAAAGGACACAGAAACATCAATTCCAAAGAACACCTGCACCCCTATGTTTATAGCAGCACTGTTTACAATAGCTAAGCTTTGGAAACAACCCAAATGCCCAAAAATAGATGACTGGATCAAGAAGATGTGGTACATATACACCATGGAATATTACTCAGCATTCAAAAAAGATAAACACATGCCATTTGCAGCAACATGGATGGCACTGGAAGGGATCATGCTCAGCGAAATAAGCCAGAAAGAAAAAGAAAAATACCGGATGGTCTCACTCATAGCAGGAATCTAGAGAATTTAAATAAGGGACCAGGAAAATGAATAACTATAAGAAAGTGAAAATCAAAATCAACAAAAAACTATGAATTAGAGACACTCTGTGGTGGGTGGGGGGCGGGGAGGAGAGGGATTGGGTCAAAATAAGGGGGGTGCAACTGTATGGGGAATATAAAAATAAATTTATTAAAAAAAAAAAAAGAAATGTGTCTGAAGCAGATCCTGACATCTTCTGCATATATTCCTTCTATTATCTCACCAAAGTCTTCCTGGAAGAAGCACAGGAAAAACATCAGACAGCCAGGAAGGGGGCTGAGAGCTCACTCACTCACTCACTCATGTAGTCATTCTTTCATCTGACTGATATTCCCTGAATCCCTGCCTACTGTGTCAAGTAGGCTCTGTGCTTGCTATCTGGTCAGATAGTGTTGAAAAAATCAGACTTGGTTCCTACCTATGTGGAGTTTGCAAAATAGTGAAAAATGCACTTGGGAAAATGGGAAACGAAGTATTTTTAAAGAGGGGGAAGAGGCAGTGATAGGAGGGGCTGGCAATAAGAGAAACATAGCCCAATTCATAAGCACCCAAGAGAAAGAAAAGCAAACTGACAGGGCTTGGGAAGATGCACAAGCATGTGAACAGAACTGACATCAGGAAGGAGAAGAATAGAAAAATAAACAGAATAGGACCCTCTGGAGAAAAGGCAAAGGACAGTGCAAGAGGAAGAGACGGCAAAAAGGCTGGTCCTATAGGAATGCTGGTTTAATGGTCAGTTCTCTCTGCTTTTCCTGCCTAGCAAGTTCCACTCATCCCTTCCAGCTTGCAAATTCTTCCCCGAGTAGCTAGAGAAAAGGCTCACTACCACCCTGACCCTTAGAAAACCAAATCTAAGTGAGTAAACAGCCCAGCCAAAGTGCCACCAACCTATTGGGGAGCACCATGGAGTCACAGAAGAGCTGGGGTGAATACCTAGTATGTCCCTACTACAGGGACATTGCAGCACACATGGTGTTCATCCTGCCAGACCAAGAGGCAATCTCAGAATTGGGGGTGTGAGGGGATAAATGAACAGAGCATAGGGACTATGTATTGGGCCTGGTTTAAAAAGGCAACCCCAACATCCTCCATATGTGTTATTTTCCTCATAGTCATCCTGCATATCAAATAATAACTAAAACTGCAACCAGGCTACATCAAATAAAAACTGAAACTGCAACCAGGCTACATGCATAATCAGCATTCTTGGTTGCAAGCAAGACACCATCTTAAGTAGAAAAGGGATATGAAAGGCTTTCACGGATTCACAGAAACATCGAAATGATGGGGTAATAATGGCAGAAAAAGTAGCAAGGAGGGCCTCCCCAGTGGCGCAGCGGTTGAGTGCTGGGTTGCGAAGCTGCCCGCAACCTCTACAGCGCCAGTTCGATCCCCGGCCAACGGGCGAGGGTTCCACATGGTGCGCAGACCTCTCCTGCCGCCCGCTGCTCCCCTCAGCAGTGTACTTCATCAGTCTGCCTGTTCTGCTTTCTGCTCTGGCTCTGGTGAATTCTCTCACCCTCCCACGCTTCTGACTGTACCCAGTGCTTGTATAAATAAATACTTAAATCTAAAAAAAAAAAGAAAGAAAGAAAAAGTAGCAAGGAATCAAGCCAGTTCTGCAGAATCAAAAAGCAAAAAGCACAACACTCTCTTTTAACAGGGAACAGCCTAACCACCCCCAGAATATACCCACTGCCTTCACAAATGACTCTAGAGAGACACAAAAAGTGAGAATTCAAATTCTCAGTGGGTAGGTCCAATTGACCAAACCTATGTCCAAGACCAGCACAGTCAGCTAACAGATCAGGGAGGGAGCCTCACTGACTTCCTGTTGGATTTTCATAATAAGTACCCTGCTGTGGGAAAAGGGACTGAATCTCAATGATAATCAGATCAAGACTTTATTAGATAAAGGATTCGAACCTGGGAACGCAATCTAGCAGATTTTTACTCTGTGAGAGCTGTTTCAATAAATATAAGTTTATACAGGTTGGAACAGTGAGTCATTGACATCAAGATTCTTGATAGGAATATCTAGTTTTAATTCTTGATGGGTTTCTAGTTCTATGTTGTTCAGACCTAAAGATATGTTGATGCTAGAGAAAAGCAATGCAGGATTTTAATCTCTTCTTATCTAAAGAATGCACTACAGAGATGCAGAGGTTGGAGTCAGACAAATCTTAATCTGGCTCCTTGGTCATCAGTGGGTATGAAAAGATTTGCTTTACCTTCCTGTATAAACTACAGGGTGCTACAGACCTGCATAAGCTACAGCATGGAACCTGGTCACACTTTAAGTATGAAGATGGTTTTGCTCTCTTGCCTGCTATACCTGGGCAGGGCGAGGGAGGGGTGAATGTTTCCCCAGAAAATTTTATAATATGTCAAACTGTAGCTTATACAGGAAGGTAAAGCCTTATGTCCCTGAGAAGTTGTTCCCATTGGGGAATAGGACCTCCACATGCCGAGCCCGGAACTGGAAGGAAAGAAAGCACAAAATCCCCCGGTGGGTCATTAGAACCATTCCTGCCTCCAACTGTTAGGCCCTCATCCTTCCTACTGAGGACACGGCACCATAGAGGTCTCTGATTTAATAAGTCATACCTTATCCTGAAGTATGGCACTCCATTCTTTCAGAGTACTTTCTTAGAGCTACCCTTCTTTTGTGACTTTAGAAAGTCATCCCAATAATCTCTAAGGCCAGTTACCACTGGGTGGTGCAGCATATGACACAATCAAAGACCGGTGGATCATGACCACTTGAAGGAGACCCCTGGCCGGAAGCTCTACTATATGTAATTCCGTATCTGTGGGTCAGACATTTCTTATGCCTCCTGCCGAATGATGCTCTGTGAGCAGGAAAATCAGACACTATTCTTTGTTTTAGATCTCCTGTCTCTTACCATAAAACAGTCTCAGAAACCTGGACCTCTGAGATGTTACTGATCCATCACATTAATGATATCAAGCTGATTGGACAAAACAAGCAAGAGGGGGTGCTACAGGACCCCTCTTGATAAGATGTACACACTTCAGAGGATTGAGATAAAACCTATGAAGGTCAGAAATAGGCCATTTCAGTTATGTTCTTAGAAGTCCAGTGGTCAGGCATATTCTAAAATACTCCCTTCTTAAAGTAAAAGACAATTTGCTATATCACAAAGAAGGAAGCACGATGTCTAGTACACCCTTTTGTGCTCTGAAGGCAACACTTCAACCTGAGAAATTTCTCTGACCCAAATATTGGATGACATGGAGGCTGCCAGTTCCGAGTGGGACTGGAGCAAGACAGGAGGCTGCAACAGGGCCATGCTACAGTGCATGGATCCAGCCAACAGGCCCCCAAAGTGTTGGAGGTGTTGGCCATGGTAACAGACGCAGTATGACCATGGTTCAGATGTGTGGATCCAGTTGGGGCCATTGTAAGCTGGACTTGTTCCAGGACCCCATTTTTCATCTGGTCCTCATAAATTCTCATTCCAACAGGAGGGTCACGATGCTCCTTTGGGTTTCTTGGTTTCAGTGTCAACTCAGACCCTTTTTCCAGTAGTCTTGGAAAGGTCCATTACTCCCTTTCCCCCAATATACAGCCACCAAGCAAACAGCCAGAGGTTCCTTTGAAGAAGGACTGGGGAAGTTGTCAGGTACGTACTAGCCAGTACTGGAGGGTCCTTCCTCCAGTCACCTATTCCTTGTAGGTCCGAAAATTGACTCAGGCCTGGGAACTAAGCAGGAAATCTTGACTTTTTATTGAAGTGACTGCCCTCAGCCATTTGATCCTCCATTTTTAAAAAATGTTTATTTTCTTACATTGTTAATTTTTGGATAATAGTTGATTTCTACCATCAGGTATAATCCCTGCAGCTCTTGCACCACCACAGCACCCGTGATCCATCAGCAGTCCCTGTGCTCTTCCCTCCCATTTAGACCCCTCCCTTTGTCCCTCCTCCCTGGCTGTGTGCCTCAGATCTATGGTCAGCTTGCAAGTTTTGTCTTCTTTTTCCCTGAAACTTTGTTCAGTTTCTCTATATTCTGTATATAAGAGAAGCCATCCATCATTTTTTCTTTTTTCTTCTGACTTCATTGAGCATAATCCCTTCCAGCTCCAGCCATGTTATTGCAAATGGCATGAGTTTATCTTTTTTGATTGCTGAGTAGTATTCCATTGTATATATATATATATATAGACCCATCTTCTTGATCCACTCATCTGTTTTGGGGCATTTGGGCTGTTTTCATATCTTGGCTATGGTAAATGGTGCTGCAGTAAATACAGGAGTGCAGGTTTCCTTTTAAATTAGTGTTTTGTGTCATTTGGGTAGATTCCTAGGACTGGAATCACTGGTTCATATGGTAGATTCATTTTTGTGCTTTAAGGAATCTCCAGTTTTTCATAGTAGTGGACCAGTTTGCATTCCCAGCAGCAGGGTAAGAGGATTCTTTTTTTCACCATATCCTCACTAGCATTTGTTGTTTCTGTTTTTTTTTTTTTTTTTTAATATAAGCCACTTTCATGGGTGTGAGGTGTATCTCTGATCCTCCAATTTTTTTAGTAAGGGAGCAGCAAACAATGGTCCATGGGCCAAATCCAGCAAAGCCCCCTTTTTTTGCTAATCAAGGCCTATTGAAATATAGCTACTTGTGTTTATTTATCATCCATACATAGCTACTTTTGTGTCACAGCAGCTAAGTTGAGCAGGGACATTGTATTGGGCATGGGACCTACAAGTCTAAAATATTTACTATCTAGCTCTCTAACTAAAAGGTTTGCTGCCTGTTAAGATGCTAAGCAGCACCCTTGTCAACTGTCTGCCTGCCACGCCCTAAGGGGCAATATTGACACCACATTCCATTAAGTGTAATATCTATTTAGCTCCTCCTATAAAGTCCATTGACCGCCCTCCCACCTAGCTTTTTGGTGAGGTAATTACAGTCTCTAGGCTTCTGGCAGTTAAGCCTACCATCTCTATCACTTCTCAGATGTTAATGAGCTAGTTTGTAACTGGTCTCCTTCCATCATCCCTGCAGAACTTCTTAGTGATGGTGGTGTCCCTTACCATCACCATTTTGGTGGTTTGATGAATGGAGTGTCCTCTCATGTGATATATCCTCTGGTGGGTCTTTGGGCCTTCCACAATACAACCCCCCCACCCCCAGCATATCCACTTCCTCAGCCTCTTTATTCTGTGCTGTACTGTCCGCCAGAGTGAAAGGAGGAAGGTTGGAGGGGAAGCATCCTAAACTGCCAAGCAAAGTTTCAGCAAAGTCAACAGGGAGTCCTTGAGTCAAAGTTAACCATCAGACAGTTCTTCATCTCCCAGAAGTGAACCCTGGCTAGGAACAGCCTATAGGAAGCATGCTCAGTATAAATGCAGATAGGGTCCGCACAGCCGCACGGTCACTTGGTCAGTTAAGGTCCCTGTAGTTAGAGGGATGTGAGACATGTTCTCAACGCCACAAGAGCAGCCATGAACAAAGAGTACTATGGTTGAGACAGGGCCTGCTTTAAATGCCAGTCAGCATCTTTAATAACAGGTCTGACTTGCAAGATGGCACAAGCTGCTGTTCACAATGACATCTTAGGGAGAGGAATGAGTCAGAATAAGAGGGTTGCAGGATGGACTACAAGGAGAAGGGTGACTCATGTGTGCCTCACCTCCTCTTTCCTTGCCACTGTTCCTTCAATCCAGACAGGAAAGGAGCATCTTCCCTCATTCAGAAGTAATCTCTTCCTTGATTCCCCATTCAGAGGCTGAGGCCCAGACTGAAAAAACCCAGAAACATGTAAAGCACTTACCTAGATGCTTCCACTGCAGATGGGTTGGTGCAATTATTAAGTGAGGAAAACAGCGCTCTGCAAATATGTGATACAAAGTGTGTCAGAAGGTTAATGCCAGAAGAATCTTACTGACGGAAACTGAACTGCTCAGGGTCCTCCAGTGAGAAAACCTGGTTTCTAATCTTAGCGACGTTCTTTTCACAAAGCAGTAACAATGCAGAAGAAATGGGAACTGGGTTGCTGCCTGAAGACTAGAAATGCAGGCCCAACAAGACAACATCAAACAAAGCTTTTTCAAGGTAATGGTGATGAAATGTCTCAGTACAGCTATAATGTGAATGTCCTGGCCATTCCAGAGCTGCTCATTTCACCCAGCACCTCTGCCTTGCTTTCATTTACTCCAACATCATCATCATCTCAAGGGAAGGTTTCTGATCCACACCTCATCCCATTTCAATCTCACCTGTTTCTATCAGAGAGATGTGGCGCTTCAGGGCCAGTCTAAAATTAAAACAGTCTTGCAGGAAAATCAGTTCTTACTACTAGGCAGGCTCTTCCCCAACATGGAAATTCATGCCTCCTCCACTTCTGATGTTCCAGTATTATTAGACGGGATTAAGAGAGTTAGCAGATGAAACGGTATATCCACATAATTCCCTGCCATCATTACTGTTTTATTGAAAGACTTAGAGTAAAATTCCTGAGATCTATTTCTCTCTGTTCCCAGGGTCCAAGAAAATTCCCTTGCACTGTAGTAACTATGGATTTTTCCCAGAATCAAATTCCAGCTCCATCACTTGTGCTGAGTGGTTGTGGTTTGGATACTCAGACTCAGTATGTCTCAGCTCTCCTTGTCTATAAAATGTCCTCATCTGTAAAACAGTGATAAGAACATGGAGTTACAGTGTTAACTTCCTAATGTTTCTATACAAGGTACAGTATCCAAATTTTAAGTTTGCAAATGAGCTGGAAATAAATCTGGGATTAGAAATCCAGCCAGAGATAAGAATACCTTTAAGAAATTGGATAAAACAAGGGAGAAAACCCAATAAACAATAAGAGGTATGTGGCTGACAACCGGATTGAATCCAGGTTTGATCAATATCTTCTTCCTTGAATTCCTGGATTATCAGGTATGGGGATGCATACACTCCTAAGTGATATTCTTATTGAATTAGATAATTCATATTAAAACACTTTCAAAAATGTAGCATGCAAAAACCTAAAAGGCAATATTAGATGTTTGTGGTTGCAATAAATAGGAATTTGTTAAGTTTATCTCACAAATGGGAGGGCAGATGGGTGCTATTGTAGAAAATTTATGGAAAACAGAAACCCTAGTCCAGTAATCAAATCTCACAGGAAGCCAAGAGAAGCACAGCACCCAGGTCTCAACAGCGCCTTGTTTTAGGAATCCTAAGCATTCTAAGGGTCCTGATGACCACATCTTCTTTCAGAAATACAAGTTCATGTGTCCCTACTTCTCCCCACAATTAACACAGTCTTTGTGTGTTTTCTTATTTTTCTTTCAGTTAGTATGGAGCTGATTGTCTCTATCAGATGAGGTTTCTATCACATATTCCCAAAACACTAATTGGCTAAACCAATGGAATTCTCTAAAGTCCCAATTCTCTAAAGTTCCATTGGCTAAACTAATGGAATTCTCTAAAGTTCCAGTTTTCTACCAGGTCGATTTTTCACCAATTAGTCTATGAGTTGACTATTCTTGGGTCAGGGCCCCCATCTCAGATCCTATCAACTGAGGCCCCATATGGAGGGTCAGATGAATAAAAACACTAAACCCCAGGGCCTCTGTCCACTGCAAGACTTTTGGCCTGGAGTGTTTTCCTGGAGTGAGCATGTTTGATGATGATATAATTGTAACTGGAGAAGCAGGGTGCAGGTGGGAGAGGACTTCAAGCCTACTATCAAAGTAGTAAACTCAAAACATTAGAAAAATATAGCTTTAAACCTTATCAAATGTTTCACAAATCACTTTCAAATATCACATAGGCTAAACAAAAGTTTTTATATAGAAAATCCTGATTAACAAAGTTTTAAAAAATTGAATCATCAAGAGACTCAACAACAACAAAGAAAATAATCCTGTCAAAAAATGGGCAGAAGAGCTAAAAAGAAACTTCTCTGAAGAGGAAATGCAAATGGCCAACAGGCATATGAAAAAATGTTCAACATCACTTGCAATCAGGGAAATGCAAATCAAAACTACCATGAGATACCATCTTACACCAGTGAGAATGGCACACATTAAAAAAACTAGCAACAACAAATGTTGGCGAGGGTGTGGAGAAAAAGGAACTCTTCTGTACTGTTGGTGGGAGTGCAAACTGGTCCAACCACTATGGAGAGCTGTGTGGAGATTTCTGGACCTACTAAACATAGAGCTTCCACAGGATCCAGCAATTCCACTCCTAGGTATTTACCCAAAGGACACAGAAACATCAATTCCAAAGAGCACCTGCATCCCTATGTTTATAGCAGCACTGTTTACAATAGCAAAGCTTTGGAAACAGCCCAAATGCCCAAAAATATGTCTGGATCAAGAAGATGTGGTACATATATACCATGGAATATTACTCAGCATTCAAAAAAGATAAACAGGGCCTCCCCCGTGGCGCAGCGGTTGAGCGCTTGGTTGCAAAGCTGCCCGCGGCCTCTGAGGCGCCGGTTCGATCCCCGGCTGCTCCCCGGCCACCGGAGGAGGGTCCCACATGGCACGCAGACCTCTCCTGCCGCCTGCTGCTCCCGTCAGCAGTGTACTTCGGTCCTTCTGCCTGCTCTGCTCCCCACTCTGGCTCTGGTGAATTCTCTCACCCTCCCGCGCTTCTGACTGTACCCAGTGCATGTATAAACGAAACAAACAAACAAATAAATAAATAAGTAAAAACATGCCTCTATAAAAAAAAAATAAAATAAAATAAAATAAAAAACAAAAAAGATAAACACATGCAATTTGCAGCAACATGGATGGTGCTGGAAGGGAGCATGCTCAGCGAAATAAGCCAGAAAGAAAAAGAAAAATACCAGATGGTCTCACTCATAGCAGGAATCTAGAAAACTTAAATAAGGGACCAGGAAAATGAATAACTATAAGAAAATGAAAATCAAAATCAACAAAAAACTATGAACCAGAGACACTTTCTGGGGGGTGGGGGGCTGGAGGGGAGGGATTGGGGTCAGAATGGGGCGGTTGCAATTATATGGGGGAATATAAAAATAAAATTTATTATTTAAAAAAAAAATTGAATCATCAAGACAGTACTAGAATTTGTAGTACTAGGGGAGCAAATACCACCAGATGGCAGCATTACCCCACTTGCGCTTTATCAGGCTCTGTATCTGCGCTCTGCTTGAGCGGGCTCTAAAACTGCCCACCTCTTTCTTACCGAAAGCTGTTTTTAAGAGAACTGAGCAGCCCTGATAGAGACGTTGTAAATCTAATTAGATGTGCCACCTATTTTTCTACAGTCCAGTATGCTCATTATCTCTAAGCTCATTTGAGTCCAAAGGTCTTGTAAGTAGCTATCATTTTGTAGTATGTTTAAAAATATGACTAATCACAAAAGTATTGATGACAGCTTATCCAGATTATAGGGTCCCTAGTCATGTCTGGACTGCAGGAATTTGGTCGTTTTATTGTAAAATTTTATGTCTATAATCCAGTTTGTTATTATAGCTATTTTTAATAATTGCATCTCTCTGCTATTAGATTCAATTTAATCCCAACGCTGATGGTTAGTTTTATATGGCAACTTGGCCAGACTATGGTAACTATATTATTTGGCCATATACTAGTCTAGGTGTAGCTGTGAAGGCATTTTTTAGGTAAGACTAACATTTAAAATCAGTCACAGCAGACTAAGCAGATTACCTCAATAATGTGGTGGGCCTCAATCAATCCATTGAAGGCCTTCAGAGAAAAAGACTGAAGTCACCTGAGGGAGAGAGAATTCTCTCTCCAGAACTGCCTTTAGGGTATCAACTCTTCCCTGAGTCTCCAGCCTTTTGGTCTTGATCTGCAGATTTTAGAATCACCAGCCCCTACAATCATTCTATACACACACACACACACACACACACACACACACTCCTTATTGATTCTGCCTCCCTAGATATCACTAATATGCCACCAAGGCCAGGTACTACTGTGCCAAAATTAAAAAAAAAAAAGACATTTACTTCACCTTGAGACATATGAATACATAACTTATAGTGCAAATGCTCAGACAAATGTATTATGAAATACCATGGAAACATGGTGGTTTGAAAACCATAAAGAAATGACATTTGAGTAGAAAGAAATGAATCCTGACATTAACAGGGTGAAGGAGCTAGCTTGGACAGAAGAAACCCCGTGAGCAAATTTTAAAAAAAAGCCAAAAAAAGGGCAAAATAAGCACAAACCATGCACCCCACACCCTGAGTGGATATCTGATTTCAAGATACTGTGATACAACAAACCACATTTTCTTGAGTTTCTTTCTATACTGTTAAGGGCTTTATGCGGATATCATGAAACCTCATAAACTTAAAAGTTAGAGACACTTATTATCCCAACTTTACAATTCCGGATTTAAGCAAATCTAAGACCCCAGATCAAGCAGGGATATAAACACTTCAGAGTCCACATTCCTAACCACTATATTCCTAAGGCCCTATGTACTTTAAAATATAATGGTCAAAGCAGAAAGAGACCAGGAACCTTCAGGTCTATATACACATTTTTGTTCCCCAGTATTTCCTTATGCAAAGTGTTCAATATGCCTTTTTTTTTTTTTAGGAATTTTATTTTTAAGATTTATTTATTTATTTATTTATAAAAGCACTGGGTACAGTCAGAAGCGCGGGAGGGTGAGAGAATTCACCAGAGCCAGAGCGGGGAACAGAACAGGCAGAAGGGGCCTCCCCGGTGGCGCAGCGGTTGAGCGCTGGGTTGCAAAGCTGCCCGCAGCCTCTGCAGCGCCGGTTCGATGGTTCGATCCCCAGCCACCGGGCGAGGGTCCCACATGGCGCGCAGACCTCTCCTGCCGCCCGCTGCTCCCCGCAGCAGTGTACTTCGGTCCTTCTGCCTGCTCTGCTCTCCGCTCTGGCTCTGGTGAATTCTCTCACCCTCCCGCGCTTCTGACTGTACCCAGTGCTTGTATAAATAAGTAAATAAATCTTTAAAAAAAAAAAAAAAAAAAAAAAACAGGCAGAAGGACCGAAGTACACTGCTGAGGGGAGCAGCCGGCGGCAGGAGAGGTCTGCGCGCCATGTGGGACCCTCACAGGCGGGCGGCCGGCTGGGGATTGAACCGGCATTGCAGCGGCTGCGGGCAGCTTCGCAGCCCAGTGTTCAACCACTGCACTATCAGGGGAGGCCCTCAATATACTTTTTGATTGTCTTCAGCAAAGTTCAAAAGTCAAGACTAAACTAGAAGCAAGCCGCACCCATGCAGGTGACTTTTAGCCCTGTCCTTATCCGGATTGAACATTGCAGGCCTCCTAAATAGCTTAGGAACATGTTTATGATGGAAATCAAAATGAACAGCTACAAATTTTATTTCAGTTTATGATGAAGTACCAACAGGGAGCAACTTTTCACTACTTTTATCCTAAACAGAAACCTATAAGCTTATTCAGAGTATACGAAGGATGTATATTACCTTTCTCTTCTACTTCCATTTTGGTCTTTCCTTTCCTCTTTTTTACCACCCACCACAAAGTTTACCTGTCTTTTCTTTGATTACCATTCCTTCACACTGTTTCTTTAGACTTTTTAAAAGCCTCCAGAGCTCTTTAAATCAGTAATTGAAACTGTCTCCCTTGGCTACTCCCTTCACTTTCTTAATGGCTTTACAAATAAAACTAGTCTCACCCAAAGGTTAACATTGATCTGGCTTCATACAGGCAAACACAGCTAAAGTAAGCTAGCAACAGAACAAATCTTAAATATCTGGTTAATCTGTGCAAACATATGTGAACAAACAATATTGCATAAGAACTACCTTTATCCAAAAGGAGAACCTAAGTAACATACTTTTAAAATATGTGCAGTAATGTTAGCAGGTTTAGTGATTAAGAATCATTGCTTTAGAGCATTCTTCTATATACAGATCTGATACATAGTCTCTCTTTTTTTTTTAAAGAGGCATGTTTTATTTATTTATTTGTTTGTTTGTTTGTTTTTGTTTATACATGCACTGGGTACAGTCAGAAGCACGGGAGGGTGAGAGAATTCGCCAGAGCGGGGAGCAGAGCAGGCAGAAGGACCCAAGAACACTGCTGAGGGCAGCAGCGGGCGGCAGGAGAGGTCTGCGCGCCATGTGGGACCCTCCTCTGGTGGCCGGGGAGCAGCCGGGGATTGAGCCGGCGCCACAGAGGCTGCGGGCAGCTTCGCAACCCAGCGCTCAACCGCTGCGCCACCGGGCAGGCCCCTGATACATAGTCTCTTAATATTATGTATGATATATATGTAAGCTATAAATATATGTGACTCTAACGATCTATGGGCCCAATCTTGGGAAAACATAGATATAAAAATCAGTGAAATTCAGTGAGGAATTTTTGAGAGTTCATGTCCCCTTCCTCCAAAGGTCACCCACATAAGTCTTCCATTTGGGATTCCAGGACTTCCAAAGTTAAAAAAATAAAAGACATGAACTAACTATTCTATAATTTGGAAATTTCTCTTATTTATAGGCTACATAGGCAGGGAACATTTTGAAGCACTTTTTTTTAAAGATTTGTTTATTTTTATACAAGAGCTGGGGTACAGGCCAGAGGTGCGGAAGGATGAGAGGATTCACCAGAGACAGAGCAGGAAGCAGAATAGGCAGAAGGACTGAAATACATTGCTGAGGGGAGCAGCGGGCCCAACAGGAGAGGGCTGCTTCAACATGTGGGAGTCTCGCCGGCCGGCCGGCCGGGATCGAATGCGCACTGCAGAGGCTGTGGAGAGCTTCACAGCGCTGCATTCAACCCACTGCACCACCAGGGAGGTCCATTTTTAAGCACATTCTACCAAACCACTTAAAATAGTAGCTTTTATTTTTGTCCTCAAAGAATAGTGAAGAACTTTATGAAACTGAGTTATTTCAATTATGAAACTTTATGAAACTGAGTTGATTCAATTCATTCAATTCAATCATGTAATTGAATGAAACTTTGTTTTGTTTTGTTTTGAATTTATTTATATATTTTTACAACTTTGTTCATGTTTGCTTTCTCCTCTCAGATGTTATATCCATAAAATTACCACCACCAAGATACACCTTACCGTCAGACATTTGCATTTGTTTCTTCCTGCCCATTTTGATCCCTTTCCCTCCCCGCCCCCCCCCCATGAATGTCTCAAATTTGTAGTTCACCTGCTAATTTTGTCTCTTTTTTTGGGGGGGGGGGCGGAATCCCTTATATGGTTTCCCTATGTTCTTCCTTTAAGTGAAACCATCTGATATTTTTGTTTTTCCTTCTCACTTAATTCACTGAGCATAATCCCTTCCAGCTCCATCCATTTATTCTTTTTGATTGCTTAGTAGTATTCAATTGTGTATATATACCACATCTTCTTGATCCAGTCATGTGTTCTGGGGCACTTAGATTGTTTCTATATTCTAGCTGTTGTAAATAGTGCTGCAATGAACATAGGAGTGCAAGTTTCCTTTTGAATTAATATTTTTGTGTCCTTTGGGTAGATTTCTAGAAGAGGAGTTGCTGGGTCATATGGTAGATCCATTTTTAGTAATTTGAGGGTTCTCCACACAGCTTTCCATAGCGGTTAGACCAGTCTTCATTCCCATTGGCAATGTAAAAGGGTTCCTTTTTCTCCCCATCCTCGCCAGCATTTGTTGTTGTTAGATTTTTAATATGGGCCATTCTTACTTGAACAAAACTTTCTATCACTTTTCTGAAAATGATGAGTGGACCCAGCCATATTATGACAAAATCTAAAGAGAACTTTAGGAGGAAGATGACAATTAGGGGAAAAAAAGAAGTGGAATTTTTGAAATAACATTCATGTAAGGAACTATACAGTGCAAAGTACACAACAATGTTTGCTAAATTACATTGGATAATTCAGGGACCTTTTTTATTACATATATAAAAAGTAGTCCTCATTGACAAACTCAAAATAGAAAGGTATGAGGTTGTATAACTCACATTATTTACAAACTGTATCTACCCAAAAACTCACTGAGGACACATCTACATTACATTCAATGTCTGCATATTTACATGATATATACTGCAAAATAAACACAAAGCTAATATCTATCATTTTAGTTTAGTACCTATGCAATGTAATTTCAAAACAAAGGCAATCTTTTCCAACCAAAAACCAAAATTCTCCTAAGTATAAATTCATATTTCGTGCAAAAAAACAGCAAGACTAATTAAAGAGGTACCATTCAAGTTTAGTTAGTGAGATATATTTACTTGCTACTGAAATACAAATACAGTTTTAGATT
Organism: Talpa occidentalis; assembly: GCF_014898055.3. NCBI lineage: Eukaryota > Metazoa > Chordata > Mammalia > Eulipotyphla > Talpidae > Talpa > Talpa occidentalis. The sequence goes on along the minus strand of NW_023601104.1, from coordinate 14,240,088 downwards.
TTAATTACAAGGTAATAGTACTTCTGATTTACAAGTGACCTAAAAATAGTGGATGCTAATATATATATATACCTGACATTTTAAAAAAAATTTTCAAAACTTAAATAATCCAACTATAAAAGTACATGTGTGCCTTCCCATTCATTCACTAAGCATGATTTTAACACAGGTCACCAAAATTCAATTAATTAACTAGATTTCTATTTCAGTCTTAAATCTGACTTTATATCAAAAGCAGCAGCTCAGAATTTATTTCAAAGATTAATCCCAAGGTTACTAAACAGCTTTTAAACTAGTTCACTCCTGATAAATATGAATCACTAGATAGTTTAAACACTGCGGGTCCTTGCATCAGAGTAATCCTGGAAACTCTAAAATTTTCATGCATCTCCCAACCCAGAACTAATGAGTATGAAACTTACAGAATGTCTGCAATTTTTAAAGTTCCCAGATGATGATATATGCTGCTTAATGTGGGAACCTCTGACCTAAACAACTAATGTAGCATCATTTTAGAGAGCATTAGAATCAATTGGGAAAAACTGGCAGAGAAAAACATGTTTGCTTCAGTAGATTTAGTGGTGTCCAAGAACCAGCATTTTATTTATTTTATGTTTTTTTTTTAAGATTTATCTATCTATCTATTTATTTATTTATTTATCTATTTATTTATTTATTTATTTATGTAAGAACCGGGTACAGGCCAGATGCACGGGAAGGTGAGAGGATTCACCAGAGACAGAGTGGGGAACAAAACAGGCAGACTGACGAAATACACTGCTGAGGAGAGCAGCGGGCGAGACAGGAGAGGTCTGTCGCACCGTGTGGGACCCTCGCCGGCCGGCTGGGATCGAACTGATGCTGCAGAGGCTGTGGACAGCTTCACAGCACTGCGCTCAACCACCTGCACCAATGGGGGAGGCCCCAGGAACCAGCATTTTAAATAACCATTGTAGTTGGTTCACAAACCACTCTGAGAAGAAACGGGCAGTCTCTGTCAGGTTATGAATACATTCAGCAGTTTAGATGATATTGTCCTATAAGCCCTAATGAATCCTGCCCTAGGCAGTTTTAGCTAGTGTTTCAGGGCAACACTTAGCCTTTCTAAGTAAAATACACTTATATTCTTAAATGTAAGTTCAAGGTCAAGTGAACTGTGAGAATCATCATTCATTAAAGAAGGGAAAGGCTTTCAAAGAAACTATTTAAACCTATTTAAAACACTCTAGTTCTCAGCACTCAAATCTAAAGCCTTCTTCTTCATTAATTAGCCTGATATGTGATCAGAGGTAGTAATTACAGCTTACCAAAAATGTAATGTGGATTATAAAAGATACATATTCTAATCATACACTTTTATAGGTTCTATACAGTCTCTATATAATAGAGATTAGAGACCACTTGGATATTAAGTAACACCAAAACAGTGAATAATATTCTCCCAATTTTGAACAATTAAACATTATAACATTTCCCTCACATAAGTGTCTACATATAATACTGGAGAGAAAAATACAGAAAACACAAAAGTTATCATGCTGCCTCTCTTGTGAAGAAGCTAACTAATTTTCCATCATTCCTGTCATTAACTATAAAACAGGTGTTTGGTATAGATCATTCTACTTTAAGAATTTTTTTAAAGCACATAAAAAGTCACCACATGTAAAGCCACAAAGGAAATCAGAGGGCACACACAACTTGTGCTTAGACCTTCCATGCGGAAAGTTGGGTTCATTATCATATTGAATTAACAACTGCATCTCAGTGTGTTAATTACTACTACCAATTATCACAAATATTTAAGCATATTTGAATGTGTGAATTCCACCTCCCCATCAAACTTTAGGGATATGTATATTCTACCTTGAACCCAAAAGCTACAGAAGCACTAAACAGCAACCACAATGCTAGGGAGCAGAGCACACAGTTAGTGGACCAGACATCTTGTTTACCTATCTTGTGTCTAAAATGCTACTATTTCCCACATACACACTTTTCTATGATGCATATAACACCTCTTTGTCAGGGGCACATGGGATAAAATAGTTGGCATTTCTTTTTAACCAAGCAATGAAAAGGCAATTGCCAAAATCCAGCAATGCATTACCAAAAAGGCAAGGGATTTCATAAAATACAAAACTGAAACTTTTAAATTCACTTAAGAAGCTAAAATTTTCATGCTAATTTTTAACCAGAGTCCAGACTATTAAAAACAATCAAAACATTATACAGTTTATAGAGTCAAGGCCAAAATAATGAAATTAAGCAAAACACAAAGTGAAATAATTACATATAAATACCCAAATCAAATGATATTTAGAAAAAAGTCTCTTTAAAGGCTGAAATGAAGACACAGAGATACAGGACTCCAGGGAAAAGAATTTAAAACACACACAATAGTATAAGGCACTACCTTCACTTTAGTCTACACTCATGTTGTCTTAAGGATGTGGGAGAAGGGAAGAAAACACAACCTTTCATGTCCTTTTAGCTGGTTTGGCAGTTAACTGCTTTTCTCTTTCCAATTCCTTCTCTCGTTGCTGCTCCCTTTCCAATTCTTCCTTTTGCCTCTTCTGTTGCAGCTTAAGTGCTCTTTTCTATGTCAAAGAAATTCCAAAACCAAGAAAACAATCAAGGGTTATACATTATGGCCTAATTTAAAAGTAATAGTGCTTTGATCTGTGGTAATGAATGCAATTTAATACATTTCATATTTAACTTTTAAATTAAAGTTGTCTTTAAATTTTGATACAAGAAAAAAAGTTACTCCAAACTCTTATTTAAGTGAGAATTACAGTTACATATTCAGAGAGTATGAGCCTACTAGTCCAACTCTTCATAGAAAAAGCCCACAATACAACTAAAAAGTATATGTTTTACAAGAAAAAATGTACCAGGAATTAAATGTGTTATTGTATATGGATATATAAGTCAGAAAACACATACTGGGAAAAAAAAAAAAAAAAAAAAGACCATTAAACTTCTAATTTTATGGAGAATATAAAAAGATTTCAACTCACTTTTAACTTTGATGTCTTTTCATGAAGCATCAACATCTCTTTTCTTATATTCACCAACTTGGCATGATAGTGTTTAGCTTCAGTGAACTTAACATGGAGAAAGTAAATAAAAAGTCAAGTTAAAATAGACAGGAATAGGGCCTCCCCAGTGGCGCAGCGGTTGAGTGCTGGGTTGCGAAGCTGCCCGCAGCCTCTGTGGCGCCGGTTCGATCCCCAGCTGCTCCCAGTCCACCGGAGGAGGGTCCCACATGGCGCGCAGACCTCTCCTGCCGCCCGCTGCTCCCCTCAGCAGTGTACTTCGGTCCTTCTGCCTGCTCTGCTCCCCACTCTGGCTCTGGTGAATTCTCTCACCCTCCCGCGCTTCTGACTGTACCCAGTGATTGTATGTAAAAACAAATAAACAAACAAATAAATAAATAAATCTTTTAAAAAAAAATAAATAAATAAATAAATAAAATAGACAGGAATATCAAAATGAATAAACAAGTCAATGCCTAAATTACAGTTCATTCTTCCTAAACTGGTCAAACTTTTTATTTATTTATTTTTTGAAGATTTATCTATTTATTTATTTTTGAGGATTTATTTATTTATTTATACAATAACCAGAGTACAGGCCAGATTCGCAGGAGGGTGAGAGGATTCACCAGAGACAGAGCAGGGAACAGAACAGGCCGACTGATGAAATACACCGCTAAGGGGGGCAGCGGGCAAGACAGGAGAGGTCTGCTGCACCATGTGGGACCCTCGTTGGCCAGCTGGGATCGAACTGGCGCTGCAGACAGCTTCACAGCACTGCGCTCAACCACCTGTGCCACCAGGGAAGGTCCTGAAGATTTATTTATTTATGCATACAAGAAATGGGGTACAGGCCAGAGGTGTGGAGGGTGAGAGGATTCACCAGAGAAAAAGTAGGGAACAGAACAGGCAGCTTGACTGAAATACACTGCTGAAGGGAGCAGCGGGAGAGTCAGGAGAGGTCTACTGGGCCATGTGGGTTGCTCCCTGGCTAGCTGGGGATTGAACTCGTGCTGCAGTGGCTACGGAGAGGTTCACAGGTTGCATCTTAACCCCTTGTGCCACCAGGGAGGCCCTGGTCAAACTTTTTAAAACCTTAATTATATCTACATTTTAATTTCAAAATTCAAATTTAATTTAAATCATTAGTGGAATTTTAAAACACCTGATTTAGTTTAGCTTGATCAAAAAGTTATTAAACAAAGAGCAGATATTTATATTATATACAAATAAAGTAAAATACATTTTGCTTTAAAAACATGCAAAATAATATCCTAGAATTTCAGAAAGACTATCCAAGAATGCAATCGTCAATTTCACGTAAGAAAAATAAAACACTATCTACTGCCTTCACAAGGCAGACACTGCGCTAGCGTCGACAGGACGGTTTTAGTGTAGTGCCTGCCCATCAGGAAAAGCCAAATTTTGGGCAGAGAGACCTGCAAGGACAAATGTGGTCATGTTCCTTGGGCTTTTGCAATCAGACTAAGCAGAACCACCTCTGTGAAGATACTTTTCTTACCGGAATGATAAGGTCAGTTTCATCTCACTCAGAGATGGGAGAGAATAAAGGACCTGATTCTCAGGCAAATTAACAAAAAGAGAAGATAAGGCAACAAAAATGAGGGAAGTATCAGTAATGAGGTTAGCACCCTAATGTAGCCAGAAGTCAAGGCAGTCTGATGAGCTCCAGAGCTCACAGACTCTCTTTCTCTGGGCCTTTTAGTTTTCAGTTCCTGGATGATATCTCTCTTGGGCTAAGGCAAGAAGAAAGAGGAAGACTTAGTTTCTACTCTACCCCTTTAGACTAAAGCAATTGTACTGCATTTGCCTGGTTCATTCAGTCATCATTCATTCACTCAGCAAGTTTAACATGACCTCAGTGAGGAAGGAAAATATTCAGAGTTACTATGCCCACTTTCTTCACAAGTCAAGAAATACTGAGGTAATGACTTTAATTACCATAGGCCTCTGCCTAATGCTAGAGAAGATGAACATTTGTTTTTCATTGTTATAAAATATTAAAAAGCCACATCTACCATTTTTGAGATACATTTGAAAGTCCACAAAATCATGCAAACCAAGCTACTTCAAATATTTAAGAGAAAGGTAGCCACAAGTCCCTTATTTTTTAAAATTTATTTATTTATTTGTTTATACAAGCACTCAGTACAGTCAGAAGCGCGGGAGGGTGAAAGAATTCACCAGAGCCAGAGCGGGGAACAGAACAGGCAGACTGATGAAATACACTGCTGAGGAGAGCAACGGGCGTGGCAGGAAAGGTCTGTCGCGCAATGTGGGACCCTCACCGGTGGCCGGGGATCGAACAGGCACTGCAGAGGCTGCAGGCAGCTTCGCAGCCCAGCGCTCAACCGCTGCGCCACCAGGGGAGGCCCACAAGTTCCTTATTTTTGTTAATTCCCTGCATCTTAAAATAGATTATCAGTTCCTCTCATCGAAAAGCTATAGAGCTTCTGATGAAATTCATCTATTGTCATTTATACTGAAAGATGCAACTGATCATCCTCAAAGAGTCTGTTTCAGCATTAATTTGTTGTGGCATTACAAGTATGCCATACAATAAAAGAAAATGCTAATAGTAAAAAAACATGTAATTATGGGCCTCCCTGGTGGCACAAGGGGTTAAGATGCAACCTGTGAGGCTGTCTTCAGCCACTGCAGCACAAATTCGATCCTCCGGCCAGCCAGGGAGCAACCCATATGGCGCAGCAGACCTCTCCTGGCTCGCCTGCTACTCCTCTCAGCAGTGTTTCAGTCAGTCTGACTGTTCTGTTCCCCACTCTGTCTCTGGTGAGTCCTCTCACCCCCCACACCCCAGGCCAGTACCCCAGCTCTTGTATGCATAAATAAATAAATCTTTAAAAAAAAAAACCAAAAACATGTAATTGATAGCTAAAGAGAGGTACACTTTCCTTAAGGGGAAAAATAGTACCACAAAAGTTTCTTACTTTTAATTCTCCTTTATAAGTCTTTAATTATGACATCATTCCAGACTTTGATAAGTAAATTCAATTTCCTATAACAAGTTCAATAATGGTGGTTCTAGTAATTTAAATCAAGGTTTCCTGTTAAAAGATAAATTCTAAAATTTAGCAGCAAGAGGAAAAGATCCTAAATTTAGCAGCGGGAGGATAAACCTAGCTATTTCTAAAACAAGCTATCATTAACCTACACAATTAAATCATACTTACCAAAGCATTAATATCCAACATAGAATGACATTCTTTAAATTTTGAAATCTCTTGTTCCAGTGTGTCTAATAATATAACTTGGTTCTGTCTGAAACAAAGTACACATCGAAAATAAACTATACATACTTGTAAGTGTTGGTTCATTAAAAGGACTCACATTCATCCTGGTCATGTTAAAGGCTAAAAGTTAAGGTGGAAATTTATTAACTCTCCAAGGGTTATCTGGTTTAGCATAATCTTTTTAAAAATAATATTCCAAAGCTACATTTGGTAACTAAATTTACCTTTTGTTCTTGCTTAAATTTCAGATTCTAAAAACTAGTCATACCATTTAACATTATTTTTAGCAGCTCTCTGTATTATCCTAAAGGTTTTTTAGATGGTCTTGCCCAAGAAACTCAAAAACAATAAATCGCATTCCTGTAAGAAAACTGAGGAACACTAATCTTTCAAATTGGAGTTGGAAAAGATAATAAGTCAAAAGGGAAAGATAAGAAGATGAAAAAAACAGTACCAGGATTCACAATCCTTGCCAATAACCAGTTGTGTGATCTTGGAGATTTAGAGGTTCTTTTAGGCCTACCTTTCTTCATTTATAAAATGAGAATGTCAGACCAGATGTCTAAGGTTCCTTATTAAAATTCTGATTCAAAGAGAAGCCAAATTCTTTAATAGTCTCTCCAGATCATGCTTGTATCTCAGGAATAACAGAAACCAATAGGTCACCCAGTTGAATATTTTAGAGAATACTACATACAAAGAAAAATAAGATGCAGTTTGCTTCTATAATTATGCTAAACAGAGAATAGTGACAGGAAAAAAAAATAGCTCTGAAGAAACTAAAAGGCAGCTCCAACATCACCATCCAGCACTGAATTAGGCATATCTCACATATCACAAGTCTGACCCCTCAGCTCTCACTGAAGACAACAGAAAGTGAAATAAAGGATGAAAGGAAAACCCAACAAGCCAATACTTCAAGATAAGCAGGACAGCAAAACAGACTTTTATAATGGAAAACAATAGAGAAAAATCAACAAAACCCAAAGATGGTTCTTCAACAGATCAGTAAAATCAATAAACCTCTAGTCATATCAGCAAAGGAAAAAAAGAGGACATGAATGCTAATATAATTTATAGAGTCATCACTACTGATCCTACAGACACTAAGAGAATAATAAAGGGATGCTTCCAACAATTCTGTCCACAAATTTGATAACTTAGATAGAAATGACTAGTTTCTTGAAAGACACAAATTTAGCACAGATAATCTAAGCAGGTCTATCTTTCTTAGGGGAGTAAAATCAATAAGTAAAAATGTCCCAGAAACAAAAGTGCCAGGGCTTGAAGGTTTCACTGGTGATTTCTACCAAATATTTAAGGCAGCAATACACCAATTTCCATAATCTCTTCCAGAAAACAAAAGCAAAGGAAATACCTCCTAAATCATTCTCTTAGACCAGCATTACCCTAAAACCAGACCCAGATTAAGACATTACAAGAAAGGAAAACTACAGACCAATCAATATCTTTCATGAAAACAGATGTAAAAATCTATGTTGTATAATTATGAATTTGTCTGATCTTTAGCCCAGATTCCCGGCATGGCACTGCTAAAATCCTCTGAATTTCCCAAATAACATATGTATCTTTGTTATTTATACGTCATTTGGCTCACACTTTATGCTAATGGGGTCCCCTAAAGCTTTAGAACACAGATGGCTCACGTCACCAGCTTTGAGAATTGGAGTTTCGAGCCCACCTTTATAAGCCTATACTGCAGGGAAGGGAGGAGTCTGGAAACTGAGTTAAATTACATGAGTTAAATTACATGACCAATGACCCAATTAATTAGTCCTACATAATGAAACACCAATAACTCTGGACACCAAAGACCAGTGGCGCTTTGAGGATGGTGAACACATCAGTGTACCATGAAGGTGATATACCCTAATTGCACTAGAAGAGGTCACAGAAGTTCTAGGGTTGGGACATTTCCAGACTTTCCCCTCTGTCTCTTCATTCTCTTTATTTGGCCAGGGCTGATGTGTGTTCGTGATAATAAAACTGTAATTGTAAGTAATAGCTTTCATGATCCATAAATCTAATAAGTTCCAGAGAATATTTAGCTATAATATAATGGGACAGAAATAACTAAGCTTTCTTTCCCTTCAAGTTTTGTATAATCTGTAGTAAATATGCTGGGCATGATTATGAAGTCTTGATGCAATATCTGAATGATCCACTGAGAAAAACCTGTTTTCTTAGAAGGTCCAAGGCTGGACTGCCTCAGGGAGCTTCACTGAGGCTACTCACAATTATACTTCCCTCGCTAATTTTAGGATCTGGATCCCAAAACCTCTTTTTCTTTTTCCCAATGTTGTTATAATGACAAATTCATATAAAAAATAATCATTTCCTATATATAAAGCTAAAATTTGTACTTGGTTTTCCTTGCCCATTATTGGTAAATTTATTAGTTTACTAATTATTATTAAACCCATTATTAGTAAACAAAGTAAACTTAATTTCTATCTAACCATTACTTTCTCCACCTTTGTAGTCCTGTTTCTCAATAGTAATCTTAATGAAGATTAAACTGTTGGATGACAGTCAGGATTAGAACCCACGTGCCTTGCATTCCAGTGCTCTATTCCCTACATCTATTAATCATGAAATTTGTGGATAAAAGAGGAAAAGCAGCAGCTACCAGGAAATATTTTTTTTACCTTTCCCTGAAATTTGCTTATTACCTTTTCTTAACACTCAAGAAACATAACAACTGCTTATTCATCATATTCAACTGTTACTTCTACCACTACCTATGAAATCTTTTTGAAGTTATTTAGCCTCTCTGAAGCTCAGTTTCCTCAATTGTAAAAGGGTATAATACCGGATATTTCATAAAGCAGGTGCCATGATTAATTGAGATATGTTTGTACTCAAGTCCCTTTTCATATTCAGATTGCTATGTACCCCTCCACTCCCAGTTGATATCACTAAGATCTATCCAATTTCATTAACTGTTATAAAATATTATACACTTATACAGTAAAGTATGACTATGCCAAAGAGGAAATGATTGCATCTATGCTTTTTGCTAGCTCACGTGAGTTCCTGGAGGGCTTGTTTTGATCTCTGCAGATCTGGCAGGTAGTGAGAAAGCAATCCTTCTGCGAGTTGCTCCACAGCTTTGTCTTCTACAGTCAAGTCCTCTATTAGCCCTTCATCTGGAGAAGTGTCTCTTAAACCTGTCCCCAAGGAAAAAATCAAATTTAGGAAGCTTTTAAATTGACACAGGCGAAAGAGAGCAGAAGGTAGGGAGAGGAGACTGGCAGTGGGATTCAGAGCACATATACTGTAGGTATCCTTCTTTTCTTTTTTTAACTGTTTTTACCTTCTGAACTTCCTCTAAAAAACAGGTTAGAAGCACTCAAAAAATGTTTTTAAGCTACTAGTGAAAGGTAAAATCTAGGTTAAAAAAATTAACATATGCAAAATTCTGTATGTTTGTATATTTTTCAGACCAGAGGACTTGTAGTTTTCAGTAACTGAAAGAGTCTGAAGCTTAAAAGTGGGAAAATGAAATGAATAAAAGCAAGAATTCCTGATTTTCAAAAGCATGGAAAAGTTATATATGTTTTAAAATGCAATGCTTAAAAATATATTTCCTAGTCCTATGGTAGAATGTGGGTCCATATTTTGCATAGTTTGATACATTATTTACATGTTAAAAGTGGGTTGTCTAACAATTTCGGTCTTAGAAAATGTGTCTAAAAGTACGGTCACATTATCACTGCAGTCTAAAAGCACTCTTTTTAAAAGCTAATATTAAACTCTGACACAATTCTCCTCAATCACCATCTTATAATAATCAGTGACAGCAAGTTAGATCATTATATATACTATACTTACTGGGACATTTTTCTTATAGCTGATTCCAAGTACATACAGTTTTAGCACAAATTTAAATTTTGATAAGATTAAGGAAAACAAGAAGCTGTCATATTCAAACTTTCAGTGATCAAAATAAAATAGTATAACTTTCACCTGGTTCCTGAGAAACATATTAACAAACTCTGAAAGAAACACCTGCTGTACATATATACTACATACTAGATTCTGAGATTACAACAATAAATTAGGAACTCCTCTAAAACTGCTCAATACAAGGAAATCACAAAATGTGAAAAGTACCATTAGGCTGAAAAGTAAAATTATTCCTTTCTCATTTTCTCACTCCATAATCACTCTGGAGTTTCTTACACAACCTTCAAGAAAGTGTCCTGGGTGGTAGTGGGGCAGGGGAATTAAAAAAAAAATCTTTTCATACCCATGCATAAATCCTGTTTTTATCACATAAATTAATATTCATACTGTTCTGTAACTTTTCTCTTACATACCTTAGCTATATGTCCACATATAGCTGAGGATCTACTGTATTTTCAACAGAACAGAATTCTACCATATTGCATTCAACCAGTCCCTATTATTATGAATTTTATGTATCTTATCCCTCTCCCCCAAATTCATTTGTTGAAGACCTAACCTCCAAAGGTTAGGAGGTTAGGGAGGTGGGGCTTGGGGAATTAGGTTTAGCTAAGGTCATGGAGGGGGAATCACCAGGATGAGATCAGCATCCTTAAAGGAAGAGGAAGAGAAACCGAAAGTGCTCTCCCTCTACATGTGAAGCACAGATAGAAAACACGCAGCTGCAAAACAGGAAGACGGTCCTCACTAGAAACCTACTCTGTTGACAACAAGATCTTGGATTTCCCAACATCCATAACTGGGACAAAAGTCCTTTGCTTAAACAGCCCAAACTATCATACTTGTGTTTTAACAGCCTGAGTGTATACAAAGACACTCATGACTTATATTTTCATATTTTGTTACTTCAAAGAGTGCTACAATGAGCTTCCTTGGTTGTCTTTGCATATTCACGTCCCTGTTTCTGTAGCATAAATTCCTATAAGGACATATAGCTTAAGTATTTTTTACAGACATTGCAAAACTGCCTTCCTAAAAGATGGCACAAATATACAGTCCCCTGTAGCAATTTGTGAGGGTTACTATTTCCATGTATAAGAATCCTAAGACGGGAGTGAATGTAATATGGGTAAAGGAAACAGTAGCAGAAAGGTGGAAACAGAGGATTGTTCTGGAAAGAGAAGGTAACTTGGGGTATCTAAAACAAGCAGCATATATAATAGTGAGGTATAAGACCACCTACTCAAACTATGAGAACTTCTGAATGCCAAGCTAATAGGTTTGGACCTTTGTTTACTAAGCAATAAGAAGCCATCTAGAGTATCTAGTCAAGGAAGTGACATGATTGGAAATTTTTCTTGGGGTACTGATAGGACAGCAGTGACACAGCTGTGGAAGAGTAAGAGACTGGAGATGGAGGACCAGCCGTACAACTGTTAACAGTGAAAACAGGAAGGGGAGATGAAAGTTGTATAGTATAATACTTTAGGCTAAACAGAAGTAGGAAGCAAGAGAAGAAGAGTGAAGAATAATTCTAAAGTTTCAAGTGAAAGTGACTTGGCACCATTCAGGATCAGACATCTGCTTTTATTTATATACCTGTTCTATGTGAGAGAAGTGCAAAACCACCAGTCAAAATAATCTGCAAGCAGATGGAGGAGCAAGTAAGAACTAAGAGAGGGGCCCAAGCTGCACAAACATCCAAGGAAATTCTATTCATAGAAGCAGTTTATGAAGGTGTGAAAAGAGGCAGATCATAGAGAAATTACATAACCAAGAAAGGGGCTGAAAGTAGTATTTTGAGGTAACCCCTATATCTCTGGAACAGGAAGCACATCCAAAGCGGTGCAGCTTCTCTCATCTCTTCTCACATCTTCATCTGAAGCACAGAAATCAGACACAGCTTTGCGTAACTGTTTTCTCAATTCTCCCGAAGGATGGTGCAATAACAGTCCATTCTAGATACACAGCAAGTCAAGTCATTCCATGGATGCTTTAGGGCATTAGGGCTTAACTTGCACCTGCAACTGGGGCTGAGAAAGACAACTGGAGGCACAGGGGTGCAGTACTGTCACGAAGCATGACAGCATTTCCCGAGTTACTGGTCAATAACATTGGACACATCAATTACCTGAATTACCAATTACCAATCAACCTGCTGACAAACTCACCCTCAACCACTGACGTATAAGAAATAACTAACGATGTGCAGGGGCCAACATACAACCTCATCAGGCCTCCAGCCGCACCCTAACACCGCTTCCCTTGCAGACCACCTTTCCCGCCCGCTGCGCTCGGCAGGAGGCGCGCGCGGTCCCCCAATTCCGCGCGGGGGGGCAGAGCCGGAGCTGCTCCACGCAGTTTATTCCCTCGGGGCAGCCCCTGAGACCTCCTCCCCTCCTCGGGTCACGTACCCGGCGTCGGCTCCCCGGCTCCCCGGCCGTCGGGGGACCCAGCCAGGGCCCCGTGGGGGGAAGGAGGCCGAGGGACACTCATGTCCCCCGCGCCCGCCCGGAACAGGGAAGGGGCTGTCGTGCGGACCGCAGGGGGTAAGACGAATGCGCAGAGCGACACCAACGCCGAGCCGGACACAAGCGGTGGTCGCACGCGGAAGTGACGGAAGCGGAAGACCGGGGGCTCGTCGCGTCGCACGTGACGTCGGGCCCACCTCCCGGCTTTCTGCTCCGCCCACCACTTCCCCGCCCCGCCCACGCTCCCGGCGCTCCGCGGATTCCGCGCTGACGTCGCAGTCTGCGACGCCGAGTCTGTAGACGGGGCCGTGCGGGGCTCGCGCGCCTGCGACCTGCCCGCGGAAGCGGGGGAGAGGAGGGGGAAGGGCGGCGACTGGAAGCGGGGGACGGGAGCGCCCTTTGCTGGGCGTGGGCGACAGTCAGACTTTGTTCTCTCATTATCCACATCATACTGCCTTTTCTCCCCCTGCTTCTACTGTCACACCACCTTCCTTCCGTCTCTGATTTCCCTACCTCCCTTCCTATAGGAAACCTCATGATTATACTGAGCTCACCAACGTAACCCAGGATAATCCCTACCTCAGCGTCCTTAACTTAAACCACATCCACAGAATTGCTTTTGACATGTAAGGTTACATTCACAGATTTTGGGGAATTAAAAGTAGACATCTTTGAGGGCCATTATTTGGCCTGCCACAGATGTGCAATGGTGCAAGTGCACAATTGGAAAGTAAGTAGAGAAATTTAAAAACTTAATAGAGGAAATGAATTTAAGCCATATCTTGAAGGACAGGAAAAAAAACATGATATGCAGAGAAAAACTAGTAAAACCTACCAACAGGGGGAAAAAAAAAAAGACAACACTACAAGTAGCAAAAGTATCCTTCAGAATTAAGGACCTAGAGGTGCTATTTTTGGGGAGAAGACAAGCATAACAACAATTAAGTGGTTACTGAAAAAAAACCTAATGGAGAAAGATGTGCATGGTCTTTTAGACTAATAGGCTAATGCAAAATCTTCATAGAATCCTGAAGAAGTTAATCCAAAGAAACAATACCCAGAAAGAGTTAAACGCTGTATATATTTATTAAAAAAAAAAAGGGAGACTGAGGTCTTTGGGTTTATTTTGCTAGTCAAGAGCAAGCAGGCAGGAAAGAGATACAAGTAAAGAAAAAAATGTTAATACGTAAATATTTTCTATTCTTTTTATTGATAAGGGCAGTTTATTTTTAGAATGAGCTACTATTGGGCAAAATCTACTCCCCATGTGACCTACTTCCCTCACAGGTTTTTCTTCCTTCTTTCCCTTTTTCTGATTCATCCTTTTTCAAAAACATACGAAGGAAAGTGGAGAAAGGGCAAAAAAGATTTGAATGAGAAAGATATAGGAGCTGCGGAGCGAAGAGATGAGAAAAGGAAAAGTGCACAGAGAAAGATGTTATAGCCCAGACCTTTTGCATCTAATGAACTAGCATGTCGAAATTTCCAACATACTCACATAGGATGATGAGCCTGCAAAATAATAATTAGGAATGGGCCTCCCCTGGTGGCACAGTGGTTGAGCGCTGGGCTGCGAAGCTGCCCACAGCCTCTGCAGCACGGGTTCGATCCCCGGCCACCGATGAGTGTCCCACGTGGAGCTACAGACCTCTCCTGCTGTGCCCGCTGCTCCCCTCAGCAGTATGTTTCGTCAGTCTGCCTGTTCTGCTCCCCACTCTGGCTCTAGTGGATTCTCTCACCCTCCCACTCTTCTGACTGTACCCAGTGCTTGTATAAATAAATCTTAAAAAAAAATAATAAGTAGGAATAAGCAATAATAAAATAATAATAGGGCCTCCCCGGTGGCGCAGAGGTTGAGCGCTGGGTTGCGAAGCTGCCCGCAGCCTCTGCAGCGCCGGTTCGATCCCCGGCTGCTCCCCAGCCACTGGAGGAGGGTCCCACATGGCGCGCAGACCTCTCCTGCCGCCCGCTGCTCCCCTCAGCAGTGTACTTCGGTCCTTCTGCCTGTTCTGCATCCTGCTCTGGCTTTGGTGAATTCTCTCACCCTCCCGCGCTTCTGACTGTACCCAGTGCATGTATAAACAAACAAACAAACAAATAAATAAATAAAACATGCCTCTATAAAAAAAATAATAATAAAAAGGAAAGAAGTGAACTAAATGTAGAAAATCAGGTAAGTTGATAAAACATTTTACCATTTTGCCTATGATTAACCAATCTAAAATGACAGTTTCTCGGGCAATTTTAACCACTTTTTCTCTTCTTATATTTCCATGAGAAATATTCCTTCACATAGTGAATTGTTAGCATACTTGCACCCAATGCAACACTGCTGCACTTTCCATCATTCTTTCCTTGTATTATGTAAAAAAATATATTTTTACAGGGTTTGTTTCACCAAAAAGTTGGTAAAATACAGGCAGAGGTCAAAAGCAATGATATTTGAAATGTTTAAAATATATTTTTAGAGCAGTTGCAGATTCACAGAAAAACTGAGAGAAAGATGCAGAAAAGCCCTATATGCTTCCTCCACATGCATAACCTCCCCCACTATCAGCATTTGCACTAAAGTGGTGCAATTGTTATTAACTTAGAATCTATGTTGCCATGTCATCACCCATAGTTACATTAGGGCTTGCTCTTTGTTTTGTAGATTCTGTGGGTCTAAAAAAATGTATGATGACATGTATGCAACACTACAGTGACAAAGAGTAGTTTCACTGTCCAAAAATTTCTTTGTGCACTACCTATTCATCCTTCTCTCCCCATTGATTTTTTTATCTGTAGTTTTGCCTTTTCCAGAATATCATATATTTGTAATCATATAGTATGTAGCCTTTTCATATTGACTTATTCACTTAGTAATGTGCATTTAAGATTCCCTCATGTCTTTTTGTGACCTGATGGCTTATTATTTATTTTTTTTTTTTTTGGAGGGGCCAGTCTGATGTACTACAGTTTATTTATTCTCCCACTAATGAAGGACATCTTGGTTGTTTAAAAGTATTATCAATTATGAATAAAGTTGCTTTAGACATTCACGTGCAGGTGTTTGTGTGGATGTAAGTTTTCAACTCCTTTGGGTAAAGACCTTGGAGCATGACTGCTGGATCACACGGTAACAGTATGTTTAGTTTTGTAAGAAACCATCAGACTTTCTTCCAAAGTGGATCTGCCATTTTTTGCATCCTAACCAGCAGTGAATGAAAGTTCCTGTTGCTCCATTTCTTTACCAAATAGGTCTGCAGCAGTATCTCATAGTTGTTTTAATTTGTATTTCACGGTAACATATTAGGTGGCATATCTTTTCATATGCTTGTTTGCCAGCTCTGTATCTTCTTTGGTGAAATATCTGTTCAAATCTTTGCCCCCCCCCCTTTTTTTTCATGAAGTCCAATTTATTAAGTTTTTCCCCTTTTGTTGCTTGTGCTCTTGGTGTCACACCAAAGTATCCATTGCCAAACCCAGTCTTTTCAAAAGAAACCACAATAAGATCCTTCTTCCTCAACTGTTTTAGTAATATTTTAATCGAAACATTGATCTTTTGTGGTTTTTTTTATCTAGCTTTATTACTGAAAAATAGTTTTCTGTATCAGGAGCACACTGAGAGAGACAAGTCATGCACCAAGTTTGCAACGCAAGATGGCCGCTCAGTGCAGCCCTCTTGCTATTTATTAGCAGTAACAAGCAAGCATGATTAATTATGTGATAAGAGCATGAGGAATAGGGTCCAGGAGAGACAAAGGGTAATCATTTTTTTCACGGGGAACTAGAGGGGACATGTTGACCATATATATGGAATGGGGAGTGTTGTGCTGACCATACATACAAAGAGGGTTTCCTGTGCAAATAATGGTATGTACCTGGTGTAATCTCTGAACTATTCCCAGACCACCTCAGGCCATGACCGCCATGACCATACCATCACATTAATGGCTACCTAGGTGTCCCCAGGCTTGCCTCATGATGTGGGCCATTATCTTAGGGCAGTCATGCAGGAATGCTTTTCCCAAACCCTACACATACAGGTTCATAGAGAGACCAATAGTTGACATACCTCACAGAATTAGTTTAAGGTATACAGAATGGTGGTTTGATTTACATATTTGTGAAATGATACCACAATAGTTCAGCTAAAATCCATCTTTTCATATAGATACAATCAAAAGAAAATAAAAAATGAAACAAATTTTCTCCTTGGGTTAAGAGCGCTTAGGATTTACTCTCCTAACATTCTTATATATCATGTAGCAGAATTGCCTATAATACAACCCTAATATTTATTATAAAAGTTTGTACCTTTTGATTATGTTCCTTCAGTTCCAGTCTCCCACCCTTTGCCTCTGGTAACAACCATCATCACTTTTTCTATGAGTATGACTTGGTTCTTTTGTTTGCTTTTTCATATATTCCATTTATAAGTGAAATCATGCAGTATCTGTCTATCTCTCACTTCATATAGCAAAATGCCTTCAAGGTCCATCCAGATTGTCACAAATGGAAGGATTTTCTCCCTTTTTTGTGGCTTAATTATTGGTATATTCCTCTGTATGGGTGTGTGAGTATGCATGTGCGTGTGTGCACACAGGCACATGAGTTCACATATCACAACTTCTTTATCCATTTATTTAGACACTTAGGTTGCTTTTATACTTGGCTATTATAAATAATGCCATTATATGTTATATAATGCTATTATAAATAATAAATGGCATTTATAAATAATGCCATGAACATGGAGGTGCATTTAACTTTTCAATTTAGAGTTTTCATTTCCTTTGGGTATGGAATTGCTAGATCATACGGCAGTTCTATTTTTCTATTTTTTTTTTTTTTTTGAGGATTCACCATCCTATTTTTCATAGGGGCTGTATCAACATACAACCCCACCAACAGTACATAAGGGTTCCCTTTTCTCGACATCCTGCATTTGTTATTGCTTCTCTTTCTGACCATGACATAAGGTGGTATCTCATTGCGGTTATAATTTACATCTCCCTAATAACTAGTGATGTTGAGCATATTTTCATATCCTTATTGGCTTTCCATGTATCTTCTTTGAAAAAAATGTCAGTCAGGCCCTTTGCCCATTTTGTAATTGGGTTATTTGTTTCTTTTGCTATTTGGTTGTAAGACTTCTACTTCTTTACATATGGATATTAACCCTTTATCAGATATGTTGCTTGAAAACTTTTTTCCTTTTCCATAGGTTGCTTTCCACTTTGTTGATGGTTTGTTTTGTTGTGCAAAAGTTTTTTGCTCATTTTAAAATCAGGCTGTTTCTTATTGTTTTGTTTTAAGGGTTCTTGTATATTTGGGATAACAGTCCTTTATCGAGTATGTCTTTTAAAAAATATAAATATTTTAAAGATTTATTTATTTATTTATACAAGCACTGGATACAGTCAGAAGTGCAGGAGGGTGAGAGAATTCACCAGAGCCAGAGCAGGGAACAGAACAGACAGACGAAATACACTGCTGAGGGGAGCAGCGGGCGCAGCAGGAGAGGTCTGTGTGCCATGTGGGACCCTCGCTGGCGGCCGGGGATCGAACCAGCACTGCAGAGGCTGCGGGAGCTTCGCAGCCCAGCGCTCAACCGCTGAGCCACCCAAAAAAAAATATATATTTTTTTTGCAGTCTGTGGGTTGTCCTTTCATTCCCTTGATAATTTTTTTTTTTAATGAAATCTTGAAAGAAATCTAGGACAATGAAAAGAGAGCAGGTTCTCTTTTGTACCTGTTCAGTTTTGCCATTTATAGGTAGGGACACTTCTCTGGCATATGCAGCAGTGGAAACAGCAAAGGACTTGATGTCAAAAGACATGTTTCAATCATGGCTAAGATATTTATTTTTGGATTGCCAGTGAGAAATCCAAACCTTCTTACACAAAACGAGGAATTTACTGACTCACTGAACTTGAAAATCCAAGAGTTGATCTGACTTCCAATATGCCTATATCCATTTCCTCAAATTATGAAAATACACACACACACACACACACTTTCCTCTCTCTCTCTCCCCCCTTGCCCCCAACTCCACTGGACTTCCTCTAATTTGTCTTCACTCCAACAGCTCTCAGTATGACAGGAATACAATTTCAGGTTTTCATAGTCCTCACTACTCCCAAGTGAAGCCAACTCACTCCTAGATTCACTTCAATCTTTTTTTTTTAAGCCCAAATTACTTGAATCACATGCCTACCTATATATACCAGTCCCTGCATCCAGAGGATATACAGGGTTCTGATATGCCAATGTGGGTCACATAAAACAGAAAAAGGCAAAGCCCCATTATCAACAGTTCAGCTAGGAGTTATGGAAAGGCACAGGGGTAGTTCCTTAAAAGAAAATCAAGAGTCCTGTTACCAAAGCAGGAAGGAAATTGGCTCGCCAAAGCAACCAATGTTACCTTTGTTAGTTATAAGATATTAGTCAAGTAACTTAATCTCTAAGGGGCTGTATTTTTTCATCAGTAGAAGAGACAGGGTAATGATAATACCAGACCCACTACTTGACACAGTTTTGTGAGAATAAAACACTCAGTAAGACAATGAAAAGAATCTGCGCTCTGTAAAGCACCACTGCAAAATATAGCAGCCCCTAACTAAGTTCTATGTACCAGAAATATCGCTACTTCTGTTACTCATATCTTGGTTACATATATTTACAACCTTAATTTGATTTCTTTAATAGACTTAAGAGGTTTTTAAAAATAATTATTTATATCTCACTTTGGTTTCTTAAATAGTCTCTCCAACTGTAACAGGGTGGTCCCCAGGAAAGGGGGAGGTTCCCTGCCCCACCCAAGGGAGGGTGGAGCTGAGCAGGAAGAAGAGAAGCTGCAGAGGAGACGGAGGAAGGAAGGAAGCAGGATGGAGCCAGGAGACCTGGAGGAGGCACATGGAGCCTAGAGACACGTGAAGAAACTGCGAAACTGCGCTTGTCTTTTGGTTGTGGACTGGGTGACACAGATGTGGGTGAGACCCGTGAAGAGGTGACAATGGCAGCTTTTATCTTGATGTTGATTTTGCTCTTTTCCTTCCGGGCTTGTCTGGTTGTTTGTGACCCTTTTCTGTGGGTCCCCACTGGAAGGTGCTTTAGACTTGTGGCAGGCTTTGGGGCCTTGCTCTGGGCCATTCCCATATGGATGGACTTTTACCCACGAGGGGATGGGTAACTTTGGGTGCTTGATTTAGAAACTAGACTCTTTGCCTTACCTGTATTGTTTCCTAGTTTTATTAAAGTTCCTTCCCATTAAAGTCTCATATGTTTTGTGTTGATGCGGCGGATGGCAGAACCCATTTAGAATAGGCAGGTTTGCGGGGTTTGGGCTGCCCCTCTCCCTGTCCTATAACACAACAAGGAAAGACTAAAGAATGTAAATGAATATCCAAAGGCTTAGCAACTGTGTGTTTTATTACATAGTCACTTCTTTTGCACAGATCAAACTATTACAATAAGATAGGTTTTTAGAGATAAATCTCCTTTGGCTAAGATTGTAATTGAAGTTCCAGACTGCAGAGTTAGAGGATCAAGCCTTGAAGTTTATATAGAGACCACCACCACTACCAAGGCTTTCAATTTTCAGTGTCTGGGGGAGGGAGGTGTTCTTATTTTCTTCTTTTTTTTTTAAACATTTATTTATTTATGCATAAAAAAGCTGGGGTATAGACCAGAAATGTTGGGGGCAGGGGGAGGGAGTGTGTGAGAGGATTCACTAGAGACAGAGTGGGGAACAGAACAGGCAGACTGACTGAAATACACTGCTGAGGGGAGCAGTGGGCGAGACAGGGGAGGTCTGCTGTGCCATGTGGGTTGCTCCCTGGCTGGCCGGGGATCGAATTTGTGCTACAGAAGCTGAGGATTGCTTCATAGTGCTGTGCTTATCCCCTTGCACCACAGGGGAGGCCCCCTTATTTTTTTCTTTTCCTTCTTTTTTTTTAAGCATTATGTCTACCAGTAAATGAATGTTAATAATACTGAGTGATAATCACTTGAAATATCATCAATGCTTTTGGACTGTTAATAAAACTACTGGTGAAAATTTTCATTCACTCAAAGAACTTTACAACTAAAATTCTCCTGTAATGTTTGTCGGTTCAAAAGAAAATGATGTTCCACTTTGAAGTTATCACAGAATCAATTTGTTAATCTTCTTGTATAGAGATCAAAGTGGCCACCAACCATTATTGCACTAATTCTTTCTATGTGCTACAGCAATAGGCAGCATATTCCAGCTTTCCTTTTGGGATAGATTAATTTAAATTAGCTAGGTTATATTAAATCACACTTCATTCCAAATGCTTAAAAATAGCATTTGCATTAGCTATCCAAAGTAGTCTTTATTTCCTGCTCTGAATATTCTCTTCAAAGTGTTTTTTCAAAGTGTTTCTATTGCTAAATATGAATAGTAGCCAGAGGTTCTCTAGACAAAAATGGTAAAATAACATACAAATGCAACTTCTTTGTAATGTGATAAGGTCAAGAATATAAAGAATTTAGAATCTCCAATTCCTTTGTCAAAACATGCCAGTAGATCCAATTACTTTAAAATTATTGCCTTAAGTCTTTAGCCTTCCTATAAATTTCTTATCAACATCTTTTAAATTGTTTTCTGAATGTACTCTTTAAAATTGAATACCTTCACCTTAAAGTAACTTTTCTGAGTTGTTCGTTTATTAAGTAAAAGAGCACATTCAAAAGTATTCATTTTTATAAACAGCTAAAGATTTCAAAGTGTTATTTTTCCTTTTAGCTTTCAGAAAAGTACCTATATAATATGTTCCCAGAAGAACAATAAATGCTAATTTAATTTACTTAATGAGATAAATATAATCTGTCTATATTTCATCTTAAACCTAGTAGAACTGTAACAGGGTGGTCCCCAGGAAAGGGGGAGGTTCCCTGCCTCACCCAAGGGAGGGTGGAGCTGAGCAGGAAGAGGAGAAGCTGCAGAAGAGACTGAGGTAGGAAGCAGGATGGAGCCAGGAGACCTGGAGGAGGCACATGGAGCCTAGAGACACGTGAAGAAACTGCGAAACTGCGCTTGTCTTTTGGTCGTAGACTGGGTGACACAGATGTGGGTGAGACCCGTGGGGAGGTGACCATGGCAGCTTTTATCTTGATGTTGATTTTGCCCTTTTCCTTCTGGGCTTGTCTGGTTGTTTGTGACCCTTTTCTGTGGGTCCCCACTGGAAGATGCTTTAGACTTGTGGCAGGCCTTGGGGCCTTGCTCTGGGCCAATCCCATTTGGATGGACTTTTACCCACGAGGGGATGGGTAACTTTGGGTGCTTGATTTAGAAACTAGACTCTTTGCCTTACCTGTATTGTTTCCTAGTTTTATTAAAGTTCCTTTTCATTAAAGTCTCCTATGTTTTGTGTTGATGCGGCGGATGGCAGAACCCATTTAGAATAGGCAGGTTTGCGGGGCTTGGGCTGCCCCTCTCCCTGTCCTATAATAGAACCAATTCCTTATGTGAAGGGTGATGCAGGATTCTGCCAGTTCTAGCTGCCCTCAGACCCATTTCACAGCTCCCCTGCTCTGCTCTGTATCAGAGCGGCCTGTGTTCCCTGTGTCAGTTGGCTTCCAGTTGGGTATGGCCAATGTGGGGGCACTGTCAAAACTGGAGACTAGGAGACTGGGAGACTGGAGGGGAGAGTAAAAGATAAATCAGGTCTTTGTCCCTCTTTCTTCTCTTCCTCAGGAGGTAACCGGAGCAAGTGAATAGCTCTCTTGTCTGATCCCACTGAAGAGCGTGATTCCAGTTTTGTCTGGGAATATAAGTCATGGTCCAATCAGGAGAGAGTACCCAGACAGTAATGTGAATGAAGAAAGCTTAATAAAAAGAATCATTCATTATAAAAGATACTGGAGTAATGCAAAATTGGTAAGAAATAGAGAGCTGTAAAGCATACAAGAGTTACAAATATAAGGAGCAGTTGTAATCCTGGAGCTAAGATAGAGAGTGAAAGGTCCATGCAGGAGGCCGGAATGCAAAAGCCTACCAGGAAGCCCACCTGGGGGGCAGGAATGCGGATACCTGCCTGGAGGACTCAGACAATGAGCCTCCTCCCTCCCTCTATGAGTCTCTTCTCAGACAAAGAAACTCTACCTGCCCCAGGAACCTTTTCGAGCCCTACAAACTTTGCCGGCCATACGAACCCAACTTCCCACCTGACCCCTCCTTACCCTATATAACCCTGCTTCCCCCTAACAACGTGCGCGGCTTCGCTGACCCCCACCTTTGGTGCGTGAGGTCCGCCCGGGGCGCAAAAAACTTTCCCTCCCTTTGAGAAATTTAGCCTGGCTCTCCTTTTCTTTACCACGCCGAACCTTTCATTTTGATCTTGTTGGACATAATAACCATGGTTCAGTGGATGGTAGAGACGTTTGCTATGGTCCTAACCCAGCATAACTTGCTGTGGAGTCAACAGAAGCCAGTCACAGGGAGATGCCTCATTTTGTAACTCACTGCAAATCCATTCTAGGGAATGATGGGGGGCTGGGAAGGTGCCCACAAGGAGATACTGTGTGCTACTGTCTAGGTGATACTGCAGAAACTGTGTGCACTGCAAGAAGCAGGCAGTGCAGGAACCACAAGCACTGCAGAAGCGGGGCATTGCAAAAGTAGCACACACTGCAAGGTACAGATGGTAGAAGCACTTGGGAATGGAGGGGGTGGCAGGAATGTCTCTCTAGCGCCTTCTATTGACAAAGCTTAATATCATGCCAATGGACAAAGGAGAAATAGAAATATTTACAATGCCTGTATTTCTTTGTTAATGCTACATCACAAACTCATTTGCTTAAATAATATAAATTAATATCTCACAACTTCTGTGGGTTAGAAGTATGACACATTTTATATGGGTCCTCTGCTCAGAACCTCACAAGTTCACAAGAACAGAATGCAGACACAACCTCTAAAGTCAATCTATTGGCTGCCAATTCATCACCTAGGGGCTCCAAGGAGGACATGGTCCACATCTAAGTTTATTCAGGTTGTTGGCAGAATTCAGTTCTCTGCAGGCATTAAAGTCCCAGTCTTCTTGCTGGCTGTCAACTGGGAACACATCAGCATGTCCCTGCAGACACATGGAGGGATGAGTCGTGGAACAGGTTAGCAAGGCAAGACTCTGCTGCTCAGTGAGCAACCCTCTTGTTACTTATTAGCAGTAATAAACAAGCATGATTGATTACATGACAATGGCAGGAGGAGCAGGGTCCAGAGGAGACAAAGTATAATCAACTTTATGGGGACATGTCGGCCACAAATACAGGGAGGACTTCCTGGGTAGATGCTTGATGTAATTTCCAAGCTACTCCCAGACCACCTCAACTCATGGCCATGCAATCAGTCAACCTCTACCTAGGCATCCCTGGTTACCTCATGATGTAAGCCATTGTCTTAAGGCAGTCATGCAAGAGTGCCTTATCCAAATCCTTCACACACACAAGGTGCACAGAAAAGCCATACACACACAGGTGCAGAGGCCCCAAGCGGTAGAAAGCCTACACCAAATAACTGTGCTGATTGCACCATGCGCTCTAGGAAGCCTTCCGTGTTATTCAGTAAAGAGGTTGGGATGTAGAGTGTGCTGCCTCCAGAAGCCAAAGAACTCACCAGGAGTTATGCTCCCTTCTTACTGGTAGGAGGTACAATCACAGTAAGTTGTCCCTTACTTTAGAGGTGATGTCCCATGCACTCAGACCACTGGCCCTCTAAAACCTTCACAAGATGTCATGGGCCAGTGAATGCTCATAAGGATTATCTCTCATTCACTGGAACATATGTATCTTTCCAAGGTCATCAACCTATTTGTGACTTCTCATTCATGTAATATCATGACACCATGAATAAAATAGACCAATGTGATATTCTTTATCTCCAGATAGTCCAGATCACATTCTTTTTTTTAAAAAAAGATTTATTTATTTATGCAAGCACTGGGTACAGTCAGAAGCATGGGAGGGAGAGAGAGTTCACCAGAGGCAGAGTGGAGAGCAGAACAGGCAGACTACGAAGTACACTGCTGAGGGGAGCAGTGGGCGGCAGGAGAGGTCTGCGCGCCATGTGGGACCCTCCCCGGCAGCTGGGGCAGCCGGGGCAGCTGGGGATTGAACCGGCGCTGCAGAAACTGCGGGCAGCTTCGCAACCCAGCGCCACTGGGGAGGCCCCAGTCCAGATCACTTTCTACAGTGCAGCACATGGAAGGTTAGCATAGCCCCAGGACAAGAACATGAATACATTCCACTGTGACCATCCCACCACAGTGCAAATTGCTCCTTCTCTTTTCTTCTCAAAATGAAAAAGAATTCATTCATCAGATAGGTAGTCTATCTGAGACCTTGTTAATCTTCCCTGACATAGATACATCTGACACAGCAGACTTCACCCATTGGACTCTGGATCAGAAAGCTGATCCAGATACAGAAACTGTAAGGATACTAAATCATAACTTTTTAGCTGGGTGGCAGCTCTCAGCTTTCCTGGTCATTCATTCTCAATTTCTTTATATTTTATAGATTGAATAATACTCAAAACTCTTATTGTCTATTCATCTTGCCCTTACACACATGATCTCTTAACTACCTCCACTTTTCTGAGGGCCACCTTACCTTCCCTACATCTTGTGGTAATTGCGTCACCCTCTTTGCTTCAGATGTTTTGGGTTTTTTTTTTTAAGATTTTTATTTATTTATACAGGTACTGGGTACAGTCAGAAGCGCAGGAGGGTGAGAGAATTCACCAGAGCCAGAGTGGGGAGCAGAACAGGCAGACTGACGAAATACACTGCTGAGGGGAGCAGTGGGCGTGGCAGGAGAGGTCTGCATGCCATGTGGGACCCTCGCCAGTGGCCGGGGATTGAACCAGCGCTGCAGATGCTGCAGGCAGCTTGGCAGCCCAGCGCTCAACCACTGCGCCACCAGGGGAGACCCCAGATGGTTTTTTTTAAAAGAATTATTCCTTTATGTAAGATTTTTGTTTTATATTGCATAGAAGAACTGTGGTATAGGCAAGAAGTGCGGGGGGGTGGGTAAGAGGATTCATCAGAAGCAAAGTGGGGAGCAGAACAGGCGGATCCACTGATATACACTGCTGAGGGAAGCAGCAGGTGAGACAGAGAAGTCTGCTGTGCCATATATGGTTTAGCTCCCTGACTGGGGAACAAATTCAGGCTGTTGCAGTGGGTCATTACAGTGATAGCATTGAGACCTACCCCCTTGGCCACCTGCTTCAGATGGTTTTAATGCTACCACCTGACCTGTTTCTTTAGGATCCTGTCATCCACATGGCTGAATGATTTTGTCTTCAAATTATAAGGGATGCCTGCCTTAGGAAAGTACAAGAGACCACTCTTCATCTACAACATTGGGTATTGTCAGTTTTGTTCTCTTCATTGATTTTAATGAATTCAAACTTACTTTTCTTTTGTTGTTTTTATTTTGGGTATCATATCTAAGATACTGTAGCCTAATCTAAAGTCATAAATACTTATACCCCATGTTTCTTTCTAAGAACTTTATAGCTTTATAAAGTTATAAAATTATAAAGTTATAATCACCCAGGTAAATATATGATTGTACATGCCATGGCTAAAAGAAGTGAACCTGTCTTATTTATATTTGGGTTTTCAGTGTCATATAATCACCCAGGTAAATATACGATTGTACATGCCATGGCTAAAAGAAGTGAACCTGTCTTATTTATATTTGGGTTTTCAGTGTCAGACACATACGGATTGTATATATAAACGAATGACCACACTTATGAATGGTGGAAGCATAGAGAACACATTAATATCTTTATTCTACACTAACTCTAACAATAGCCCTATTTTTAAAACTCAAATTTATAAACAAAGGCTTTGTTTTGTTTGTTTTACATACAACACTAGAGAGCTTTAGCTTTGACAAGCCAGTGAAGTTTTTTCTTTCAATAATCTAAAATACTAGCAGGATTCACAAAATTAGTTTACTAGAAATGGGAAAAACAAAAATATAGTCATTTCTCGAAGGAGTCAATAGTAATTACTGTCCTGCTTTATCTGCTGGGCAGATGCACATGATGGTAGCGGCAAGATTTAGGTACCCCCATTAAATAAGGTAAATAATACTGCTGTAACAGATGCACCTTAGAATCTCCAAGTATTAACCAGAAAAAGTTTACCTCTCCTTTGCTGTATATATTAAACAATGATATAATGTAATATTACTTTAATAAAACTTTAAATAATGAAGGCTAGAAACTCCCCAAATCGAAGCAAGGAATGGGTATCCAGATCCAAGAAGGCAAAAGGCACCAAAAAAGATAAACCTAAAGAAATCCAAAATCCACACCAAAATACATTATAATTAAGCTGTTAAAATTAAAGAGCAGAGAAAAGCAACAAGAGAAGAAGCAAATTGTTACATACAAGAAAGTCCCTTTAAGACTAATACCAGATTTTTCAGCAGCAATCTTTTAGGCCAGAAGGAGTAGACTGTTATAGTTAAAGTGCTGAAAGAAAGAAAAAAACAAACAAACCTGGCAACCCAGAATACTATACCTTCAGAAAGTGAAGGAAAAAAAAATTAAAGATTTTTCCAAGCAAACAAAAGTTGAGGGAGTTCACCACCACTAAATCCATCTCACAAGAAATGCAGAAGAGACTTCTTTGCATTGAAATGAAAGCATGCTAACAATAATGTAATAGCACAAAGAAGTATGAACTCAGTAAAGGTAAATCTACAGAGAAAGAACACTGAATTACTCTAATGGTGGTGTGTAAATCACTTTTAACTCTAGAATAAGTTAAAAGACAAAATTATTAAAAATAAACATAAGTAAAATGTTAAAAGATACACAATATGAATAGATATAAACTGTGGCAACAATGAAATAAATTGGGGCTGGGAGAGCAGGTACACTGTAGAGATTTGTATGCAAGTGAACATGTCATTCTCAGCTTAAAATACAGCATAAGGTACTTTACATAAGCCCCAATATAACCACAAAAAAAGTACTTATAGAAGACACACAAAAGAAAAGGAGAAATTATACAAAAATATATCAATACAAAAAAAGTGACAAAACACAAAGCGGAAAAGACAGACAAAAGAACAAGGCTAACAGAAAAGAACAAACAAAATGGCAAAAATAAATCTTTCCCTGTCATTAACTAAATGTAAGTAAATTAAACTCCACAATTAAAAAAAACATAGAATGGCTAGATGGATTAAAAAATAAACCCAACCATATGCTGTCGACAAGAAACTTACTTTGTATTTAAGGATGCACAGATTGCAAGTAAAGGGATGGGAAAAGGTATTTCATGCAAATGGTAGCCAAAGGAGAGTGGGGAGGTTAAACTTACCTAAGACAAGCTATACTTTTTTTTTTAAAAAAAATGACACATTATGTAATGAGGAAAGAGTCAATAAATGATCTATAGAGTCAATGCAACCCCTATCAAAATTCCAATGACATTTCTTACATAAATAGAAATAAAATTCTAAAATTCTCATGGAGCCATAAAATACCACAGATAAATCAATCTTGAGAAAACAAAGCTATAGATTCATAGGATTGAAGAATGGAATGGTGGTTGCCAGGGGCTGGGAGGGGAGGGGAAACGGGAGTTAGTAATCAACAGACAAAGTTCCAGGTAAGCAAAAGGAATAAGATCCGGTTGTCAGACAGTTATCGGGACAGCTCCTAGAGGGCTGATGCATGCTAGTGGCAGTGGTTTGGTGAAGTTCTGAAAGCAGAGTCAGGCACCAAGTCCTCCCTAACCACACCACGCTTGGTTAGAGGCTGCTGACACAGGCCAGTGCCCAGGTGCTGGGCCACGGCAGGGACATGCAGAATATGAAAACAAACATCTGTCCTTTGGTTTCAAGTTACCATGGCAAGAGTGGTGCTCCATGAGATGATTGTCTTTCTAAAGAAACATCTCATTTGTTAAGCAGTTAGTCTCTGATGAAAATAAAGTCAAATTAGCAAGTAACTTGTTTGCTATGAAAGATAAATTATGGCCCACACATCTTGAGATCCAGGTGCTCTAGAGTTGGCCTTACAGCACTGAAGCTGGGCATGATGCCTCTGACTAAGTATGGCCAAAAGCATATGATCGCATTACTTCAGACACAAAACTTTCACATCCTAAAATGCACTCCGTAAGAAAGCCCTAACTAGGAGGAAAAACTATCACATTTCCATAAATCTCATCTATATTGGAAATTTACCAACAATATGGACTGTCTCCAAACCAGAAAATTAAAATCTTTCATGTAATTAAGCCAGGTAGTCATTATTATATTACTCACTTTTACCCAGAATGTCACAGAAAAAGCTATTGGTAAAAGTTTTCAAGGCATCATGAAAAGATAGGGATTTAGAGGCCAGCCTGCTTCTCCAGGTCAAACAAAAACTCACAAAAGACTGGACACTATTTCAACCACTAGCATTGTCAGAGTCTAGCCTGGAACTAAAATGCTTGGACAAATGTAAATATAGAACAGAATATGAACTGAAAGCTTGGCGGAAAAAAAACAAAAAGCATAACATAATCTATGTGAATGACTCTGGACATGAAAATCACTTACTAAAATCAAACTTCCCTGCATATAAGGATTTCTTTAAAACCGTACCATTCCCTATATATTTTCCTGATGTAGATGAGGAGGAATAACCAGATGTAGACCAAGTTAAAGTGACTTTATGCATAAGTTCAGACATTTGTATGATGAAAACATGTGAACTCAATTCACCCTCTATTACATTTGCCTAACCTCATTGGACAGGACAGAACCATAGATATTCCATGAGCTTTGATGAGCCAGAACAGTAACTAGGAATTACATTCTCTTTTCTTAATCACAGCAACACCACACGTGCCATCTTTGTCAACGGCATATATACATCACTTATCCTCCAACTGAGCTTTATTTAAAAATTACCACTTAAACAAATCTGTTAAAAAGATTAGAGATGCCAAACGCAGATGGACTGGCAGTCTGCATATTAGAAAAATCTTTGTAATTTGTGAAATTCACTCATTTTACTATATATTTCCCAAGTCCTCTAAAGTTATTTTTAAATTTAACTTTATTTTTTAAAAGAAGGATAAGTTCTGGAGATCTCTTGCACAGTACAGTACCTGTAGTCATAATATATTGAATTATGCAGACATTGAATTGAGTATCAATAAAATTCAATATATTGAGTATGAATATTATTTCAATAAAAAATGTGTTGAAGATATATTTCATGTTGTATTCTTTCCACAATAATATAAAACACAAAAAAAAAACTGAGCTACCGACACTATTTGAATTAGTCAAGACCCCAAGTCCAAGACTCCAAAGTGTGATATGACTACCTTATTAGAGTCATCAGATAGTGGATTTGGGAGTTTATTTTGTTTTTTTAAAGCCATCATGGTTGGGGGAGACATCAACATGGCGGCAAGTCCTCCCATTAAAAAAAAGTTAATAGGGAGGAAAAGTGGCAGGTCCTGCAAAAACCAGGGCATAGAAGATAAACAGGTGACTCTGGCAAACTACTCAAAGAGGAAAGTTGCCGCAAAAGAGGACGGAAAGAGAGGAAAGCTCAGAACCCTGCTACCCTCCCCCACCCACAAAGCCGGTACAGAGAAGGTGGCAGGAATCACTACGGAGGTGAGCAAAGGGTTCTGGGCTCCATTAGAGGAGATAAGGACTCCGCAGAGAGACCTGCAAATAGCCCAAGGCCAGCTGTAAGCTTGTGCAGAAAAGACTGGGCACGCGCTCGAAAAGCATACGGCAGATCGCAGCTGCCCAGATCCCCGTGCCCATGACCTAGGTTCCTGGGGAGACACTTGGGAACTGTCACTGAGGTGAATGACCCTCAAAAACCTGGTGCTCGGGCATGGGAGTGGGGTACAAATGGTGCCATTTCTGCGGACACTGAACTGGGCTACAGCAGGCGTCCTGGATCTGAGTGCTTCAGAACTGAGACCCGGGGCACGAAATTCGGGGTGTGGGATACCCACAACGTGCGGCGGTGCGGCACAGGGCAGACACAGCACCCCATGCCATTGAGCCATTCCACACCACCCCCACTCAGTTGCCCAGAGACCCACAGGGAAAAAGCAGAGCTCTGGAAGGATACTAGGAAAGCTCTCTGGTGCCAGCTAGTGATCAGAACAAAATCACCAACTTCCTAATAGTTGGAAGCCAGGGTTGAGAGGGGATGGGCCACGCAAATGGGGCTAAGAAGGGAAACAAGGCATGGAGCAAGACCCCATTCTGGAACTGAAAGCTAGACACAGGATTCAGGACATGGGACGTGCCATAACAGTAGGTACTGCACAGGGTGACAGCTGTCTTTTTGGATCTGAGACCCTGAGATTGAGAACTAGAGTGCAGAATTCAGGGCATGGGATCCACCCAGCTGCAGACACAGCACTGGGTGAACAAGGGGCAGACACAGCACCCAGTGTGAGCAATAGCCCCTGTGTCGAGGTGCTTCCCCCTTCTCCAATCCGTTTCTTAGAGAACTACAGGGGAAAAGCACAGATCAGCAAGTACGGGTCTCTAGCGCCACGTAGTAACCAAAGCAAAATCACCAACTAACTGATTCTCTGCTGGAACTGAGTAAATATGAAGGGAGGGAACTGTAAGAGACAGTGCCCAGCAACACAGCCACGGCATCAACACCCTGGTGGAGTTTTGGCCTACCAGTGATGATTTCAGTCTGGTAAACAGGTTTTGACACCCCTGAAGGAGAAATCCAAAGAGATGCCTGCCAACACCAGTGGCACAACGTCCCAATGCATAGAACAAATTAGAAAGCAAACAGCAGGGAGAAGGAAAAATATAATAATCAAGCAAGCCTGCAGGAGAAGGACATACCACAAAAAGAAAATCAATCACCAGAGCTCAACAATGACATGGAAGAACTTCGCTGCCTGTCAGATAGAGAATTAATAATCATCATGATCAAAAGGTATAATGAGATGAGACAAATAATCAATGAACTGAAGAACAAAAGCCAGATGTTAAGAAAGGAAAAAGAAAGAAATAGAAATGAAATAGAAGGAAAGGAAATAAGACGGAAAGGAAATAAGAAGGAAATAGAAAGACCCAAAAGCCAAAGCCCTTCTGATGAAAACAAAGGAGAACGGAGGTATCACACATCCAAACTTCAAGCTATATTACAAAGCCATAATAATTAAATCAGTTTGGTATTGGAACAAAAACAGACACACAGACCAATGGAACCAAATAGAGAGCCCAGAAATAAAACCACGCTTATATGGACAACTGATCATTGAAAAAGGAGCAAAGAACATGCATTGGAACATGGGCAGTTTGTTCAATAAATGGTGTTGGGAAAACTGGACCTCCACATACAAAAAAATGAAACTAGACCACTACCTTTCACCACGCACAAAAATCAACTCAAAATGGATAAAAGAACTGGACATAAGGCCTGAAATCATAAAATATATAGAAGAAAATATAGGTAAAACACTACAAGACATACATCGCAGTAACATCTTTAAAGACTCATCACCAAAGCAGTGATAGTGAAGGCAAAGATAAACACCTGGGATTACATCAAACTGAAAAGCTTCTGCACAGCAAAAGAGACATTAACCAAAACCCCCCTGATTGGGAAAAAATCTTTGCCCTCCAGTCAACTGATAAGGGACTGATCACAAAGATATACAAAGAACTCACATGACTCAATGAAAACAAAATAAATAATCCAGTCAAGAACTAGGCAGAAAAATTTAAAAGACATTTCTCCAAAGAGGAAATGCAAATGGCTAACAAGTATATGAAAAAATGTTCAACATCCCTTATAATCAGGGAAATGCAAATTAAAACCACATTAAGATACCACCTTACACCAGTAAGAATGGCACATATCAAAAAAAGAAGCAACTACAAATGTTGGTGAGGATGTGGTGAAAAAGGAACTCTCCCACATTGCTGGTGGGAGTGCAAACTGGTCCAACTATGGAAAGCTGTCTGGAGGTTCCTCAGTCTACTAAAAATGGAGCTACCAATAGGACCCGGCCATTCCACTATTAGGGATCTACCCAAAGGACACAAAAGCATTGATTCAAAAGAACACTTGTACACCTATGTTTATTGCAGCACTCTTTACAATAGGTAAAACCTGGGAACAACCCGAATGCCCAAAAATAGATGACTGGATCAAGAAGATGTGGTATATATACACAATGGAATACTATTCAGCAATAAAAAAGATAAACTCATGCCATTCACAGCAACATGGATGGAGCTAGAAGGAATTATGCTCAGTGAATAAGCCAGAAGGAAAAAGAAAAATACCTGATTGTTTCACTTATAAGAGGAATATAGGGAAACCAAATAAGACATCAGTGTAAAAAAATAATAACAGTACAAAACACAACAAAGCAAAAATGGACAATTATAAATCAGAGACATCCTGCAGGGGAGGAGGAGGGACAGGGATCAGAGGGAGGGAGGAGCACAGGGGACTGAGGTGATGGTGCACAGGTGCACTGGTAAAGGAAACTCTATGCGGACTATACCTGAGGGGTGGAGAGAAGCAAATATTGTTTAAAAATGAACAATGATGTAAAAAATTTTAAAATACAAGTAAAAAAACTAAAAAAAAAAGTAAATCCATCATGGTTGGGCTGTTTTGTATAGATCCTTCCATGTTTTTGTTTTTAATTAATATATTTATATACATGGATTTCGGGTTTTAAATTCCAAAAATACTTGGTGACATTTGCTTAAAACCAAGCAGAGAAATACAAGAATATTTTATAAAAATGTAAAGAGAAATCCATCATCTAATGAGTCTAACAAAGTATTCATATCACATGTTAGATTTATTCTATAAAATATAAAAAGAAACACGAATCAGACTTTTCATCTGCTTTGCAGTCATATTTAGGAATAAGAATATAACAATTCGATTCACAACTTTTCCTTTTGCAGCAATGCTAAGGAGCAGACAACCAGTGAATTTCTATACTGCAGGTCAATGTAAGTTCCTGACCTATATACATAACATAATGCACTTACACTTGACTCTTCTATAGGGAAAAAATGAAGGGGAAACATTCAGAGTCACTTTAGTTTTGAACCTACATGATATTTCATCGACATTTATGTCAATGCATGCTGCTTGAAAAAAATGCTATATACAGAGTGTACAAAGTAAATAATAAAAGTCTTCTTCTCCTACCTATCATCTCTGCACCTGCTTTGATTTCATTTTGGTATGCATCCTCCCAGTTTGGTGTGCATGTGTACGCACACACGCACACACACACACAATTTGAAATAAAAGATACTTTCCTAAGCCTATCATTCTGCAATTTGTTTTTCTTAAAATTTGTATAGATGTACCTCATTATTTCTGTTGGCTTCACAGAATTACAAATGACTAAGCAATCTCTCGCTGCTGGCATATATTTAATTTAATTTTTTCTATTTTAAATTTTACATTCTATTTTTAATTTTTTTAAATAAAAATTCTATTTTTAATTTACAGAAGTTATACTTGCACACATTTTACAAATTCAGACTGCATAGAAGTGTTTTGTTGTCTGTTGGAGTAAAGATAGGGAATTATTATTGTTGAAGTCAAGACGGGAATCAGTTATCTGTTAAAGTAGGGTGCTGTAAATAAGTAAACAAAACTTGAAGACACTCAAAGATGCTCTGGGAGTGAAAGGTTCGGCGCGGTAAAGAAAAGGAGAGCCAGGCTAAATTTCTCAAAGGGAAATTTATTGCACCCCGGGTGGACCTCACACACCCAAGGTGGGGGTCAGTGAAGCCACGCACGCACGTTGTTAGGGGGAAGCAGGGTTTTATAGGGTGAGGAGGGGTCAGGTGGGAAGTTGGGCTCCTATGACAGGAAAAAGTTTGTTGGGCGGGGGGAGTTTCGTGGGGCAGGTAGAGGTTCTTTGTCTGAGAAGAGACTCGTAGGGGGAGGGGGGAGGCTCACTGCCTGAATCCTCCAGGCAGGTATCCGCATTCCTGCCCCCCAGGTGGGCTTCCTGGTTGGCTTCTGCATTCCGGCCTCCTGCTTGGACCTTTCAGGGAGTATTATCAGGAAGTATAAAATGAGAAACAAAAATCTCAGATCACCCACCCTGACTCCTTCAACATTCCCACACCCATTACTCACACATTTTATTAACAGTTTCTAAGTTCTACTGGTGATAACCATTAAAACTGTATATATTTATACTTCTTTTTTCTTTACCAACTACAGATATTATCTATTAACTCCTCATGATGAAAACTTAGGGATGCCTGGCTTTTTTAAAAAGATTTATTTACTTAGTCATACGAGGAAAGTTTGTTCTCAAATGAATCTAAATGAAACTTGAACACCCAAGACATATATATTATTTCTCTATAAGTTGTTATTTTCTTTGTCTTTTTAAATTTCATATTAAAAAATTTCAAGTACAGATAGAAAAAATAGTAAAAATTATACATAGTAATAGCATACTATTTAAGGAAGAGTATTAATCAGATCCTGTCACTATTAAGGTTTCCCCCACACTTGCTTCACCTTTCAAACTAAAATTCTAAAGTAAAGGCTAGACCCCAGTCCTTTCATCCCCACTTACTAAGTATGGATCTCTAAAACACAGGTACACTTCCAGCTTTGGATTTATTAGTCTCTGTGAGCCAGGCTGCTGGGGGATGAATACATTCACCAGGATCCCTCTGGCTGAACACGCCTTTAGTCATCCACAGCAGTCTAGTACCCTCATTTCTCACAGGCACAAGTCTACACACACAACTAGGGAAAAATGAAGTATAACCCTTCTGCACAGTAACAGTCACCACGGCAATTCTGGTAGGCGCTGGCAGAGGGTGCTACCTCTTCAGAGAACTCAACATGCAAAGGTAACATCAGTGCTGGCTTGGAAAGAGCAAATGAGACTATCAGGAAAATAGTGTGTTGGGAAAGGAAGTTAAAATCATAGGCACTGCCAATACAGACAGTATTTCAGTCAGGGCAAAATTCTGCTGGTTCTGTTATAGAGCAGCTCCGATGGACATCCTTTTCCCCCTAACAGTTTCACATCATCACTTCTATGTTGTTTAAGATCTCATTAGTCTTTCCCTGCACTTTCCCATCATACCAATGGCCTCCTCCCAACTCAGGGGCCCAAGGTAGTTACTTCATAGAAGAAGTCCTTTCCTTACCCTTCCTTTCTCCCCATCTCCCCTGCCTCCACACCCACTTCCTAAT
Organism: Talpa occidentalis; assembly: GCF_014898055.3. Lineage (NCBI taxonomy): Eukaryota > Metazoa > Chordata > Mammalia > Eulipotyphla > Talpidae > Talpa > Talpa occidentalis. The sequence continues at coordinate 14,204,127 of NW_023601104.1, read as the reverse complement.
GTCTTTTCCACAAACTCCCTGATGCCTTAATTTAGAAAACTTTGCACACATTTCTTTGGTCAAAGGCATGTTCAGCACATAGCACAGTGTCTGAAACACAACCTCTGCTGTGATTTGAATGTTTGTGTCCCCACACCCCAATTCCCATGTTGGATCTAAATTCCCAATGGGATAATGTTGGGGGGGAGGGGAGAAGATTGGAGAGATGATTAGGTCATGAAGATGGAGCTTTCGTGAATGGGATTAGTGCTCTTATAAAGCTCTTACAAAGATTAGTGCTCTTATAAAGGAGATCCACACAGCTCCCTAGCCCCTACCACTACGTGAGGACATAGTGTTGGGGAAGTACCATGTTCCCCACCCCCACTTAAGAAAGGACAGAGCTGAGTGGCCAAATAAAGCTGTATTAACACAGAAGACAGGTGGGCTGGGGGAAAAAAAGGAAGACGGAAAAAAGGGAAGAGCTCTCGTTCCTGTAGCCTGACTTGTACCCTGATATTGCTGGGGAGGCAGCACATCGAAGAGAGACAGACAGAGGCACTTGAAAGAGACACGTGGGTGAGAGCAGGGTTGCTGAGGCTAACAATGGTGGCTATTATCTTGATTTGTACTCTGATTTTGTTCCTTTTGTCCCAGACTTAATGGTCTCTTTCACTTCCTTCTTAAGGTCCTGCCAGAAGGTGCCTTACTTAGTCTTGTGGTAAGCTCTTGGGTCTCAGCAGCCCCACTTTGGGCAAATCCTACTGGCTGAGCATTTGCCCACCAGGAGATGGGGAATTTATAGTGATTGACTGGAAACTATTTTCCTTTCTTCTCTTTTCTTTCTATGCACACTAATCGTTTAAAAGTCTTTGACACTAACAGTCTGCTTTGTCTTTGTGTGCATGGATGGCCAGATGCCTTTACAGCGTGCACATCTGAGAGTCCCAGGGATGCCCTTGGTCATGAATATTTGTGTCCCCACATCCCAATTCCCATGTTGGATCTAAATGCCCAATGTGATAATGTTGTGGGGGAGGGGAGAGGAATGGAGAGATGATTAGGAAAAAAGTAACCTACTATAAACCAGGAACAGGGTCCTCACCAGAATAGGACCACATTGGTACCTTGATCTTGGACTTCTCAGCCCCCAGAATTGCAAGAAATAAATTTCTGTTGTTTATATACCACCCGTTTTTTTAATAGCAGTCTGAATGGACTAAGATAGCCTCTTAAGAAACATTAATTGGCCTTGGCAGTGAGTAACACACACTTGAAGAGGTGTGATCCTGTACCTCTGAATCATAGTGTTGTAAACCAATGTCACCTCAATAAAAAATAACTAAAAATCATCAAAAAAGAAAAAGCAATGTTGGTTTGATGAATGGATAGATGATGAGTGGTTTAATTGCAAGGGTCCTACGTGAAGACCTACCTGAGTTCTGATGAACTCTAATGTGACACTGAGGGAACATTTTGTCAAAATGTGTAATCAGGGGCCTCCCTGGTGGTTCAAGGGGTTAAGATGCAGCACTATGAACGTACCCGCAGCCACTGTTGCACGAGTTCAATCCCCGGCCGGCCAGGGAGGTAACCCACATAGTTCAGCAGACCTCTCCTGACTCACCTGCTGCTCCCCTCAGCAGTGTGTTTCAGTCAATCTGCCTGTTTTGTTCCCCACTCTGTGTCTGGTGAATCCTCTCACCCCCCACACCTCTGGCCTGTACCCCCAGTTTGTGTATGCATAAGTAAATAAGTCTTTTTAAAAAATGTGTAACCAGGTCCAACAACTGGCAGCTTGCCCAGGAGGTCAGAAAAGAGAGATGGTGACTCACATACTCAACCCACCACCAACTATCAAGCATAAGAAAGGAGTAAAAATATGATAGGCACTAGGCTGGGACAAAACTGAATGCAAATCTTAATTCCACCACATCCTCATGTGAGTTTAAACAAGTTATTTTTTAAATTAATTTATCTCATGTCCAAAATAGGCACAACAGTATCTACTATGCAGGGTTGTTAATAAGGATTAAATTAAATAAGGTATGTAAGCTTCCTGCACAATGCTTAACACATAACTGGGTTCAAAACATTGTAATTTTCATTACATGATCAGATTTTATTATTATTTAAAAAAATCTCTGAAGGGAACCTGGAAAGTTATGGTTCACTTGTTAAGTAGGTAGGCAAAGCACGGAAATAAAATTAACTTCAGAAAAAGATGACATGATGGTATACTTGAGAAAATCTGAAAAATTAATTAATTGTTAAGGAAGTAAAGAGCAGACAAAAGGGAAAGGGAACTGCTTAATATTATCCACCTTTCGACCTTAGGAAACCCTTTGACAGGATTCCAAAGAAGAGACTGAAATAAAAGTCTCATGAGAATGGAATGTTTTGTGAGGCAATAAGAGACTAGCTCAGAAACAAAAACAACAGGTATGGTCTGGTGGGGAGGAATTGAGGGCCCAAGCAATGGTTCTAGAGATGGTAACAGATGTCTGACGGGTGTGGCAGTCACATTTCTAATTCTGTATTTCTCGGAGGAAACAGTACAGCTCTCATCGGGAAGGTGGAGTCCTGCACACTTGGGGAAGCTAGGCAAGTGGGACTTAGGCGTCAGACAGCCATGGAGTTGACGTCAGTCAGAGGAAGGAGGGAAAGGCACTAACATGAACCTAACAGTGACTGGGACAAGTCATGTGCCAGGTACACTATGTCATTTCAGTTACCATTACCCAATAACTCCACAAGGAGTTATTACCTCCTTATTACATAGTAGAAAACAGGATCAGAGAGACCTTATAATTAATCCAAGTTCCCTCTGTAAAAAGAGAGGCCGTCATAGACAATGTGCCAACCAACAGTCTAAGACCTACTGAGACTCTGGTTCTTCCATCCAACAAATGTTGTTGAGCACCTACTATGTGCCAGTCATGGCCAGGTGCAGAAGATACAGTGGAAGTGAAGACAGACAGCCCCCTGCTCTCATGCAGCACAGTTTGCCCAGGGAGTCAGAGAGACAAAGTGAGACAAAACCCCATGTAACAACTGGACTTATCTAGATTTAGGTACCATGGGGGAGAGTGGCTCTAGAGTTTATCTAGAACAACTAGGCAAAGCCATGAAGAAAAACATACCAAATAAGGCAACTGTGTCTCCTGTGGTCAGAGCTCCAAACAACAAAGAGTGGCTAAGTTGAGGGTAGTGGGAAGGTAGAGATACAATCAGATTCCCATTCTCAAAAGTTCAAAGTATTTTAATAGGAGACACTGGAAGGTTTGGGCAGCCACAAGCAGAGCATTCTTGTGGGTTCCTGGATACCAGCTAAATGAGGATAGTTGGGGGTTGCTGCCTTAATAACACATAGGGAAGTCGGGGTTATAATGGAACCAAGTGAAGAGCCTCAGGCATCTGTGCCAGAAGGGGCTCGCTAAGATCTATAAACATTATCTGAAGGAGGGAGAATGCAGCAAAATCTCTAACAACACTTCTAACTGGGTCTAGATCAGGGTCAGCTGACATCTCTCTGAGAGTCAAATCTAGCCTGTGCATGTTTTTATGCAGCCTTCAAGCTAAGATGGGATTGGGAGAGAGGAGGTTACACTTTTTAATGGCTGGGGGCGGGGATCAAAAGTAAACCAATATTTTATGACACATTAAAGTTATGTGAAATTTACATTTTAGTGTCTATAAATACAGTTTTGTGGGAACACAGTGGTGCTCATTTGTTTCCCATCGACAATGGGTGACTTCACAATACAATGGCTGAGTTGAGAAACTGCAACTAACATAGGGGCCTGCTGCAAAATCAAGTTAATTATTACCTGGCCCTTTATAGAATAAGTTTGCCAATTCTTGGGCGAGTCAGACAAACCTATAAATCTGACCATGTGGTCAGATAACTGACAAATGAATTTTAGTGGGAACAAGTGGAAAGTAATGTACTTTGGGATAAAAATATCCAAACTATTTATAAAGTGAAGATTGGGGCCCTCCCTGGTGGCACAAGGGTTCAAGTCTCAGCACTATCAAGCTATCACCAGCCACTGCAGCTTGAGTTCGATCCCTGACCAGGGAGCTAACCCACATACGGCACAGCAGACCTCTCCTGTCTTGCCCACTGCTCCCTTAGCAGCGTATTTCAGTGGATCTCCTGTTCTGCTTCCCACTCTGTCTCTGATGAATCCTCTCAGATACACCCCCGTACCTCTGGCGTACACCCCAGTTCTTATAAGCATGAATAAAAGAAAAAAATAAATCTTTTTAAAAAAATGAAGATTGGGTTCTGGGTTGCGAGGTCACAACTCAGTACTAAGTACAAATGGGAAGATGAAACGCAGCAAGAATCATATTAAAGAATTTCACAACAAGCCATCTTCACAGGTCCATCTTGTATGCTGAAATCTACTCCTCCTAAACGCGTAAATCGGCCTTTTCAGATAAAATAAACTTAACAAGGATCCCCCTCCCCCGTGCCTTGTCTAGTATCATTATGTCTTTGGGTCTGGACAAATCAGAGACTGATGTCCCTCCCAGCAAGAATAGTTCCACTCTTTGTGTCGTTGACTCACTGTGTCACTATTTCTGGCTGTATAAACTAAATTCAAACTTAATGTTTATCAGAACAGTTCTCACAGAGTAAGATCTGTTTGGGCTGCTTCCTGGGTCCAAATCCTGTGCTTGTCTAATAAACTCTTTGTTCAATTATTCTTGAGATTTTTATTTTTCCGTTAACAATCTAGACTTTGTCTTATTCAATTCTATAGCTCCTGCGCCCAGTTGACTGGCATACATGATAAACTTTCAAGTGATGTTCATTGAGGAAGGGAGAAAACAAGGCAGGAAGGATGAAACAAAGGGAAAAAGGAAGCAAAGAGAGGAAAGGGGAGATGAGAGCGGGGAACAGAAGGAAAGAGGCTGAGCAGTCTAAAAGGTAGAAGACTGAAGGGGAATCAGCCAGCTGCTGAAGGTGAGGGAGAGTAACCCGGCGGGGAAACATAGCAGAACAGGCCACAAGTCCTGAAAACAATGTGATTTGAAACTCACAGACTTCTTTACTCTAGCTCTAATGTAACTTGATTTATAATTAATGTGTCAACTGCACAGTAATTTGCATTGCTTTTCCTAGACTGACCCTCAAGTGTAGTCTCCACATCTCCAAAGCTACAGAGCTGACCCAGACCTTGGGGCTCTCACAGGGTGGCCCACCCTGGGTGGGTGTGGCTGGTCTTCTTCTGGGACACCTCTGATGGATTTCATTTCAATATAACAGAACCCATCCAGATAGCTCACTGGGAATACCAAGCCCAGTATGCTGCAGGGCCTAAAAGGAATAAAAATCTCTCCTTGCCCACTGAACACTCAGTTATTATCAGGGTTCCAGAATCTTTTTTCACTTCTAGGTAAACTTATCCCAGTAAACCAAAAGTACCATGTCCTGGGAATCTCTTCTGTCCCAAGCAAATCAGTATAGTTGGTCACCAGCCAGGCAGGTTTCTGGTTTACAGTGGGTCTCTTATCCTTTTTCCCAGACCTCAGCTGGGCCTGCAGGAGAGTTTGATGCCTCAAGCCCCACCACTCAGAATATTTGCAACAGTTCCTTTCTGGTCCAAGGAAGAGACAGCATGGGCTGGGCTGGTCACTGGGCCTGGAGTTAAGATCAGGATGCTGAGGAGAAGGGGTTCCCAAGGAACATCAGCTGCTGGTCTAAGATTTCTATTTCTTACATAATGACTGCATGGGTGTCTGTACATACAATGAGGATTGTGAAAGGAAACAAAATGTGGGCAGAGAAAGCGGAGGCAAAGCCCTCAGATCTAGGCTTGCTGTGGAGAGCCCAGCACTGAGCCTTATCTCCACCCATCAGCCATCAGCATGAGTCACTGCCTGAAACCCAGGGCCTCTCCCCTGGAATGACCTACTGACATCCAACAAAAAGGTATCTTCCTTATGACAAAATCTTTTATCTCCTAAATTCTTGCCTCATGGGCCTCCCTGGTGGCTCAAGGGGTTAAGCACTGCACTATGAAGCAATCCGCAGCCTCTGCAGCACAAGTTCGATCCCAGGCCGGCCAGGGAGCAACCCACATGGTGCAGCAGACCTCTCCTGTTTTGCCCGCTGCTCCCCTCAGCAGTGTGTTTCAGTAGATCTGCCTGTTCTGCTCCCCACTCTTTGTCTGGTGAATCCTCTCACCCCCTGCATCTCTGGCCTATATCCCAGCTCTTGTATGCATAAATAAATAAATCTTTAAAAAAAAAATTCTTGCCTCACACTCACAACCAGAGATCCTGAGTGAAGGTATGATATTGCCCTGTAAGGAAATGAACATATGACCCCGAAAATGATACCCTCGAAAAATGAGCTCATTGTTTCTGCCACATGCTCGTCTCCATGTATACCTTCCTTTCCTGAGAAAACCCAATCTGTCTCCCTACCCTACATAAAGCAAACCCTACCTGGGAGCAGAGGGGGAAGGCTGAAGAAACAGCTCACTGGAAGCCCTTTCTACCCACTCTTCCTGGTTAATCCTCATTCTGATTTACGAGAATAATTATTTTTTCCCTCTCCACAGTGCTGCCTATTATTATTATTAAATTAACAGAATGAAACAGCACCTGGTATCAGGAAAAACACAATATTTACAATGTTGGGAGCTAAGGAGGGCTGCCTTAAACTCTACTTTGTCAGTGAATAGAATGTGAGTTATTAAAATATAAATAACAAAGAGAATAAAAATTTTGTTGGTCAGTATAAATAGCTGTAATAATTACAGTAATTTGTATCTAATTACTGTGTGGCATAGTGGTTATGAGGCATTATTGTGCCACGTAAATCATACACCAAGATCACTGTGATTAGTGTATTAAATTCTGCTCAGTCTCTTATGTTCTGGAGTCAGTTTAAAACCATTAAAGGGTAATTTAGGTTGGCTCAGTCTGGGTTTTTTTGCTTCAGGGAATACAGGGAGTTAAAATGCAGGTAAACTTGTTACATTTGATTCTGGGTGGACCAATATAAAGATACCTTTAAAAAATTAATGCCATCTTTATTTATAAAGGAGTTCTGAGAAAAACTCAAAAAACACTTTGCAGATTTTAATCTAATTAATCTTCACAATAACCCTCCAGAAGGAGTTCCTATACAATGGCCTCCATTGTTTAAAGTGACCAGTTGTTAGAGGCCAAAAATAGTTACTTTGTCCACAGTTGCTTTTCTGTTCTGGCCTAATTCATAAAAGTTATAATATTCTCTGAAATAAATCTAGTTTAAATATTAACTACTAGGGTATTACTAATCTCTAGTCATTATGAGACAGATTGACCTCACAAGTAAGAATTTCTTAGAAATGACCTTACACAGCAGTTTTAAGAACTAGAAACTTTTATATTAGAGGGAAATTTTTAATTATGGATAAATTCTAGGATTCAAGAATCTTCATATTTTGATCCATGAGTACTTACTTACAGGGCTTCTGCTATGAGTACAATGTTAAGTGACATGGGCACAAAAGCAGCTTCAGATAGAAATGAAGTACAACAGGTCCTCAAAAACATTGTTTCATTCAACATTGTTAAACCTAGGCTGATGTTGAACAAAGATGTCCAGGACCTGGCTTCATTATACATCCTTTTCACTTAAAGTCAGTTTCCAAGAACTGATATTACTTAATATGTATGACATTGCTATTGCCGTAATAGTAATGTATGGGAATCAGGTTCTTCAAGTTCTCCTTCGGTGCTCTTATCCAGAATAAAACCCAAAGCAATTCCAAAGTCAGCCTTTCACCTCATCTGCAAGCTCCCCCAGAGTTCAGCCACTGCCTCAGACTCCAAAACTGGTGTGCATGCTCCTTAAAACCTCATTCCATCCGGAACCTCCTAGCTGTCATTTCAGCTAGACTAGAGAAACCATAGTTTTTATTTTAAAAACTAAGCCAAAAACAATGGACTTGATTGACTATAGGTTTTGATTCACAGATTGGTTTGCCTGACAGGTAGATGAGTTCCTGGATCACCAAGTCTCTCTTTTATATCATCCTTTCCAAGAAGGCAATTTGCCTGTCCTTGGTAAGTTCTCTTCTCTATTCTAGGTCTTTCTCTTCGCCTGGAGGCAGGTTAAACTAAATCTCCAGCCACTGTGTTACCAAAGTAATCCACATAAAGAAGAAATTATTACACTAGCTGTAGCTGTGGATTGCATCACCAACCCTTGTCCATACGTACCAATACCATTCATCACTTCTTGAAAAAAGATATGGGAACACACTCCAGAAACATCCTATGGGACCACCTGCAGCCATGCTCCAATGCAGAAAGGAGTCATCAAGATGGAGAGCATGCGAATTTTGAGCCAGTCAACATAGAGACATATTTTGATTTTAATAAACTTTTCCACTGTTTTTCCCTTCATTTCCAAGATGATACTGAAATCTCAAGGTGCTGGCAAATCTTTAACATATGAAGAGGGACTCTCTCCCAGCAAGTCATAAGTCTAGGCTCTTTTCTGTAGATCTTTTCCATTTGTGTACAGAAAGAAACCCAGGGGGACAGATAGAGTAATGGTTAAGAGATTGAGCTCTGAAGCCAAACTGATTTGGAATTCAGTTCCTGCTGTGTTGGCTAGCTGCATGACCCTAACCAAATCACTTAACCTCCCCAGCTTCCATGTCTCTATCTACTTAAAAATTAATAAAGTTGGCATTGGTTGAGTACTTCTTATATGCTAGAAACTATGAATGCTAAGTTGTACATGCTTCACAGATATCATCTCATTTCATCCTTACTTCAACCCTGTTATGCAGTATTATTATCATTTAATAGGTTAAGAAATAGTTTGCCAGATTATACAGCTATAAATGGGAAAGTCTGGAGTCAGACATAAGCAATCTAACTCCAAGACTCATGATTTGAATCACTCTCTTCTTATTTATTTATTTATTTATTTATTTATACAAACACTGGGTACAGTCAGCAGCACGGGAGCGTGAGAAAATTCACCAGAGCCAGAGCGGGGAGCAGAACAGGCAGAAGCACACTGCTTAGGGGAGCAGCAGGAGGCAGGAGAGGTCTGTGCACCATCACGTGAGACCCTCGCCCGGCGGCCGGGGATCGAACCGGCACTGCAGAGGCTGCGAGCATCTTCGCAGCCCAGCGCTCAACCACTGCGCCACTGGGGAGGCCCACACTCACTTCTTTATAGTGATTAAATAAGCTCATATAAATTGGGTCTCCTGCAGCATACCTGGTACAAAAACAAGTATGTTTAAGTGTTTGTTAGCACTGTCATTTTTCCTAAGAGATATCTGAGCCAGAAAACAGGTTTTGATATAGAATACCTAGTGTCTATGTGTCTTGCAATTGAACTGACAGGTCTTGGTTGTTACATAAACAATCTGTATATAACGGATTACTTGATTAACAGATGGGCTAAATGGCTGGCAACTTTTCCATTTGCCCACACAAGTGGTAAAAACTCTTCTTACTGGCAACAATGGCACATTGAGCACTAGCTAGCAAAACTGCAGGCAACTCAGATTATAAATGGACATTTCAAAAGTTCATTTGTCTATTGTTATAAACTCTGAAAACAGAGAGATAAGGTTGCAAATAATGGCTACAGTCCAAGACTATTCACAGAATTTTAGCCTACTTGAATGCTCAATAATAGAAATCATGTCACCAACCTAAGGGCAGGGCTAGGAACAAAAGTCTATGTGATATAGAATAAGAAATTGTCTTTCCTAATATAAAATTGATATTGAGTATATGAGTTATCTATTGCTGGTTAACAAACTATCCCCAAACTTAGCATATTAAAATAATAAGCATTTATTGTCTCATGGCCTTTGTGGGCCATGTGGAAGTGGTTTAGCTGGGTTATCTGCCCGGGAGCTCTCATGAGGTTTCAGTCAACATGCCCAGGCTTCTACCATCTGAAGGTTTTACTGGGACTGCAGGATCTACTTGCAGCACCGTTCATTCATGCAGCTGTTGGCAGGAGGCCTCAATTCATCACACATGGGGTTTTCAATAGGGTTGAGTTCTCTTGATATGGTAACTCTGATTTTTCCCAGTACAAATAATTCAAGAGTGAGACCATGAAGGCAGCTGCAGTGCTTTATGATCTAGTCTTAAAACTCACACACTGTCACTTCTGCCATATCCTACTCTTTATGGGCCACGTTCAATAACAGGGAATAAAGCAATGAAGCTTCACCTCTTTATTGGAAATGCATAACAGAATTTGTATACATATCTTAAAATCACCCTATCTTGTAGTTTTTGTTGTCCTCTCATCACTCTCTCCAGATACCTAGTGATAGAAAATAGTAAAAACTAATGTGGGGTGCAAAATTGCAGCTCTTCCCAACAAAATCTATTGCAAACACCCAAAACAATGCAAGCTCTTACTTCAACTTTCCTTGAGAACATCTATACCCTTTTCTTAAGTGGAATCCTATGCTTGAATCACATGCCTGAAATATTTGATTCATTTGTATCATTAGAATTTCAGGCAGTATTACAAACTGAAATTAAAACAACATTTTTTTTTAAGATTGATTTATTTATGCATACAAGAGCTGGGGTAAAGGCCAGAGGTGTGTGTGTGGGGGGGGGGTGAGAGAATCCACCAGAGACAGAGTGGGGAACAGAACAGGCAGACTGACCAAATTACACTACTGAGGGGAGCAGTGGGCGAGTCAGGAGAGGTCTGCTGCGCTATGTGGGTTGCTCCCTGGAAGGCCAGGGATCAAACATGTGCTGTAGAGGCTGCGGACAGCCTCATAGGTTGCATCTTAACCCCTTGTGCTACCAGGGAGGCCCCTAAAACAACATCTTATCTACTTCTAAGGAGGTGGACTAAGGTATTTGGGGTCAGGAAAGCAACCCTTAGTAACCTCTCTTCCTTCAGCTAACAAAGAGCTGGCTGCCCTGATTATTGAATATGCTAAGTCTAGGGGACCATGGGATCTCTGATGGTTTTCCTAAACTGAATCTGTGGCTGCGAGCTGTAGGAACATGGTGGGCATTCAGAACTGAGGGACTTCCCTGGAGCCCCCCTCAAAAAGGTGTACTTGCTTATGCAGGAACTCCCAAGTGTCATCTGAATCTGGAGGAAAGGATGTTTCCTTTAACATTTTATTGTGGGAACCTGAAACTTGGTAATCCCTGTAGACTGTTATCAAAACATTCCTAATCACTGAATAAATGAATCTGCGCTACAATCCGACTCCAGGTAGAAGACAGGGGCTTGATCTACAAGCCGAGTTCCCCTGAGTGGTGTGTTACTGCTTTTAAATCTTCCTTGAGTCTTAAACCTAAAGTTCAGAATATGATGATATAGGTGACTTTCTCAAGAAAATACGCATACCCACTAAAATTTGCATTTAAGAATCTAAGCTGAGAATCTCTAAAACTTTGGTGCATAAGGATGGTGCACCTCACTGACATTCCATTTTGCCATTCAAATTTAGATCTAAATCAGAAACCACTACTTTTTTTTTTTTTTAATTTGAGACTTTGTTGTTGTTAAACAGAAGGAGTACCTCTACTAAGTTTGCTGTGTTCAAGCTAAGGTACTGTTCTAAAGAGCTTGGCAGCAAAAGGAACCAGTCAGTGAGCACACAGAGCACAACACATTTGCTGATGAACAATCCTAGCTACACGCAGGACACAGAACCGCTGACGAGCGTTAAGAGCTCCCTCTCCAAGTTGACCTGATTGTGCAGCCAATTTTACCAACTTGCCAGAGAGGCAGCTGCTCGAGGAGAGAAGAGCAGCCTGCCCTCTCACTTAGCCTGAAAGCTCGAAATTCATTTTCTGCCGAGCACCCGCAAACAGGGTTCCCACCCAAGATTCCCAGGCCCTGCCTCGGTGGAGCTCACGCAGGCCCGCAACGCCGGCCTGGGGCTGGACCTTGGGAGTCCACCCACTTAGCCCACAGACCCCGGAGGCGTGCGCACTCGGGTCCCAGCCTGGTGGGGGCGGAAGGTTCTGCCTGCGCGTCTCCCTCCAGCAGTGGCGGGGGCTTAGGGGTAGGGAGGCGCAGGGGGTGAGGGGTGCGCAGGGGGTGAGGGGTGCACAGGGGGTGGGGGTGCACAGGGGATGGGGGCCGCAGGAGGTGGGGGGCGCAGGGGATGGGGGGCCGCAGGAGGTGGGGGGCGCAGGGGTGAGGGGGGCACAGGGGGTAGGGGGCACAGGGGATGGGGGGCCGCAGGAGGTGGGGGGCGCAGGGGATGGGGGCCGCAGGAGGTGGGGGGCGCAGGGGATGGGGGGCCGCAGGAGGTGGGGGGCGCAGGGGATGGGGGGCCGCAGGAGGTGGGGGTGCACAGGGGGTGGGGGTGCACAGGGGATGGGGGGGCCGCAGGAGGTGGGGGGCGCAGGGGATGGGGGGCCGCAGGAGGTGGGGGGCGCAGGGGATGGGGGGCCGCAGGAGGTGGGGGGGCGCAGGGGGTGGAGGGGTCGCCCCTGAGGAGCCGGGTCGCCCCTGAGGAGCCGGGTCGCCCCTGAGGAGCCGGGTCGCCCCTGAGGAGCCGGGTCGCCCCTGAGGAGCCGGGTCGCCCCTGAGGAGCCGGGTCGCCCCTGAGGAGCCGGGTCGCCCCTGAGGAGCCGGACCCGGCGCCGCCCCGCCCCTCGCGGGAGCCCCCGCCCCGCGCACGGGCCTGCGTGTCCCCGCGCCGACCCCTCCCTCGCGCCCTCGCCCGCGCGCTCAGGCGCACGCGCGCGGCCCGGCTCGGGGCGGGGAGAGGCGGCGGCCGCGGCGCTCGGCCCCAACCTGTCAGCCCCGGCGAGCGAGCGCGGAGCGGCTGCCTCTTGGGGCGCGAGGACCGCCCCGCTCCCCCGCGCCCGGGGCCGCGTCGTGCCAGCCGGCCCCTCCAGCCGGCAGGGGGCGGGGAGATGCGCGGCCGCGGGAGGCTGCGCCCCAGGTAGACACGCCGCCCCCTCGCGGAGCCCGGACGCCTCCCCGCCGGCCCTGCGCCCCCCGCCGCCCCGGGCTTCGGAACTTGCGGGCAGAGTCGGGCGCCTTTAATTTCTAACGTGTGTGGTTTCCACAGGATGGGGAGGGACGCGCGGCGCGGCCCTCGGGGGCCGGCGCTCCGGTGAAGTAGGAGCCGCCGCCCGCCTGCACCGAGCCGTTCCGCGCCGCGGCCGCTCAGCCTCTGCCATGGCCGGGGCCGGCGCGTGGAAGCGCCTCAAATCGCTGCTGAGGAAGGATGACGCCCCGCTCTTTCTGAATGACACCAGCGCCTTTGACTTCTCCGACGAGGTGGGCGACGAGGGGCTCTCTCGGTTTAACAAACTTCGAGTTGTGGTGGCCGAGGACGGGTCCGAAGCCCCGGAAAGGCCTGTTAACGGGGCGCACCCGGCCCGCCAGGCCGACGATGATTCCCTACTGGACCAGGACTTACCGATGGCCCACAGTCAGCTGAGCCTGAAGGTGGACCCCTGTGACAACTGCAGCAGGCAGAGAGAGTTGCTGAAGCAGAGAAAGGTGAAGACCAGGTTGACCATTGCTGCCGTGCTTTACTTGCTTTTCATGGTTGGAGAACTTGTAGGTGAGTTGTGTTGCCAACTCACTTTACCTTGCCTGCACAATCTTTGTCCAGCTGTGGTTACACGTGATGTGAAGTTTAGACTTTCTTTTCAGGAAGGCTGGTGGTGCTTATGGAGATAGGGCTGTCGTGATGGGGCCACATGGATCCAAAGTGCGGATCAACCTAAGGGCGAGAGAGACTTTCAGAGATAATGGGACTTTGGCTTGTAGTGCGCTCAAACTGTCATCTGCTGTGAAGTTTTGAGGCCATCCTCTTCATTTCTATCTCGTAACTTCCTCTTTTAAAAAGAAATTCTGCAGAAACACCAGGTTAATTTTTGCAGCGTTTAAAATAGTAAATGATTCTGAAATTGCTTAGAGTCATAGAACTTTACATGATGAAGGGACCTTGCTGAACACCTGCTCCACCTTGTTCACACGTCAGGAAGCTGAGGGCATGAGATGTTAAATAAGTTGTAAAAAAAAAAATACTTAAGTAGCTAATAGAAGAAGAGCCAGATCTGTGTTCCAGTTTCTGTGTTTTTTTTCTTCTGTACATTTATCTCTTTATGCCATTTCTTTTTGTGTTTATAACAAAACGATTTGCAAAATTAAATACTGCCAACTCACCTGAAAGTTTTTCACTGTAAAGAAGATCTAAAAGGAGCCAGAGGGCTTCTCCAGGTTTTATTTTTCATTTTTTTGATTATTCAAGTAATATGTCCTCACTATAGAATGCATTCTTAGTTTAGAGATTGATTTCACGGTCACAGTAGTTTAAGTGCTGAGTTCGCTTGGTGACAGTTTACAGAGTGACATGAAAGCAGGGAGATTATTCTCCCATGTTGTCTCTTAATGATGAATTATGACAAGAAGAGAGGGAGCAGTCTAGATTTCACATGCTGGCTGGAGAGTGTATGTAGGAAAATACATTTCCTACCTCACCTCACCACTTCTCCCCATGCTCACTTCAGCCATGCTGGCCTCCTTTCTCTTTACACTCATTCTGTACTACCTGCAAGGCCTGCAAATGGCAGTTCCCTCTGCCTCAGTGGCTTGTAAGATTTTTGACCTCACTATAATAATACACTATGTGACGTGTACATGCATTCATAGGTAGACACATCTACATATGTTACATATATATATAAAACAAAATTTTTATTTTATGTGATATATTTTCATTTTTTTTGACTGTGGTCCCAGCGCACTTCATTGATTCCATGGTCCACAAATGAATAAACTACTTAACACTGAATGCCTCTACCCAGATCTTCTCGTAGCGCGTTTCTTGTCATTCACATCTCATCTCAGAAAGATACCTCTGAGAAACCTTTACTGTATGACTAAAAAACCCCTCATATCCCCTATTCCCTGGCCAATTTTAAAAACCTTCAGCATCTGAGATTACCTTATTTGTCTGTTTTCTTGTTTAACACCTGTCTTCTTCACTGAATTCCCAGTACCTAGAATGACTATCACAGGGTAGATACTCAATAATTTTTTAGTTAATTGTTATTCTGCAGACAATTATAAATGACTAAGTTATAAAGAAATTAAGGGAGTGAAGCTGTGGCCAAATAAGGCATGGTCTCAGCAGACTGATTCAATGACTTGCCCAAATTCACACAACTAGAATACTGAATCATTCAGACTTGGTAGTTCTTGAACTTAATATTTAATATTTGAGGTTTAACATTAATCATATTTTCCCCTTAAAATTAGTTTATTTTGCTTAAGTTAAAGTTAAGATATAATTGTCCTGATGTACTACTTTTAAAATTTCTTATTTAGTAAAAGTTGTTTTGTGAAGGCCACAGTGAATATTTCCTCTCAAATACTATTGACAAATATGAAAATCTTTGTTAAACAATACAGAAGTGCTAGTACTTAGGCTAGACATTAACAATATTCTTCTGAACATTATTCATTAAACAGAAGAGCATTTATTAAAGTGTCAAAAGCACTTAGGAATAAAGGAAGTATGGAGAAATAAAAAATGAGGTGCTTTAGAGATTTGAAAGAGGACACTTGATTTTGAATCTTTGCCACTAACTTGGTCTGAGACATTTGACAATGTCTATTCTTTTCTTCCATTCAAGGAAGTATTTTTGAGTACTTACTATAGTCCAGGCATTGTGCCACATGTTAGAACAGAGATTATTATGATCCCTACGATCTAAACCATTTAGCCTAATAATGAGACAGATACTAAATAAACATACCATTGAATTTAGAATTCAAATGATCTTATGTGCTATGAAGAAAAAGAACAAGATATAAGATATAATATACATGATGTAAGATATAGGTAAGATATGTAAGATATAATAACCATAAGATATAATAACCATAGTTTACATGTGAGTGAGGTAAAGTTAAACTGAAAAAATAATAGTAGAAGTTATTCAGACAAAGGGAATAGAATTTTCCAAGGAAGAGGCAACATGTACAAAGGTCCTAAAACCTTCAATTCTTTAAATGGAACTAAGAAGAAGACCAGTTTGGCCGGAACGTTGTAAACTAGAGAGAAAGAGGTAAGGGGATCAGATCAGGCAGGTCTTGACAGACCATGTTAAATAAATGTAGTTTTTATTTTAAATATAGTCATGTGTTGCTTAACGATGTTTTGGTCAACAATGGACTGCATACATGATGTGTTCGCAATAAGCTACACCATATAGCCTAGGTATATAGTAGGGTATATCATCTAGGTTTGTGTAATTATACTCGAGATTTGCACAGCAGCAAAATCACCTAATGGTGCATTTCTCAGCATGATCACATCAGCAAGCTGAGCATCACTGTACAGTGGAAGTTAGTGAAGATTTTTAAGTGGAGAGTGACATGGTTGGATTTACCTGTTTAAAAGATTACTCTAGCTCTTATGTGGGGAATGAGCTGGAGGGTGCAAGAATGGAACCAAGTAAGCTCTTCCATAGGTCCAGGCAAGAAATGCTCATGTCTTTGTCTAGAGTGAATACAAAAAAATGTACCGATTAAGAAACATTCTAGAGGTAACACTGACAAAGCTGGATGGTTTGATAGGGGTGTAGTGGGAGAGCAGTGTGTCAGGAATGATTCTGAAGTTTCTCACCTGAGCAGCTGAACATAACATGTCTAGTAACATGTCTAAGGAGTTATTAGCATGAATTAGTAGTTCAAAAGTGAGATATCAATGTAGACATACAATTTGTAATGTCCTAGGAATGGGAAAAAATTATCTAGAGAGCCAATCTTGAGGAACTCCAGTTTTAGGAGCATGAAAAGTTGATATCTGTAAAGCCATTTTAAAATGGAGCCAGAGAACCAGTGCAGAGAAATTTGCTTTACTTGTCTATGAATTGGACCAAAGACCTCTGGGCCAAAAGCAAGCAATTTTTTTAAGACACTATAAAGCAAACAACTGTTTGAAAACTGATGATTGTGAACTTTGAGCTAAAGGATAGAAACATTCCCCTTTTCATCCTTTCTAGAGAATCAGTAACAAATTATGTACACTTAAGAGTAATTTAAGTCCCTTAATATTAATCAGTTCTTTCCTCTAGCTACTTACCTCATTCTTCTCTTTTTTTCCTGTAAAAATCTGACTTTCTCCCTCCTTGGGGCAAGTTTTAGGTTTTCTACCTGAGTTTCTATCTGTGTGTGCTGAATTACAATTCTTTAGTCCCAAATAAATGCACTTTGCCTTTTCCTTTCATGCTGAAGTTTCAGATTTAGATTAACAGAAGTCATGCAGAGGGCAAACATAGCTCAGAATCCAAGAAAAGAGTATTTCAAGGTGAATTAAATAAGCTGAAACTGCTGAAAAGTCTAAACTGCTAGTAAGATGAGAACTAAAATATCTTTTGGATTTAGTTACCAAGTTATTGATTACTTTAACAACTCCGTTTTTGTTGTAAATGAAAACACTTGAAGAGTGAATGCAAAAGATTTCAAGTAAAGATAGCAAACGAATTCATGCATTTAATATTACTTTTTCCTAAAACCTTTCTTAAACTATGATAAAAGAACTCTTAAAAAGTGTATATATAAATATATGTGTATATATATAATTAAATTACATAAGTGTGTATACATACATTTATATGTGTATATACATATATG
Organism: Talpa occidentalis; assembly: GCF_014898055.3. Taxonomy (NCBI): domain Eukaryota; kingdom Metazoa; phylum Chordata; class Mammalia; order Eulipotyphla; family Talpidae; genus Talpa; species Talpa occidentalis. Next base: position 14,186,501 of record NW_023601104.1, on the reverse strand, counting down.
CATATATATATGTATACATACCAATCCACACAGATGGGGAAAACTTGAGAGGTTTCAATAGGTAACACAAATTTGAAAAATTAGAAGGAAAACAGATAAAGAAATAGCTGATTTAGTAAACCCAATAAATCCTAAGCAAGCAGTGGGGAAAACCAAGAACCGACCAGTTTATACTACTAGTACATCAGAATCACTTATAAAACTTAAAAACATAAATTGCTGCACCAGAGTTTCTAATTAAGTGGGCCTGGGGTAAGTCCTGAGAATTTTCATTTCTAACAAGTTCCCAGGAGAACTTCATACTTCTGATCTGGGACTCAGTTGAGAGCTATTTCACTAGAGAATCCTAAATAGGCCCAAAATTGGTTGCACCAGGTACTTCTAGAAGTGTGGTTAAAGAAGAAGGCTAAAACAAGGAAAATTAGTTAAAACCTGTTTAAGAACAAATCTGATAATAGTATTAATAATATACTAATAATAGTATATTTATATAATTAGTATCCAGAGATAAGAGTAGGTCAGTCATGTATCCATGAAATAAGAACAAGCTGCTTTAGAAAGGGAATTCAGGTAAAGAAAAGATCTTTTGACCAGTAAAAGCATAAGAATAAAATTTTTCAGCAGAAAAGTAAAATGAGTTAAGGTAATCTATACAGAGGAAAGCAAACACATAGGAATTAATAATAACAGAGAAAAGCCAAGGAAATCAGTATTCATTCCAATCCCAAATAATAGAAATTTTAGAACTAGAGAAAGCAGAAGAAAGGAAATAATTAACAAAATACTTAAAGAAATTTCCCCAGAACTGAAGGGTATACATTTCTAGATTGAGTCAACCCACACTCCTGCACACTGCTGTACATTTCACTGTCTATTGGTAGGATTAAAACATTGCGTAAAAGCTAAAGTGCTAAGACAAAATTTCTCTTTATTTTTTTAGCCCCCAATTTAGTGGTTCTTAATGTTTTTTAAGGTGACTGCCTACTCAGAGAATCTATTCATAGGGATGGATCTGCTCACCAAAAACACATATACCTTTTTAAAATGGTTTGTATATAATTTCAGTATACCCCGAAGTAACTATAATGAAATAAAGATGTAGTAGTAGGCATTAATATTTTGTGGGATGTTATACATTTTTGTTTTGATTGCTAATGTTTATTATTTTAATTCTTCCCTCTCACCCTAAGGTGGATACATTGCAAATAGCCTAGCAATTATGACAGATGCACTTCATATGTTAACTGATCTCAGTGCCATCATACTGACCCTGCTTGCTTTGTGGCTGTCTTCAAAATCACCAACCAAAAGATTCACCTTTGGATTTCATCGCTTAGGTAGGTAATTGGGAATTCTTTTAGGTTTACAAGAGTAAAACCACAATGAACTAGAACCTTTGATTACTGAAATCTCTCTGGTGATAGCCTGATTGAACAAAGCTAATGAAAAGAAATGAACAAGATCTATTCAGATACCTATCTTCCAGGAACATTCAGCCCAGTCAGCTAGACAGCTTACACATATAAAATTATGTATCATTATTCTCCAAATGTAGTTCTCTACATCCTGAAGATGTTATCAGAAAAAAAGTTTACCTTCTATTTACTGAACCAAGCAAAACTATATGGCTTTAATTTGCTAATGCGTTTCAGTTGTTTTCTTCCATGTCAGGCATTCCAACCAAAGCTTTCTGGAGCCCAGGTTTAAGCATGACTATAATATATATATATATATAGTCATATATAACTCTACATATATAATATACCCTGGATGGCTGACCTTTATTGGAGCTATTCTGTCAACATAAGTCTGTAAATAATGATAAAGATTCATTGCTTAGCCAATGAAGGAGACTTTTTAAAATCAGGCTCCTAAACCTTCTTCCAAGCCTATCGATGTACTTTCCTATAAAATATAGTTTTAACAAGAACTCTGCTAGGCCAGTTTAACAGAAGCAAACTCTCAATATCTGATCAGTCATCCTTCAGGTGATGTCTCATGGACCTGCCTTCTCTTCAGCAAGAAATCTGTTAGGTTGGTAAAGTAAAATTCCCTTTGACCCTGATGTTTTCTCTTAGTAATTTTCTAGCCATCAACATTCCCTAGCCCCTTTCTTGGCTATAACTTCCCACTTGCCTAGGAAGAGTGCAGAGTAGAGCCCAGTCTTTCATGCTCTCCCCATTACAGTAGTCCCTATAAACTATCAGTAAATAGGTTACCCCCATGAATAAACTCCTCTTTACCATATTTTAATAGTATCACTGAATTTTCTTTCTTTATCAAGGCACACATTTTAATTTTCCAGTTTTGAAAAAATTCTAATATTTATTTTTGGTATTTTTCCCCTTACATTGCTACTCATTTTTGTGCAATAAATGAATAAATTCTAATATTTAAAAGGTTAAAGTCATAATGTTACATGCGTAACACTGCTTCTTTGTTATGTTTTGTGTTTTTGGTTTTTTACTTATTTTAAAAATATTTATAAAACAGGGCCTCCTTGGTAGCGCAAGGGGTTAAGTCTCAGCATTATGAAGCAATCTGCAGCCACTACAGCAAGAATTCACTCCTGGCCAGGGAGCTGACCCACATGGTGTAGCAGACCTCTCCTGTCTTGCCTGCTGCTCCCCTCAGCAGTATATTTCAGTAGATTTGCCTGTTCTGTGCCCCACTCTTGTCTCTGGTGAATCCTCTCACCCTCACCTCCACCTCTGGCCTATACCCCAGCTCTTATGTGCATAAATAAATAAATCTTTTAAAATAGATATATGACAATTTACCTAAAGTACCATGTATGACCGGATGTCATTTACTTGGAACCCCAAGGTTGACATTTAGATAACTTCAACAAAACCCATCTTAACCAGAATTAATATAGTTTTATTTTGTAGGGACTCTGGCACTGGCATGGTTTATCTATCAAACAGTTCCTCCTCTTTGTTACTTTTGAGCCTGATCTTAACTTAGCATCTGTGTCTTCTAAAATCTATGACTTGGTCTTGTAATGCAAAACTTCATGTTGTGTCTGAATGGCTGTATCCCAAGTAACTATCCAGGTCATCAGGGAAATTACCTGGTATCCCCACCCTCGGCACTCCCAGCCACTGTAGGAAAGCCCTAAAGCCCCAAGTCAGATTTTTCTGTTCTAAGTCACTGCAAAATGCATGTGGAAGTGTTCCTATAAGAAACCCTGCTGCTTACCTTCATATTATGCATTTGTTTACTGATTGCCTTGGGGTTTTTAAACAACTTCAGAATGATTTTCAGACTTCATTGTTTTGTGATTTAAATACCTGCATTTTAAGATCTAAAACTCAAGTACAGAATCATGGAATGGGGATTTTTACCTTTTCTTTGAGAGTGCATTTCATTTAATGCTGTGGTTCTTAACCTCTTTTAGGTTATAGACCCTTTGGAATTCTAATAAAAACAGTAGAATTCTCCCTTAGAAACATGGGGTATCAGAACATAGCAAGTCCTACATAAAATAAATTAAGAACCCATAATTATGAAAATTCCATTAATTGTCAAAGAAGTACTTAGTGTTTATCTGCATGCAGGCACACCTCGAAGATAGTGCAAGTTTTCTTCCAGACCTTCACAATAAAGCAAATATTGCAATAAAGCAAGTCACACCAATTTTTTGGCTTCCAAGTGCATATGAAATTTAAGTTTACACTGTACGGTAGTCTGTTAAGTCCTTAATAGCATTCTGTCTAAAAAAATTAATGTGCATACCTTAACTTAAAAAAAAATCTCTTGCTGAAAGAATGCTAACCTTTATTGAGCCTTAACCTTTTGCCAGTGGAAGGTCTTGCCTCCGTGTTGATGGCTGCTGATTTAGTCAGGGTGATGGTTGTTGAAGGCTGGAGTGACTGGCGATTGCTTAAAATAAGACAGCAATGAAGTGTGCCACATCAGAGAACTCTTCCATAAAAGATTTCTTGGTAGAATACAATGTTGGTTGGTAGCCTTTACGCCACAGAGGAACTTTTTTTAAACAATTAGCCCTCTCAAACTCTGTCACTGATACACTAAATCTGTTGCTGTCATTTCACCAATGTTCATAGCTTCTTTACCAGGAGTAGATTCCATCACCAGAAATTATTTTCCTTACTTGTTCGTTAAATACCTCATCCATTAAAGTTTGATTATACATTTTCATCAATTCAATCACATCTTCAGGCTCCACTTCTAATTTTAGTTCTCTTGTTATTTCTACCGCATCTGCAGTTGCTTTATTAATTTGAAATCTTGAACCCCTCAAGTCATCTGTGAGGGTTGGACTCAAAATCTTCCAAACACCTGTTAATGTTGATATTTTGAGCTCCTCTCATGAATCACCAATGTTCTTCATGGCATCTAGAATGGTAAATCCTTTTCCAAAATATTTTTAATTGACTTTGCCCAGTTTCCTCAAAGGATTCACTATCTGTAGTAGCCATTGCTTTACAAAATGTATTTCTTAGATAATAAGACTAGAAAGTCAAAATTACTCCTTGATTCATGGGCTGCAGAATGGGTCCCATGTTCGTAGCCATGAAAACAATGTTAATCTCCTTGTATATCTCCATCAGCGCGCTTGAGTGACTAGATGCATTTGTATAAGATGCATTTGTCTCTTTTTCTGGCAGTAAGACTCAATAATGGGCTTAAAATATTTAGTAAACTGTGTTGTAAACATATATGCCATCATCCAGGCTTTGTTGTCCCATTTGTAGAACATAAGCAAAATAGATCATTTTTAAGGGTCCTAGGATTTGGGGTATGGTAAATAAGCATTGGTTTCAACTTAGTCACCTGCTGCATTAGTCCCTCACAAGAAAGTCAGCCTGTCCTTTGACGCTTTGAATCCACGCACTGACTTCTCTCTAGCTATGAAAGTCCTAAATAGCATCTTCTTCCAATATAAAGCTGTTTCAACTACATCAAATATCTGTAGCCACCTTCCTTCCTCAGTAATCTTAGATGGAACTTCTGGATAATTTGCTACAGCTTTTACATCAGTAATTGCTGCTTCACCTTACATTTTTATTTTATGAAATGGTTCCTTAAATACCTTATAGCTTCACACTGCTAGCTTCACACTTTTCTCCCTCTGCAGCTTCCGCTGCATAGAATAAAAGAAAGTGAGGGCTGTGCTCTGGATTAGGTTTGGGATTAAGGAAATGTTGTGGATTTAGAGTAAGGGAATGTTCTGTCCTAACTCCCTTTCCTTTGCAAAAAGCAGCTTCTGTATATCCAGTTTGAGATCTGGAGGCAGCAATTTTATTACAGAATTCTACATCCTGACCAGTATATAGACACTTCTGATTTGACAAGTTTGGAGCTTAAAGAGAATGACCCCTTAACAACTACTCAGAAACTGTATTTTCTTGTTCCTTTTGAATAAAACCGAACACATTTATTTATTTATTTATTTTTAAAGATTTATTTATCTATGCATACAAGAACTAGGGTACAGGCCAGAGGTATGGGAGGGTGAGAGGAGTCACCAGAGACAGAGAGGGAAACAGAACAGGCAGCTGACTGAAATACACTGCTGAGGGGAGCAGTGGGCGAGACAGAAGAGGTCTGCTGCACCATGTGGGTATCTCCCTGGCCAGGGATCGAACTTGTGCTGCAGTGGCTGCGGACAGCTTCATAGGTTGCGTCTTTAACCCCTTGCGCCACCAGGGAGGCCTAAAACCGAACACATTTAATTGCCTTGGGATTCTACATGAAGAAGTAGAAAATTAAGTTTCTTGGAGATTTCTTCTGCACTGACAATAGTAAATATCAAGCCATAGTTTCACTGTCATTGCCATTTTATGTTTGTGTATGGGGACAGCATTCTACTTTAAAGATCACAGTTTCTGTAGGTTTTTGATTGGTATATATTTATCTATGGACTTGGTTATGGATTTTTGATTGGTGTTTACAAATACCCGTGAGAGGCAACAATGAGAAGTAATTAAGAGTACAGTCCCTGGGCCTCACTGGTGGCACTTATTCTCAGCACTATGAAGCTATCACCAGCCACTGCAACAGGAATTAGATCCCCTGCCAGGGAGCTGACCCACATGGTGCAGAGACCTCTCCTGTCTCGCCTGCTGCTCCCCTCAGCAGTGTATTTCAGTAGATATGCCTGTTCTGCTCCCCATTCTGTCTCTGGTGAATCTTCTCACCCCCCACACCTCTGGCCTACACCCCAGCTCTTATATGCATAAATAAATAAAAATAAATCTTTTTTTTTTTTTAAAAAAAAGCACAGTCCCTGAAATAAAAGTTTTGGTTCCCTCACCTTACTAGTTTGACCCTGGACAAGTTACCTAACATCTTTATGCCTCCATTTCCTGTTGGTAAAATGAGGCCAGTAATAGTGCCTGTCTCCTAGAGTTGTTAAGAATAGTGAAGGAGTTAATATCTGTAAAGCATATAGAAGAGTGCACCAGCATTTAAAAAGCAGTCTTCACTTATTCTCCTTTTATTCAGTCTTATTTATTCTCCTCTAGAAACAACTTAAAATGAATTCAAGATTTATATGTGACTTTTCTGTATCTATATAGGAATGTCACTATAAATGTGGAGCATCCAATCTTTAAATTTTTTGGTTAAACTTTATAATGTGGAAACAAATCACATTTACTATTCTAGGTGCTAGAGAGCAAACAAAGGTGTTTCACCTTGATGGTTCAAAAAGTTTTTAAAGATGTGCTTTTGAACTCAAGACTTTATGAACCTTTTTTAATTTTAGCAAAAAATTAGCCAGTCAAGGTAACTGGAAGGCTGTAGAATTAAGCCCAAGAGTCACTTTCATTCTGTTGCTATTCTCCCTTCCTTAATGTGAACTCATAGGTTGTATAAAATTATCCAGGTTTTTCTTTTTATTTTTCTTTTCTTATTACTTTATAGTGAGCTACAGTGGCAGTTCTTTCGGAGAAGAGGGGGAGCAGGATAGGCACCATATGTGAGTTATTTTTAAATGCCTGATTTACTTGACTATAAGTATGTCATTAGAAATTAGTAAAATTGAAAACCTAATGAAACCACACCATGGGAGAAAATCCCACAAGCCCTAAGGAGCTGTATATGGCACTGTCTCCCAGACAAAGGGAAATGCTATTCAAAAGGGAGCCGTCCCCATTCCCTTGCTTGCTGTCTGCTTTTATCCTTCACTATGGGTTATGAGCAAATAAGTGGCCTTTATTTATGTGAATTTTTTTCCAGTTCTTGGGCTGAAGAGGCTGAATGGGTTAGATAAAGGTAGTGATCATGTTAAAAGACTGCAGTAAGCAAAGTTGTTTGTATAATAATTAAAAAGCAAGATTTATACCTTGGCAATGCAAATCACCAGCCTAGGTTAATGGCAAAGTGACAGTGCAGGAGTCTTAGCAATGTGTAGTTCTGCTGAGCAAAGACCTCTGGCAGATCTGGCTAGATGACAATTGTCTTGAGGTAGGTATTCGGTTATAATACTAATTCTGTAGTTTGTTTTTATATCCCCTGATGCAGAAGCAGAAAGTACTCAGCTACAAAAAATCATTCCCCATTTGTAACCAAGGAAACAGTCTCTTCCTTAGTCAACAATCTAACAGCTTCTTTCCATGACAAGAGTAACACCTATTAACTATTCACATCTTAGTGAGAGTTACATCAAATCACATGAACATCTATACTCCCAGAAATGGGAGTTTTTACTAAGGCAGGAGGAGCATCTGAGTGGTGGTCAATGTTGGACTGCCAAATGTGAACTAGAGAGTACCAGGCACCGTAGGTATGGAGTAGAGTGAGTGGTAAGAAGGTAGAAAATAGGATATTATTTAGAATAGGTGGGGAAAGGATCCAAAGAAGACTGTGCAGTTTAGCTTGGCATTCTAGTGACAACAATGGTTCCTGAGAATCCTACATGATATCTTTAGCCTGAGTGTAATACAGTTGTCTTGTGCTGAGTTAAAAAACATACTAGTTTGGAAGTTCTAAGCCAATCCAACACAACCCACTGATTTTCCTTCTATTTCTTTTCTACCTTCTTTCAAATTGGAACCTCTAGTGTCCAATTGGAAGAAGGTAGAAAAGAGAAGTTAAATAAAGAAGAGAGAGTCTATCTCCACTCTCCCTGGTGATTTTTATAGACTTGTGAAACCTATCTTTAGATGCCTGCTATATATAGTTCTTTGAGGCAGTAGGAGGAATAGAAAGACAAGTGTTCTGTAATTTAAGTGACATATCCTCATTATTGGCATCATAGCGTTAGAAAAGCTAACAGATATGGTAGGCCAGTATATCTAGGCCGCACTCATGAAAGCAGCTTGCTTGGGTTGAGTGGTATTTACATAATCAAAGCAAATTAACTACTCAATCACTGAATAAGTGCTCTATAGTTACCTGCTGAGTAAGTGAATGATATATTCAGTAGTAAAGGATAGGGAGATAGGGAGTAAATATGTAAATAATACAACATAATCATCATTTTTAGTAAGTGCTATAAAGGGTTATAAGATAATGTGATGAGAATGACAGAGGACTCAAATACTTCTCATAGGAACCTTGAAACTCCGGTTTTGGCAACTTACTAATGTGTTAAGGTGTATAATAAACTTTTCATATTTTACAGTACTACTGAAACTTGATAGCCATCTCTGTTTTCTCTCATTAGCCATTCACAGCAAAACTTTATTCTCTGTGAAATTCAGTATATTCTGGTCTTTAAATATCATTGAAGCAGTACTTTTCTACTTGCTCGGTGGGATGCTGCCCTATCATGAATCTTTTAATAAAGTCAATTAGGTAGCTTAAAAAAAATAAAGATCATTGATCATAAACATTTGCTTTTGCTTTTATGCAACAGAAAGAAAAGATCCCAGCGGTGTAAAAACAAAACAAAACAAAACATTTATTCATCTTACTTCCTACTGCAGTGCTACATTCAGCCAGGTGGGGTGATTTAATTGTGTGTAAAGTAGTAAAATGTTAGAAGTACTATTATAATAGGTCTTCTAGAATTTCCATAAAAATCTCTTTGAAGAATTTTCCATTTATGGTAAATTTGTGGTCAGTCTTTTTCACCTAACTTTAACAGGATATATAATTTTCACAGAAATCTAGGGTTTCAATTCTGTATGTTATGCTCTCCTTTTGTCTTGAAAAGTTGTATTGTATGTATGTGACTGGATACCAACCCAAGGTCATAATTTGGTTGTTGATTGAAAACTTCCCTCTCTCTCAGATGTTGTGGGGAAAAGACTATCTTGCCTATGTTTATCTGCATTCCATCACATTAAAAATACTATGAAAAAATGCTAAAATACTGATTAGCCCTATTCAGTTCTAATTAATCCATATTTCACCAAAGTTTAATTTATTCACAGTGAAAGAGCTTTTTGTTGATTTTATCAGAATAAATGATCATATTACTAATCTATTAGGGTTTTTTAACTCGGTAGTATTATCTGTGCCTTACACTTTTCAATTATAAATCTCAGCTCTGAAAGTGTACTGAAATTTTTCTTTTGCATTTATCAAAGATACTTTATAGGTAATTAGAATAGAAAATTATTAAAAATGTCTTTGTTTTTCACCAAGGGAACTAAACATGAAGCACATTCCTTATTAATTGCTGGAAAAGGGATGTCGCTGATAGCAGTGTCCCAATGTGTGATTTGAAAACTATCTAGGAATCAGCTGAATTCCAGTGCTCTTAACTGAGGGCAGGCATCTGATCCTTTTTATGCAGCTCAAGTGGGTTAAAACTGTAATGTGGAGGGCCTCCCTTGGTGGCGCAGCGGTTGAGCTCTGGGCTGCAAGGCTACCTGCAGCCTCTGCAGTGCCAGTTCGATCCCTGGCCCCCGGCAGGGGTCCCACATGGTGTGACAGGACTGTCTCGCCCACTGCTCCCCTCAACAGTGTGTTTCGTCTGTCTGCCTGTTCTGCTCCCCGTCTGGCTCTGGTGAATTCTCTCGCCCTCCCGCGCTTCTGACTGTGCCCAGCGCTATAAATAAAATAATAATAATCAAACAAAAAAACTGAGTTTTCAGCTGCTGAGTTTCAGCTGCTGGCTTCAGGACCACAGTAGGCCTTCTGAGTCCTCCATCCCAAGAAACTTTGGTTTTGTTTTACTTTGACTTCCCATTTTGCTTTATTTTGAATGTGGTTTTACCTTTTTTGAGAGTTCACAAAAAAGCAATTTCAAGTGTTCAAGAAAATTATCACTGGGATGCCAGATTTAGCATGTGTGCATACATGCCACAAAAACAACTACAGGACACCTCATATGTCTGAAATATTGCATGGGACATAAATTAAAAAATTACCCTTGTTTGTCTGAAATGAAAATTTTACTGGGCATGAGTATTTTGCCTGGCAAACCTAATATCACCCAAGCCAAGACACTTTTAAAATGAAATGGGGCAGAAGGAATAATATTTATGCTAGAACAACAGGTACAAATAGGATTTTCCTGGCAAAACTGGAAAGTATGGTCAACCTAATTAGAGGGGGTTTTGAAAGAATTTTAAATTATTGGTTTTAAATTTTCCTAAGAAATCAAGTCTCTATGTTCTTTACTTATTTAACTACAGAATCTTTATACATGTAAAAAGTATTGCTTTAGTAGTTCATATTAAAAAGGATTAAGACACCTTAAAAACTATGGTAGCCTAATGACTACTTTCAACCTTGACACATAATTAAAGTTATCCTTCTTTGTGAAAAAAAGGAGGCTACTAGTTCGTGAGTAGTATAGTTTACAATTTCTTTAATTATTGATTCTTTATATTATTTAAGTTTACTTTGTTTTTTTAAAGAAAAAAATATAAATTTAATTAAAATTAAAAGATATTATGAGAAAATAGAAATTCAAGCTAGAGAGGAGAAAATATTCACAATACAATATACCTTACAAACAACATAGTGTGTATGAGTGCCTACTAGAAATTCACAATTAAAAATAGTCATTAAATTAGGTAGAAACTACAACAGTTTACTTAAAAGGCATACAGCCAATAAGCAAATTAAAACCAACGTTCAATATAATTAAATATCAGTGTAATATGAAATAAAACTAAATGAAATACCAGTACTTGCTCTACTAGAATGTTTAGTACATATACATTACATACATATAGATGTATGTAAACTTTGCCATCAGAATTACAGCATCAGACAAGAAAATATCATGTTTTTTCTGTCTTGCCTTTGGCTTAAGTCTCTTTTAACCTATTTGCTGCTTGTTTAGGAGAATTTTGTAAATAATTTATTATTCATATTTAGCTTAACCTTCTTAACTGTAGTCTTTTATCGGCTTCCCTAGCTCAACTGTAGACTAACTTCATTCTGCGAATTCATCCATAAATATTTGAGTACCTGCTACATACCAGCCACTCTACTAGTGTTATGGCATATGTCACATGGAAAAAGACTTGGTCTTATTGGGGAACTTAGAATATGTGCTTGATATGGAAGTCTCTGCACAGTTTTGTATTTCACTTGGTCTTTTCTCTCACTTCTTCAGCCCAATTTCTCTTTCAAAGTATGATGATTAATATGTGAGGAATAGGAATTATATGGTTTTTTTGGTCTTATTCCAACATCTGATACAGGATATTATTGGCATATTGGCTACATTAATGAGATGTTTTCAGGTACTTTTTCCAGCAGTTGTTGTAATTTATGCATTGTAACTAGATATATCAAAGTCCAGTTTACTTCCTGGGACCTTTGAACAGTGATCTGTCCCAGATAACAGTTTTCTTTTTAATAGTCAACAGGATTAAAGTCTGGTTTCCCAAAAGAGAAAGTTTTCTTTAAACGTATTTTCTTGAGTTTATTGTTCTAAGTGTCCATACTTTTTAAATATAATGTTAATTACTCTTTTTTTAAAAAGATTTATTTATTTATTTATACATACATACATACATACAAGCACTGGGTACAGTCAGAAGCGTGGGAGGGTGAGAGAATCCACCAGAGCCAGAGCGGGGGAACAGAACAGGCAGACTGATGAGGTACACTGCTGAGGGGAGCAGCGAGCGTGGCAGACTCGCGCCATGTGGGACCCTTGCCCATTGGGCGGGGATCGAACCGACGCCACTAGAGGTTGCGGGCAGCTTCGCAGCCCAGTGCTCAACTGTTGCGCCACCGGGGAGGCCCTAATGTTAATTACTCTTATTTGTACTTACATTGCCCGACTTTTTGTAATTTTGAAAAGATACAAAATTATTTCTAATTTATAGTCACACATAGTAGAAAATGATAGTCATGCTGTAGAAAATTCACAGAGATGACTCATGTAAACATCATCCTTTCTCTAAGCTACCCATTCTCCTCATAACCAGTTTTTATCAGTATTTTATATCTTTCCAGAGATTTCATATAAAGATCATTATTTATGTATTCCTTTTTCTTTTCATATAAATGATAACATGTTATATGCACTGTTATATAATTTGCTTAATTTTACCTAACTTTCTTAGAAAATATTCTGTGTTACAAGTTCCCTACTAATCACATTTTTTATTGTTTCCAATTGTTTGCCATTATATATGATGCTTGAGAAATGGCCTCAAAACATACCTCATTGTGCACATGTGTAACTCAATTGCCGTAAGTGTGTACAGTGCTCCCAGAAGAGGAATTCCTGGGTCAAAGCGCATTTTACTTTTTAAAATACAAATAGGGCCTGCCTGGTGGCTCAAGGGGTTAAGACACAACCTATGAAGCTGTCCTCAACCACTGCAGCACGAGTTTGATCCCCGGCCAGGGGGCTATCCACAAGGTGCAGCAGACCTCTCCTGCCTTGCCCACAGCTCCCCTCAGCAGTGTATTTCAGTCAGTCTGCCTGTTCTGTTCCCTGCTCTGTCACTGGTGAATCCTCTCACCCCCTCCCCCGCACCTCTGGCCTGTACCTCAGTTCTTGTATGCATAAATAAATCTTAAAAAAAATAAAATACAAATAGCTGTATGGTTTTTCATATTATATACTTTGTTGATTGACATGTAAGATCTTTCCAGATCTTTTTTTGATAATACAGACATAGCTACAGTGAAAAATCTTATAGATATGACTATATACATATGGATGAGTTTCTACTGGATAGATTCCTAGAATTGAGAAATATGTACATTTTACTAATTGCTTGTAACATATTATTTTTACTAATTGCTCCCCCCAAAAATAGTAGTTCTGTTTGATACTTTCACAAGTATTATATCCTTTCTAACTCCATTATCAAACTTTTTAATTTTTGCCATATTAGTAAGGCACAAAGAAATAGTATTCTCATTTTATTTATTTTTTTTTTTTTTTGAAAGATTTATTTATTTATTTATACAAGCACAGGGTACAGTCAGAAGCGCGGGAGGGTGAGAGGATTCACCAGAGCCAGAGCAGGGAGCAGAGCAGGCAGAAGGACCGAAGCACACTGCTGAGGGGAGCAGTGGGCGGCAGGAGAGGTCTGCGCGCCATGTGGGACCCTCCTCTGGTGGCCGGGGAGCAGCCGGGGATCGAACTAGTGCCGCGGAGGCCGCGGGCAGCTTCGCAACCCAGCGCTCAACCGCTGCGCCACCGGGGAGGCCCCCTCATTTTATATTTTTAAGATTTATTTATGCATACAAGAGCTGGGGTACAGGCCGGAGATGCAGGGATGAGAGGATCCACCAGAGACAGAGTGGGGAACAGAACAGGCAGACTGACTGAAAGACACTGCTGAGGGGAGCCACAGGCGAGAGACAGGAGAGGTCTGCCTTGCCATGTGGGTTTTTCCCTGGCCGGCCTGGGATCTAACTCATGCTGCAGAGGTTGCAGATTGCTTCATAGTGCGGTGCTTAACCCCTTGCGCCACCAGGGAGGCCCATAGTATTCTCATTTTAATCGTATTACAATTGATTTTGAGGAATTGGCCGTTTCTTCTTATTTTCTATATGTTACTATATGTGTCTTTACCCATTTTTCTTATGGGTTGTTTACTTTGTAATTAATTTTTTAAGTATATTTAAAAAACCATGCATGTTACAATGTGATCATGTATATTACAAGCATTTTTCTTTTTTTTTCCCACTGTGTCTATAAACATAAATAGTTTGATGCTAAGATGTAGGTGGGAAAATATGGTGGGAGTTATATAGTAGAGGATTCACATCAGTCCAACTATAAACATTTTTTAAATAAGAAAAATAATATGACAAAATAAAGGAAATGCGATATAGACAAGAGATTGTACTATATTTGGCTTGCATAAAGTGTAACAGCCATCCTGTGAATATATTTGTTGTTTTTTTTCCCTCCAGAGGTTTTGTCGGCTATGATTAGTGTGCTGTTGGTGTATATACTTATGGGATTCCTCCTGTATGAAGCTGTCCAAAGAACTATTCATATGAAATATGAAATAAATGGAGATATAATGCTTATTACTGCAGCTGTTGGAGTTGCAGTTAACATAATGTAAGCACTATTTTAAAAAATAATTTAATAGACTACTTTTTAGAATAATTTTCACAGCAAAACTGAACAGATTTCCCTTGTATCCCCTACCCTCCCACATGCATAGCCTCTCCATTGTCAACATCCCCCACCAAAGTGCTATCATTGTTTCAATTGATGAGCCTAAATTAACACATTATCACACAGAGTCCAAAATTTACATTAGGGTTCACTCTCCTCTTGCTGTTGTACTTTCTATGACTGCACAAAGTTATAATGACATGTGTCCTACCATTAGTATTACACATTCTATATTATTTTCACATCAATATTTTCAAGTACTATGAACTTAGAAACCATTATACATGTATTTAGTAATGTGCACTAATACTCTTAAATTATGTATTACATTAATTTTTCTTCCCAAATATGGTCTATATGTGGTCTGCTAATCTCTGGTCTAGTGGTTATAAGTTGAATAAAATCGAAAGTCCTTACAATATCCGTTTTAATAAGATCCTGTTTATTCCTCTAACTCATATCCTAACACTCTTGCTCATTTTATTTTAGCCACATTGACTCTCTTATTTTAAGCATACAGAGCATATTTTCAACTCAGGACCTTTACCTGCTGTTCCTTCTATCTAGAACAATACTCTTCCACCACCACTTGCTTCCTGATTTCATTCAAATCTCTGCTCAGATGGAATCTGAGAAACTGACCATTTCCCCGTCACTCTCCATTCCTTTGCAATGTTTTACTTCTCGTCAAAGCAATCACTGTGCCCTACAGTACATTATGTATGTGTGTGCCTTTCTCTCTGCATGAGAGGGACATTCACAGTGGATAAGCTGTCATATTTACTGTTTTGACCACAATGCCTGGAAGACTCCCTGCTACATAATAGGTGCTTAAACATTTATTAAATGAATTAGTTCCATGTTGCAACCCTAGGGTCTTGACTAGTAAATATTTTTATCAATGAGTAGGAAAAATAATGATGTTTTATTTTTAACAGAATGGGGTTTCTTTTGAACCAGTCTGGTCACCATCATGCCCATTCCCACTCGCTGCCTTCGAGTTCTCCTACCATGGGTTCTGGGTGTGGACACAACCATGGGCAAGATAGCCTGGCAGTGAGAGCTGCATTTGTACATGCCTTGGGGGATTTGGTACAGAGTGTTGGTGTGCTAATAGCTGCATACATCATACGATTCAAGGTAATATGATTGCTAATTTTTCTATTTTAAAATGTATTTAATTTCAGCATTAAAACTAAAGATGATTGTGTTTGTATTGAAATAGCATTGCATTATAACATTATATAAGTTTCAGGTATGCATCATTAAAAATCAGTATGAATATACATGACATTAAAGTAAAAGTGATTGTCTTTTTATCAGTATATAGGACACCAATCCAATGCCAGTCCTATTTGTTTTGCATTTATGCAAGCTTGAGTCACAAGTATAGTTTGTTGCTAACACTAAACATAATATATAGTATGTCCTTATGGGGAAACTTATGTGTGATTGGCTTTGGTAGCACGTTCACTGGAAAACTCAACGTTAAGCCTTCTAACTGAACTGCTAGGTTTTAGAATGTGCACTGGACTAGAAATCCAAAGATGTGGGTTCCTGTCTTGTCTCTGTCATGAATGCTTATACCTTGAGCAAATCCTTCAACTCTAAACTTGAGATCCCTTCTCTTTAATATTAGTGGCAAAGACCAGATAGATGATAGCTAAAATTTTGTGTACCTCTAGTATTTCATGGTTAAATCAGAGTGGGAGAGTTAGAGAAGTACAGAGTAAAACAACAGAACAAAAGATTGGACATCTATAAATGGGTCCCATGAGGAAAGGCATGTAAACATTGTAGGAAAAAGTGAAACTATTTCCCCATTGCAATATCCAAGTTCTAAAGGTGACACCTCTAACCCTGCTAAAGCAAGCTAAAAAATAGGGGAAAAAATATGCTGTGCTTTTTTGCTTTATAATCTGTTTTATGTCTGTCTATATTTAATGACGCAATTTTGATCTGTTACCTTTCAGCCAGAATACAAGATTGCTGATCCCATCTGCACATATGTATTTTCACTACTCGTGGCTTTTACAACATTCCGCATCATATGGGACACAGTAGTTATAATACTAGAAGGTAAGATTTCACTTACTTCCCCATTGTGGGTTTATTGCTTCCCTAAATCAGATTGAGGGTAGGGGTGTAGGGGGAACACTCTAGGGTAGAAGCCATGTCTTTTCCTTTGTTTTACTGATACTCTTTAGGCTCTAGTAATACTACCTTATATGTGTGTAACATTAGAAGCAATGCACTCTCCCATCTATGACCAATTTGATCCTATAGTAGATAAGAAAAGAAGGTAAGGCAGACTGTTATTCCCATTTACCAAGTAAGAAAATTGACACTCAGAGGGATAACAGAACTTGATTGAGGTCATGTTGCAAATAAACTGTGTATCTGGGACAAGATTGCAATTCTTTGGTTTTTTTTTTTTTTTTTTTTTTTTTTTTTTTTTTTTATTTTATATTTTTCATTCATTTATTTATTTATTTATACAAGCACTGGGTACAGTCAGAAGCGCGGGAGGGTGAGAGAATTCACCAGAGTCATAACGGGGAGCAGAGCAGGCAGACTGACGAAGTACACTGCTGAGGGGAGCAGCGGGCGGCAGTAGAGGTCTGTGCGCCATGTGGGACCCTCGTCTGGCAGCCAGGGATCGAACCGGTGCTGCAGAGGCTGCGGGCAGTCTCGCAACCCGGCGCTCAACTGCTGCTCCACCGGGGAGGCCCATCTTTGGTTCTTAATGCAATTATGTTTTAGTGGTTTATTAATTTGTTAATTCCCACTTAACTTGCTGCTTGGCTATATTTTATACATGTATTTGTGTTTTTAACTATATTGTTTTCAACATCCTTGCCTTGCTGATGTTATATATAAACATTAAATATAAGTTCTCAACAGTAGGTTTATCATAATTGGATGTTCCTTTCTTTCTTTTTCCTTTTTCTTCTTTTGTCTCCCCTAGCGTATTTGTTAAATACAGTATTCTGGTTTGACTGACATTTCATTTAATGAGAATGAACATTTTCATAAGAATTCATTAACCTCATATATACTGTATATGTGCATGGTTTACCCTAACATATTAATACATTTAAAAGTGTTTTTTATTTTTATTTTTTTTTAAACGAGCTCTCATTCTTTTTATTTATTTATTTATTTATTTATTTATTTATTTATTTATTTATTTATGCAAGCACTGGGTATAGTCAGAAGCGCGGGTGGGTGAGAGAATTCACCAGAGCCAGAACGGGGAGCAGAGCAGGCAGAAGGACCCAAGTACACTGCTGAGGGGAGCAGCGGGCGGCAGAAGAGGTCTGCGCGCCATGTGGGACCCTCCCTTTGGTGGCCGGGGAGCAGCCGGGGATCGAACCGGCACTGCAGAGGCTGCAGGCAGCTTCACAGCCCAGCGCTCAACCGCTGCGCCACCAGGGGAGGCCCTAAAAGTGTTTTTTAAACTGAAGTTGGTAAAGCCATTTGGTTTCTTTGACAAAAATACCCTATCAGTAATATGTAACTTTTTTCCCCAAATAAACTTTACTTATAAAGTATATATTCTAAACTAACAGGTGTGCCAAGCCATTTGAATGTAGACTCTATCAAAGAAACCTTGATGAAAATAGAAGATGTACATTCAGTGGAGAATTTAAATATCTGGTCTCTCACTTCTGGAAAACCTACTGCCATAGTACACATACAGCTAAGTATGTTGTTGACAGTAAATGCTGGGGTTGGTGGACTTCTAGCTTTGGAATTAAACATTTGTGCTTATAATTAAATAGGAAGACTTTACTGCTGGGAAGATTTGTTTTAAGGGAGGGGTGAGGCTCTTTGGAAGGTGAGTTGCAGGTCAATATTGATAGCAGAGCGATAATTTTCAATCTCTTTGAAATGATGAGATTTACAGATTGATTTTTGCCTCCCAATTAGAGTCATTAAGTATATTACCATGCTTTTTCTACACAAGAAAATCTAGACTCTGTTTTTATTTTCTGAATTTTTTTCACAGATGGAAGCTTTTTATTTTGTTTTTTATAAGAATAATACATGTGCCTGGTTTATTAAAAATGCAAAAGATGAAAGACTTGTAATTTTCTATTATTTCTCTGCCTGATAGTAGACTAGAAAGATGGGAATAATGAGAAGCTATTAATGGCTTTGTAAACTGATATACGTGTCTAACAGAATACCTTCAAGGAGGTATTCTTGATAAAAATGAAATGTTTGCAGTATATTAGGGTTATATTTCCCCTACGTCTTATTTACTAGGGTGTAACTCTGTACAATGAATAGTAATGATGTTTTCTTGACATTGCAGTTCCTGGAAGTTCATCCAAATGGGAGGAAGTACAGTCCAAAGCAAAGCATTTATTATTGAACACATTTGGCATGTATAAATGTACTATTCAACTTCAGAGTTACAGGCAAGACGTGGACAGAACTTGTGCAAACTGTCAAAGTTCCAGTCCCTAATTTTATGTACACTGGGGACTACTGCCTTATTTATGCTGAAGTCATAGACATGAGAGCAATAAATGCAAACCTAAATGAGAAAACGGAATACCTGATAGCTGTGTCCATGTAAGCACTGGTGTCTCCAAACAGTCCCTCCAGCCTGACAGTGCTAGTTTTTGTTCAATGGACAAATAAGACTTCACTATGATTTTCAGATGAAGATGTTTCCAAAACACTGTTTACAGAATGAGACATGACTCTACAGATACCTCATAGAAGACAATCCAAGTTCATCATATGACCATTATGAGAGAGTGCATGTCTTAAAGGAAGCATCAAGAATTCAGTATTTGTATCTAAAATTCCTTAAGGATCATTTTATAGCAAACCAGTGCTAGAAAACTGAATTTTTTTTTTTTTATTATGTACTCTTGGACACCCAGCTTCTAGAATTTGACACCCAACTCTTTTTACAGAAATTATTTCTCAACAGATTTCTGAAAGTACTAGTAAATATTCAGAGAGTGGAATAAGCATGTATTCCTAAGTGTTTCAGAAATGTTTCACAAATAAGTCTTATTGTTATAGTTATACTTTATAAACAACTTTTTCCAGATGTTACAGGGTTTTGAATCTCAAAGTTAACATTTTTGGCTGTTTGTAGTCTTATGAGAATCAAATCTTTACATATTGTGGTCACTGTCATTAATTAGGAAATATTTTCAATAGTATTCTGAATGGCAGAAGTTAATCTTGAAATCAATTTTCTATGTGATGATTTAAAACAAAGCAGTGAAGATGCAGTGATGCAGTGTGTCGTTTTAGGTTTAAGTGTTCCTGAAATCACTTTTATTGTTCATGAAATGATACTTACTTATGAAAGGCAGGAAACTGCAAAATGTAAACAGTGATCCTCTGTCCTTTCAAGAACGGCCTTACATTTTGTACGCAAAGTTTGCTTGATACCTTGCTTCCTTCCACCATGCCAGTTAGTTTGTGTGTGCCTTTCTGAGTAAAACTCTGGAGGGGCGAAGATTCAGTTTATAATATCCACCTCTCATGTTCATTAACCACTTTCCTGCAGAGAGAATTTCTGTTTGATATGGGTTAGGGATGCTCCATGGACTCCAGAAACACTAAGATATAATTATGGGGTTTTCCAATAATACCATAGCAGAAATGCCCAAAGAGATTAAGGGAAGCTAGTACTATAAGAAAACAAAAATTTCAGGGTTTTTGAGTATGTGAGTGAGTGAGTATGAGAGAGAGAGATTGTGTGTGTGTGTGTGTGTGTGTGTGTGTGTGTGTGTGTGTGTGTGTGTGTACGTTTTAAAGCACTGGA
The DNA here is from genome assembly GCF_014898055.3 of Talpa occidentalis. Classification (NCBI taxonomy): domain Eukaryota; kingdom Metazoa; phylum Chordata; class Mammalia; order Eulipotyphla; family Talpidae; genus Talpa; species Talpa occidentalis. The sequence goes on along the minus strand of NW_023601104.1, from coordinate 14,166,222 downwards.
ATAAGGATGGACATTAAATCCCTGTAGCAGGGAGGCTAAGCATAAAAGTTTCCAAACCAAAGGCAACCTAATTGGTAACAGTTGTGTTAAAGAGGCAGCTGTGTATATTCATGTTTCATATTGCAACTATTGGTTTTGAGATTATCTTTATACACATTAGTAGTTCCTATTCAAGAGAGACAAACTGTTATATCAAGAAGGATATGGTTCTTGTGCTCTTGGGAGAATCAGAGTAGAGTGATAATGTACCATACAAGTAGGTATGCAGATGACTTACAAATGAACAGGAAACATTTCATCTTTCCACGAATCCCTCACTATAAGTAAACCTGATTTACCTAAAGATTATTAAGAACTGATGGTATCTAATAAAAACAGTTGATAAGCAGTGATGGTACCTAATAAAACCCACTAAGTGTTTGCTGAACTGAACTGAAAACTTACTTTATGGGATCTTATTGTGAATCCATTTAAAACAACGATTTGACTCTTTCAAAAATTTCAGGAGCATATAAAAAACTGTTTAAATCAAAATACTCTTAAATGTAGAAGGCAACTGAAATGAGATGCATTTCTGTGAACATCTGAGCATTTATAGATTGGGGGTACCTAATGAGAAAAGAAAAGAATCTGCTTTGTAGAGTCATAGATTTCCCCCTCTCTTTAGTTGTTTCCCATACCCACATAGCTTATTGTAAGCTTTCATTTTACCTTATATTGGTCTATCTGACTTTTCATATCAACCTGCTCCTTGCAAAGTTATTTGATAAGTATTCTACAGTCCATTTGATGATTACAAAGGGTCCTTTTGTAAAATGCAGAAATGCTGAAAACTTGTGTAGAGCTCAGTTATTCTCTGCTCAAATGAGGTACGCTAAAGTTTCCTGTGCTTCTGTTTTCTGTAGCAAGAACTACAGATTTTGTACTTGAATTTTACTGGGTCAGAGATTTGAGAATTGATTTAACTACTGTAATTTCACAAAATCCACAGAGAGGCATGTCAACTTAGCAGGTATGACCAGCGGTAGCACAGCTTCTGACACAGAACATTTAGTTCACCCTTCATTTGCTGAGCTCAGCCAACTCTCAGAGAAAGAGCTCTCTCCATGGCCTTGTAAAAAGTGGTGGCTAAATTTGGATAAACCACAGCATTGCCAATTTTGCATTGGGAAAACACCACAATGGGACCACAGATAACAACAAAAACTGGGCAGTTCTTTGGTGCAATGTATTTTATTCAACATTTGCAAATAATCAGTTACTTTCTATATCAACCTGTTTTTCAAAACTCTTACCAGACACAGCCTTTTGATTTATTTTAGGAAAAGACCTATCGTCTCATTAGCAACCATGCTGCCTTAGAGTAAAAAGTGGGGGATGTAGTTGAATAAGGCTTATTTCAAAGGTCTTTGAAATGCAGCACTAGAAACGACTATAATTCCTACATTTTCCATTAGCTATGCCTTATGTAATGTGAGTGCAGATTTTTACAACTTAACAGCTCCCATCAGTATTGTTTGCCAAATCACTGGATTTCTTAATTTACTGTTTTCTTTTCAACTGAGGGTGCTTTGTTTCCATTTTCTAAAACCAGGTCTCCTGCTCTCTGGAGTCACAGTGTTCTGCTTCTGTATCTTGGACCCAGGTGTCCTCACTGGTGGTGTTTGTCTTTACTAAATTTTCCCAGAATCGACACAGGCAGGAGCAGCTACATGAGCTTTCCTTTCATTTTAATGTAGGGAAAAAAACAACTTTCAGGACAAAGCACCACTTTTAAATGTGTTTCTGGTGGGAAAGAGCCTTTTTATTAACTGCTGATTATTCCCGATCCTGACCTGTGCACACTGAGCATTACAGAATGTTCTGTGAGTGTGATCGACACAACTAGACTACACTATGCAACCATGGGGAATACCATCACTAATAAGGCTGTGGGTTGTGTGTCTCAAACAACCACTCACTACTTTTGAAAAGATAATCATTCACTTGTAAACAACCACAATTAGCTAAATTTATCTTCTTTTTCACTACAATGAATAAGGTGTTCTTAGAGAATTTGAACCCCTTTGGAATAAAGTCTTAGGCAATTTTGCTGTTGACTCTACCTTATATGTAGTGAACTTAGAGAATGTGTTCCCAGATATAAGATTCATTAATTTGGTTCAGTTTGTCTTTGAACTAAGCTTATTTAGCCCATGAGCTAGTTGGTAGTAGCCACAAATGAATAGTGACACCTCCCTCTATCCTGTGTTGAGTAGGGGAAAAAGTCTGATCTCCAAATAACTGATTAAACTTAGTATCTCTCTAACCAAAATGCCATTTGCCATCCCTAACTACAGATCTGTGTGTGAATCCCATGAGACAGGGCTTCAGACTTTTACAGATCATGCCAATCAGGGATATTTTTTGTGATGTTAATAAGGAGCACACGGATTAGAAGCATTTGTGGAAATTTCTCAGTATTGAATTGTGTGTGCACACTCAGCCCAGCCAGTCATTAAATTCTTCCATACAAAGGGTTTATTCAGCATGTTCTTCCAATCGTATTGTGAGGACCACATTTTATGATTTTAGATAAGATTGGAAAACATTTATGGACACTTTCCCAGTTAAGTCTATGACAGTGTCCACTTAAATAGTGCAAGAAAGCAGATTCTGAAATGCTGCAACACAATTGAAATGTGCCAGTATGTTAGCTTGGTACCTGGACGACTCTGTATATTTGGAAAGCTTATGCTTCTGTAAGTCTGTGTTAATATGTAAGCCATATCACAATTTGAGAAATTGTATATACTATTCCATATGCCCCTTCAGAAACCAGGTATTTTGCATATGACTGATTTTAGAAAGATTTTGAAGCTTGGGTTTGTCCTAATTTAATATCAAGGTATGGTATATGTATATGCACTGTATTTACAATTTTCAAATTGTAATTTCCTATACATTTATTAAATAAAGTATCATTTTTGCCATGTGGTTTATTAAAAAGTGCAAATGTGCAGTCCTTAAATTTCTGGGGTGTTTTATTAGGTAATAGTGTAGGCCTCGAAACATCTTAAAAAGAAAAGCGTTGGAAAATAAGCTATAACCTCTCATAATCTTAGATTGTAATACCTTCTTAGATGTTTAATTAACCTAAAAAACGACCTTCCAGATGGGATAAAAAGAGATATTTTAGAAACCTTCCTTTTTATATGTGTCACTTTTAATGTTCCTACAACATCAGCGGCAACGGCAGAAAGGAAAGAAGCCCCTGTAAAAATAAGACTGGAGAGGAGGGCCATGACGTCTGAGCCTGATGACTTGCCAGTATAGACCGGGGGTCAGCAGACTGCCTCACCCGTCACACCTGGCCCAAAGCCTGTTCTGTATGACCCAGAAGGCTGGGAATGGTCTTCACATTTTTCAATAGCTTACCAAATCAGAATATTATTTCAGGATACGAAAATTTTATGAACTTTCAATTTCAGTGGCCACAAAGTGTTTCTAGAATCCGGCTAGTAACTAGTAAAGATGGTGATGAACGGTCTGTGGCTGCATTCCTTCTGTAGTGGCAGAGTTGAGGACTTTCAACAAATGTAAAACATTTACTATCTTTCCCTTTTAGGAAGTTTCCTCCCCCCTACCATACCCTGTGGTGCATTTTATGGGTGCACTAAATTCCATGCACCCAGTGGGAATCTTCTGGGATTGGTTGATATAAGGGCTGCGTGAGTCATCAAAGGTTCTCTCCTTCCTGTCCCCTTTTTTTTTAAAGATCTATTTTTATTCATTTATGCATACAAGAACTGGGTTACAGATCAGAGGTGTAGGGGGTGAGAGGATTCACCAGAGAGAGTGGGGAACAGAATAGGCAGATCCACTGAGATACACTGCTGAGGGGAGCGGTGGGCGAGTCAGGAGAGGTCTGCTGCGCCGTGTGGGTCACCTCCCTGGCCGGGGTGAACTCATGCTGCAGTGGCTGCCAACAGCTTCACAGTGCCAAGACTTAACCCCTTGTGCCACCAGGGAGGCCTTTCCCTTTCCCTTTTTTCTTTATCCCTCTCCCTTGGGGTTTTGAGCAGAAGGATTGGATAAGAGTAGCAAGATTGCAGATAGAGCTCAGTACCATGGACTCTAACATTCCCTAGCAACATCATGTTCTACTCAGAACACCATGATTGTCAGAATCACTTAAGAATACTTTTCAACATAAAAATTTAATTGCTTGTGGGCCACTCCGGTGGCGCAGCGGGTTGAACGCAGTGCTGTGAAGCTGTCCGCAGCCTCTACAGCACAGGTTCGATTCCCGGCCAGCCAGGGAGCAACCCACATGGTACGGCAGACCTCTCTTGCCTCGCCCGCTGCTCTCCTCAGCAGTGTTTTTGGTCTGTCTGCCTGTTCTGTTCCCCACTCTGTCTCTGGTGAATCCTCTCACCCTCCCGCATCTCCGGCCTGTACCCCAGCTCTTGTATAAGTAAAATAAATCTTTAAAAAAAAATTTAATTGCTTGGTTTTTAAACTTTTCTCTTGTTATGACAAAAAATGAAATAAACAGTATGTATTGAGTACCGTATGTAGTTTGCTATCTGGGAACTCAAAAAAGAAAAATAACATCTGTGGAAATTAGTTATCAGGCTTTTACAGTAACATGTTCTTTAAAGTTTTCCAGATACCTAGGGAAAAACATTTTTGGAAAGTAATATAGTTTTAGATAAACTGCACTAGCAAATACTGAGATGTTACATGCCTATTGCCTCTCTAGTTACACTTCTATTTTGGTATGTCATTTTTTGTCCACATCATATGCAAAAATAAATTCCAATTTGGGGTAGCACCTTATAAGCTCTTGTTTATGCACAACTTTCCACTTTATTTACTAGATTAACATTTTGGTTATAATTAATTTCCATCTGATATAATTGCTATAAGCTATAAAATAGATTAACATAAAGAGGAAGTATGAAGCCTTATGACTAAGTATCTCCACGTGTATCATGTGTCCTGTAGTCTTCTCAGGTGATTGTGAAAATGAATGACAGTCAGGAAACTCTTCACCCCACATTAGGAGGATTCGAAATCTGGCCTCAGTGAAATATCACCAAAGATCTCACCGTTGTCAAGCAACATCCTGGTTTAAGGCGCTTTCTGTTTCACAGAGCATAACCTATACGACAGGGAGCACCTGATGAGCATGACGACGTATGTTGTAAGTCACCAGAGAGCCCCCATGTCGCCTCAACTTCTCAAAACCTTTTTTGAATAACTTTCAAATTCCGACAGTCAGTATTTCACTTGCCAGTTTCTGCATATTGATTGGTGGGTGGTTGTTTTTCTTAAACACTTTTGCTCACTGACAAAATGCTGACGTTATGGAAAAAATGTGTGTGGGTTGGTTTTTTTCCAAACCTATTGAGCCATTTCTTGGCAAAACAGTTGGATTCTTTTTTTCTGTAGGAAGTTTTTAGAGATGGCGTGAAAGCAAGGCTAGCCCCAGGGCAAGAGGCCACCTCTGTTCCCGGGGCTTTGCAGGGAGTGGACATCTGACCCCAGCCCCCTCCGCCATCACTCTCCCATTTCCTTTCCAAAGAAAACCTGCTAACAGCGTAAGTGGCTGCAGGGACTACAGTGAATGTCCTCCGTCAGGACGGGAACACTGGGGTGAAGAGTCCCCTGACCGTCATTCATTTTCACCATCACCTGAGAAGACTACAGGACACGTCCCCATTCCAACAGGCTCTTGATCACTTTACAGCTCGATTGGAGTTTCACTGTCATCAGAACACAAGCCCATCCCAGCCCCCTTTAAGTTCATGTATAAGAGTCTTTTCCAAAGTTCAGGATATTTTTAATGCCCCTAAGACACACTATTAATAGAACGTAGCATTCTAGTCATGGACACCGAAATTGGCCCATCTCAAAAAGTTGGTTCAGGGCCTCCCCGGTGGCGCAGCGGTTGAGCGCTGGGTTGCGAAGCTGCCCCGCAGCCTCTGCAGCGCCGGTTCGATCCCCGGCTGCTCCCCGGCCACTGGAGGAGGGTCCCACATGGCGCGCAGACCTCTCCTGCCACCCGCTGCTCCCCTCAGCAGTGTACTTCGGTCCTTCTGCCTGCTCTGCTCCCCGCTCTGGCTCTGGTGAATTCTCTCGCCCTCCCGCGCTTCTGACTGTACCCAGTGCATGTATAAACAAAACAAACAAACCAGCAAACAAAATAAATAAAGCATGCCTCTATAAAAAAAAAAAAAAAAAAGTTGGTTCAACTGGTTGGAAGTAGTTTTTTTTTTTTTTTCCTAAAGTGGATTAACAATACTTCAAGTGCCATCATTTTATAATCTTTGACCCAAGAAATGATCTTTGAAGGCCATCTCCCTGGCATTAAACATTATGCAGTAGGACATGTATTTTTTAAATGAAACAGGAAATGAAATAGTATGTTTTTAGAGGGTGTCCTGGGTCGTACCCTCAACCCTACAGATCACATTGCCATTAGGGATGGCTTCAGAAACAGGCTTGTGGGTTAAAGGCCATCCTCTGGGTAATAAATAACGTAATAAAACTCCTCACCTAGCCACTCATCTGGTTGCCTCCCTAGCCCTTCCCGTTCTTCATGCCTCAGCCTCGATTCCATAACTGGGAAGGGCTGGATCAGAGCCACAGGGGCTGGGTCCTCCTGCCCTTCCCCTGGGAGCCAGCCACACCTTTGTGGGCAGGACTGTGCACTTCCCTGTCGACACCTGGTCTTCTTGCGAGGGGGATGGGCTGTTCCATGTTACAGTCACCAGACCATGGCACCTACTGGTCATAGCTGTCCCCCAAACCTTAGGTGAATGCATGCCTGGCTTGGGGGACGAAAGGAGACCCCTTCAAGAAAGGGTTGCAGCCACCACCACATTATCACATGACAAGGTGGAAACAGAAACAGCTTAGAAGCCCTACCTAGAGAACAGGGGAACTCAGCAAAAATAAAAACAGGCCTCTGGGAATTCACAGAAATTTCCAGGAAGGCATGGAACTATGGGTTAAGCTGATCTCTTGTTGGGCATGGGTAAGATCTAGAGCTAATAACTGGGTTAGTTACTAAGTAGCTGCAAACCAAACAGATGCTTTCATTTTGAGCCCATTTCAGAGTCACAGACTCAAAGCAGGCTGCCTGGGTTTCCATCTGGTCTCTCTCAGAAACAGTGAGATTTGGGGGAAGCCACTGAACTCTGTGTCCCAGTTACCCCAAATGCAAAGTGGGAATAATAACTGTGCCTCCCTAATGTGACTTTTTTTTTTAAGATTTATTGTTTTTATATAAGAGCCAGGGTACAGGCCAGATGTGCCAGATGTGTCAGAGGGTGAAAGGATTCACCAGAGACAGAGCAGGGAACAGAACAGGCAGATTAACCAAAGGACACTGCTGAGGGGAGCAGCGGAAGAGACAGGAGAGGTCTACTTGCCATGTGGGTTGCTCCGAGGCCAGTGGGGATCGAACTGGCACTGCAGCGGCTGCGGACAGCTTCTCAGTGCTGTGCTCAACCACCTGCGCCACCAGGGAGGTACCTCCTAATGTGACTTTTATGAGTATTAAATAAACTGCACAATGAAGTGCTGCGAACACACAAAACCCAAATGTCAGCTAGTATTACTACACCAATGCAATTTCACAAACAAAAAAATAATTTTTTTGTTACTTGATTAGTTGAGCATTACCTTGCAGCTCCCACAACGAGGCTAACTTTGTTCTTTTGTCTCATTCGCTACCTGGAAGATCCTTCCCCAACTTGCTTATCTTACAAAAAACAGCTCATTTTTAAAGACTCTCCTTTAAGAAGCCTTAGTTGCCCTCCCTTTGTGAATTAGGAGCCACCATCTGTGCTCACCTCCCTCATTTGTTCACCTCTCCCTGTGGGGTGGGCGGAGAGGGCCCTGATGTCTGATCACCCACAAGAACCTTGGGCAGGGGGTGGAACCTAGGTCTGCTCTTTGAATATCCAGGACCCCAACTATCCATGCCCTATCTTCTTTCCTATAACGTAACTGAAACCTATCATAAAGCTGCTCTTCATTAAAAACATTCCAGATTAGCTGTCTCCCAATTACAAAGAATTGCTCTTTTTATTCTTAGAAAATAGTAGTAATTATACTACCACTATGCAAGTATTTTTTTTTCCTTATTTGCTTTGATATTACAACAGAAAGTAGACACTCTTATCAAATACCCCAGACAATGACGCAATTAATTTCCACTAAACTGGTGTTAACAACAAGCAGTTATTAACACCCATAAAGTGTGATCATCTCTCCTGGAACCCAGTAGCACTGAGACGTTCCTCTCAATTTTCATCTTGCTGGTGTTTTTTATAAAGATTTTATTTATACAAGAACTGGGGTACAGGCCAGATGCACGGGAAGGTGAGAAGATTCACCAGAGACAGAGCAGGGAGCAGAACAGGCAGACTGACGAAATACGCTGCTGAGGGGAGCAGCGGGTGAGACAGGAGAGGTCTACTCGCCATGTGGATTGCTCCGAGGCTGGTGGGGATCGAACTGGCACTGCAGAGGCTGCGGACAGCTTCACAGCACTGCACTCAACCACCTGCACCACCAGAGGAGGCCCCCAATTTCTTCTTTTAAAAGACTTTGTTTTTAAAAGATGAGTTAATAAAGGGGCTATTCTCGGTTTGAAATTTGGGAAGAGCCCACACTGCCTTCAAAGTACTGATAGCTTTTTAAATCAGTAATCTCACTGTTAAAACATGTAAGCAAGTATTCACAAAAGTACTGGATTAAGAGGCAGAAGAACTGGTTTAGGCCCCAGCTTTTCTAGGTGTGTCTCCTTGGACCAGTTTCTTGGTTGTGCTGCATCTTAGTCTGGCTGTCTGCAGAGTTCATGTCTTCCTCAACCAAGCATGGGGTGACATCCTGATAAAACTCATCATAAATGGAAACACTGAAAGTTGAAAATGCATTTAATACACCTAGCCTATGGGACATCATAGCTTTTAGCCTAAAATACCTAAATGCACTCAGAACAGTTGTATTTAGCCCACGGTTGGGCAAAATCATGTAACACAAAACCTACTTTATAGTTAAGCTCTGACTACCTCAGGCTACTGACTGAAAAGTACTGACAGTGTGAAACAGTCCGTGGAGTCTCTGGAGTCCCCGTGTTTGCCCTTGTGAGGGGGTGGCTGCCTGGGAGCTGCTGCTGCTTAGCAACAAGAGTGCTTATGGTGGCCCAGGCAAAGGGAAAAATTCAAATTTGAATTATGTTTTTTACTGAATGGGCATCACTTTCACATCATAAAGTCAGAAAATTGTGAGGCTAACCTTGGCAGTTGGGGCCTACAGTAATGATAATAATGACAGCAATAAACTGAAGGTTTAGCACTATAAGTAACAGGCACTGTTATAAAAGTTTTACATGTACTAGGGGAGGCTTCCAAAAAGCGCCGTGAGTTTAATTACTACCCCAGTTGTATATATAAGGATACTGAGGCAAGGAGAGGTTAAGAAACTTGCTCAAGGCTAGCAAGTAAGTGGCACTTCGGGGATTCAAACCCAGGCAGTCCAGCTCCAGCAGCCGTGCTCCTAGGCTTTCTGATGAGATTAGAGCTGGGACTGATCTTACAAGTTATCAATAGCAATATTTCCTCATGCGCTCAGGACACCCAGCGGGCCTGGGAGGCTGCCTCGGACCACAGCGATAACCTGCCTGCGTGGGCAGCCACATGTGGGGAGGCTGTGAGGGAAGAGGAACGCAGCAGGAATCTGCCTACGTGATCAGCAACGTCCAGCTGGATGAAAGGTCACCTTAACTCTGTCCCCATCTCTCCCAGAACTGCCTGAGGCTTTCTAACATATTTGGCAAGCAAAGACCCTGAGGCACTGTGCTTGCTGCCTCTTCTCTCGGATACTTTGCTAAGGTGAAACAGCAGGGTGCAATGGGCAGGAGAGGGTTTGGATCCAGCCTGGAGAGGGTTGAAACTGAGCTCTTTGAACTTAACCTGTGAGTGAGCTAAGCAAGGGTCTAAACCTCTCTAAGTTGCTCTTCTTCAGCGGCACAAGAGGGTAACACCCGGGGCGCACAAGCTTGCTTTATGGATGAACTAAACTAATGTACATAAACTTCCAGCTTACGAAGTCAGACGTCCCACTCCTATGTGGACTATAGAGGAACAAAACAAAGAGTGAGCTGAAACCAAACCTATAATAAACCTTTGACGTATGACCGCAAACTGAGGCAGCCAGAGAAGTAGGATGGTGGGCTGGGAGTGGGGGAGGGAGGGGACCCAATGGTGGAGGATTACTTGGGCCCTGGTGGTGGGTGTGGTACGAAAACACATGTTCGTAGAGGTTCAAACCTAAAACCCACAAAGCAGGGATACGGAGCAAACCAACTTGACCTCAATAAACATAATGTGAGGGAAAAAAATCCACCATGGACATGGGGGATGCTCAATGCATTGTCATCTCTTCCTCCACCCTCCACTCTGTGACCGAGAAGCCCCAAGTGTCCCCGCCGGACACATCTCATTAACTTAGTCTAAATCAGGAGGCTGGCTCATCAGGGATGACTGTAAGGATGAAGAGGAACGGCTGCCAGGGGATGATGTCAGGTCATTCCATACACATCAGCTTCTCCGAACCGGAACAGGACTGAGCCCGAGTCTATATCCAGGTTCAGTAGACATGACCTTGAGTAACACATTTCACCTCTTTAGACTCCTTTGTTCCCGTTGGTAAAGTGACGTTCACGGTATGACCCGCTCTCACGGGACTGCTAATGGATGCAGAGAGCAAATAGATGAGCTGATGGACGCAGAGAGCAGCCTATGCGTGTGCTCACGCACTGCATCGCAGCTGCTGCTGTCACTACTCCTGTTTTTGACGTCCGGAGCTTCCCTAGCCTCACCAACTAGAAGCTTCCCTGACACCCTCCGAGCAAGTTCAAAGACACAGACTTAATACAATTAAGAGGCAGGTTCTGCCTCCCACGTGCATCGCTTTAACCACGCCAGCACGGAACATGCCGTCAGCTCAAAGCTGACAGCCTTGCTGTCACCTTCCTCCTCCTCCCACCTACATCTTGTGCCTGCGAAGCAGGAAGTGGCTAAGTCTGCTGCCTGGATTCTGCCGCTGGCTGGGCCGGAAAGCCCCGTGGTGGGTTGCTTGCCCACAGCAGGAGCCTCGGCTCCCTCCACCCCCTTCCCAAGCAATAGAGGAAGTCTAGGATAGAGGGGGTGACTAGCTTCCACATACAAACTGTGTAAAACCTTACCATTCCTGCAACTCGGGGCTCGGACTTTTTGGGAGTTATCCCACTGAGCCCGCCAGTGTGACGATTAAAGCTCTCTCCCCCCACCTCCCCGGGTGCTGTCTGGTTTCCCTGGGAAATCGCCTTCACACTTGGGCTGCTTCTAGAGAAGCATTCATGGGAAGAATCCGGGGAGTGATGAGCAGAAGGAACTGGAAACTCTAGGAAATCTCTTGGTTTGATCCACCCACATCCACAACATCATCGCCTGAAAATAGCTTTCCCCTCAGGAGAAGCTAACTAGAGATGCCGTGTGGCATGTCACGGTGACAGAATGGGAGCTCAGACTGCAGAGAGGCCCCACGAGCTGAGCCTCCGCCCACAGCGCCCTGAACCGCCATGTCTTCGCACAGGCACAGAGAGAGCCAGCAGGCCATGTTCCCCCCATTTCCCAGTAAGTGCCCAATTCCCCCTCTACACCGCAGTCCTCCAAGCACACCGTCCCATCCCTGTCGCTGCCTGCTTCTCCTCTTCACGGGTTACCCCGGCAGGAGAAAGAGAACCTGTTCCCTCATCCGAAAACCCCCAGCTCCTCCTGGGACCATCTCAACACCCCTAGCAGACTTGAATGATGCATAAGTGGGAAGATTCTTTCTTCCATTTCTCAGTGGACTTCAGTGTGGAACCCACCCCACCCAGACTGAGCCCCCCAAACTCGAAGTGCCTTGAAGACAGGGTGGGCATCCACCCAGCCCATCCCACCCCTGGAGTCTAGCACAAGTGGCATAAAATGGGCCTCAACAGATCTTTGGTGAATGAATGAGCAAATGAGTTCAGAGAGTAGAGATGGTTTTTGGTTTCTGGAGCTTCCCTGACCTCACAAATGAGAAACTTTCCTGCCGCCCTACAAGCAGGTTCAAGGTCACAAACTTAAATATACAATTAAGATGCAGGATCTGCCTCCCAAGTGAGTGACTCACATCCCAGCACAGAATCACTGGGAAAATGAACACACTCAGGAACTGCGCTGTCTGACATAATAGCCACTAGCCACATTCAGCCATTTGAATTTTAATTAACTAAATTAAATAAAATTTAGCAACAGTGTAATGTTACCATATGACCACATCACCAACCATTCCATTCCTATATATTGATCCAAGAAAAAGGAAACCGTGTATCCACATAGGCTTATTGATGTTCACAGCAGCCTTATGGAGGAAAAAACAAACCTTCATGCACAGACAGTTAAAAATACGGGGGGATATCCATACAACAGAATGCTAGTGGGTGACAAAAAGGAATGAACATTGATGTACAAAACATCATGGATGAGTCTCAAAATAATTATGTTGAGCAAAAGAAGCAGACAAAACCTAAATACTGTATGAGCCCAATTATATCAAATTCGAACTAATCTATTGGGACTGAAAGCAGGTCAACAGTTGTCTGGGGACTGGCGGGACAGCGAGGGGTCAAAGGGAGGGGTCACAAAGGTGCCCCCATGGGGGTGCTGGATATGGGCACTGTCTTGATAGTGGTGACAAACACCACATCTTATAAAAGCACCCTTTAAAGATGTGCAGGATATCATGGGTCAATTATATCTCATTTAAAAATTAGAGTGAAAAATTTCAATATAACTTAAAATTTAGTTCCTGGGCCTCCCCAGTGGCACAGTGGGTTGAGTGCAGCACTGTGAAGCTGTCCGCAGCCTCTGTAGCACGGATTCAATTCCCCGCTGGCCAGGGAGAAACCCACAAGGCACAGCAGACCTCTCCTGTCTCGCCCGCTGCTCCCCTCAGCAGTGTATTTCGGTCAGTCTGCCTGTTCTGTTCCCTGCTCTGTCTCTAGTGAGACCTCTCATCCTCCCACACCTCGGGACTATACCCCAGCTCTTGTATAAATAAAAAATAAATCTATTACAAAAACTTTTAAAAAAATAAATAAAATTTAGTTCCTAAGTCACACTAGCCACATTCCAAGCACTTAATAGCTACGCAGGACTAGTTACCATACTCTACAGCAAAGATCCAAGACATTTCCACCAGTGCTGAAAATATATTGCATAAGCACTGTGCTAGAACAAGAAAATCAGACTGGCAAGGGCCTCAGAAGCCATCTGCACAAGCGTCCACGGCAGCATAAATCTGCTCTAAAAGTCCTGAACTCACACGTACACCTCAGCCCCTGGGCAGGTTCTCTTTTCTTTTCTTTTTTTTTTTCTACTGTCAAATGATCCTTTATTGTGATTTTCCTTGATTTTTCTTAACTGGCAGGGCACTCCACTGTGCCGCTGTTGATGTCATTGATGATGTCGTGAGGGTGGCGGCCATCAACGTTGCAGCCCACGGACTGGGCGGTACCGAGGATCTCTTCAATGGTGCCAGAGAGTTCTCGAGCTAAAGATCGGTGCCACATCTGCTGGGCTCTGCTGACAATCTCGTGAATGTGATATTCCATTGTGCTTAATGTTCTTCTGCTTCTTCCGGTCCCTCGGTGGGTCCTTGAGAGCTTTGATGATGAGGGCAGAGGCTGAAGGTACCACCTCAATCTGGGCCTGTCTGTTTTGAATGGTGAGTTTCACTGTTATCCTCAGCCCCTTCCAATCACCAGTTGCCTTGGCAATGTCATCACCGACTTTTTTTGGAGACAGACCCAGGGGTCCAATCTTGGGGGCCAGAGCAGACGTGGCACCGACTTCCCCACGGTGCACCGCAGGTATACGACTTTGACTTCATTGGGATCGAACTTAGGCGGCATGGTGGAGGCGGCTGGTGTCGGATGAACCCGGATTCGGGACGACCGAAGAAAGTTGCACCTTGGCCTCCTCCCAACCGAAAGCGCAGGTTCTCTTTTCTATGCTCTGTGCTCCACCTACCATCCTTATTCATCTTCTACTTTTCCTCCCCTAGAATTCCTTCCCTTTCACCCAAATAGCATTAGGTTGTTTCCATGCTGAAACAACAGCAAAGTAAACCTCCCGTCATCCTGACGGGCTTCTGGCTACTTCCTTCTTTCCCTTCACCGGCAAAGTTGTTGCTGAGCAGGAGAGTCTGTCCCCACTTCCTTTTGCCCTGTAGTTTAATATTAGACTTTGGATTTCACTGCCTCCATTTGACCAAAATATCACACCTGAAGTCACCAGTGATCTTCTAAGTGACAAAGCCCCTGGACCTGTTTCCACCCTTCAAGTTACTAGGCTTTGACTTTTGTCTTTATTTCCAAAACAGAAACCATCGAATGGTTCAAAAATGAAAGCCACAGGGCAAGAGATACAGCAAGCATCTCACTCTGCGGGCCCCATTGTTCTCACTGTCTGTCCTCCAATAAGTAGCCATTTCCATTCCAGAATTCACTGCATCCCCCCATTTATACCTTCCCCGCCTTACCCGTGCTGTGTGCCAGGGACTCTCCGTTCTGTTTGGCCAAACTAGTTGAGTTCTCACTGGATGCACAAGCCTGTTTGCGTGTGTGTGTGTGTTTTTAAGACTTCGTTTTTATAGAGCAGTTTGAGGTTCACATCAAAATTGAGCAGCAGGCACAGAGAGTTCCCCTGTACTGCTTGTCCCCACATGCATGGCCTCCCGCTGACCAACATCCTCCCCCAGAGCAGGAGATGTTACTACTGATGAACGACATTGACTTGTCATCATTACCCCAACCTACTGTTCTGATGCCGTGCAGTCTATGCATCCTGACTAATGTCTAGCGACACCTATTTACCACTGCAGTATCACACAGAATATTTTCACTGCCATCAAAGTCCTCCATGCACCCCCTTCTCATCACGCCCTCTGCCCTAACCCGCAGCAACCATTGATCTTTTCACTGTCTCCATGCTTTTGTCTTTTCCAAAATGCATTATAATTGCAATCATCCAGCATGGAGCCTTTTCAGACTGGCCTCTTTCATTTAGTAATATGCATTTACGCTTTCTCCGTGGCTTCTCATCTCTTTTTTTTTAACACTGAATAACATTTCAATGTCGGGATGCACCACACTCTGTTTATCCATTCATTTACTGAAGGACACTTAAGAATAAAACTACTGTAAGTAAGCATCGAGTGCTGTTTTTTGTGTGGACATGAGCTGTCAACTCCCAGGGGAAGATGCCAAGGAGCACAATCAGGAGGGCAACTTCTGGGGTGGATGTTAAGAGTAGAGCTGCACGTTTTGACTCTTGGTCAACCCCCCAGGGGCTTCACATCCTTGGCTCTCTGCCCGCAGGCTCCTGGTTCTCCTCTCACCGCTCTGCCACCTCCTTTGGCTCCCTTACCTTCTCCTGATCCTTGAATGTTGACGTCCTCCCGAGCCCTGTCCCTCCCTCCCATGCCCCATGCTCAGCCCAAGACAGCTCAGACATTCCTGACTTCGCCCCCAGTGAGAAGTTCCTGGGGAAGCAGAAGCAGAGGAATTGAAGCTGTTTCCATCAAGTATGAGCTGTTTTGAGTAAATATGGAGTGATCTGCCTCCCTGGTAATCCCGGGGAGCATCTTCAGAGCCACCAGAAAGAGGATCTGAGAAGGGAGAAGCACAGCACCCAGTTAGTTCCCAGTTCCCACTTAGTGGGCCTTGTTCATTACCTGCATGTTCCGAAGGTATGGGGAAGCACAGACTTTGCTTTTCTGCTAATCCAAACTATGAGCGCAACTAACCATACGCCAAGTAATCACGGGAGAGGAAGGAGAGACAGCCCACAAGTGAGGGTGACAGCGGTGCACTCGCGTGAGCTGGCTTGGGTCTGGATGGGCTCTGGCACTCACTTGGCAAGTTACCTGTTTCCACATTTGCACGGTGGGCTGTCGAGTAGTACCTAAGGTAAAATGTGCAGTGGGAGTGGCAGAGAATAAGTTTCCAACAACTACTAGCTACCCTCCAGTCCTCACTCTCCCCAACACCCAGACACTCCTGCTCCAGCTAGAAGGGGTCAGATGGTGGTGGCTCTGTGTCACCAGAGACTTCGTGTCTTCTGCTCTCACGTTTCTGCCTCTTGCTGACAGGTGCCAGGGAAACAGGCTTAAGGGTACCAGTTCATCTCAGCAACAATTAAAAGTGGGGAAAGTAAGCACTGTGGTCCTTTTGGGGGATACAGTTCACTCATTACAAACTCTTAGCTGAGAAACATCAACCAATGGAGCAAAACAACTATGCTGGCAAGCCCATAATTATAGAAAAATATATATTCTGTGACCTGAGCACAACAAAACCATACAAACAGGAATCATGTAATAAATTTTGCCAAGAGATACAGGAATTAGGTAAAATGAAAGTTGATTCATACTTGTCACTTTGTGCTGTAACAAATTCTAAATCAGATATTTGGTGGAAGCGAATGAACCAACAGGAGATGTGCAAGAGTTTTGTGCTAACATATTGGAGGAAATCTGTCTACGGAGTCCTTCTGAAACACAACATACATGTGTCTCTTTGTTCACTGCTATATTCCCACTCCCAGCGCCTCATGGTCAGTGCTCAAAAAAGATTTGGTGCCATGAATAAATTATCATATTTTTGGCTTAGTAAGTACTCTAATGAAGAAAGCTGTTCAGTTTTGACTAATTCATTGTTTTCCAAATTTAGTTGACCACAAAAAATACATTAACATCCAAAGAAGTAAGAGGAAACTGGTTTGGGGAAAACAGCTTGCAAGAAACATATGTTTATGGAATTCATGAAGGAATGTGTGTATCATTGACTACTGGGATAATAAAAAAAAAATGAGTGAAATATAGAAGGGTATAATCACAGGAACATCCAAGGATATTACAAAAGAAAATAATGAAAATAAGATTAAAGAAGCAGCAGTTAGGGTGGGAGATATAGTGACAATGGTGACAGATAAAACTTTAACATTTTTAAAAAATGTTTAGTTTCACTGATAATTAATTATGGACCTGCCCATAACTGGTATCTTCTAGAATTCCTTAGAAATATCAATGGGTCTCTGGCCAGCAGAACAATCTAATCTTACTTTACGCGCTAAGGTGTGGTTCTGGGGCAACCCATGAAAACTTCTAATCTTCTGTTTCTCCTCTCTGATGTACATTAAAGGGCAGGTTTTTTAAAGCCTATTGTACCCACTCTTTCAAACTATCCATGTATATCTTCTAAAATAGTATATAACTCACTTTACCAACTCTCCCTATCAAAAGGATTCAAAGCATTAAGAGGTGACAACTGACAAAGTTAGGTAAACAAGGGTCCTTTTCTCTCCCCAAATCAAAAATGATTTGGAATCCTATGCAAAACGAAGTGAGGCAAAAACAAAGAGGCTTTCCCAAAAAGACATTCTTAACATGATAACTGAAGTGTTACATGCAATTTTACGTGCTCAGATCAAGGGCAAATGATCACAAAGTGAACAAACTCATATAGCAATCATGAAGGTCAAGAAGTAGAACATCACCTGCCCCAGAGACTTTCTCCTTTATGGTCCCAAACTCTGCCTCTTTCTTCCACCCCTAATATCACCTAATCCTGACGTTTAACACTATAAAATGCTGTGCTTGTTTTTGACCTTTGTATAATTTTACTATTATTTTAGGCCCACTTTCCTTTGCTCAAAGTTATGTTTGTAAAATTCATCTACATCATTGCTGTGTGTAGCTGCAGCAATTCATTTGCTTGCTTTTTTATACTGTAAATTATTCGTCCCGCCTATGTTTTGTGGACATTTGAATTGTTCCCATTCTTGGTTATTACCAACTATACTGTTATAATCAATCCTGTATGCCTCTTAGTGTACATGTGTACACATTTATTCTGGGTAGATACCAAAGAGTCAGGTTGCTGGGTACAGGAACCTGTGTTCAACTTTTTTTTTAATTTTTTTATAGATTTATTTATTTTTATACAAGAACCGGGATACAGACCAGATATGCGGAAGGGTGAGAGGATTCACCAGAGACAGAGCGGGGAACAGAACAGGCAGACTGACGAAATACACTGCTGAGGGGAGCAGCAGGCGAGACAGGAGAGGTCTGCTTCGCCATGTGGGATTCTCACCTGCCGGCCGGGATCGAACCTGCACTGCAGAGGCTGCTGACCGCTTCACAGTGCGGAGCTCAACTGCCTGCGCCATCAACTTTTTAAAGGTAATTTACGCTGAACACTTTTTCAAAGCTGGATCTGTCTGTGCTCCCACCAGGCACAATTTTTGCAAATTTGGCACTGTCAGTCTTTTAATTTTAAGCATTTCCAGAGGGTGGGATCTTATTGGGGTTTTCATTTATAGTTCCCTGACCCAAATTAAAATGTAGTCAAAGTACCCCCTCTAGTGGCTGAACTCTCAATTTTCCCCAGAGCATTCAGGCTTCCGCTATCCCCTGGACTTCTTCCATCTCTCCACCTCCATGAGACTCTAAGCATAAAAAGTTGGCCATCTTTCATAAATTCATTGTCTACCAAATATCCCTTTCTTGAAGTGCCCCTTTAAGTTTCTTGCTCATTTTACTGAGTTTTTAAATTTTTAACTTGTAAGATTGCTTTTAGATTCTGACACAACTTTGCTAGCTACATGAATTGTTGCACATACCTTCCATCCCTTTAACTTTTAAACCAATTTTCTCTTTTCACAGAAGGCTCAGTGCAAGTTTGTCATACTAAGAGGTGACCAGTAGATGGCGCCCTAGACTTGTGGCTGTAACTAAATTTCGGTTAAATCTCCCAAATAATTCCCGAACAAGTACTGTAAAGAGTGAGAAATTAAACTTCAAACCATTATACATCTAGATGGAATGCAACTCGAACTATATTTCTTGATGGAAACAATACATCAATCTTTTTTGCTCAGAAAAATGAAATTAAATGGTCTTTACCTACTGTCAGGCCAGGAAAGACAGGCAAGGCTATTCTGATGCAGGTGGAGCGCAGGAAATTCATGGAAATATCCTCTGAGAGTAACCTGCAGGCAGATTTAAAAAAGAGAATTACTAGCATGAATGACATCTGGATACTGTTTCCTGATTTACAAAAGGCAGGTTCCCCCCCTACCCTGTGCTCTCCCCCCTGCTCCAGCACAAGGTCTGCAGGTGAGTAGAACAGGGGTTTGGTCAGGTTGCAGTCCTCACAGGACTGCACAGTTTCAACTAGACCCACTAGTTGTGGTGATGATGGTATTTGTAGAGTGAACATACTTGAATCCTGAGACCTCATAGGTCACCAGCCATCTGCCTTCTGTCTCCCCTCTGGGTGGATGCACCCAGGGGAGAACACACAGTCCTATAAGGTGACGCAGCAACTCCAAGAGGAAGCTGGGAGGGGGTCTAGTGTGATGGATTGGCTTGAGATTGGCTGTGTCTTCAATTAATGAAAAGACATAAACCAGTGCCTAAGGCATATCTGGGGTGTGGCAAGGCGAATCCTTATTTCCAGCCATCACAATGGTCATAAGAACATGGGGGCAGAGATTTAACTCATTTCCTGCGAGGAGCCAAAACAAGATTTTACCACTATAGGTCACCACCTCTGGTGTCCCCGAGATCCAACATAAAATCTGGCACCCTTTAGAACATGTGAAATGGATTCAATGGTATTTTCACTCTCCCTGTTCAGAAATGACCCCTGAAGCTCTCTTCTGTCCCACCTCCTTCCAGACCCAGCACAACCCCACTAGCTGCCCATAAAAATAAAGAGCCCCTCAGAAAAGACTTGGGTCTCTGATTTGCTTTCATTTTCTTCCTGCAGATGATTGAGCAAGGCCACTCTCTGAGCAATATGGAAGTTCCAGCCCTCACAGGATTGCACAGTCTCAAAGGTAAAGACCTGCAAAACAACACATCCTGGCACGAGGGGCTGCGAAGGTAGGCCAGGGCCTGGGCGGGCAAGTGGACTCCCCCCCACCCCCAGTGGGGCACCAGGCTCTGCTTCTTCTGGGCCTGACCACAATTGGGGATACAAAGGCCTGCCGCCCAGGCCCTGCCGCCCAGACTGACAGTGCCCCAGGCCCGGGCAGGGAGAGGATGCCAAATAAGAGTGCACATCAGTGTGAAAGTCCCCTAACTTTGGGGGTTTGGAGTCTCCCCCTTTTCTCGTGGCCCAGGTGAGACTTTGTGGTTTGCTGGAGCCACAGTTGTTACTACCTATAAGAGCTAACTTAAATTTCCAGGAATTTTGCAAACCGGTTGTTGAACAGCTGTTATTTTTTAAATTAAATTATAGAAACTTACAAGAAAATAAGTTATGTTTTTTTAAAAAAGTAATATTCAAAACTCACCCTTTCCTAGTTATTTTATACCTTTTGTAGTTTTGCGCTCTCTGCCTGTTGTGGCTGAATGGCAGAAACAGGACGTGACAGGGCACGATTGCACATCTCTTGCCAGTTCTGCATCCAGCAGCATGTTAGGAGCTAGAAATTGGTCACAACGGGAGTGTTGACACCACAGAAATGAATACATGCTACCAATCATGGACTCTTGTCCTGAGCACCAGTGATTCCACATCAGCTTTACCCACAGTTCACCGACCCTCGGTGTGTGGTGGCTGAGAAGACCCCTGGTCCAGCGTGGCTGCCAGTCCTGGACCTTCTCAGCCAAACCAAGGGGAGGGGAAAGATGGGGAGCAGGGAGGCAGTGGAAGGAAGCTGGTAAACACCTTTAACTCCTCTCAGGGCACAGCTGGGAAGAGCCCCACTTACTGTGAGAGGCACTTTCTGGAGGAATTCAGGGATGGTGGGGTGGTGTATGAGGACAGCAAGAAATGAAGATGAGAAATGAAATGAGCTAATTGGCTAAGTTGAGGAGGAAGTGTAACAGTCCCCAGAGGCCTTGTGAAGACTCAGCAGGGAAGCCACAGAATATTGCCTCCTCTTGACCACAAAAGGGAGGTGAGCCAAAAACAGGAGGCAAGGCGGAAGTTGAACCTGGGGGATTTCAAAGGTACTCTACAGGGGGTCCTCTCTCTGCTCTAATAATGGATTACAAGAGGTGGGGGCGGTGCTGGGAGGTTGGTGCCAACAGAGAGGGATCACAGGGCTCACAGTGCCCAGGTGGGAGCTCCTGGTGCTTCTCAGTCCTCCCTACTCTCTGCCTCCTCAGGCCTCTCCTAAAGTTCTTTTCTCTAGGATACCCCAGCCCTGCACCCACATCCTGCCACACACATACTTGCTCTGCATCTTCTCACTTACACCCAAGGCTTCCAGAGTCTTCTACGTCAGAGACAAACCAGTTTTTATCTCAACCAAATGTCCCCAGGCACCTAAACTCATCACCAAGTCCTTCAAACCTTTTCCTTCCAGAGGCTCCCAATCTCAAGGAAGGTGTCATCACTCCCCAGCTGCAAACCTAGAACCCTGTAAGACCTCCTTTGTCCAGCTACCTCTACAACTCAGGGGAACCCCAATCTTTTCCCCACATCCCTCCTCCTTCCCTCACTCACATCACAGGCCTCTGACCACTGTTTCCCATACTTACATGACTTTTTCTTTCACGTGTCCCAAATTTTGAAAGATACCTGTGAAACTGCATTTATTAGATAATAATATCACCCGCACTTAAAGCTGTGGCTATAACTTTCCATCAGAATTTCATCCTTAACAGCTACTGAGCAGCTATTACTTGGCAGGCAATGTGCTGGGCACAGGAACGTAAAGTTGGACAGGACCCCACCTGGCCCTCGGCCATGCCTTGTGTTTTTGGCTCACTTCCCTTTTGTGGTCAAGAGAAGGCAACCGCTCACTGTTGACTTGGGGGAGACTCATGGAAAGAGACAATAAATCCTAACAAGGGCCTCCCCGGTGGTGCAGACAGTTGAGCGCCACACTGTGGAGCTGTCACAGCCTCTGCAGCGCAGGTTCTATCCCAGCGTGCCGGCGAGAATCGCACATGGTGCAGCAGACCTCTCCTGACTCACCTGCTGCTCCCCTCAGCAGTGTATTTTGTCAGTCTGCCTGTTCTGTTCCCCACTCGGTCTCTGGTGAATCCTCTCACCCTCCCACGCATCTGGCCTGTACCCCAGTTCTTGTATAAATAAATAAATCTTTAAATCCTAACAAGATCCCTAGCAAAGGACAACAGTGGGATGCGCAGGGTCCTAACAGACCTCAGCAGTAAACCTGCTAGACCTAGACGCCTGGGCATCCCTTGGCCCTCAGTTGCCTCACAGTCATTGCCCAGATCGCTGGAGTGCATCTTCCTCACTCTCCAACATTTGCAGTCTCCTATCCTCCACAGTTAGAGCTTGCATTTAGGTGCCACCCTCCACCGCCCAGACTCTCCACCACAGCAAGTCTCCAGACAGATCCCAAAGGGCATCCTAGAGTACAAAGCCTACCAGGTCATTCCTCTATTTAAGAGCGCCAATGGCTCAGGAACCCCTGCCCCCAAAACCTGCACAGATGCAACATGGCCCAGGCAGCATGCAAATCCATCTATGCCAAGGTAAGACCACTGGGACATTTCACTTGCCAGCAACAGCTATCTAATCAATGGGTGCCACGGGAAACCCCACCTCTGAACCCACCCAGCTGCCACAGCGGCCCTGGCAGCATGGAGATCCAGTCCACTGGCCATCAGAAGGGGTCCACTTGGCAGGAACTGAGGGGAGAGCAGCAGGATCACCTGCCCCAGTCTCCACCTACTACCTGCAGCAGCCCAAGCTCCAGGTGGATCCATCCACACCCATATAAAAGCACACAGAAGTTATGCCAGCAGGCACCAGGGGCCACATGACCCTCCACCTAGAACAAACACGAAAGAAAACAATGGGGAGAAAGAAAAATATAAGTGGTCAAGCAAGCCCTCCTGGGAACAATACACCACAGAAAGAAAACCAGCTTCCAGAACCCAACAACACTGACACAGAAGAATTTCTCTGCCTGACAGATAAAGAATTCAGAATCATCTTAATTAAAAAACTAAAAGCAGAAAAGAAACAGAATGCTGTGAGAAACAGACTCAACAAACAGAAGAATGAGATTGAATCTTTAAGAAAACAAAGGAACTGGAGGATATTAAAAGATCAACACAGGGACTATAAAATTCTGAAAAAATCCACAAAAATACAATCAATTAAATGGAAAAACAAATCAGTGCTCTTGAAGATACAGATATAGGGCCTCCCCTGGTGGCACAGGCAGTTGAGCGCAGCGCTATGAAACTGTCTGCAGCTTCTGCAGCGCCGGTTTGATCCCCGGCCACTGGCGAGGGTCCCACATGGCACACAGACCTCTCCTGCCACCCGCTGCTCCCTTCAGCAGTCTATTTCGTCAGTCTGCCTGTTCTGTTCTCCACTCTGTCTCTGGTGAATCCTCTCACCCTCCCACAGATCTGGCCTGTACCCCGGTTCTTATATAAATAAATCTTTATAAAAAAAAGATACAGATATAAAAAGGGCCAAAAAAGATAAAAAAGAGAGATACAAAGGAAAAAGAATTAAGAGGGCCTCCCTGGTAGCTCAAGGGTTAAGTCTCAGCACTATGAAGCTATCACCAGCCACTGCAGCACGAGTTTGATCCCCAGCCAGGAAGGTGACTCACATTGTACAGCAGACTTCTGTCTCACCCACTGCTCCCTCAGCAGTGTATTTCAGTCCAATCCTTCTATTCTGTTCCCCACTCTGCCTCTGGTGAATCCTCTCACCACCCTTGCACCTCTGGCCTGCACCCCAGCTCTTGCATACATAATAAAATAAATCTTTACCAAAAAAAAAAAAAGAATAAAGAAACACCTTGAGAATTATCTGACACTGTGAGGAAAGGAAATATAAGAGTTACAGGAATTCCAGAAGGAAAATAGAGAGATGAGGGAACTGAGAAAGTATTCCAGGAAATAATTGAAAAGAACTTCCCAAACTTGAAGAAGGAAATGAAAATAGACATATGGGAAGCTAGAAGAACACCAAACTACCATAAAGAAAAGAAAATTACATCAAGACACATAATAAAGCTATCAAGAGTCCAAGACAAAGGAAAAAAATGAAGCTACCTAGGGAAAGAAACATAACCTATGAAGAAAAACTAATCAGGCTGACATCAGATTTCTCTGAAGAAACACTATGGACAAGAAGAGCATGAAACAACATATTCAAAAAACTCGAAGACAAAAAATATCAGTCAAGAATACTTTATCCTGAAAAGTTCTCTTTCTTTTTTTCTTTAAAGATTTATTTATTTATGCATACAAGATCTGGGGTACAGGCCAGAGATGTGAGGGGTGAGAGGATTCACTGGAGACAGAGTGGGGAACAGAACAGGCAGACTGACTGAAATACACTGCTGAGGGGAGCAGCGGGCGACACAGGAGAGGTCTGCTTTGCCATGTGGGTTGCTCTATGGCCGGCCAGGGATCAAACTGGTGCTGCAGACGCTGCAGATTGCTTCATAGTGCAGGGCTTAGCCACTTGCACCACAAGGGAGGCCCAAAGCTCTCTTTCTTTTATAAGGGAAAAGAAAGGACCTTCTCAAACAAAATCTTCAGAAATTCATTACTACTAACCCCACTTCAAGAAATATTACAAGAAGCCCTAAAATCTAAACCAACAGAGGAATGAACAGGAAGAACAGAACAAGGTAGTGAATAGAACCACAAAAAGATCACTAAAATGCAGTAACAGACTTCCATGTATCAATAATTACCCTAAATGTTAATGGACTAAACTCATCAATAAAAAGACACAAAGTAGTATACTGGATTTAAAAACAAATCCAAGATTTGCTGCCTCCAGGAAATACACATAAGCTCTAAACATAAGGGTAGATAGCAGGTAAAGGGCTGGAAAACAATTCTACAAGCAAATGCCCCCCCCCCCCAAAAAAAGGCAGGGACAACCATACTTACAGCAGATGAAACAGACTTCAAACAAAAGAATGCGACAGGAGATACCTAAGGACACTTTCTAATGACCAAGGGGACAATACACCAGAAATAGAACAAATATTGTCGAAATTCATATGGAACCACAAAAAAAACCTGAAGAGTTAAAGTTCTCCTAACTACAGGGGGGAGGATGGAGAATGGAGGCATTAAACAGACTTCAAACAATACCACAAGTCCATTATAATAAAAACAGCATGGTATTGGGACAAAAACAGATGCACAGACCAATGGAATTGAATTAAAAGCCTAGAAATAAAACCACACATATACAGCCAACTTATGTACAACAAGGGAGCAAAGATTATGACTGGAACAAGGAAAGCTTCTTCAAGAAAGTGTGATGGGAAAACTGGACTGCAATGTGTAAAAAAATGAAACTAGACTACTATCTCACACCATGCGCAAAAATCAACTCAAAATGAAAAAAAGACTTGGATGTAAAACCTGACACCATAGAATAGATAGAAGAAAATATAGGCAAAACCCTCCATAAACCTCAGAAACATCTTTGAGGATTCTTCTCCAGAAGCAAGGAGAACAGAGGGGAAGACAAACAGCTGAGACGACCTCAAACTAAAAAGCTTCTGTACAGCAAGAAACAATAAGCAAAACAGAGACATCCTGCTGAATGGCAGAAAATATTTGCATGCCATATAACAGATAAGGGACTTATATCAAAGATCTACAAAGAGTTCACACAACTCAAAAAATCAAAGCAAATAACCCAGTCAAAGTGGGCAGAAGCGGGCCTCCCCGGTGGCGCAGCGGTTGAGCACTGGCTTGCGAAGCTGCCTGCAGCCTCTGCAGCACCGGTTCGATCCCCGGCTGCTCCCTGGCCACCGGAGGAGGGTCCCACATGGCGCGCAGACCTCTCCTGCTGCCCGCTGCTCCCCTCAGCAGTGTACTTCGGTCCTTCTGCCTGCTCTGCTCCCCGCTCTGGCCAATTCTCTCACCCTCCTACCTTCTGACTGTACCCAGTGCTTGTATAAATAAATAAATTAAATAAATAAATCTTTAAAAAAAAAAAAGAGGGCAGAAGAACTAAACAGACACTTCTCCAAAGAAATGCAAATGGCCAACAGGCACATGAAAAAATGTTCACCATCACTAGTTGTCAGGGAAATGCAAATCAAAACCCCAATGAGATACCACCTCACTCCAGTGAGAATGGCCCACATTAAAAATAATAATAATAATAATGGAAACAAATTTTGGAGAGGGTGTGGAGAAAAAGAACACTTACACACTGCTGCGGGAATGTAAACTAGTCCAGCCACTAGTTTACACTCTGTGGAGTTTCCTCAGAACACTAAAAATGAGTCTACCATATTATTCAGCAATCCCACGCTTAGGAATCTTCCCAAAGGACCCAAAAACATTAATTCAAAAAGAAACCTGTCTCTAGATGTCGCGGGCCATGCTATCCATACTGTCTGACAAGGTCCGGGCATGGGGGAAATTTCTGAAAACTCAGAAAGCTCCATAGCTGTCTCCTGCTACTTCCTTTCATTTGTTTGTGGCAGTTATTGAAACCATGGAAATTTTCTAGAAGCTTTAGACTAACACAATGAGTGCTGGCATCAATGCCAGTTTCGGTAATGCACACCTCAGTAGTTTGAAAAAGTGTACCTTCCAACATGATTGATAATCAGACGGTTCCCACTAATTCTCTACGTCCTCCAATTTGTAATTCAGTGACCATGAGCCACACTGAGTTCTCTAACAAATCACACTTGATAGAATTGATGGAACTGAGCCCAGTAAAAGTACCCCCTAGAGAAGGCCCTGAGGCGCCCTGGGAAGCGAAATGGTCTGAAAGAAACACCCCACATATTGTTCCCATGGTACTGGGACCCCCTGGTTCTATATAGGAAATAGGAAGCCGCCCTCGATTTTACAATGCCTGCTGAGCTTTGTGTTAGTTACCTAGCTTGAACGTATAAATCACATTGCGTGTAGCACCTGTTTCTATTTTCTGACTAACATACATCACCTAGGGAAATATGTAACCATGTTAATGTAACCAGGTGACCAAGTTAATCATAGACTAGGAAAATTAGAAAAAAGGACTGTGCACTGTTAATGATCATTAATAATTTCTGAAACAATGTAAAAGTAAAATCAATCATGATTACATGATGTAATGATCAAATAACAATTTCTGATGTATAAATAAAGCTCCGTTGAGACCCTCAGTGGGAGATGTCTGCACCCTGATCAAGTGTCGGTGTCTCCTCACTACCTCATCTACCTCATCTACCTCATCTCCCCCTCCCCTCCACTTCGCTTACCCCATCTAGTCCTTACGGAAACCCGGCCTGGGTGGGAGCTGGACTCCGGCATCTATGTTTATTGTAACACTATATACAATAGCTAAGATATGGAAACAACCTAATGCCCCCAAATAGACCAATGGATGAAAACGTTGTGGTATAGTTATCCTATGGAATATTACTCGGTGATCAAAAAAGACAAACTGGTGCATTTGTGGCAACATGGGTGAAGCTGGAAGGAATTCTGCTAGCCGAGATTAGTCAGAAGGAAAAAGAAATAACGGATGGTCTCACTTACATGTGGAATGAATAGAAAAAACAAACAAAGGTTAAAAAAAGGGGGGTGCTCCCTGGTGGCGCAAGGGGTTTTTTTTTAGCAACGCACTATGAAGCAATCCGAAGCTTCTGCAGCACAAGTTCGATCCCCAGCCAGGGAGCAACCCACATGGCGCAGCAGACCTCTCCTGTCTCGCCCGCTGCTCCCCTCAGCAGTATATTTCAGTCAGTCTGCCTGTTCTGCTCCCCACTTTGTCTCTGGTGAATCCTCTCACCCTCCCGCATCTCTGGCCTGTACCCCAGCTCTTGTATGCATAAATAAATCCTTAAAAAAAAGGGGGGCCAAAACTACCAGCTGACCATAGAACTGAGGCAAATCAGCAAAGGCACGAGAGGAAAGCGGTGCAAAACAGGGGCGGGATGAACACAAGGGAATAGGGTGATGGTTCACAGGTGAATGGTAGCAGGAGACCTATGGGGCCTGCAATGATGTTAGATAAAAATTTTCATAAAATCCCACACTTGTTCACAGGCCTCGCAGGCCCCTCTCTGATGGAACCCATATTAACACAAGAATTATTTCTCATTTACGTGGCGTGTTAACACCAATTTAACCCAACACTTTCTAGGTGCTAGACTGTGCGCTGGGTGCCGGGATCCCGCAGACCACAGAGCGCACACAGGCATTAAACAGACACACAAACACTTGTTACCACTGTGACCAGCACAGGAAAAGGCACATTTCTCCATCCAGCCAACCACCAGCGGGGCCTACCTTCGGGCCCTGGCCAGGCTGTCCCCGCTCCTGAGGCGTCCCCTCCTCCTGTGTGTCTCCCCTGAACCCCCACGGTGGCCCTAGGCCCTTTGAGGACGCTGAGCACTGGCGAAGTTCAGGGGGGTTAGCTGGGGGGCATAATGTTTGCTGGGGACTGAGGGCCTGGTCCTCCCCTCCAGCAGGCCCCAGTGCTCCAGGGGTGGGTTCACGCTGTAGAGACCGTGTGTGTGGCATTCAGAATTGGTTGTCGCCAAGCCCAGGCTGCACAGGCTGCACCGGGCCAAGCAGTTTGGGGTCCTCGCACCCAGCTACCTGCCAGCACATCCAGCTGTTGTCCACTGGGTCGCGCCCGCGGCTTGCCTCTTCTTGAGTTTTGGAATGGTTCGTTCCCTAGCCCATTCTCACCGCTGTCAGGTGCTATCCCGGTGTGGTTCATTTTTCCTTCTCTTGTAATAAAGGCTGTTGATTGTGCGTGTGCCTGCAGCCCCTCTGAAGGCCGTCTTTGAGAAGGGTGTGCTGAGGTCCTTCGCGCATTTACCATTTGGGTCACTTGTTTCTTTGCTCTTGGATTGTGGAAGTGCTTTGTAAATTTTGGAGATGAACCCCCTTTTCGGGTGTGTGGTATGCAAGTGCTTCTTCCCATGCTGCAGGTTGCCTTTTTGTTTTGGGGGTATGAAAGCTTTTAAAGTTTAGATAGTCCCGCTTGTTTATTTTTGCTTCTGTTTCCCTTGATGCTAGGGTCGTATTCCCAAAGTCATCTTTGTAGTAGGGGTCTGCAGCGGCAGGAAGGGCATCGTGCAGGTTTTCTATGATCCCAAGCAGATGAGTGAAGGAGGAGTCCTGGAGCCCTTGGTGGCTTTTGCGGACTTCTATTGGGATTTACCAGGTACATGGCTGGCAAGGGTGCCAGGGGACCAGGGGGCTGGCAGGCCTCCCAGCCCCAGCAAGTCTTCACTCTCTCTGGCCTCTCCGACGGTCTCTCGTGGCTTTTGCTTCTCTGCTCCTTTCGCTCTAGTTCTTCTGGCGTCCCGGGGACACCGCCCTTAAAAGCCTAGTCTCAGCCCAGGTGCACCCACTTACGCATGCCCACACCCTACTCCAGGTGCCCTCCATCAGGCATGCATTCAGGACCGCAGGGCTCCATCATCAGTCCTGATGGCGGGAGGGCAGAAAACCTGATACTTTACTTATCCGACAGGATCCCAGATTGGGTCCCCTATATTTTCGTTCAAGTGCTTTGTGTTTCTGTTCTATGTCCAAGTTGTCAATCCACTTTGAGTGAATTTTCATTTATGGTGATATTCTTTATTTACTTTAGACAACATTTCATTTATTTAGCAAATAAAATTAATTCTGTTTGCTGATGGGACAGATTTCCTTTTGAAAAAATGGATACATTTATTTATTTAGTGTAATTATTAATATCAATTTAATTAATCATTAATTTAATTATTTTAGGACATAGTGTGTGATTTTCTTCCAACTGGGGTGTTTTGACTTTGTGTATCATTTTTGATTCTTTTTAATTTGGTTTTTGGTTTCTCAGGTAAATCACCAATAGTTAATGTTCTTGTAGGGTAAATGATTGTCAGGCTTTTCTGCCCTCCCGCCATCAGGATTGATGATGGATCCCTGCGGTCCTGAATGCATGTCTGAGGGTGGGCACTTGGAGTAGGGTGTGGGCATGCATAGGTGGGGTACACCTGGGCTAAGACTGTGCTTATAAGGGCTGCGCCACCGGGACGCCAGCAGAGTGAAAGAGAGCGCATCAAAGGAGAATCAGCAGAGGAGCAGAGGCCAGGAGAGAATACCAGAGCCTAGAAAGAGTAAAGATTGCTTGGGGCTGGGTGGCCTGCCAGCCTCCCGACACCCCCCCCCACACACACCCCTGCCTCCGTGTACCTGGTAAACTCAATAAAAGCCTGAAAAGGCCACCAAGGACCCCGGGACTCCCTTTTTCCCCGTCTGCTCAAGTCAGAGATCCTGCCTGTGCCCATCCAGCCGCTAACCGTTCTTTATTCCTTTTTTAAAGGACAGCTTTTGAAAAAAAAGTAATTTTTATGCTTCTGAAAACCAATAATGCTGTTATAACAATAATGGTAACTATTCCAATATTTTAATATTATCCAATTTAATATTATCAGGGTCAAGAAGATACAATATTAAAATCTTCCAGTGTAAAATAAAACAATTTCACATGTTTTATTCCCTTCTGCAATCTCACATAACTTTTTTTTTAAAAAACACAAATACACATCTATATGCTAACCTCTAAAAGTGTTTAATATGAGAAATTTTCACATAAATATGAATATACTCCAGGGAGTTGAAACCAAAGCATAAGAGTCTTATTAAAACACTTTTTTAGTTATACATTTTCTTCTTATGAATACTTCTAACCCTAAATTGGATAAGACCGTGGTGTGCAGTTCATGTATATGAAGAACTAAGAACAGTACCAAGCAGTTTAAACAACCTTTAGAGCCGTCAGCAATAACTACCACTACTTTCAACACCATCATCATCATCACCATCACCACCACCACTACATTATCATTACAAATAATTCATCAACCTTGATGAGTTCTTTTTCTAGAAAAATGTCAATTTCATCAAAGATTAGAGAGCTAGATGAAGTAAATGAATAAAAACTATTAACAATACAAAATTATTCCTACCCTAAATAACTTTAGTCAGTGCAATGTGAATTTTTTAAGGAAAAGCTACCTTATAAATACTAACCAACATTTGAAAATAATACTGAGAATAACCTCGTTGATTTTATGAAATTATCATAAACTGTTACCAAAATCTTAAAACAATAATAACGTACAACGTTTTACTAGTTCCCCTTATCATTTGTATAACATCAAATAAAATGTTCACAAATCACGTGCATTGGCGTATAAAGTCTTTGAGTCTTCAAGACAGAATAGAGTTAATTCTAGAAATATAAACTAGTATTACTATTAAAAAAATCAACAAATAAAATATGACACTAGATCTATTGAAAATCATTTGCTTATGTCAACATACATTAAAATTGCTAATAAGTGTTTTAAACTTACTATGATCAATTCATCCTCTATCTCAGTGAGTTCTGGAAGTCCTGGATAATTGAATTAGAATTAAGTAAGCTTTTAGCCTTTTCTTAAGTTGATAGAATAGTTTCTGTATGTATTCATACACCACGGGCAATTTCTTTTTCAGTTTTCACTGTTTTCCTCTACTACTTCATGTCAGTTTCTTCCACGCAACATTTAATTTTTTTATTCCAGCAAAGTTATTGCATATAGAAATATAAATTGAGAGAAATTCATGAGGTGCTAAGATCATGAAATATAATTATATTAAATGACCTATTTGCAAACACGATGGCTCATGATTCAAATTTGAGGATTTTTTGTTTTGTTTTGTTTATTTATTTATTTATACAAGCACTGGGTACAATCAGAAGCGCAGGAGGGCGAGAGAATTCACCAGAGCCAGAGCGGGGAGCAGAGCAGGCAGAAGGACCGAAGTACACTGCTGAGGGGAGCAGCGGGCGGCAGGAGAGGTCTGCACGCCATGTGGGACCCTCCTCCGGTGGCCGGGGAGCAGCGGGGGATTGAACCAGCACTGCAGAGGCTGCGGACAGCTTCACAACCCAGCGCTCAACCGCTGCACCACGGGAGAGGCCCTCAAATTTGAGTTTTAAAAACATTACATAGAGCAATAGTTCTTGAATGTATGGTCTATTTTACAGAACATAAATATTAAGAATGGTAAATTAAAGAACATCAATACCCACTTTGTTACCTTTGTGATCATAAAATAGTAAAATCATTTTTAAATACACATCTTAATATATTGTACATGTAATATATATTTACATGTGCATTTTAATTATATAGTTGTTGAAAATATTCTACAAGTCTTCAACAGATTTAAATATATTAATATGTTCTATCCAGATTTCCCCCAGGAAAATCACAGAGTAGTATTTAATCTAGCTCCCCAAAAATCTCTTTCAATCATACTTCTGACACATGAAAGATAACTTCTCATACATAATTTTCTATAAATCTGTACTAGTGTGTGTTAGTCCACTTTTTAAGTGGTTATGGAAGTGTAAGTATTTAAAGGATCTGAACAGTATCAGTGAAACTAAAATTTTCTAATAAATTCTTCCAAACTTTGGAAGATATCAGATGACAGAATGTAATTCTGCATTCCATTCTTGGCAAAATCCATTCTGGAGTCAGCTGCTCACAGCAATAGAGGCTTTGCTTAAGCAATTATGAAATAAAATTGTACACTATGATATTTACATTTTCAAGTCTACATTTTAAAAATCTTCAAAAGAATTAGAAAAGAAACTGATTCAATTACTCAGAATTATTCAGGCCCAGTATCCATCTGCCCTGGACTTCATTCTCCAGGCTACTCAAGCTGGGGGAGAAAGTGGGGCAGCAGTGGGGTGATTGGGAAAGGATCGGATGCTCCGAGATTGGAGCAGCTGGACCCAAACAGCATCTTTCTTGTTGCGGGAGGGCGCCCCCACACCTCCCCAGCCTGTGGGGATGTGTTAGGGGGAAAGGATGTCCTGAGATAATCTCATACAGGCTTTGTGGACTCCACCCCCACTCCAGACTAAAGCCATCAGGACATTGGGAAAGACAAATCCCATCACCACCAAGGGGAGGGTGGCTGGGACCTGAGGGTGGAGTTGGGCAGCCAGGTTGGATATAAAAACCAAACACGTGGGCCTTGCTCGCTCTCTGGCTCGCGATCGCTCGCCTCCTGGCTTCACCGCTCCTGGCTGGCGGCCAACTCTCAGAGCGCCATTTTGGGATTCCTGATCGGCGGATCGGGTAGGACTCATTTAAGACTTTGTCCCCCACTTTTCTCCCAGAGCTGTACATTTCCTCATTTCCCCTTCCCTTTGTAAATAAACCTTTTATTAACCTTTCGCGTGTGCCTGCAGTAGAGCACTGATAAGTCCTTTTAAGCGCGCGGGTGAGGATCCACAGTCAGGCACCCCGTTTTGTATCGGGGTTGCTCTACAACAGATGGAGTGAGCCTAGACAGACACACACACACACACACACACACACACACACACACACACACGCCTCCTGTCCCCTCTAAAGCAGGCTTAGTTCTGTCTGGAAGTCCCCACCCTCTGCAGTTTATCCATGAAACCCCATGCTGCTGTCACGAGCTCCCTCCTTCCTTGGAATAAGAGAGTCCCAAGATCACCTGCTACACCTCTTTCATCACCCAGAGCCTGAGAGGGAATCTCGGCTCCTTGAATATGGGCAGGCGCATCGCTGCTGGTGAGAGCAGAGACGTGATTTAAAATAAACAGGGAAGATGGTCTCCTGGGAAGACTGGTTTGAACCCGAAAGTAACAAGTGACGCCTTTCCAACTACAGAAACTTGCAGGAATCGTGCCCACGCCCACCTACATCCTCCTCCACACCCACTCTGCCCAGCTACCGGGATTACCCAGAAGCAGGGCACCAGAAGAGGGGACAGCACAATGCACACACACACCCCCCAGCACTCCCCTGGAAAGGAGTGGCTGGGGACAGCACCAAAGAAGGAAACCCAGTGCAGGTGTGCTGTTTATCTGCCCGCCTTACAGAAGCAGCAGGACTCTCCCTGGATGACAGGGCAAAGCCCCAGAGCTTACTTCAATCCTCCAGCTTCTCCCAAGGCAGCCACAGCCTGCCTGTCTGGCCTCACTTCCCGCCACTGAGACCCACACTTTTTCCTGCCCTATTACCATCCTCACATTGCCCCACACCCTATGGGTCTCTGACCTTGCAGGTGCAATTCCCTCTACCTTGAATGTCTTGCCTGCTTCTCCATAAGGCACAGTCCTTCTGGTGAAGACTCGGCTCAAAGGTCATCTCCCCTTCTCTGTGCACATGTATCCCTCCTCCCACCCCCATATGCCCACTTCTGTAGCAACTTCAGAGCATAATAAAGAACACACAAGGCCTGTGTGCCCTCTAGATTCTTAACTCCTGGTTGACAGTAATTTTGTCGTTATCTTCAAACTCCTAGAACCCAGCTTATTGGACACAATAGAGGAGGAAATTACTACATAAAATCAATAGGTAGACTCTGGATTTATTCCAGAGCTACACTGGGAAGCAAGTCTTACTTAATTTTACACAGGACTGTCCTCCAACCCATTTATTCAATAGCTATTTATAAAATATAAATAAATTTTAATATAAATCCTCTGAGCGCTGTGTAAACAAGGGACTGGGCACTCAAAGCTGGAGCAGACACAAGGGTCTGCTTTGGGGAGATACAATTTATTCACAGGTTGTTAAAGGCAGATTGTCATATTTGATCCTCCACCAGCTTCCCAAGGCACTCTTATCATTATTCTCACTTTACAGATGAGGCGGTTAGGCTTTCAGAAGTGAGAGACTTGTGATGTTATAATGCTAAATAGTAGAGGCAGGATTTGAACTCAGGCAGCCCCCAGTCCATACTCACCCAAGCAGAAAGATCTGGTATAAATATTTCATATCCTAAATTCTTAATTAGTGGCCCTCCACCTCATCTGCACACTGCAAACACTTGGAGGAGCTTTTAAAACCCTAGGGGAGCTTATAAAAGCATTGGGTATCCACCCTCATCCCATCCAGAGGCTCTGACGTAGCTGGTCTGGGGTGCAGCCTGGGCATCAGGAGTTCTGCTATGCAGCCAGGGCTGAGAACCCCTGCTCTAAGCAGAGAAGGCGGTGTCAAGGGTGTCGGGTGAGACCCACATGCAGCCTAGACACTCCCTGGATGTGTGGAGGGTCCTGTGTGTGGAGCTTTCATGTCCCCTTGGGAGGGGCCCAGACTGGCACTTCCTCCTTTCCGCAGTCTCTTGGTGTCTCATGACTTATGATCCTATTGTGTGACCTTGGAGTTGCCAAAAACAACACATTGGGGAAATTCCACGCAAGGGGGCGTGGGGTCTCCAGAAGGTCACCCAGTTTTAGTGTGACAAAGCCAAGGTCTGTGGGTAGCAGTGAAGACAATTGGCATGGGAATGCTGGGTGGGAGGCTCAAGGGCTGCAGAACTGACACTGGCAGGAAGGAACTGGAAAAACATCGTACACTCCACAGATCTCTGTGGGCAGGCTCTGTGGACAGGAGCAACAGCTGGGAGAGCTGGCCCCAGCGTCTTACTGCAGCCCCCAGGACCCCAGGTGCTCATAGGATCTGGGGACAGTGAGAATCTTCAGTGCTGGTAGAGCCAGGCTGCCAGCATGCTGGGTTTCCCCCTTCTTGGCCCCAGGCAGTGACCTCAGGGATAATTACTGAGCCCAGACAGTGATGTCTGCCCCTTGTCCACCCGGGAACATGACCTGGCCCCAGAGCCATCTCAGGAACACAGAGAGACTGGGGTCCAGTGGGATAGAGGACGGCAGCATGGTGTACCTGTGGGGGACACAGAACCCTGCCTCACTTCTCTGAACTTGAGAGAGCTGCATTTCTTCCCAGCTTCTCGGCTGCAGAGAGCTTGGGGCTTTCCCCTGCCGCATCACACAGTCCCTTGGGCAGCAGAGCTGGGTGCTTCCCTGGGGGTGCAGGTGAATGGGCTTGGGCTATCCCCCAGATCTGTGCTTATTTTTAAGGCAGAGACTCTGTTTTGTTTTGTTTTTTAAATTTATAATCCTTCTTCCCACTTTACCCAGTACGGTATATGGCCCTCAACACACACTCCTGAACTCTTTACTCAGTGACTAAAGCCAGTGATGAATCCTTTTACCAACACTGTGCTGTCACTGATCGCTGCCATTCTTAAACTCAAGGTGTTTGAGGATTCATTCATTCCACAAATATTTATGATGCGTGCCTACGATGCGCGCAAACCAGCTGCTAGTGATCCAGATGGTGACTAATGAGCCTCACGGAGCTCCTTTCTTGTGGAGGAAGCGGTTCACTTCCCAAACACACAGAAGATGACACTTGCGAAGGGAAGGGCCGGGAGACTTCAGGAGCACAGCAAGAGGGCCTGCTCCAGGGCCAGGGGAGGTTTCTTTGAGGAAGAGATTTGCACATCCTCCCTCCCACCCGCTGGCCATCTTCAACACATTCCCAAGTTTGCTTAGCAAGGAGCCTGGGGCACTTGGGTGGTTTAAGCAATTCCCTCTTCCTCCCTCAGAGTTCTAGGGGAGCAAGAGGAAGAACTGATGGAAGGGTTCTCCATCCCAGCCTCAAGCTGTTGGTAAGTTTTCTAGTGAAGAGGAAAGGAACTTTTCCTCCTTTTTTTTTTTTTTCTTTTTTTTTATGCAAAGCAGCTTAAACCGAAACTGACCTCACCTGGGGCGTGGAGCTTGTTCCCGTGAGCAGAGGAGGGAGTGAGCCAACTATCCAGACACCGGGAAGAGATGCACCCCAATTGCCAAATAACGTTGGGCGGTGAAGCACAGGCTCGTCCCAGGCCCCCTTCCTGCTCTAGCCCTGGGGCTCCGAGGGGGCACCTCTTCTGTGCCAGCATCTTGGAAGCCAAAGGTCTGGTGCAGTGAAATAGGACAGGCCTCTCTTCCTGCCCCAGCTGATAAGCATGCCTAGCTCTTGCGTTTAACAAGTTTGCCTTCTTGCATTGTAAGGAAAAGAAAGGACATCCCTGAGAAGATAATAAGGTGCTGTTAACACCTGTTAACAGCAGGTGTTAACAAAGCAAGCTGTGCCCACCCAAAAGCTCCATGTGCCTGCATCAAAAGGACATACCCACCCTTTCTGTCTCCCCTTTGCAACCCACACTGACCTCCCCCCCCTTATTTTTTTACTCCTTTGTATAAATACCCCTGCACTCTGCCAAAAAGCAGAACAGTGCTCTTTCAGAAACTGGTCCGCTGCCCTCCTCAGTTTGCCACAAATTAAACTACTTTCCTTCTCCTCAAATTCTGTTTCTTTTTATTGCCTGAGGGAAACTGAGGCCAGCTTTCAGTATCAGGTCCACAAAGGAAACCCCCATATGGGACCCTCCCCTTGGCCAGGGTGAGGCCAAGGACAGGCCTGGAGGAGTGACCCTCAGAAAAAGCCGGCACAAATCAAACCAAATCACCAATCAGGAGGCAGTTGGCCACTTTGCCCTGGCTTGCGTCTCACCTCAGCTGCCCTTCCCCCTTTACAGGGCTCCTAGTGTTATAGAGCAACCCCGATATTAAACGGGTTCCTGGCTGTGGGTCCTCACCCGCGCGCTTTAAAGGGACTTATGAATACTCTACTACAG
The DNA here is from genome assembly GCF_014898055.3 of Talpa occidentalis. Lineage (NCBI taxonomy): Eukaryota > Metazoa > Chordata > Mammalia > Eulipotyphla > Talpidae > Talpa > Talpa occidentalis. Next base: position 14,128,629 of record NW_023601104.1, on the reverse strand, counting down.
ACACACACAAAAGGGTTAATAAAAGGTTTATTTACAAGAGAAAAAGAAATAAGGAAAATGTACAACTCAGGGAGAAAATAGGGAAATAAAGTCTTTAATGCGTCCTACCCGATCCGACGACCTGGAAACCCCAAAGTCACTCTCAGAGCTAGACGGACGCCGCGAGCTGGCCGAGGGCCCCAAAATGGAGAGAGCCCCCAAAGCCCACGTGTCTGCCTTTTGTATCCACCTGGCTGCTTAACCCCACCCTCAGGTCCCAGCCACCTTCCCTTTGGTGGTGATGGGATTTGGAGTTCCCAGTGTCTTTGGCTTTGACCTGGGGTGGGGGTGGAGTCCACAAAGCCTGTATGGAATTTGCTTTGGGACTGCCTTTTCCCCCTAACACTAGCTCCTAGCTCACAATCACATCCTTCTGGCTCTGGGCAGGCAGGATCTCCCTCACCTAGTCTTCTTTCTGCTCACTTCTTTTTCTCTCCTCACTGGCTTCGTTCCAGCTCTACTTCCTCAGCAACCTGGGCTTTCAGTGGCCTTAAGAAGGCCTCTCAACCCCTACTTTTTGCAGGGGTGTTCATCTGATTGGAAGTCTTGTCAGTTGGGTCATCTCTGCAGAGAGAAATGATGATGTTCTTAAATGTACACACATTTACCTCACACCTGAAATCCATGGTCCTCAGGGGGTGCCGGGATCAGAGTGAGCAGGCAGCGGGGAAGCCTTAGCTGAGAGGCACACCCCACCCCTGCTTCTCCATGCCCGAACCTCACCCTGCACTCCTGATCTAGAATATTACTGACTGGATGATAATTCCCCACTAATGACCAAGTGTTATGAGGAGCAGGGAGCTTTGGCACGATAGTTCTAAGTGTGATTCCTGGACCAGAAGCATCAGCCTCACTGGGAACTCAGCAAGACAAAAACTAGGGTCTCACCTCAGAACAACCAAAGCAGAAATTCTGGGCTTGGGGCCCAGCAATCCACATTTTAGGAGCTTCTGGTGCACAACTGAAGTTTGTGGACTGCTGTTCTTTTGAAAGAATTAGAATCCTAGGGCCTCCCCGGTGGCACAGCAGTGGAGAGCTGGGTTGCAAAGCTGCCCGCAGCCTCTGCAGCACCGGTTCAATCCCCGGCCCCCAGATGAGGGTCCCACATGGAGCGCAAACCTCTCCTGCCACCCGCTGCTCCCCTCAGCTGTGTATTTCATCAGTCTGCCTGCTCTGCTCCCCGCTTTGACTCTGGTGAATTCTCTCACCCTCCCGCACTTCTGACTGTACCCAGTGCTTGTATAAATAAATCTTAAAAAAAAAAATTAGAATCCTAGTGCAGCTAGGGAGGATTTGGTCTTGTGGCATGGAGGTTGCTTGCTCTCTGGGTAAACTCTGACAGACACCAGTGGTACATGAGCTGGTAAAGAACAAACTAATCCTCAAGTGTAAACTTCTCCTGCCTTACCTGGTTACAGCCTTGCCTTGGAGAAGAGGTATTGCTGGGATAGTCTTGTTGCTATGGTAACTCTTACACTCTGCCTGGATCCTTCCTCTGTGGGGGCCATATTTGCATCAGTTAATCAAGGCTGGGTAAATCCAATGTCCAAAGTCTGTTCCACACCAGACGCCAGGGGGGCTATTTGTTGTCACCACAGGGATGGACTGAACTACAAGCCCTGGCCCAACTGCTCTGAAAAAATTAAAATGGGAGAAGTGTTCAGTGGTTGAGGTGATGAATTTGTCTCCAAAATAAGGTGCAACAATAGATGGTATTAACTCATTTCTCGTTTATATTGACAAGAATTCAGATAAGCAAAGTTACTACAACACAAGTCAGGTTAACTTGCCTGAGGCAATAAAGCCTTAATAAACACCAAGAAATACAATCAACTTCACTATTACCAAGCTAAGTAAAGAAAAACTATATGCATTACCTGATATAAATACAAAAAAGTGTTTTTTAAACAGCATCCCCACTTTCAAATAAGCAGTAATTTATTGTATATGTGTTAGAAGCATACCAGGTAAGCAAGCAAATTAGTTTTAACATAACAAGGGTTATGAAATTTGGGGAATTCCTTAATTGTATTCCAATTTTCATTTTAAAACTAAGTAGTACGAGGCCTCCCCTGGTGGTGCAGCAGTTGAGCGCTGGGCTGCGAAGCTGCCCACAGCTTCTGCAGCGCCAGTTCGATGCCCGGCCACCTGCGAGGGTCCCACATGGCGCGCAGACCTCTCCTGCCGCGCCTGCTGCTCCCCTCAGCAGTGTACTTCAGTCCTTCTGCCTGTTCTGTTCCCTGCTCTGTCTCTGGTGGATTCTCTCACCCTCCTGTGCTTGTGACTGTACCCAGTGCTTGTATAAATAAACAAATCTTTAAAAAAAAAAAAACAAACAACTAAGTAGTACACACCTAGGCAAATGATGTAGTAAAATACTACCAAAACAAAAAGTCTTGTTTTCTAGAAAGAAATTATATTATTTCCTGGGGGAACTTTCTAAGTATGAGGAAATGACTTTGTAAGGGACAACCTTCAGAAAAAACGAATTCCATTCCTATTACTGTTTTAGGTATATGTACTCAACATCACCCTTTTTCCTTATTCAGACCACATACCATCATTTTTGAATGTGATAATATATGTGATGTGCTTGTGTGAATATAATGATTACTATAATATGAACCTTTGTTTCTAAGGATATACTTATATATCCCACATGTATAAGTAATTCTTTTTGCTATGTCTTTTCTAGATATGAGGTCATTTATGTGGCCATAGACACAGGGTTCTTATCTTTATGGTGTGCGCAGGCGCTGGCAAAGGTTTACAGTTGGGGTGTTGTGAACCCAAAGGTGAACCAGTCAACAGAAACAGATATGTGTGAATTTCAAACAGGCAATGTTCCCACGTTGGAAGAAGATAACTTTAAATACATTAAGAGCTTCCCACTTAGTGATAATCATTTTTGAAAGAGAGAGAAGGAAACATTTATTGAACAACTACTACATGTTAAAAACACCATGTTAGGTACTTTATAACTATTAATCTCACATAATCTTCACAACTAACCAAACCAGGGACAAATTAAACCAGCTTTATACATGAGGAATCTGAGGCTTGTCCAAAGCCACATGGGTAGGGAGTGGCAGAGTAATCTGATTTCTGAGCCTATAATTCCATTCTCTACTGCAAGGTTTTAACTAAAATGTGACAGAATTCCTCAAAGAAAATAAAAAATGATAATGAATGAAAACTTTATGTTAGACCTCGCCCTAGCTTTTAGTGACATGGATTGATTTTTAACTTTTTTATTCAGAAAGTTTCCACATTGCTTTTATTGCAGAAAGAATTATAGATGTTTGCTTAAGGCACTCTTTCTTCTCTGGGCTCCCTGACATGCCTCCTGGTTCTCCTTCCCTAACCATTTCTCTCAGTCCCCATCCAGATCAGAGCTGATATTCTTTCTCTGCCCATGTCCTTCAGGATGATGTTCCTCTCTGCTCAGTCTCCATCTCGCTTTAGATGCACTCTGTCCTCTGTAGACAATGTCATCCAAGCCCTTGGTACCATTTTTTTATGCAATCTTCAGCTCACATGTTCCTGCGGTTCTCCAGAAGTAATCTACCTAGATAACTCACTGGGTTGTCCTCGGCAACAATTCCAAAGCCTAACCCACTTTATATCTTATCAACTCCTCCCTCAAACATTTCTCTCTTTTTTTTTCCCTCCTGTATTCTGTCCACCAATGCCAAGCTACTAAGGTGAGAAACTTGGGAGTCATTTTGGACATCTCCCAGTTATAACCAATAAACCTTGAGGTCCTCTCACTTATTTCTTACCATTCTCAAATGTATCCTCCTTTTTTTTGGAGGGGGAGTTTTATCACGTTCCTCACCACCTGTAGCCTGGATCACTGACTGGTCTCTCACCTCCAACCATGGTCTCTTCCAGAGCACATTCATCTCCTCTAGCTGCTATAGCCAATACCCACCCCCACAACTGTATTATCTCCCCCAACTTAAAACTCAGTGTACCTACAGGATGACAGCATAAAAAGCCCTAGACATTCCATCTATTCTGCATCAATATTAAATTTCATGCATTAAACTAAGTTTCCAGAATGCCTTGCATTAAACTAAGTTGCCTTAATGCCTTGGTAAATAGGCGCCTCAACTTCAATTGCCTTGGTTTTTCAAGAAACTAGACTGATTAGTTGCTCAAGGATGCACCTTCTTTGGGAAGCTTTCCTTTGTACCATTTACTCATTTTCACCCTTAATTTACCATCACTCTATTGTTTTGATTTATTCATAACTGCATTTCCCTTTCCTGTGTCAGATTCTGGAAGCCAGCACAATGCCTACCACACAGTGAGTGCTCAGTAACTGTACAAATTCTTAAGTATTTAAATTACATAAAAATGTGATATTGTATCTAAAATTTTAAAAGTTTAAAGTCCACATCCAGGGCTTCCCCTGGTGGCGCAGCGGTTGAACGCTGGGCTGCGGAGCTGCCCGCAGCCTCTGCAACACCGGTTCAATCCCCGGCCGCCAGCGAGGGTCCCACATGGCGCACAGACCTCTCCTGCCGTGTCTGCTGCTCCCCTCAGCAGTGTACTTCGGTCCTTCTGCCTGCTCTGCTCCCCGCTCTGGCTCTGGTGAATTCTCTCACCCTCCCGTGCTTCTGACTGTACCCAGTGCTTGTATAAATAAATAAATACATAAATCTTTAAAAAAAAATGAAAAAAAATAAAGTCCATATCCAAGAGAATCTTATCCAGATCATATTCTGTAGAGAGTAGTTTGACACACAGGGCTTTGGAGACACTTCCATGAGCACACATTTGTCAAGTACTCAGTACAGCAACCTAGCAACTAAATGCAGCAAGTGAACCTTGCATTGGAATCTGGACTTAAAAATACAGCAATAAAGGAAACTATAATTTAAGAAAATGGGTTGTGTGTAAGGTGATATTACTGAATTAATGTTAATCTTCCTAGGGATGATAATATTATTAGTCAGATAAATGCCTTTTTTCTTAAGCATAAAAAGCTTTATGGGCCCTCCCTGGTGGTACAGGGGTTAAAACGCAACCTATGAAGCTATCCGCAGCCACTGCAGCACAAGTTTGTTCCCTGGCCAGGGAGCTACCCACATGGCGCAGCAGACCTCTCCTGTCTCTCCCGCTGCTCCCCTCAGGAGTATTTCAGTGAATCTGCCTGTTCTGCTCCCCACTCTGTCTCTGGTCAATCCTCTCTCTTCTGGTACCTCTGGCCTACACCCCAGCTCTTGTATGCATAGATAATCTTTTTTTAAAATTTTTTAAAAAAGCTTTATGATGTCTAACTTATTTTCAAAGAGCTCATTTTTTAAAAAAGCATAATATACACAGAGACACAGGAAATGTGACAAAATGTTAATAAAAATGTGAGTACTCTTTGTACTAGTCTTTCAAATTTCTACAAGTTCAAAATTTTCAAACATTTGGCAAAAAATGCCAACCAATAAAGACATTAATAAATCTTTTTATTTTCCTCTTTCTCCCTCCCAAACCTGCTGCTGATACCTTCAATTGTCACATCCACCCCTTAATACCAAAGCTTTCCACTCAGATTGTGTTTTAAAGTCAAAAGGCATAGTCATCCCTCACAAAACCCTCAGCAATTTGCTCTTCTAGTTGGCCAACCAGCACTTAAGAAGCATAAAGCAAGTAAAATTGGACTTCCTAATTAGTACAAGTAATTCCTTGAGATTAACCATAGATTTTCATCTGGGAAAACCTGAGGTGATAACTAACAAATGTAGGTAGAAGTAGTAGTGCTTTAATCCTTTCAGAATTGCCATATCTCTAGCAAGAATAGCTTTTTGGGGGGTATAATTTTTTTTATATATTGTTCATTTTTGTACAATGTATACTTTCTCCTCTCAGATATAGTCCCCATAAAATTCCCACCAATTCACCAGTGCACCATCACCACAGTCCCTTGTGCTCTACCTCCCATTTTGATGCCCTCTGCCTCCCCTCCCTTGCAGAGTCTGATATATAGTTGCCTGCTAATTTTTTTATTGTTTTGTTTTTTTCCCTGATCCCTTATTTGGTTCCCCTATTTTTATTTTTTATAGCGCTGAGAGTGATAAGAATTTAGCCCTTATCTTCAAATTTTACTATATTCAAATGGAAAATTTTAAAAAGACATTTATCACCTTTATCTGAGTTAAAAATGACCGCGGTATATACCCAAGGGAATTGGAAATGCATGCGCAACAAAGATTTGGCTGAACAATTTGTGTACGTGACTTCTCACAGCAGAATTATTCATAAGTCAAAAAGTTGACACAAATATAAATGTCCATCAACTGATGGGTAAGCAAAATATGGTATATCCATATAATAGGTTATTAATCATAAGAATGAGTTACTGATACATGGTACAACATAGATGGATTTTGAAAACGTTAAGTGGCCATACATAGAGGCCACATAGTGTGTGATTCCATTTATATGAATGTCCAGAATAAGCAAGTCCTTAGAGATAAGGTTTATTAGTATTTCCCTGGGGGCTGGAAACAGAGGGTTCAGGAATGGGGGAATGCATTAGTGGGTACAGGGTTTTTGGGAAGAGATGAAGATGTTCTGGAATCAGAAGGTGGAAATGGCTTCAAAACTTTGTGAAAACCACTGAATTGTGTACTTTAAATGAATACCATTGTATGTGAACTATAGCTAATTAAAAATATCTGAAAATCAAGTTTTTATTTGGTCCTGTTTTCAAGGACAGACAATCACCACCGGCCATGTGAAGAGTAGTCCCAGACTCTGGTGGATGCTGGAAAAGCTCTCCATTCCCCCCTGTCCAGTCCTCAGAGGAGCACTCTGTAAGCTTTGGCATCAGTAGGGCCAATGTTGGCAAGTCCCACATTTCTATTCACCACCAGAATCCCAGCACTTCCTCTAAGACTAAACTTCATACATGTTTCATACTCATCACCACTTCATTTTCCTGATTGTACTTACCATCTTTTTTCATCTCTCTCCAAAATTTGGCTTATCTACCTATATAAGAACAGTGTCTCAATAACAGTAGGTGCTAAATAAATGTCTGGTAAATGAACAGCATGGAAAAGTTTACACAGAAATTTGCTTTGGATGTTAATTAAAAGATGAAGCTCCATGATTCAAAATGTGTTATTTTCCCCCCAAAAAAATTTGCCTTCATTTGAGTGTGGATCTAGTCTTTAAGAAATCTTGTACAAGTAGTATCTTACTATAGACAAAATTACAAATCTTTATGCATTTTAAGGAAAACATTCAGGTATCATAAACAAAAAAAAATCAACATGCAAAATTCAAATTTACAACAACAAAAAAAAACCACGAAATACTTAGTTTTAGAATATGTTATTGCTATTGGTTATTGCTGCACACCTTTATTATTTATCCGCAGTCTGAAAATGTAGGCAAGCCCTAAAAATGTAGCAGAAGCATTTCCGCACACTGGTTTCCATAATCTAGTTTGTACAGAAATCTTTCCACTAGATTCATAGAGTTCTCATTAGAAGAAATGGCAAAAGTTGATCATTTGGTTGCCCTCCGAACCTTCTGCAACTCTTCAATGGGCTTCCATTGTTGGTTAATTGTGATAAGCTTTAAAAAAAGGCAAAACAAAAATTTTTTGTTAGGACCTGTTCTTCACACCCACAACCATGTTAGGATTTGTCTACATTTCTCTTTAGAAAAAGCATCACCACAGCATCTGGAGTCAAAGAATCACCTCTTCCCATCTCTAAAACATGCACAAAATAGTAATACAGGTCGGTTTCTGTCACTCCTTCTTCTAAAAGCCTTACGGCCGGCGCCTGATTGTTTCAGGATCAGAGAGCAAGGTCATAGGCCTTTGTCCCAGATTCACTTAACAGATTCTAAATTTTTGAACTTCCCATGCCTTATGTGAACTGGAAGTTAAAAAAATCTGGCTGCTCCCATTACTGGGTGGTATATAATGCCCCAAGGATGGGGTTTGGAACACTGTAGGCTCTTTACAAAATTTCCTCTTTGTAATATGCAATAAAGTTACAAATGAGCTAAGTTATGCAATAAAGGAAATGAGCAGAACCACGGGCAGCTCTTGATTTCCAAAGAACTCACATTCAGAGATTTTCATTTACCCTTATAAGTTTTCTATTACCCCAGGATCTAGGAAATGTAGGTAATTTTAAAGATCAAATATGTTCTCAGTAGGTAAAAACCTACTATTTAAAACTTTGAAAGTTTTGTCTGAAAACATAGCTTTCCTGACAGACCTAAGTAGTATTCATTCCAATAAACGCAATGTTTCTTACTTTCAAAATAATAAAAATGTAAAAAGTCTTTAGGATAGTCATAAAAGTAGATATTAGATAACTTTGCTTAGAGGTTGCCACCCCTGTTTTCAAGAGCTCCTGTTATTATTCATGATAGTATTTACTTTAGATAATGGGTAAAATGAGATAATATATGACAATCATGACAAAAGTTATCATTTGAGAGCTTACTAAGGGCCAGGTAATGTGCTGGGCCAGGCTCTATGTATTTTATCTTGTTTAAACCTCTTAAATCTGAGGCAAAGCCCCATTACTGTGCCCATTTAGTAAATTCTGAGAGCCTCAGAAAGGCCAACTCGTCTAAAATCACCTGTGGCTAAAATCACCTAGAACAAGAATTTGATCCTTGGTCTCCAAAACTCTCTAACACTACACTAAATAGCATTACACCTATTTTGCTCGCAAGGATGCTTAGTCTTATGCTAAATGAAGTCACTTTTTAGTTTAGCAATACCTTTCCAGGTACATTAGGATCCACATTTTCCCAAGGCTCTGGATTTTTTTTTCGATCAATGCTGAAAATAAAAGAAAACTGATTACATAAAAGCAAGCAAATCTAAACCAACTCAGATATTGGGTATATAAACTTGCTGGGGACTGACTGTCTGCATACTTAGCCATTCATCTAGTAGTTAACTGAAACTGATGGAAGATTCATTAAGGGAGCTTCACAGTTTGGCTTAAACATTAAGAACCAAGTCCCTTCCTAGGTAGGAGGGCTGTGGAGGTCCCTTTATTGTGCTGGACTAGAGAATGTTCCCATAAGCTGAACAGCAATGTGCGTAGAAGTCCCAGTCTAAGAGCAAGCAAAAGTGATCTTTCCCTGTTTTCTGGAGTGGGCTGAAGAGCTGGTCTTGAACTATGTAGTTGGTGATCTGCATTGTCCTAGATTCCTCTTCCAGATCTTACCAAAACCGCCCTTTCCAGCACTGACCCGGTCAAGATCATTTTCAAGTCTATCTCTTCTTCATATTCCAGGAAACACAGCATTTTACCCTTTCGTACCCAGAACTGACACTGCAGACAACTGAATGCATAAGCTCTACCACATTAGGAAAGACCTTTCCCATAAAACTGAAATTTGAAAATTTCATTACAATGATTTCTTTGATGATAAAAATCTCAAGAGACCATTTAAGAACTTTTCACTCCCAAAGTCAAAAAAAAAATCAAACTTCGCTGCAGAAGAGGTAGAAGGCCAGTGGATGAAAGGATGTTTAAATACAAGGAACAAACTAGTGTTACCAATATCATAATTTAATAGTTCGGTAATCAGGATGCTTTCCAGCCCGGATTCTAAGTTCACAATTTGACATTCTTATCTTGGTGGTTGGAAGTGAGGACTAGGAAAATGACATGCATTTCATAAAACCGAAGACCAAACCTTGAAAAAGAGGTTTTTCTAAAAGAGGCCCTACTGGGGCCTCCCCGGTGGCGCAGCGGTTGAGCGCTGGGTTGCGAAGCTGCCCGCAGCCTCTGCGATGCCGGTTCGATCCCCGGCTGCTCCCCGGCCACGGGAGGAGGGTCCCACATGGAGCACAGACCCGCTGCTCCCCTCAGCAGTGTACCTCGGTCCTTCTGCCTGTTCTGCTCCCGGCTCTGGCTCTGGTGAATTCTCTCACCCTCCCGCGCTTCTGACCGTACCCAGTGCTTGTATAAATAAATAAATCTTTAAAAAAATAATAAAAGAGGCCTACTTACATCACATCGGATTTCTGAAGGGAATATACAGCAAAAGACGAAGCTCCACTCGCTGCGGCAGTCATGATCAGCACCAAAGGAATAAGCTGACAAAGAAGAGGTTGTGGGTGAACATCCCCGTTAGCTACCTGTCATTTTCTACTTCGAGATCTACACCATCTTTTTTCATCTATAAAAATCAACATTTCCAGTCAAGATAGTCAATGAAAACTTACTTCCTTCTTTTTCATCAGGAGCTGGAAAAAGTTCATGATGACCTCAGCGGAGAACGCCTAATCTAGAAGTAAAATCCCAGATGCTGATCAACCTGCAGCCTCTAGAACCCAAGCTGGGGAGGGTCAAACCTCTCCACGGCCTCCAAGCGCCAACTGGGGCTGGTGCCACCGCGTCCTCACCTGGGCGGGGCGGCGCGCGCAGAGGAGGTTAACGCCCAGAATCTCGGGGGGCCGCAACCGCTCGGAGGGGCGGGGCGGGGTCGTCGGGTCACGCGGGCCGAGCTGCGGGTGGGGACCTGACTCCCCGCTCGCGGCCCGACTCCCTGGCGCCCCCTGGCGCTCCCCGCGGTTCTTACCCGCCTCGCGACAGGAGCTGAGGCTGGGCGTTGAGGGTCAAAGCTCCCAGGCAGCCTTTCCGCCCTCCAGGGGGTGGCACCTGACAACCAGGTGCTGCCGAAAAAGAGCTTCTCTAAAACGGGATTCGGAAAGGGAGCCGAGGAACCGGGTACCAGGGAGGCTCCCAGGTGTAGCAGGTAAATTAGAATTGATCTAATCACATGAAAGGCTCCAAAAATGTGAGCTAGCACACAAATGCATGCAATTAAAATTAATTAAAAAAGATTTATTTATTTATGCATACAAGAGCTGGGGTGCAGGCCAGAGATATAGGGGGGTGAGAGGATCCACCAGAGACAGAGTGGGGAACAGAACAGGCAGATTGACTGAAATAACACTGCTGAGGGGAGCAGCGGGTGAGACAGGAGAGGTCTGCCATGCCATGTGGGTTGCTCTCTGGCCGGCCGGGATTGAACTTGTGCTGCAGAGGCTGAGGACTGCTTCATAGTGCGGTGCTTAACCCCTTGCGCCAGCAGGGAGGCCCCTAAAATTAAATTCTAAAGCTCCTTTCAGCATCGCTCCCATGATCTCCTGATTTTTTCCATTTAAAAAAAAAAAATCAGGAGATGAGGGAGAAGAAACAGAAGGATCAGCTGGAAAGGTTTCCAAGAAAAACCTCTGAGACTACCCAAACAGAGTTCATCTTGAGCTCCCCTTTTAACTTGCCCCTAAGCTAGCAGCCTCACCTTGCACAGAGCATGCAGGCAGCTGCAAAACCACCGAAATAATGATTCAGCAACCCTGCTATGCCAGAACCTACGTGATGGACACTGTGCCAGAAGCTTCTCAACATTTTTGCAGGGTGAGTGTGTTATCTAGGCTCAGAGACACCCAAGTCAGTAAGAGGTAGAGATGTGATCAGAATCCGGGACTGTTAAGCACCCAACATCACAGGTCTTTCTGCACCTGGCTGTTAGCTACTGAATCTAGTTATTTTAAATCTAGTTATTTTAAACCAATTACATTTTTAATTTTTTAAAGTGAACTTGAAATTTTATTTATTTCCCCACCACCATCTCTTATATCCCTTTGCCCTTTTTTTCCCTCCCCACAAACTCCCTCTTTCTTAGCATCAGAAACCTCACTTCATTGACTAGCATCTTCCAGTTTTTATAGGTATTTCGCTTCGTCCAATTGTTGGCTTTATAAATGTCCAGTGTTTGTCTTTGCTATTCTGACTTTAGGGCATAATTCCCTCCAACTCCTTCTCTTTTTGCTGTAGAGGCCAACATTTCATCTTTGCTTATGGCAGAATGATATTCCATTGTGTGGCTGTACCACATTTTCTTGATCCAGTCCTCTATCAGTAGGCACTGGGTTAGTTTCCATGTGCTAGCTATTGACTTCCTTTTTAAAGGAAAAACCAAACCAAACAGAAAAACACCCATCACCATCCATTATACCTCCTCCACACTTGTTTCCACTCACCAACACTCTTCACCTCCATTAACCTCATTTCCGTTATCTGTGTTCACCGGTTTATTTTTATTTTGTTTTGTCCATTGTCTACTTTATTTTCTTACATAGCCCAAACAGGTGAAATCATCCACTATTTTTTTTCTTCCTAATTTTGTTTTGTATGATCTCAAGTTCCTCTCATTTTTTTGCTGCAAATGGCAAACTTTTATCTTTCCTTACAGCAGAATACTTTTCCATTGGATGGATGGATGGCTACATATCCTCTTCGGATGGATACCCAGAAGTGGAATTGCTGTCTCATATGGTAGTTCTGTTTATTTTTTTGAGGAAGGCCCATACCACTTTCCAAAATGACTGCATCAATTTACATTCCCACAACAGTGTGTAAAGGTTCCTCTTTCTCCACATTTTGCTAGCATTTCTTGTTAACAATCTTTTTATTGTAAAGCATTCTCACTGGTGTGACATGATATTTCATTGTGGTTTTGATTCACATTTCCCTAGTAAGTGATGTTGAACACTGTTCATACGCTATTGGTCATCTGTAGATCTTCTTTGGAAAAGTGTCTATTCAGATCTTCTCATTTTTTTAACTGAGTTGTTTGGTTGTTAGAGATTGTTAAATTTGTTACTTTGTATATACCTTGGATAGTAATTCCTTATCAGATGTGTCTTGTGCAAATACCTTTTCCTGTTCAGTGGTCTTTTTAATCTGTTGATAGCTTTTTATTTGCTGTGCAAAAGCTTTTTAATTTGATGTAGTCCCAATTGCTTATTTTTGTTTTCATTTTCCTTACTGTTGGGATCAAATTCCAAAGACATCTCTACCCTTGATGTCATGGAGTGAGGTCACCTGTCTTTTGTATTTTATGGTGTCAGGTCTTACATCCAAATATTTACTCCATTTTGAATTTACTTTTGTGTATGGAGTTAAGAGTGATCCAGTTCCATAATTTTACATGTTTTGCCAGCACTCCCAGATCATAACTCAAGTGCTGGTTGTAAGGGCAGGACCAGGACACAGTTCAGGTTTTCTGATCCCATGCAGACCGGGTAAAGGAGGAATCAGAGTCCTCAGTAGTTTTGCAGGTTTTTTTATTTGGGGTTCACCAGGCATATGGCAGGCAGGAGTGCTGGCTGGGGGGCTGGGAGGCTGGCAGGCCTCCCAGCCCCCAGCAAGTCTTCACTCTATCTGGGCTCTCTAGCGTTCGTTCTGCTGCTTCTCGGCTTCTCTTTTGGCTTCATCTGCTGCTGCTGCTGCTGCTGCTGCTGCTGCTGCTGCTGCTGCTGCTGCTGGCGTTCCCCACATGACGCCGCCCTTAAAAAGCACAGTCTTAGCTCAGCTGAATCCCATCTACCTATGCCCACACCCTACTCCAGGTGCCCGCCATCAGGCATGCATTCAGGACAAGGATCCATCATCTATCCTGATGGCGGAAGGGCAGAAAAGCCTGATATTTTCTTTACCCTACAGTAGGCATCCAAGAAATAATTATTTGCAAAGGCAGATCATGAATGCAACTTCTCCCCCGCTTATTCTTTTTTTTTTTTTAAGATTTATTTATTTATTCATACAAGAACTGGGGTACAGGTCAGAAGTGTGGATGGTGAGAGGACTCACCAGAGACAGAGTGGGGAGCAGAATAGGCAGATTGACTGAAATACACTGCTGAGGGGAGCAGTGGGCGAGACAGGAGAGGTCTGCAGCGCCACGTGGGCTGCTCCCTGGCCAGCCAGGGATCAAACTCGTGCTGCAGAAGCTGCAGATAGCTTCATAGGTTGCTTCTTAACCCCTAGGGCCACCAGGAATATCCTTCCCCCACTTATTCTGACAAGGGTTCTTACCATGTAATCCCAGAGCTGTAATTGCAGCTATTTGCCAATTGGTTAGATTTCCATCAGATGCTTCAAAGAAAGTTCAACATCAGTTCTCCTTGGTTTCTATTCAATAGAATCAGAGGAGCCTTTTAATGTTCCTTCTGCAGGATTTCAAGATACTTTGTGGATGTAAAAAAAAGTCTAATCTTTTTTGACAATTTAAAGATAAGTTATTCTGGGAAGGAAGGGAAGAAGGAAGAGAGGACAGAAGAAATCTTACAGGAATGTATTATGGCCTCCAAGTTAAAATTAAAATGTGTAGCACTAGCCTACAAATAATCATCAACTCATCCTTGCTCCCCAATGTCATTTCTTTTCAAAATGCAATACTATGTTGTCCTAGTCTGGACATCCTTGCAAGTTAAGGATGGAGGCACAGTAAGGTAAAAAGATTAGTAAGACACAAATTCCCTACTTCAAGGATCTTACAATTTAGAACCCATAAATAGCTAACTCCAGGCAACACCTGGTGCTAAACACAGGTGACTAATTCCAACTAAGGAGTCTGAGAAAATTCACCAAATTGAAGGTATTTATTTGAACAAAAAGACAACCCAATTGTAAAAAGGTATTTTGGGGGCAATTAGAGAAATCAAATACATTAAGATCAAGAACTTGAAGGGAGTGTTGTTAATTTTGTTAGGTGTGACAACGATGTTATGGTTATGCTAAAAACAAACAAAAAGCCCCCTTTTAAGAGACTGCATATTGTGGAACCAAGCATAAGTATTCTTAGCCATCGCTTTGTCATTTTGTGTGTAACTGCCATTTTAGAATTTTAGGTTTTGCTGTCCCAGGAAAGACGACTGCATTCCAGAGATAGTTTCGACAGTTTTGACCCTCACTCCACCCTCGCCCTCCAGTCACCAAGGAGGGTGAACTTGCTGTAACTGGAGCTGCATGTTGGAGCTGCATCTCCACTGGGCCAGTCAGCTTAGAAGAATAGCCGGGCAAAGTTGGAGAACGCATCCTTGTAGCCAATGAATAACTGCCAGCATGATTTGACCTTACAAAAGACCCCTGCTTCCTTTGATCGGGGCTCTCAATATCTGCCACTGCATTGGTAGGTGCCATGAGCCCGGACTCGAGTCTGTAATAAGCTCCCTTTTGTGTTTGCATCGGCCCTCTTTGGGTTCTTGGAGGCTATGCTCGCGGAGTCTGCTGATCTTGGGCACAACACATATGTGAATATTTAAGGGAGAGATAGGTCCTCTTGGATTTACTTGAAAATACTTTTTTAAAGAAAAATAGCGGATGGTCTCACTCATAGCAGGAACCTAGAAAACCTAAATAAGGGACCAGGAAAAAGAATAACTATAAGAAAGAAAAAAATCAAAATCAACAAACAACTATGAACCAGAGACAAACTATGGGGGGTGGGGAGGGGGAAGGAGGGATTGGGGTCAAAATAAGGGGGTTGCAATTGTATGGGGAATATAAAAATAAAAAATAAATAAAAATAAAAATAAATAAAATACTTTTCTAAAAAACAAAACAAATTTAGCAAAATATTGATGATTATTCAACTTAGGTGACAAGGCATGTGGTAATTTGTTACACTACAATGTAACAAATGTTCAGAATAAATTGTTTTATAAAAAATCCACAAATTGGATATAGTTACAGGTAATGTGCCCATATAACCTTTAAGTTATGCTTATTTCTATGTGCACAAAGTCGAACCCAAAAAGCCAGTGCTTCCCCCCCCCGCCCCCCCCCCCCCCCCCGCTGGGTTAGTGCCCAGGTGTACTGAGCCTGTGGCAGAGGCAAGGATTGCAGCTTGGTCTCCCAGGACACAGGGGCACAGCCCCCACCCTTCAAACCACTGCAGCCCCCAAAGGAACCTGCTCTGGCCACTCTCCAGCATCACCCCCTGTGGCTGTTCCGAAGCCCATTATTCCAATGTGAGAGATTCCCTCCTCCCAGAACCTTCTCCAGCTGTTGCCACCCAGGATCGCAGGGACAAGGCTACTTGGTTCCCACTACAGAGATGTTAAAGTTACCTCTTTGTCAGTCCAGCCCAGGCTTTCTAAGAAAACAGGATCCAGTCTTCACGGAGAGACGCCGCAATTTCCTGCTGTAACAGTGCTCGCCCTGAACTGGCTAGTCCTGCAAGCCTCCCCGGCGCCCTCGCAAGGTCAGCCCACCTCCACCTACCCACAGCGCCCTGGAGGGGAGGAGGGTGAAAGGATACCCCAGCCCTGCGCAACCACCAAGACCCCTGCACCCCGCGCGCTCCTCCGGGATGCTCCTGATGCTCCTCGTGCACCAGAGCTACCACCGTCAACCGCCAGATTTCCCTTAAGCTCCAACCCTCCTGCCTGCCTGCCTGTCTTACTTCGACTGCAATGAAGAACTTTGCCAAGTCTTTCCTTCACCAATCTCAGGAGGAGAGGGAACATGCTGAGAAACTGATGAAGCTGCAGCACCAGCAAGGTGGCAGGATCTTCCCTCAGGATGGCAAGTCCTTCAGAATGCAACAGGATCTTCCCTCAGGATGGCAAGTCCTTCAGAATGCAACAGTACGCGTTACACTCAGAAAAATAGCCTGAATCAGTCACTACTGGAATAGCTCGAACTGGCCACTGCCATAAGCCCCATTTGGTGACTTCCTGGAGACTCAGCACCTGAATGAGCAGGTGAAATTCATCAAAGAATTGGGTGACCTGACCACACAACCAAGTTGAGCAAGATGACGGTCCCCCAATGTGGCATGAGGAGCACACCCTGGGAGAAAGTGAAGTAAACTAAGCCTAGGTTGGCTTCCCATAGCCAGGGGTGATTTCCCTAGTCACCAAGGCAGTGCATGCATGTTGAGGTTACTTTTACCTTTTTTATAAATTGTACCAAAAGATCTACTTAAATCTTTCATTTGTACCATTCCTTCAAATAAAGTAATTTGGCACCCGACAGAAAAAACCCAAATATTACTGAATATATATATATATATATATATTCAGTATATTTATATGAAGACATCAGTATATTCAGTATATTTATATGAAGACATCCTTTAGTGACTGCCTACTTACCAGGTTTAGCAAATACTGGATTTGCTGAATTTTGCAACGTCTGGGGATGTACCATATTGCTTAAGGCTGTTAATGTGACTCAGAAAGTAATTTGAGTTTAGGGTACAGAGAAAGCTATTCATACTTCCCAGGTGCTTGGAAGCTAAAGTGTTTTAATTTTTTCACTGATTAGAACAGTTTTTGAAACTTGCTTAGTCATCCTCAAATCACTTCAGCAATTATTATTTCAGTGAGAAACAATACATTGTTTTTGTCCTCAGGGGGCTTTCAAAATTCTGTGGAGAAGTTATAACAACATTTTCAAATCAAAACTCAGCCTCTAAAGTGTGGGCACTAAATTTCCAGTCTGACCACTAGAAACTCTATTGGCGCGGGCCATGCTACTCATGCTGTCTGACAAGGTCCGGGCATGAGGGAAAACTCCTGAAAAGTCAGGAAACTCATGCTGTCTGACAAGGTCCAGGCATGAGGAAGGTTTCTGAAAAGTCAGAAATCTCCATAGCTGGCTCCTGCTACTTCCTTTCATTTGTTTGTGGCAGTTATTGAAACCATTGAAATTTTCTATAAGTTTTAGACTAACACAATGAGTGTTGGCATCAATGCCAGTTTCGGTAATGCACACCTCAGTAGTTTGAGAAAAGTACCTTCTAACATGATTGATGGCGAAACAGTTTCCAATATTCCTCCATGTCCTCCAATTTATAATTCTGTTACTATGAGTAACACTGAGTTCTTTAGCAAGCCATGCTTAACAAAGCTCTTGGAATCGAGCCTGGCAAAAGTCCCTCACTGGAGAGGGCCCTGAGGCGCCCCGGGAGGCGAAATGGTCTGGGAGAAAGCACCCACATATTGTTCCCATGGCACCGGGACACTTTGGTTCTATATAGAAAATAGGAAGCCGCCTTCGATTTTACAATGCCTGCTTAGCTTTATTTTAGTTATCTAGCTTGACTGCATAAATTATGTTGCGTATTGCACCTGTTTCTATTCTCTGAATAATATACATTACCTAGGGAAATATGTAACCAAGTTAATGTAACCAAGTTAATCATAGACTAGGAAAAATAGAAAAAGGATTGTGCACTGTTAATGATCATTAATAATTTCTGAAACAATGTACAATTAAAATCAATCATGATTGTATGATGTAATGATCACATAACAATTTCTGAGGTTATAAATAAAGCCCCACTGAGGCTATCAGTGGGAGATACTTGCACCCTATCAAGTGTCTGTGTCTCCTCATTCCCTCTCCCTTCATCCCTTCACTTCGCCTAGCGCCGTCTCGTCCTTACGGAAACCCAGTCCCAGTCGGAGCTGGACTCCGGCACTCTATGAAAAAAACAAGAGCCCCATCAGGAGATTCCAAGTTACGAGGTTTTGGCCAGGATGCCTCAAGTCCAGAGATGGTAAAGGCTTAACAGCTGTCTTGTCTTAAAGAATCAGTAACCAAGAATAAACATGAATGAAAATTATCAAAATTCTATTATGTTTTCTAGCTATTTCTCCTAATATGCAAAAGGAGTCAGTTAGAATAATTTTGATTAAATTCTGTTAATCCCTATAAATAAAACAAGTCTTTTCCCTATTTAATCCCAAATAGTGAGATTTTGCTTAATCAACAGTCCTGGCTCCAGTTAGAATAGCAAACTTTTCAATTGCTTACCATTTATGCCTTCACCTATTTCATGCACTACGCTCTTACCATTCACTATACTTCTTTTGAAGCATATATCCTTGTTATTAATTCATTGCATGGTATGTGTGAGGTCTGTGCTCCCAGCTGCCTACCAGTACCACATCTGTCTCATTCACTTACACTGCCAGCACTTTGTGTGAAGGCTCAGTTAGGTGTTTATCAGATACTGTTAGGGGAGAAAAACAAATTAAGAGTTATAGTATCATGCCTTTTTGTTTTGAAAAAATATCTCCAGGGCCTCCCCTGGTGGCACAGGCAGTTGAACTCGGCGCTGTGAAGCTGTCCGCAGCCTCTGCAGCACCGGTTTGATCCTGGCCGGCCGGCGAGGGTCCCACATGGCGTGGCAGACCTCTCCTGTCGTGCCTGCTGCTCCCCTCAGCAGTGTATTTCGTCAGTCTGTCTGTTCTGTTTCCCACTCTGGCTCTGGTGAATCCTCTCACCCTCCCACACATCTGGCCTGTACCCAGGTTCTTGTATGCATAAATAAATAAATCTTTTAAAAAAATAAAATAAAATAAAATAAAAAATATCTCCATATGAGAAGGGACCAGAAAGTTAAATATCCAAGTGTTTTCTTCATATTTATTTTTTAGCATTCTAATTACCCTTGTTATAAAGGAAAAACAGACATATAATCTATCTCCTTAAAATTACTTTACACTTACAAACGGAAAAACAGTAAACAGTGGAGAAAATGGACAATACCATAAACAAAGTAATCCAAATCAACATCACCAATATTGTGCAGATGTCCCATGGGTGCCTTCAGCTGTGTTTCTGATGACGTCTCCACTGGTGAAGGCTAACCTGCACCTATCACAAGGCAACATCACATAAACACAAATCAGGGACCAACTGTTCTAGATTCTGTATTTTTTTTAAAGTCAACAATATTCTCTTTACTGTTTTATTTAAAGATTTATTGATTGATTGCACAGAAGAGCTGGGGCATAGGCCAAAGATGCAGGGGGTGAGAGGATTCACCAGAGACAGAGTAGGGAGCAAACCAGGCAGATTTACTGGAATACACTGCTGAGGGGAGCAGTGAGCTGGAGACAGGAGAAGTCTGCTGAGCCATATGTGGGTTAGTACCCTGGCTGGGGATCTAACTCAGGCTGTGGTGATAGTGCTGAGACTTAACTCCTAGGCCAGCAGAGAGGCCCAGATTCTGTATTCTTAAAAAAATGTCAAGGTCAGGAAAGAGTGAGGAACTGTTTTGGATTCAATGAAGCTACAGACTTGGCAACTAAAGGGACTGTATAATCCTACACTGGATCTGTCATGGGGAAAAAAATTACTATTGGAATAATGGATGAAATTCATTGGATGACAGATTAAAATATATATCAATGTTACATTTCCTGAATTTGATAACTGCATATGGGCATATAAGAAAATAGCCTCATTTGTAAGAAATATGCATCAAAGTATTGAAGTAAAAGGGCATGATGTGTAAAATCTATTTTTAAAATAGTTCAGAAAAACACTATTGTGTATATAAGCAGAGAGACAGAAAATAGCGCAAAATGTTCAAAACTGGTAAGTTTGGATTAAGAGTACATGAGTTTTTGGTACTATTTTTGAAATTTTTCTGTAAGGATGAGATTGTTTCAATATAAAGTTTAAAAAAGCAATCAACCAAAAACTACTACTACCACCAATACAAAATCAACATACATATATATACATTTTCTTCCTAAGTTATGACACTTCAACATATCTTTTAGAAATAAGATGAAACTTAGTTTATCAGGCACAAGCTTTTTTAATTTACAGGGACTACACATGAACTCCAAAAGGGTTAAGATGCAAAACTACAGCGCAAGTTCAATTCTCAATCTGTGAGCAGGAATATAAGGAATGTAAGTTGTTTTTAAATATCCTCTAAGTTAGAAAATACTTGGTTCTGAAATAAATTTTCATATAAAGTCAAATCTTTCTGACTTAAAGATGGCTTTACAGTCTTAAGTGATTTTAGAAAATGTTCCTGTGTCACTGTGGTTGTATCTAGTCCATTTTCTTGCAGAGCCAACAAGGCAGCCTATAAGAGACAAACAACACAAAATCATTTGCTTAATATTTTTTTACAATATCGTAAAACTTTAAAATGTGAGTGCAAAATCTTAGACTTTATAGAATTCCAATATTCATGACACTAAAAAATTAAGCAAAAAAAAAATAAGTCCTCTTAGTAGTCTATCTTCTCTTCTCCACCAAACATTAGTCTTAAATAGGAAAAAAGAAAAAGCGAGCTACAAAATAATATGTACATTATTAGCCCATATAAAATTTTAAAGATGAGAGACCATCCTGATCTCAGAGTAGGAGTTTTAAACAGGACACAGCACTGATCATAAAGGAAAGATAAAAAACATACTCTATGATCCAACAATCTTCATGAAGGTACATACATATAAAAATCAGACATATATACACACATATACCAACAGACATTTAAGTTTGTTCAAGCAGTGTAATTTATAATAACAAAAAAGTAGTAAAAATGTATAAATAAATATAGTATATTCAAATTCTGAACTATTATAAAGTGATGGAAATGAATAAACTAATGTTATAAGATCAGGGATAAATTTCACAAACATAATTGAGTCAGAAAAGGAGATATGATTCCATTTATATAAAGTACAAAAGCAGGAAAACTAATCTCTGGTGCTGCAAATGATGAGAGCATTTCCCTTTGGGAGGGAGATTGAGAAGGCCCCAAGGGAAGCTTCTGGGATGTTGACAGCATTCTTTTTCTTGACCCAAGTAGTGATGACTGTGTTCTTTTTATATGTTGATTCAGTGGATGTATCCTTATGATCTTTATATTTTTCTCAATGTTTAATGTAATAAAAAGCATATGGAAAAGGAAAACCCTATCATGACTTCTTTGGCCTTCAAAATAAAATCTAAATTCCTTAAAGGCGCTTACAAGGACTTGTTTGATCTGGGCATTGTTCATGTCTTCAGTAATGTCATCTTTTATCTCGTATCATCTGCACATTTTATTCCTTCTGCCTCAAATACTCCCCTTCCCTCCCTTAGCCTAACTCCCTAATCATCCTCCCAATTTCAGTTTACACATGCCCTCCCTTGAAAAGTCTTCCTGATGCCCCCAAGTCTGGGTTGGTGTCACTCCTAGGAGCTACACAACACCATAAACTTGCCAGCCTCACTACACATTTTCAGGTGCCAATTCAGTAAGTATTACAATTTGCCTCTGTGTACCCCCTGTCCCTATAACCTAGAAGCTCTATAAGGAAAAGGGCCCCATATATGTTTCATCTCACCTGGTGCCTGCCACACAGAAGTCTTTGACTAAATACTGACAAGAGAACAGATCTGAACGAAGAAATTTTTTGAACCACAGGTTTCTCCACTAATTGACTTACTTCTTTGCAGAGGTTTCTAAGATCAGCTCCTGAGAAAAAACAGGTTTCTGCTGCAAGGTTTTCTAAGGAAACATCAGGCCCAACTGGCATATTTTTTGTACAGACTTTCAAAATAGAAAGCCTGCCCTGGAGGAAAATAAAAAATGTTTATAAGCTTATGACATTTATGTTTGATATGATACTATATTAAAATATTTCTGTTTTACCACATTACAGAGAAAGTATATATATATTTAAAAATCAAATAAGAATTATTTCTGAGGAAGTAAAAACATTAAAAAAACATTAACTATTCAATGGCTCATATGACAGTAGTAAAAATAATGATACCCTGGTAAACTTTTAATACCTTTATAATTAATTATTAAAGTAGCCAATCATAGATTAGCTTTTTAAAAGACATGATGAATCTCTCTTTTGGTTTCAAATAGTATCATCAGGCCTGGTTTACAAGTAAATACATGAATTATCATACACAACTGTAAAATATAATTAACATTAAAAGTTTTCTTTCATTTCTTCAAAATTTCAAAAAGTTCAAGGCAGAAAAATACTTCATCCTTTGTCTCTCACCACTTCCTGACAGTAGCTCTGGATGTGAAGAGCAAAGAATTTACTGTTTTGTTATCTGGGGAGATATTATGCAATCTCTGTAATCTCAGATTTCTCCACTGCAAAATAAGGATGCTGACACAGATAATCCCCCAAAATCTTGTAAACACCTTTAACACTTTAGGTTTGTCTTTTCTAGTTGTAAAATAATGTTGGGTAAATGCAACAAACTCAGTATTTTGTGGCTGCCACAACACTGATAACTACTACTGTACTTTCAAGCATATATTTCTCTGTAAACAGGGTCAGAGTATTCAGGAAAATCAGACCAAAATGATAATTTTTTGAAAAGCTACCAGGCAAGGAAGAGGGCAGAACCCAGTGTAAGATGAACATAATCACACTACATCCATGTTGAGATTCAATTCTGCTGGGCTCCTTAGAGCTCAGACATTAATGTGCTATTAAGAATTCTCACAAAAGTCTGTCCCCCCTTTTCTGCAGGGGATGCATTCCATGACCCCCCAGTGGATCCCTGGGGACAGTGTTGAAATTGGGGACAGTGCAAAACTCTGTGTGTTTTTACACACAGATATTTATGATAAGCTTCATTTATAAATTATGCTCAGTAAGACATTAACAATAACTAATAAAAGAATAATTACAATAGTATACTATAATAGCTCAATGATTGTAGTCTCTCTCAAAATATCTTTTTTTTTTTTTTTTAATAGAGGCATGTTTTATTTATTTATTTGTTTTGTTTATACATGCACTGGGTACAGTCAGAAGCGCGGGAGGGTGAGAGAATTCACCAGAGCCAGAGCGGGGAGCAGAGCAGGCAGAAGGACCAAAGTACACTGCTGAGGGGAGCAGCGGGCGGCAGGAGAGGTCTGCGCGCCATGTGGGACCCTCCTCCAGTGGCTGGGGAGCAGCCGGGGATCGAACTGGCGCCGCAGAGGCCGCGGGCAGCTTCGCAACCCAGCGCTCAACCGCTGCGCCACCGGGGAGGCCCTCTCTCAAAATATCTTATGGCACATAATATTTTCAGACCGAGGTTAACTAAGAATAACTGAAACCACAGAAAGCAAAACGGTGTGTGGATAAGGGGGAGCTACTGTAATATATATGATGATTACCTTTTCATCAGGAGGTGGAATATATATAATCTTATCTAATCTTCCAGGTCGTAACAAGGCATCATCTAACACATGAGGTCTGTTTGTTGCCGCAACAATCATGACGCTACGATTAAAAATTTCTTGACACTCTAACTGAGGGAAAACACATAACACAAAGGAATGTCAATAAGCTAATTATTAAAAATTTTTAAATTAAAAATCAGAAGGCTAATTTGATATTCTTTGTTTGGGACCAGAATGTTTACACCCACTATCTAAACCACCTTGATATTACCTTAGAAAGAAGTTAACTAAAAAACTACTTTGTGCACATGGTGAGGGAATAGCCACTCCTGAGGGACAGATCTCAGATCTCGCTGTGAGAACCAAGCAAAAGCCTTAAACCACCACAGAGAACACCTACCCGGTGACCTGAATGTACCTAAGCCCCAGTGAATGATTACAACCTAACTAAATAACTTATAAAGATAGAACCATATGCCTAACACACGGAGATGCACAGCTATGAAAAGACTTGGTGCTCATGTCCTGGAAGAGGAGATTTATTTTATTTTCCAAAGGCAGAAATATGATAATGTATGTTGCAGGTATGTAAATCCTAGATGAAGATAATTAACTAAAAGCAATCAGGGTCAGGCCTTGCACACATGCTAAATGCTCGAAATTATTGAATAATCAGTTCTCTAATGAGTCAATACTTTGTAAGTTCCCTATATCTGCAAGTATTTTAGCAAAGATCAGGTGAATACTGGTCAAATGCTATAAGTAGAATTCCTGCATTATCAGAAGATTTGACTATGAAATCTCATGACTCCCTTCAAGTGCTAGTGCCTCATTTTCTAAGCAGCAGTAAGACTCGCTATGGAGCAATTTTTAAAATGGGAAACAAATAATGAAAAAATACCTGTTGGATGATGTAAGCACACCAAACTCTCTTTGCAGAACAGAGTAAAAGGGAGGAAGCAGACTTTCAAAGGTCTTTTAAATTTCATTATAACCAAGGAAAGCCATTCCTCAAGAAAACTGGAAATTCCAACTACTAAGATGATTGGAAATCAAAATGTGTTTTGCGCACATAAACATTTTTAGACAGGATGAACACTGGTTCTCCAGAATATGGAATAAATACCTTTTTCCATTAGTAACCTGTAAAGTTATGTTTCTAAATCTTAGGAAGTATAAAATTCATACTTTTATCTATTTAAAACAATTACTATAAAAGTTTACCTTACCTTTTCTAGCAAATCACAATTTTTACCAGCTCTATAAAAATACAGAGTCAAACTGAATTTATGTCATTCCTTCTATAAGATGAATCCAGCATAGGAAAAATTAGTGTAGTGTAGAAGCATCCCATTTAATGTTGGCTTGAGGTTTTTTGTATATTCTCACTAATAAATACCTCTTCATTTTTTTTCAGCTCCTTATGTTTACCCTGTCGGTCTGATTTACTTCCTCTTCTCTCTGTAGTCTTAAATCCAACACCATCTAATTCATTCAGGAGAACAGAAAGAACACGATCTTGAACATTACAGTCTGTTCTGTCAACTGATCGAGATCCCAAGATTGAATCAATTTCGTCCAAAAACACAATTGCAGGAGTATTTGCTCTTGCTTGTCGAAAAACCTTTTGTTAGGAAAATAAGAGTATTAAAAAGTTACACATTACACATTATTGATGTGAATGTATGTTTTCTGCAAATTCATATTTTTTTTAAAATGCAAAAAGAGAAAGAGTCTAAATGTTTAAGAATTGAGGAATGAATATATAAAATAACAACATAGAACTAATGCAGGGGTTAAGAATCCTACTTCAAGCAATATTTAATGTTATGGAATGTTTAGGTGATAATGTTAAATTCTAAAAATCACAATAAAGATGTAATCTGTCCCAAATTATATTTAAAAAGGGAACACAGACAAAGGATAGTCACCAAAATATTAGCAATAGGTAGAGGGATTTCGCAGGCTTTCTTATTTAGACTTTCCAATATTTTAAAAATTTTCTATAAATAAGTATAACTTTTCTAATTGGGAAATACAGTAATATTTTTAAAAATAAGGTTTATTCTTAAGGCAAGACATGAAAATGAAAATTCAAAAGTAAACTTAAAATGAACAAACCTGGGACAAGACTTTTTCTGAATCTCCAACAAAAGGTGAAAAGAGATCAGCTCCACTCACTGAAACAAAAGAGCAATGACAGCTTGTAGCCAGGGCCCGCACCAGTGTGGTTTTAGCACATCCAGGAGGACCGTACAGAAGAACTCCCTTTGGTTGTGTCAGGCCCATCCTAACAAATTCCCGAGGGTATTTGAGAGGCCACTCAACGCTCTGTAAGTGCACAAAAAGAGATAGCATACAGAAAGAGACAGTTGTGTTGTAATGATAAAAAACATAAAACAAGTCGGTAAAGTCATTCACTCATTGAACAACTCTAGGGTACTTATTATGAGATGGAAATGCAGTCCACTATCCACAGAGGAGCCAGTGATCTTATATAATCTAAGTCGGGTCACTTCCCGCTTAAAATTCTTCAATGCCTTCCCATCAGAAGTGGAATAAAACCCAAATGCAAATTCCATGTTTCACCACTACTTACAAGGCCTTACATATCCTGACTATCTCTTAAACATCCCAGTTCAATCCATCTCAGGCCCTTAACTCACTGTCCTCTCTCAGTCTGAACAATTCCTCAGATCTTTGTGTGGTTACTGCCCCTCATTCAGGTACTCAGCTCAAATGCCATTTCCTTAGAGAGGTCTTCTCTAGTTACTGTTACTACCTATCTTTTACTTTTGATACACTTATCTGAATTGTTTTTACATGTTAGGTTTGTCATTCTGTTCCTATCCTATGTAGGCAATGTTCACCTCTAATTTCCCAGCACCAAGAATAATACCTTCTCAAAGTAGGTACTTAGTCACTGTCAACTGAATAGTAAATAAGTTCTTACTACCTCTGAGGTGATGGTTTTATTATAATCACATTACAGAAGCAGAAATTCAGACTTAAAAATGTTGGGTAACTTGCAGAGATCTCACTGCTACTGAGGTGACAGAACTAAGACAGACCCCAAGCAGTGTAGGTCAAGGGCACGTTACTAAAATTTCTTTTCTACAAAAAAGGGATAAGACAAGACCTCTGTTCCTAAGGAACTGATATTTTGGCTGAGGACACAGGCTTGTAAACTAACAACCAGGCTGGGATAGGGCATTCCATGGAGAAGGAATAATATATAGAAAGGCACAGTAAACTGTCAAACATATCCTCCCCAAAGTGGCAGGAACAAAGGGCAGCAGGACAGGAAAAGCAAGGAGCAATGGCTTTGAACAGAGGTAGGAGTCAGATCACAATGGATTCTGACATGGTTAGTCAACATTGAGGAAGCAGTATGGGAAATGGACTAGAAGGAAATGAAACCACAGGCAGAGATTAGTAATAAGTCTCTTGTGATGATTTAGACTACCAAAATATAAGGCTGGATGTGTCACAGGCAGTGACAACACCAAAGGAATAGATGTGAAACATAAAAAGTGTGTTTTATGTAAAGACTAAGCTCTAAACCCAGAGTGGAAGTTACGAGCATGTATGACATGACCCCATGCATTTAGAAGACAGGTTTCTGGCTTAGGGGAAGGGTTGGCTGGTGATATACACTGAGGTAAGGGATCCAGGTATAAAGTAGAGTTGATTAGCTGAACTTGAGACATACTGAGGTTGAGATCCCAGGATTATCCAGTAGGCAGGCAGCTAAGAAGTTCTGATGATCAAAAGAAACATGCACAATGGATATTTTTGTTAAAAGCTTTCAAGAGACAGTTGAAGTCTTGGACATCAAGATTATACACTCACAGTTTAAAAAGAGGACTCCCTAGAGATTGGAGCACTAACACAGAAGGGAGGGATAGGAGAGCTCAAAAAGGTAGGAAAGCTTAACACTTCAAGCAAGGAGAGAAATGTTTCCAAGAGGAAAGTGTAGTTAATCTTGTTCAAGTATCCTGTGAAGATCAAATGGAACTATACATATAAAAAATTAGGGCATGGGGCCTCCCCAGTGGCGCAGTGGTTGAGCGCTGGGTTGCGAAGCTGCCCGCGGCCTCTCTGGCGCCGGTTTGATCCCCGGCTGCTCCCCGGCCACCGGAGGAGGGTCCCACATGGCGCGCAGACCTCTCCTGCCGCCCGCTGCTCCCCTCAGCAGTGTACTTCGGTCCTTCTGCCTGCTCTGCTCCCTGCTCTGGCTCTGGTGAATTCTCTCACCCTCCCTCGCTTCTGACTGTACCCAGTGCATGTATAAACAAACAAACAAACAAATAAATAAATAAAACATGCCTCTATAAAAAAAAAAAAAATTAGGGCATGTTACAAATGCACTTATCCATCCACTCAAGGACTACAATGCTCACTGTAAATAGAGGTACTAGTTCAGATAAATAAATTATCATTGTTATTTATAAATCTGTCTTTTTGTCTTTGTTGTTAGAGAAGCCTCGTTCCTCAGGGTTTCTCCCCTACAGATGAATTGGCAAAATCAATTTATGAAACTGCAGTGCAATCAGAGGATCCAGTCCCTCAACCTCCACAGTGAGAGCCAGTATCAAGTCGCCATCTAGGCCATACTATTTATTACAATTTTGTGCTTTTTATCAGTCCCAATGCAAACTCAGGTCTACTACCTGTATTTGTAAACTAAGAATCATTTTACATTTTTAAATGCTAAAAAAAAAAAAAAAATCAAGAGTAATATTTTGTGATGTGAAAATTACATGATTTTAGTGTCCATAAATAAAGTTTCATTAGAACATAAGCACTGATTATGTATTATTTACAGCGGCTCTGATGCCATAATGGCAGTGTCGAGTGACTGCAACAGAGACTGTATGGCCCACAAAGTCTAAGATACTAACCAGTTCCTTGTTGGGAGAGATCGAGATGAGACCTCCACTGCATATAAGCTGGACTCAGGAAACTGGAGGTTCCTCACCTTCTCTCCTTTCCTTGGAATGTGTGTTTCCATTGCTGCTCCCTGAAGCTGCCCCAGAGACGCAACCTTGAGACAGTAGTATAAGACCATCTGGAGAGTACTGTCATTGAACCAAGTTAAGGCTTCTATCTAAACTAATGTTTGGTGGAAGGGTACGGAAATCTACTCGTCTTGGGGTGTCCCAAGAAAGCTTCTTATATTCCTTTGTTCATTAAACCCACCACCTACCAATCCTGTTTCTTTGGTCACTTTCTGCTTTCCCTGTGGCGGCTGGGAAGTGATTTCAGATTATGTTTGGAAGCTTCTGAGTTTGTGACCCAACATCTTTTATAGAAAAAGTTTGTTGATCTTTCTTCTAGTTTACAAACTCTTAAAGTGAAAAACAAACAAAAAGAGGGTGAGGTAAGAAAGTATGAAAAAGATAGTTTTTGATGCCCACAGAAGTCTAGTTAAATTGGAATTAAAAGCAACCATTAGATTTAATGTGAGGATCATGTTGTGATGACAGCAAGAGCAGGTCCAGTGTAGCCTGTTTTCATATAAATGTATTCATCTTAAACTGTAATATTCTACTGACTTAAGTAGATTCTCTATCTCACCTGTTTTAACTTCAGTTTTACATTTTCTAGGCCACCAATCTCCTCCCAGTCAACAGGCTTAATATCCATCAGTCCAACAACACTTCGAAAAGATGAGGGTTGAATCTTTTTAAAAGCTTCAAGGAAGTCTTTTTCATCAATCACTGGATTATCCTGGTTCTGAAAAAATATACCCCAAAAAGCAAAATCAAAGCGTAAATTATGTGGGCCTTTATTTTGTGGTACACAAGCATAATCACTTTTTAAAAAAATACTCTTTTGAAATTTGTAGACCTATTTTATTATTACAAAGACATTTATACACACAGTACAAAACCATAAGATGTCTCTCCTCTAATGTCAACCATATCCACCCCCAGAGGATGTCGACATTTTCCATATTCTCCTAGTGTTTTTTCTCCCAGTTTTACTGAGATGTAATTGACATACAGTATGATTTGACATATATATTGGGTTGCTGGAAAAAATCGACACATTTTTGCTTAAAAAACAGAAAGAATGGGCCTCCCCGTTGGCGCAGCGGTTGAGCGCTGGGTTGCGAAGCTGCCCGCAGCCTCTGCAGCGCCGGTTCAATCCCCAGCTGCTCCCCGGTCACTGGAGGAGGGTCCCACATGGCGCGCAGACCTCTCCTGCCGCCCGCTGCTCCCCTCAGCAGTGTACTTCGGTCCTTCTGCCTGCTCTGCTCCCCGCTCTGGTGAATTCTGTCACCCTCCCGCGCTTCTGACTGTGCCCAGTGCTTGTATGTATCAATCAGTCAATCAATAAATTAAAAAAAAAAAAAAAAACTTTAAAAAAAAAAAAAAAACAGAAAGAATATGTCATGACTTTTCTGACAACCCAGTAAAATCATGACAAGATTAACATAATCTGCCAATATCCATTATCTCATGTAGGTACAAAAAAAAAAAAAAGAAAAAAATGGGTTTTTTCGCTTGTGATGAGTATCTGCTCTCTTAATCACTTTCACAGATAATGTACAGCAAAGTTGATTACAGTCAGTCACCATGTTGTACATCACACACAACTGTATGAATGTATCATAATTTAATCAGGACTTCCCTGGTGGTGCAAGGGGTTAAGCACCGCACTATGAAGCAATCCACAGCCTCTGCAGCACGAGTTCTATCTCCGGCCGGCCAGGGAGAAACCCACATGGTGAGGCAGAACTCTCCTGCCTTGCCACCTCAACTGCTGCTCCCCTCAGCATTGTATTTCAGTCAGTCTGCCTGTTCTGTTCCCCACTCTGTCTCTGGTGGATCCGTTCAACCCCGCATCTCTGGCCTATGCCCCAGCTCTTGTACGCATAAATAAATAAATCTTAAAAAAATTTAATCATATCCAGTCTTCTGTTATTAAAAACTAAGTTGTAATTGAAAGTGCTTATTATGCACATGTTCACAATTTTTTTTTAAAAAGATTTATTTATTTATGCATACAAGAACTGGGGTATAAGCCAGGGGCGTCAGGGGTGAGAGGATTCACCAGAGACAGAGTGGGGAGCAGAACAGACAGATCTACTAAAATACACTGCTGAGGGGAGCAGCAGGCAAGACAGGAGAGGTCTGCTGCGCCATGTGGATTAGCTCTCTGGCCGGCCTGGGACTGAATTCATGCTGCAGTGGCTGGTGATAGCTTGATAGCACTGTGTCTTTAACCCCTGCACCACCAGGGAGGCCCTGTTCACCTATTTTAAATAATCACGTGCTCAAAACAGAATTACTATGTTTAAGAGTATACACATTTAAAATATGACAGCAATTATCTTAAAGTTGCACTAATAATATGAAGGAGCTGCTCTTCCCACATATCTCGGCACTGGATATTAACCAAACTTGAAAATTTTTGCCAATGTGACAGAAGAAATGGCATTCACTACTGTGCTAATTAAATTCCTTCTATCAAGAGTTATGTACAGGGAATGATGGAATTAGAAGGTCATTTTTTTTTTGCACCCATCATAGCAGAGACTTTTTGGGGCAAGAATAATCAATGGAAGTTAATTTAGGGGAGGAAAAGTTTGATGAGCTATAGGACATTTGTACCACTGTAAAGGGTTTCCCCAGAGATTTCTTATTAGTTGCAAAGGGGAGAAAATAGCAGCTGTCCATTCAATGGAGAAAGTGAGCAAAAACTGACTGGTTGTGCGCATCAGTCACTATTAGGGACATCAATAACGAAGGGCTTGTGGACAACTATGCCACCACATGTGATATCCTGAAAAGGACATACTACTGCTTATGCAATACTCCCAATAAACTCCTATAATCTTAATGTAACTATGAAAAAACACTACCTGTAGAAAAACCAAAGTGACTCATTACTTGTGTCAAAGCCATCTTAGCCTGTGACCCAGAGACATCCTACCCTGGGAAGACAGCCAGATTCCCCACTGTTTCCTTCACCTACGCTAACCTGTACTGTGAACCATACACAAACCTATTAATCTTAACATCACAAAGAGGTACATAGTTTGCGGACCCCTGGTATCAATAGATTTTCACAACTCCTATCCTTTAAATACTAAGGTATACGTTCCAGCAAGGTATACGTTCCCTGCAAGGGTGGCTCCTACCTTAACGGGAAGTCTGTCTACTGGCTCCAGCCCCAAGGACCCCTGCATGTACCTTGCCCTTAATAAACTTTAAATGGGATCAATGGATGTTCCTGCTTCATTCCTTGGACTCAAACTACTTTCTCAGTTTGCGGAGGGGAACTTAGTTGTCCCCCCACCCACACACTAGAAAACCCAAATTAAGAGACATTCTATAAATCACTGACCTGCATCTTTAAAAAACATCAATATACAACATTGTGTAACAACAAATGTGTAACCACAAAAAAGCTAGTAAGTATTCAAAATTAAAAGAAACTAAAACCAAAATGCAACATATTATCCTAGACTAGATCCTGTGCTGGAGGGGGAAAAATGCTGAAACAATCAAGACAAATACAAAATCAAAAAATGGAATGTGAATTTGGTTAACATTTCATGTTGTTGTTAAACTTTTTGCTGGCTGAATACAATTATACATAACCATATTGTGATCAGGTCTGGAAATATCCTTGTTCCTAAGAGATATTAAAATATTAAGGGTTAATACGTCATGATATACATATATACATATATACATATATATACATACATACACACACACACACACACACACAATACCTGTTCCCAAATGGTTCAAAAAAAAATAAGACAGCGAGCTAAAGCTAATTTGGCAAAATGCTAAAAATTGGTAAATTCAGAAAAAGAATTGAGCAGTTCTCTATCCGGCAACTTTCCCATAAGTTTTAAATCATTTCAGAATAAATAGTTTTAAAAAGCTGAAAGGAGCTTATTTTTTAAGAAAGTAAAGTTTAAGAATTTTATGTTTATTGGTCATTTTAATTCCTTTAATACCTGTTCATATCTGACTATCCCTGTTCTCTTGGATTGTTCGGTTTTTCTTACTAATTTGTAAGTTTTCTATAGCAAGGAAACTGATCTTTCTGTCATGAGTTAAAAATATTTTTACCAGGGCCTCCCTGGTGATGCAGGCGGTTGACCACAGTGCTGTGAAGCTGTCCGCAGCCTCTGCAGTGCAGGTTCGTTCCCAGTTGGCTGCGGAGATACCCACATGGCACAGCAGACTTCTCCTGTCTCATCCCCTGCTCCCCTCCGGGGTATATTTCAGTCAGTCTGCCTGTTCTGTTCCCTGCTCTGTCTCTGGTGAATCCTCTCACCCTCCCACACATCTGGCATATACTCCGGTTCTTGTATGTATAAATAAATAAATCTTAAAAAAAATATATTTTTACCAGTCTCATGTCTTATCTTTGTTTATAGTATTGTTTTGCCATTCGCAAAGGTCAAATTAGTGAATCATTTCTTTTTTGATTATAATTAGAAAGGCTGTCTTCAATCTAAAATTATATTTTTTCCCAAATTCTTTCTTTTTTGATATATCTCTAAGGAAGTTATAGACATCAGTGCACTTTATTTTTTAATTTATTTTATTTTTTTGTGCAACAGAACTGGGGTGTAGGCCAGAGGTGCATGGGGTGAGAGGATTCACCAGAGACAGAGTGGGGAGCAGACCAGGCAGATACACTGAAATACACTGCTAAGCAGAGCAGCAGACGAGATAGGAGAGGTCTGCTGCACCATGTGGGTTAGCTCCCTGGCAGGGAATCTTGAACTCAGGCCATAGGGGGGATAAGGACTTAACCCTTAGGCCATCAGGGAAGCCCCTAAGATGATATTTTGGAGACTCCTTTTTGCAATTTCCTTCATCTCTATAGTGATGCAGATTCTTTTTTGTTACAGTTAAAAAATTCTTATATTTCTATTTGTAATATTTGCGTTATATTTAATTTGATCTCTTAAATCAAATTCTGAATACTTGCTTGTATAAAATTTTTCCATTTTCAACGTTATTCTACCTATATAAAACTATACTTAATACATATGTACCCTGAACAGTACTAGTCTAAAAACATCCCAATAATTACAATTTCTTAGAGGTGAAATTTCAGGCAATTTTCATTTCCTTTGCAATTTTTTTTTTCTTCTCAATTCCCCACAAACAACATTATCAATGCTTTTTAATAGTCCCCCACTTTGTTTTTTGGCTGGCTGGCTGGCAGTATTAGACACTGGGTCTCTGAATACAAATTAATTTTCAGGTAACATCACTAACATAAAAATCCCAAGATCACTTGTGTGTACATTATTTCACTTGAATCTCATAAACCTTTCAGGCAGATAAAATTCTTTCCTTTCTGTGTGTATATCTTTAACTGTATATCTAATCAACAAAAAGTAAACAAACTTCCATGCATCCCTGTCATAGACAGAGGCAAAAGCAGCCCCTGAGCTGCTTAGTGGGGAAAGAAGAAAAGATGGAATCAGTACCTTCCCAGATGCCTCTGTCCCTTCTTCCTTTTTGCCTGTCTTCCTTCCACTTCCCCTGGTTGTTTATGAACTCAGCCATCACCTGTGGTAACTATACCTGGGCAGGACCCTCCTGAGGTAGCAGCTGACTGGTCCACCTAAGCCAACGAGCTTAAGGTCAAACCTGGAACTTCAAAGCAGAAGGAATCCTAAATGTAAATCTCCCATCCCTTGGTACTCTCATCCTCCCCTCAAAAGGCATGTATTCTCACACTTTTACACATGGGACTTGTCACTGACCCTTCAAGCAGTTTTGCTTCTAGATCCAGAAGATGAAGCCTTAGAAGTTTACATAATTCCTTCCTCACCTTCAGTGTTAAGAGTAAAAATGAAGAACAAGGAAATGAGGAAGAATTTTAGATTAGCTAAGGAAAAAGGTTCATTTAGGACAATGAACCATCCTTTTATAGTTTAAAAAACCCAAGAATTAGTTTTTAAAAATTGTAAGATCAAAGGGCAATTTTAAAGTTACTAAGGTTAAGAACTTTGTCTCCGAATCCTCCATGTACTGAAATTGTTTTTTCTGAAGGGGTTTAGGTACTCAGGATTACTTATTACATACAAAATGTACAAATTTTCCAATTCATAATGTTGAAAACTTATGGAAATTTAAATACCCTAAATATTTTGAAGAAATCTTAAAGAAAATTTTTTTAAGATAAAATTTTTTTTATTTTTATATTCCCCATACAATTGTTTGTTGATTTTGATTTTTACTTTCTTATAGCTATTCTTAAAGAAATTTTTTTAAGAAAGTCATGAATTAATGACTTGAATGTCAAAGACAAATCTAAATAAAATTCAAGGTTCCCAATCTACATTTAGGTTAGAAAAAGTTATTTTCCCTATGAGATATTTATTAATATCAAGGGAATATTAACAAAAGGAAAAATACTGGCTTGTCAGAAAAGTCGACGCATTTTTGCATAGGGAAAATACGTCATGAATTTTCCAACAATCCAGCACTATCTTGATAATGGGGAAATCTCAGACACCACCTTATTAAAAAAATCAAAGTTAATGCCACCAATTACAGGACACAGAGCTATCATTTGCTACCTTGTCGATGCAATAAGTAGAACACAGTATGGTTTCTGTGATATTCCTGACAAAAATGCAAAACCTGAATCAAATTTTGAATCAAATCCAAACAGTTAAACGTTAAAGTCAAAAAACAAGGACTGGCAAATGGTTCTAGATTAAAGATTAAGAAATCATGAAAAGTAAATATAAAGTGTAATCTTGGTCTAAGAAATGATTTCTTTTTTTTTTAAATTTTTACTATAAAGGAAATTAGTGGGACTAAGTGAATTCTGCATAAATCTATAGAGATTAGGTAAAAGTACTGTGTCTGTGTTAATTTCCTCATCTTGATAACTGTACTGTAGCTAAAAAACACTTAGGATTTCAAGGCTAAAGGGGCATCATCGCTATAGTATATGCTCAGGATGTTTCAGAAAATACATATATAAAGAACTCTTAGATCTCTCATTATATGTCACGTTCTCTGTATAAATATTTACACCTGAAGAGTAAAGCAAATGTGATAAAATGTCACATTTGGAGACTCTTGGTAAAGATCAACAGAAATTCTCTGTACTATTTTTGCAACTTCTTAGTCTGAAATGTCTTCATAATAAAACATTATTCAAAATTCAAAATGTCTGAGTCTTCTGGAGCCTGACCACTCTGGGTTTCAGCATTAGGGGTTATTATGGGAGTGGGGGAAATGCCTGGGTAGACCTAGAGGACTCAGCCCTCTGTCTCCACCTTCAGTCACATATGGCTTAAATGGAGCTGAGATATAAACAGCTGTTAAAGATATCAAAAATCCCAAGCAAATGTACTTACCACATTTTTTTAAACACCAAAATTAATATGTTACAGCAATAAAAGATAACCACAGATGGTCATAAATCATTGCTTCCTACCTTCTCACTATGAAGCAAAGCATGCATGGCAGCCTCCCTACAGAGTGCTGTCAGGTCGGCACCAACATAGCCAACTGTCATTTCTGCAAGGAGGCTCAAATTAACTTGACTGGAAATTGGCATCTTTGCGGTAATCACTTGCAGAATCTCCTTTCTTTGTTTAAGTGTGGGAGTTCCAATGACAACCTATAAGCAAAGCAAAAATATAAAAAAATTAAAATTTCAGTTTAAAATATTTTTATCCTGCAAAACATATACTATGTACTCAGCATAGCTTAGATATGGATATATGCAGACTCTTACTTCCCAGAAGAATAACAACAACTAGAAAGTTGTACGATGGAAATTACATGCCACTGAACAATTTTTTGCTATTTTTGACAAGCTACCAAGTTCTAAGAACCAGGACCCAATAGCAAACCAGAGTCTAGGTCTCTGCCCCATGGAGATATTCAGAAGACAGGTACCAGCTGGTGCAAGGAAAAATCCACTCAAATCTGAAGCCATCATGCTATGATTACAATTGTCCTACCACTAAGTGCAAATATCACTTACATTAACCACTACTCAAACTAAATCAAAAAATAGGGACTGAAGCTTATAAAATTGTGTAGCTTTGAATACTCAAGCTTCAGTGAGCAATTGTGGGTACTTTCTCAATTGTGGTAAAGGATGCCTGGGTCCTGACAAAGAATGAATAAATCCAGAAGATACAATGCCTTTGAGTTAGTTCTTCCCAACTTTCTCCCTTTCATTTCAACAGTTCTTTCTTTTTTTTTTTTTTAAGAGTTATTTTATTTATGCATACAAGAGCTGGGGTGTAGGCCAGAGGTTCTGGAGGTGAGAGGATTCACCAGAGACAGAGTGGGGAGCAGAACAGGCAGATCTACTGAAATACACTGCTGAGGGGGGCAGCGGGAGAGTCAGGAGAGGTCCATCTGGGTCCATCTGCACCATCTGGGTCAGCTCCCTGGCTGGGGATGGAACTCATGCTGCAGTGGCTGCTGACAGCTTCATAGTGGAGAGATTTAACCCCTTGTGCCAACAGAGAGACCCCAATACAGTCATTTCTTGAGGATATACTACTTTAAATTCTCATTTCAAATCCGTAAGAGTTTAATATGCTTGTAGCGCACCTAATGGCCTTAAAAATTAACATTACAGATTACATACTCAAGTTTAGGACCTGTACAACAAAACCAACCCCACCTTGTTTCACAGGAACAATCTGACTCTGGGGGAAAAAAAAACAGATCCTGGTTCAAAGATCATAAATAGACAGAACACCTGTTCTGTTCTTCACCGCGCTCTAGCTTCACCGATTCAAAACCAAGAAAGTTTACGGTCTGAATTGACAAGCTGAAAGTGCAAATTATTACACCTCAGAATATGAAGATTTAGTACACAAAATGAAATGCAAAACATTATGTTAGTAATTGAAATAACATTTTGGATACACTGGCTTAAGTAAATTTATTATTTAATTAATTTTCTCTATTTTTAAAAATTGGAAAAAAAAGTGGCAAAGATTCGGGGCTGCCAGTCAGGACTGGAAGAGGCTGAAGCTCCAGAAGCAACAGGCCGACTAGCCGGGTCTCTTTACCTCTCGATCAAACCTCCCGGGTCTGCGCAGCGCCGGGTCCAGCGCGTCGGGCCGGTTGGTGGCCCCCACGACCACCACCTCACGGTCCCCACCGAGGCCGTCCAGCAGCGTCAACACCTGGGCCACCGCGCGGCTCTCCGGGGCTCGGTGCGCGCCCCCCCGCCGGGGACACAGGGCGTCCAGCTCGTCCAGGAGGAGGAGGGCGGGCCCGCGGCGGGCCAGCTCCCTTGCGCGCTGGAAGACGCGCCGCACATTCTCCTCGGTCTCCCCGGGCCGCGCGCCCTGCAGCGCGGGGGCGCTCACCGCCAGCAGCTCAGCGCCCGTCTCCCGGGCCACGGCGCGCACTAACTGGGTCTTGCCCACTCCCGGGGGCCCGGCCAGGAGCACCCCGCGGGGCACGGGCAGCCCGAGCGCCGCCAGGGCGCGGGGGTAGCGCAGCGGCAGGCTGAGCAGCTCCCGCAGCGCGTCGGCCGCCTCCGCCAGGCCCCCCAAGGGCGCCTCCGGCAGCCGCTCGGGCTCCTCCAGAGGCGCGTCGCTGAGCGCGAGGCTGGTCTGCGGCGTCACCAGCCCCGCGGGGTCCGGGCTGGGGGCCCCGCCGAGGATGTGCAGGGCGGCCAGCGGGCCGGGGGCGCCGGGCGGGGCGGCCACCACGTGCCCGCGGCAGACCGGGCGGTTCCTGAGCAGCTCCTGCGCCGCTTCCAGCACCGCGGCTGTGTCCCGGGCGCAGGGCGCGCGCTCCGGCTCGCGAAACACCGGCCACACCGTGAGGCGCCGGAGCGGCGGGCAGGGAACCAGGCTCAGGCGGCTGAGGCTCAGGCGCCCCTGAGCGCCCCGCGCGCCCACGGCCGCCCCCGGGCTCGCGCACTGCGGGTCCAGCTGCACGAAGCCGTCCGCTCCGTCCCGCCGCGGCCAGGCGGTGCAGAGGCAGGAGCCCCCATCAGGCAGAGAGACCTTCACCGCCGAGCCCAAGCGCGCGCCCAAGGCGCGGAGGGCGGCGGGCCCGAGGCGACAGCGCTGGGTACCCCGGTCCTTAGCGTCTGGGGGTAGCAGCTGCAAGAGCGGCCCTTCAGGGCAAGGATCGGAGTCCGGAGCCATTGCGCACTGGGGCATCCAGGCCCAGAAAGCTGGGGGCGCGGGGAGTTCCACCCGGACGGGAAAGGCTGGTACACCGACCGCCTTGGCCGGAAGCAGGTGGCGCGCATGCGCCAGCCGTGACGCTGGGTTTGTCTGCTGAGTTGAGGCTAAAGGGCCGGTGGGGAATTTAGGCGGCGTTTGAACCGCGAGTCTGGCTGCTTGTGGTGTCGGGCCTGATGAAATCCAGTGGCCCTAAGACGAAGTTTTGGTTTCAGGTGCCTGGGAGACAGCTTAAGTTGTTATAGGGGAGCCCCGATATTGAACGGGTTCCTGGCTGTGGGTCCTCACCCGCGCGCTTAAAAGGGACTTACTAATACTCCACTACAGACACACATAAAAGGTTAATAAAAGGTTTATTTACAAGGGAAAAGGAAAGAAGGAAAATGTACAACTCAGGGAGAAAAAGGGGAAATAAAGACTTTAATGCGTCCTACCCGATTCGCCGACCTGGAAACCCAAAGGCACTCTCCGAGCTGGCCGGACCTGGCTGGACGCTGCGAGCTGGCCGAGAGCCAAAATGGGGGACCCCCCCCCCAAAGCCCACGTGTCTGGCTTTATACCAACCTGGCTGCTTAGCCCCACCCTCAGGTCCCAGCCACCTTCCCTTTGGTGGTGATGGGATTTGGAGTTCCCAGTGTCTTTGGCTTTGGCCTGGGTTGGGGGTGGAGTCCACGAAGCCTGTATGGAATTAGCTTTAGGACATCCTTTTCCCCCTAACAAAGTGACAAAACTAGGTCATTAAGCCTGTGCTTTGGTGGTTTGTACGACATACTTTTCCCTGTTCTGGAACTCGAGCATCATCACCTGAACTTTTTGCACATCAGCCAGTGGGCACAGTGGTTTTGTTACAGGGCAGGGAGAGGAGCAACCCAAACCCCGCAAACCTGCCTATTCTATATAGGGTTCTGCCATCCGCTGCATTAATGCAAAACATGAAATTTTAATGGGAAGGAACTTTAGTACAATTAGGAAACAATACAGGACAGGCAAAGAATCTAGTTTCTAAATGAAGCACCCAAAGTTACCCGTCCCCTCGTGGGTAAAACTCCATCCAAATGGGATTGGCCCAGAGCAAGGCCCCCAAAGCCTGCCCCAAGTCTAAAGCATCTTCCAGTGGGGACCCACAAAAAAGGGTCAGAAACAAGCAGACAAGCCCGGAAGGAAAAGAGCAAAATCAAAATCAAGATAAAAGCTGACATTGTCACCTCCCCACGGGTTTCTCACTCACATCTGTGTCACCCAGTCCATGACCAAAAGACAAGTTTAGTTTCTTCACATGTCTCTAGGCTCCATGTGCCTCCTCCAGGTCTCCTTCTGGCTCCATCCTGCTTCCTTCCTTCCTCAGTCTCCTCTGCAGCCTCTTCTCTCCCTGCTCAGCTCCACTCCCCCTTTGGTGGGGCAGGGAACCTGGAGCCGCCCCCTTTTCTGGGGACTACCCTGTTACAGTTTGGAGTGCCCTGATGCCACTGTCTTAGTTGACTAGAAGTAGCCTTGGTGCCTTCGATAACCTGGCGCCAACCTTTTTGGAAGATCCGGATACTCAAACACCAGCATAGCAAGAGAGAAGCACAATGTAGTGTTTAAAATCCGTTAAAGAGGGAAAAGAAGGAAAAATAGGCAACTGATGTATTTGTGGCATACCAGTACATTCTGTTCAGACTCCAGATTTACTCCTATAATTGTTCTTTGACCACTTAATCATAACCTTTTCTATTCTTTTCATAAGTGCTTATTGTCTGCTTGGGGCACAACAGTACTACATCCTCTATTGGATGCAATGTGGTTTACTTTATTAAAATAATTACCTGCTATTCTCTTTCTGCCTTTTCTCTCTCCACTCCATGGGAAATATGCTGTTTTCTCTGTATAGGCTAAAATACATTTCCTATGTTTTAAAATTCTTGCAAAAGAATTCTTGCAAAAAATAGTTGCAGAGGGGCCTCCCTGGTAGCGCAAGGGATTAAGACACAACCTATGAAGCTATTTGCAGCCACTGCGGCACGAGTTCAATCCTTGGCCAGGGAGGTGACCCACATAGCGCAGCAGACCTCTCCTGTCTTGCCCGCTGCTCCCCTCAGCAGTGTATTTCAGTCAGTCTGCCTGTTCTGTTCCCCACTCTGTCTCTGGTGAATTCTCTCACCCCCCCCCTACTTCTCTGGCCTGTACCCCAGTTCTTGTATGCATAAAT
The DNA here is from genome assembly GCF_014898055.3 of Talpa occidentalis. Taxonomy (NCBI): domain Eukaryota; kingdom Metazoa; phylum Chordata; class Mammalia; order Eulipotyphla; family Talpidae; genus Talpa; species Talpa occidentalis. Next base: position 14,087,480 of record NW_023601104.1, on the reverse strand, counting down.
AAATCTTTTTTAAAAAATAGCTGCAGATATTCAAAGAAAATGTCTTTTTTTTTTTTTGCCTTATGTCTTTCTACTTTTATTTTTCCCACCTTCACTACAACTCAAATCTGTGTGATTACAAAATTGAGATTGCATGCTTAAACCAGTGGGGTTTTCCCCTCTACTTATACAAATAATCAGTTGTAGATTCTAAAGCAATGTCCTTTCATTGGAAAGTAGTCAGACCTTGGATCTTTAAAATCAATGCCAGTTCCTGGTCTCACTCCACACAAACCTCAGGGTAGACACCATGACTGACTTCTGGATTCTACAGTCACTTATCTGGCTTCTGCTGTATATTTCCAGCTCCAGTAATGGAACAATTTAAAAGGCATTAGAAAACAGCACAGAAAGAGGGTAAGCCACTCACTACTTTCTGTTTTCTTCTTGATCGTATTGACGTTTGTTCTCTTTGGAGAATACTCTAAACTCAGAATTTCCAAGAATAGGTTTAGATTTTCTGAAATACAATGTCAATATTTCTATTGACCTCTAGAGGTGTGAATAAAATGCCCATCAAGGTATTCTATTTTGATGTCTTTACCTCACAGAGGTTCTTTTACTCTAATTCCAAGAAGCTGTATGGGTTCAAAAAAGGGAAAGAAGACTTAATGAGGATGTGATAACTGACTTAAATATATACATGAAAGAGTGTAAATTTATGCATACCTACAGTGGAGAACTGGCCAAGAAGTGAAAGTTTAATGGAGAGAAAGTTAAGAGTCTTCTGCCTCATGGGCACGTGGAAAAGGTTTTTTTCATAAGAGGTCTTTCTAATAAAATGGGTCTTTTTATAAGATACAGCAAGGAGCATAACAAAAGCCAACATAGGGAGGTAAATAAGGTTAAATCAGACTGAAGAGTTTCTTCATTTTGTTTAAAACAGCTGTAGCAGTTGCTGCATTAGGTTATGCTGTGACAGAAACTACCTGTTGCTCTGGGTGGGTCTAAAAGTCAAACCAGAATTCTGTGACCTTGTAGGACCCATACACCCATTCATTTTACATTCTCCTAAAAGTTCCAGTTCTCATTTAGGTTGCAAACTAAGGCAACCAGGATTCCTGTTCTTAGACCTTCAAATATTGTCTCAGCAAACTCACTCTCAGCAAAATATAAATGGTTTCTCCAACCAACCAATGAAATCTACTGCCTCTTTGGCCATTCAATTTGTGACACTATTATTTCAAACATCTTAATAACCACACTTATACCATTCAATGACATTGTCTTCTTTTCCTGGAAAACTATTCTAATAGGAGTTGTGTGTTGCTTGTTTTGCTTTCTTGTTTTTAATATGACCCCAAATTTGGTAATTCAGAGTACCAAAAGGTTGAACACTAGGGGGAGTCCAGAACCAAATCAACCTGAAAACTACAGGATTCTTGAGTTAGAGGGGTTGTCAAAGGTGTCTTCTACTAGATTTTCCCAAGACCCACACCTTGTTGTATGAAACTGTATGTTGTCTAATAATATTTTCTCATAATTTCTACATGCCTCAGGTCATGTAGAATTCATTTTCCAGGTTATAATTTAATCACTGTATTAAATATTTGACTCTCCCGAAATCCAAAATTTAATGGTAGCACAAAATCCAAACAAACCAAATTTATCTTGTTATAGGTTAGGAATAATTCTACCTTTGAATTGTTTCAAATATACTGGCTAAACAAAACAAAACCATTTGTGAGATTTTCCTGCAAAGATGCATTTAACAAATAGTTTCTCTTGATTTTATTTGCTACATTCAAGGCTACAAGCTGTCTGATATTAAGTTAAATATAAACATTCTTAAGTCTAAAATTCAAAATAGGGCCTCCCCGGTGGCGCAGCGGTTGAGCGCTGGGTTGCGAAGCTAACCGGCCTCTGCAGCGCCAGTTCGATCCCCGGCTGCTCCCCGGCCACTGGAGGAGGGTCCCACATGGCGCGCAGACCTCTCCTGCCGCCCGCTGCTCCCCTCAGCAGTGTACTTCAGTCCTTCTGCCTGCTCTGCTCCCCACTCTGGCTCTGGTGAATTCCCTCACCCTCCCACGCTTCTGACTGTACCCAGTGCATGTATAAACAAAACAAACAAACAAACAAACAAATAAATAAATAACATGCCTCTATAAAAAAAAAAATAATTTAAAAAAAAAAATAAATAAAATTCAAAATAAATAGTTGGAACGTCTTTCCTTTTTTGGAATAATGATTGTATATTATTTATGTGCCTTCAGCATCAATAATATTACATTAGATGTTATATGTCAGGATATAAAACACACAATTGTGAAAAATCTAAAAAAATGAATAAACTAGTAGCTTAAGTAGGTTGAACTAGTAGTTCAACCCTAATATATCTGAACAGTAGTAATGGTTATGAATTGTAATTGGTAACTATAGAGAGTCATTTAATCACACTTGAAAAGTCATGCTTGGCAAATGCTTTCATCTCAACATGTTCATACAGCTACATCAAGTGACTTATTTCCACAAATACTTAATTGCCAAGATTGTCCTATTTTAAATTATACAATGAAAATCCCCTAAAATATGACATTGTTAAAATTGTTCTTTAAATTTTTCCATCTCTATTCTTTCTCCTATATCAATGGTAGAATTATTCTTTACATAATACAGAGTCAGGGAAGGGGATTATTACAGCTATTAGGCCGTGAGCTGTAAATGACTTGCAGAATACTATTCTGAAAGTCTATTCTTGCATATTTTCAGGGAAACAGCTTGGTTCATAATTTTTTTAGAAGTCCAAGATAATTATCCCCTTTGATGTTGCTTCAAATTGGTCAACTAATAAAGTTAACATTTATGTATTTATTATAATATTTATTGAACACTTTGTGCTATTTACTATATCAGAGGTTAAGCTTATAGTGATTTTAAAAAGCTCATCATGAAGTTTATATTCTAATGGGAAAGTCAGACATCAAAAGACTAAATAAGTGAATGAACCAGATAATTAAAGGTGATAAAAATTGTTATGAAGGAAAATTAACAGAAAGGTACTACTTTACATGGGAAAACTTGGAAGACTTCTCTAAGAAAGTGACATTTAAGCTGAAACATGAAGAATGAGTAGGAGCAAGGCAGAAGAAGTGGGGGTGTGCAAAGGAGTAAACCAGTCAGACAGAAAGGGCCATGACATTGCCTTAAGCGTCAAACTTGCCTGATATGTTGAAGAAACTAAAAGAAGGTTTGTTTTGTCTGCACCACAGCTTTGTCACTTACATTCTATTTTTTTAAAGTGTCTTACATATAGATGGATATTTTATTTTGTGAGTAGACAGTAAGTTGTTTAAGGATAGAAACTGTCTTTTTTTTTTTTTTTTTTTAGCGGCATGTTTTATTTATTTATTTGTTTGTTTGTTTGTTTATACAAGCACTGGGTACAATCAGAAGCGCGGGAGGGTGAGAGAATTCACCAGAACCAGAGCGGGGAGCAGAGCAGGCAGAAGGACCTAAGTACACTGCTGAGGGGAGCAGCGGGCGGCAGGAGAGGTCTGCGCGCCATGTGGGACCCTCCTCCGGTGGCCGGGGAGCAGCAGGGGATGAACCGGCGCCGCAGAGGCCGTGGGCAGCTTCGCAACCCAGCGCTCAACTGCTGCGCCAGAAACTGTCTTTTAAAATATCTGTCATGGGCCTCCCCAGTGGTGCAGTGGTTAAGCACCACGCTGCGAAGCTGTCTGCAGCATCTGGAGCGCTGGTTCCATTCCCCGCCTGCTAGGGAGAAACCCACATGGTGGGGCAGACCTCTCCTGACTCGTCCGCTGTTCCCCTCAGCAGTGTCTTCGGTCCGTCTGCCTGTTCTGTTCCCCACTCTGTCTCTGGTGAATCCTCTTACCCTCCCACGCTTCTGACCTGTACCCCAGTTCTTGTATAAATAAATAAATAAATCTTTAAAAAAATAAAACAAATAAAAATATCTGTCACTTCCCTGGTGGCGCAAGGTGTTAAGACGCAACCTATGAAGATGTCTGCAGCCTCTGCAGTACGAGTTCGATCCCCGGTCTGCCAGGGAGCAACCCACATGGTGCAGCAGACCTCTCTTGGCTTGCCTGCTGTTCCGCTCAGCAGTGTATTTCAGTAGATCTGCCTGTTCTCTTCCCCACTCTGTCTCTGGCAAATCCTCTCACCGCCACCCCACCCCACACACCTCTGACCTGTACTCAAGCTCTTGTATGCATAAATAAATAAATCTTTTAAAAATAAATAAATAAATAAAATATCTATCTATGGTATACTTTATTGTTTTTTTTCCTTTGGAAGATTATGTTTATTTATCTTCAAAAGATATTTTTGAAACATTACCTTAATGCTTATTTAAAATAAAGAATATCTTTGGGAAATTTTTAAATAGTTTTTAAATCATGTGAAGTTACTTCATTAGGAGTATTTTGAGAGACCAGACATTTATATGAGAAAGATCAATAATTTTTAATTACGGAAGTGAGCATCATTACTTGTTCAAAAAAATGAAAAAATCAAATTGACACTTCATGAAAAATACAAAGATTTTTCTCACTGTATTATGGATTCAGTCTATTACTGATTTGAAATTATGAATCTACCAGGTTTTCTAATATAATTAGCAGAATAACATCATTTACCTTTAATCTTTTTTATGAAAACTATTATTGGTGTTGAATATTTACAGAAATGCCACCATTATATGGTATACTTTAGAGGAATCTATTAGTGTGATGAAATGTAGTTGTATTCAAGAAACACTTGTTAAATTGAATTTGATTGAAATTGGGGCATAGAGTCCAGTGTCCCATACTTTGTGGGTTAGAGCTCATTCTATCTAGATACATTAGACACTATTGAGGGCAGATTCAGGGAGGCCTCAAGGGTAATTTCAAGGAGGATGCCTACCTGCCACTTCTATCATTCAGCTCTCCCTCTTTTGAGATTTTTAACATTTTAATTAAATCAATCATTAAAATTCAGGACTGCCATCACAATCATTGCTTATGTTCAGATACTCTATCTAGAGGTTGACTATAACATGCAACTGGGAATCCCTGCACTGCTGACTTATCTGGACATGTGTCCTCCTCTTTCTCTTCTTGCTATCAATAGGAACACTTATCATTTTTTGGATTATTACAACAACCTTCTAAGTAAATTCCATTCCTCCAGTCTCTCTTCATATTACCTATAAAGTAATCTAGCCAGAAAACTAGAGTACTTGGACGTGTTTGGAGATCATTTCTATCCGAAAATCATAGAGCTTTCAAACACTCAAACTAGTCTAAGATGGGCCCAATATTTTGTAAGACCTGATCTTGGGGACTGAGCCAAAAGAAGCCCAGCATGCAGGGGCAGGGAGGACACTATTAGGGGATGGTTAATTCATAATGATTTCAAGGTAAGTTGATGAACTTTAGTGAACTCAAACAAAAAGTTGATTTTTAAGATTTATTTATTGAATGCTATTTAATTTTTCATTCCTTGTGTCAGGCAGCGTGCTAGTGTGTCAGGGAATGACATCCAAAGCAATGTAAGGGAGTGGAGGACAGGGGTGATGGCATTCACTCCCTGAAACAAACTCTTTACTCCCATTTTTTCATTTATAAGTAAGTCCTCAGCACAAACCTAACTTCCTCCACATCTTTGGATCAAATTGTTCTTGCCTTCATCTGAGGAGCTGTAACACTGCCCATAGATTTATGCATCTAGTTTCATTTTGTTTGTGTTGTTTGTTGTGACTTTGTATTATCTCACTAGTGGTATTTTTAAGTGATTTCAGAATTTATTTCCCTCTTTTCTAATATTTTATAATTTTTGCTCCGCACCCTCAACATAGAGCAAAATGCGAGGTGTGTGATAACACATTTGTTCCCTCAATTACTGGAGATTTTACTTGGATTTAGGAGAATGAGTTTGAAGAATCTCATTAGGTATTATACCTGAGATATATTAAATCTGAGAATTCTTGTCTATCATAATGAAGTCTAGAGCTTCCACACTCTCAAACTTGTCTAATTAGCCTAATGTTGTACAATTATATTGTTTCTGTTCTTGTGGACTAAGCCAAAATAAGAGAAGACACCACCTGAAAATGGTTTATTCCAGTGACTCAAAGGTGTCTACTTCATCACAGTTTCCTCTACTGCTTTGCTACACCCCATCCAATAATGAAGTGAAAACTTTAGTTTCTATTTCCCAAGGCACCAAGAAGCTAGAGGAGACAGAAATATCTTTGCTAAAGAGGGGGTGTGGGTAAGGGATAGGGGGAGAAAAGAAGAAAGAGACTGACTTTTGCCTTCAAAAAGGGAGAACTGACTCCAAAAGAAGTTGATCCAGTGAGTTCCAAAGTAGCAAAACAGGATAAACAGAGGAAGATACATATTCTGAATCCTCTCGAGCAGATAGGGAACTTTCTTTGAAATAATCACATTGTTCACATTATCCTTGGTACTGAATACTTCATTTATCTGTTGAAAAAAAGGTCACTGTTTTCCTCCCACACCCGTAAGTGTGTGGGAGTGGCTGTGACCGCCTAGGCATTTTTCTAAGTTTTCTTTGGGCAACTTCTGTGTTGCTTTGTTACTCCCAGACCTTCAAACTTTCCTGACTTCAAATCAACTCCTCTGTTTCATTACCATGAAACAGTGTCTGACCTGCTTTGGTGATGCTGGGATAATTCTAGGCAGAATTACTACCCCCAGAGAGAATGTGGTTCTTTCTCTGACTTTCCTCAGTATATAAGCTACATTCTTCTTACAGAACATGGCTTCATTCTGCCTTAAATGAACTAGTGGCCAATGTTTATTATTATTTTATTTAATAAACCAATAACTTCAAGACCCATTTCTCTTGTCGCAGCTAGACATTCTATTCAATCATCATTGTATCACTATTTTGTACCAGTCCCCTATTTCTATCGGAAACATTGTTTTTGTGACATTGTTCTATATATAGGATGTTGCCTTGCTATCACAGCAAACAAAACACAGCAATGCAAATTTCTTTCCGGGCTAAGTAGACAAAGTGCTTTAAATGGTTACTTTCTTTTTTTTTTTTTTAAGATTTATTTTATTTATGCATACAGAGCTGGAGTGTAGGCCAGAGGTGTGGGGTGGGGGTGAGAGGACTCACCAGAGACAGAGTGGGGAACAGAACAGGCAAAATGACTGAAATACACTGCTGAGGGGAGCTGCATGTGGTTAGCTCCCTGGCAGGGTATGGAACTCATGCTGCAGTGGCTGCTGATAGCTTCATAGTGCTGACACTTAACCCCTTGCACCACCAGCTGCTTTTCTGATCCAAGGCCAGGTTAGGCATGCAATATGCTTACCATCAGGAACATGAAGTAAATTCCATGAATGTGACAATATAATGATAATGAAATATAATGCATTTGGGAAATGTATGATGAGGTCATCTTAGGAAACAAAATGACCCCACATTACATCTCACATGATATTTGGAGTCCAGCAACACTTCTCAGAATCTAAATAGGCACGGACGGCCTGCTGTGCTCTGCCAGGCTAGTCTGCTCTGTGCTTTACTGCTCTCTGGGTCCAACATTCTTGTGTTCATTATTCTTATCCACATCCTGTGACAGTTTAACAGCATTTGCTGTTGCATAAGGTTGCATAAGAGACACTATCTCCCTATATTTCTGATAATTAAATAAGATATCTATGAACTCACTTTGAAATACTACACACACACACACACACACACAGAGTGAAGAATGTTGTGGAAGAGTGTTATAGACATGTATACAGAAGACTCAACTTGTAGGAACAAGTTGTGAAAAGTACTATTTCCCCCATTTCTGAACTTGCTTCTAGCATCTTTTTCTTTCTTAATATGACCAAACTTCCCCTTCTCCCCATCTCAGTTCCTAATAAAAATAACAACAACAGCAACTAACTTGTAGTGAGGGGTGTAAGTGCTTTACATGTATGTATTCATTTAATCATTGTAACAATTTTCTGAGCTATATACTAGTATTACCCCTATTCAGAAAGCTGAGATACAGAGGGGCAAATAACTTCACAAAGTCATAAGGCTACTAAATTGCAGTCAGGTCAAACCGAGAAGCATACTTCTAGAGCCCTTGCTGTTGTGTACTGTATCTCTCTGCCTAGAGCCTGCTACTGTCTTAGATACACATTTACCAAGATAAATTTTTTTTCAGACAGCAGCTAGTGTTTTTTCTTTATATTTTATCATTCAGTCAATAAAATTAGAGTAATTTTTGGTCAAAAATCAACCCTAATATAATATTTGTTACTCAGTCATGACGAATTCAGAATATAACCAATTGGTAATAATTCAAGCTATAAGTTGATTTTTAGTGATTATCTAGGGGAAAGGAGAATTTAACAATAACCCTGTGGATTATTAACTAAACCACTCATTAGCTTATAACCATCAAATATACCTATTCAAGAAATGAGGTCAAAATCTCAGCTATTTTTCCTCTGAAGATTATTTGGTATAGTATTCAAGCTATTATTTGCTCAAGGCTTGGCACAATCAGCTTTGCTAATGGTGTTAAAAACAGGGTGGAGACCTCCCTGGTGGCACAGCAGGTTGAGCGCAGTACTGTGAAGCTGTCCGCAGCCTCTGGAGTGCAGGTTTGATTCCCAGCCAGCCAGGGAGATACCCACATGGCACTGCAGACCTCTCCTGCCTCACCCGCTGCTCCCCTCAGCAGCATATTTCAGTCGATCCACCTCTTCTGCTCCCCACTCTGTCTCTGGTGAATCATCTCACCCCCCGCACCTCTGGCCTGTACCCCAGTTCTTGTATGAATAAATAAATCTTAAAAAAAAAAACCAAAACAGGGTGGAACATTGGAAATGTATGCAAAATATCTGAACTTTTGGAATGCAATGGTGATAAAACAGAACTTGAAAAAAGTCTTGAGTTTGTACAGCGAGATGTAATGACTTGTCCAAATAGGTACTGTTATCAAATAGTTACAATTAGTGGTCAGGCTGAGGCTAGAATTCAGGCCTCCAGCTCAGTGTGCTTAGTGCTCTTTCCTTACCATATCTGACAAAACACTTTCAGACAGCTGTCATACATTCAACAATGTTAAAGCCTGCTCATAAAGAAATCCTTTGTTGCCTAAAAAAAGACTCTACATTTCACTCAGGAATTGCATATTTAAATCAGTAGATTCCATATGTCATTTTGGCTTAAGTTGAAAGCAGCCAAGGGTTTGGCTACTATGACTTAGATTTTGAAGGACAGAAAAACTCCACCTTCTGTTTGTGAGAAAATAGTAGTAGAAGCAATCTAATAAAATGTACATGACTACTGTCCTAAACTCCTCAAGTGTAATTTTAGGATAAGAAACCTCAAGTTCTAGAAGTGGACTTTCTTTTTACAAAACCAATCTCTACATAATACTGGCTTATTGTCTTTTTTATGTGGTCTGGGTACTTCTTTTTTAATTTTTTCTTTTTAAGGCCAGAGGTCTTCCTGCATCCCCTTCCTGTGCACACACACCTATCATGCCATGAATTCACAGGGAATGGGTCCCAGCAACCCCTCTCCATTGGTTTGCACAAAATGTGTCCTCTGGGTGGAACAGGCTGGCCTTCAGTTGAACCCAAGTACCTTTCTCTTTGGCTTCATTCCTTTTCTGGTCATTTTCTCTCACATGTTTAAGGAAGCTATAGTGCTTAATATGCGATTTATGAACGTTAATTCTCTTGGCAACGTTCTTTCCCTTTACTTGTCTCTTTATAACAATGCCAGCTTCATGCTGGGTACATTATAGAAGCTTCCAGTTTTGCTATGGTAACATCTGTAGGGCATTGCTGTTTGAACAGTGCCCATTCCCTTGATGTCTACAAAATCACTTCTCTTACAGATTCACATGTATGTGACCAAAGCAACAACTTCATGTTTCTTTTTTTAACTTTTCTTTCAGATTTCCATTCTTATTTATTGCACAGAAATACAATAATTTGTTTATTCACCATTTGGTGGACATAATAGCCAGTTTCTGGCTATTATAATGCCACTGTGAAAATTACAATATGTATCTTATGGTGAATATATGTACACAATTACTTTTAGCTATAATTTTTTAGTTAATTAATTAAAGCATTGTTTGAGGGAACATTGGTTTACAACACTGTATATGATTTAGAGTTATAGTCTCACACCCTTCCGGTGTATGTTAGCACACCACAACTACCACCAAGGCACACACAGTTCATGTTTTCTAAAAGACCTAAAGAACTCAAAGCAGGTACCTCTTCTCTTTCCATTTTGTTTGTCATTTTGGTGATTTACTAGAAGATGGTGGTTCTGAACCAAAGGGTAGGTACTTCTTTTCAACATCAAAGGAACCATAGAGTAGAAGAGACATTTGCCTTAAAGGTAGTCCTCTTTGGAAGAGAATTCTCTGTACTTTGTTTGGCTTGGACTTAGAATGATTTCTCTATTTTCATCACCTAGTTTCTTTTTCTAAGCTTTGACTGTACTTGGTGAATGATTCATGTCTATTCAAAGCTTTTTTGCAGCATGAGAGAAAAGCTTTATCCTGTTCTAGGAACTCCCTGGCTTCATGAAGCCCTGTGGTCAGCCAGACTACAAAGTGTGGTGAAAAGAGTTCCCTGGGTCTTTGCTACTCAAAGAATGATCTAAGAGTCAGCAATGCTGGCATCACTTGGGAGGTTGTCAGAAATACATAATATCAGATTTGAATAAGAATCTGCCTTTTAGCAACTTCCCCCGTGATTCACAAGTGCTGTCCTGGATACTTTTGTGTGAATACCTCTCTAGTCTAAAAGTAAGGCTGATGGGCCTCCCTGGTGGCGCAAGGGGTTAAGATGCAACCTATGAAGCTATCCACAGCACTGCAGCATGAGTTTGATCCCTGGCCAGGGAGATACCCACATGGCACAGCAGACCTCTCCTGACTCACCTGCTGCTCCCCTCAGCAGTGTATTTCAGAAGATCTGCTGTTCTATTCCCCACTCTGTCTCTGGTGAATTCTCTCACCCCCCCCACACCTCTGGCCTACACCCAGTTCTTGTATGCATAAATCAATAAATCTTTAAAAAAAAAAAAGAAGTAAGGCTGAGACCACTGTACTCCCACCTCAAGGTAAAAACCTTAAATTGAAAACAAGAAGTTTTCTCTTATTTGGAGATACAGCTTCATTAATTTTGTCAGATAGTTCTGAAAATTGGATTTAAAGAAAACTTAGAGATCTTCAACTATCTTCATTATTGTGAATTTCAGTACAGTGGTCAATTTTTATAAAATGGTTAAATTGTGTTCAGGATATTCTGTTAACAAGGGTAAAAGCATATGACACATCTTAATAAATCACTCATAAAAATGGGAGAAATGTATATATTAGAAAACTTTTGGTGATTAAAAGAATAAATTTCAGTTATCTGGAAGCTTTATTATATGAAATATCCCAGCCATGGTGGTATCCCCCCAAAGAGGGATAATCTCTTAAATTCACATCCTAATACTATATACTTATGTTATAGCTCTCAAAACTTGTCTTACAATCATAATTTCAGTTTAACTTCTCCCAAATTGAAGAAACTACTATTATCTATTAAACTAAAATTTCTATAAAGGGGGAGAAAAGGTAAATTTCCTAACAAAAGAATTCCAAATAATATACGGAGATACACCTCTCTCCCCTTCCAGATGGTCTGAGTGATTTATTTCCAAAGAATAAATATTGGAAAGGAAAAACACTGACTTCATAGTGGAGAAAGCTGGGAAATACCACCTTAACTAAATGAACAGGGTTAACATCACCAGTGATAGCACTGGGAGATCCTGGTATCATGTGATGAGAAGGGCACTTCACATTTGTGGTATTCTTTCCTTAAACCCATAACCCCAGTATAATCCTAAGGAAAATATAAGACAAACTTAATTTGAGAGGCAAGCTATAAAATACCCAATCAGTACTCCTCAAAACTGTCATGATAATGAAAAACAAAGACTAAGAAACTGCCACAGGCCAGAGAAGACCTGACAATTAAATGTAATGTAGTGTCCCAGACTGGATTCTGAAACAGAAAGTTGGTAATTAATATGATAAATTTGAGGAAATTGAAACTGGGTGACAGGTATCAAGAACTCTATAACTTATCTATAAATCTAAAGTCTATCATGAAAAATAAAAATAAAATTTCCTTAAAACTCATGGAAATTGTTACAACATACTAAAGTAAGATTTGTCTTGATACATAGCTTCTGTAAGTCCAGAGGGCAGACTTGTGTGAAACACCACCTGTAATATCAACATTTAAGACCTTTCTTGGGGCCTGTAGTATCATTTTGCTAAACCTAGAAGTTAAAGGTTTACAGATTTGGATTCCCAGAGCATAAATCAAAGTCCATTTTCCTAAAGCTCATTTAACTCTTGAAACGAGAATTGCACTGAGGAGTGATCTCAGCAATGCATGATGAATTTAGAGGAATCATTTGGCCTTGCTGAGTCATGGTTATCCCATCTACAAAAATGAGGTCCATTCCAGTTCTAAAAGTCTATAAATATAACGCTCAAATAATTTAAACAATGTTTTGCAGTATTGCATCAGTTCTAGGGAGGAAATTAATCCTAAGTTAATCAAAAGTAAATTTTTATTAGGCAATCAATTCTGTATTTATTAAGTAGTAATTGCTGTGCTAGGTACAAGAGTAACAACCCTTACTCTCTCAGTCTGGTGAAAGACAAGCTGTTACAGCCATGTGCTAAGAAATGTTTTTAAAAAAGGGAAAGAAAAGAAAGGTGTTAACAAGATAGCTGGTGCACAGGGAGAATTGCTTCTCACTAGTAGGCTTTGGACCCAAGAAGCTAGGAAGACTTTAAAAATTATTGCTGTTTGATCTAATCAGACAGTCATATAGTAGTAAATTTTTATTTTAATTGGCTGTGTATGAAAATTTGGGATTGGATTTTCCCAGCCATAAATTGGTTACTGAGTCAGAAATTCAGTTGCTACAGAGCTGGGCTAGAAAAGCACAAATGTTTCATGTAGCAGATGCATTCCCTTGGAAATGTTGATATGCATGAAATCTTTCCACTGAGGTAACTTAATTACTGTCACATGAACAACATTACTTTCTAGAAAAGGCCTCATGTTGACTATCATATTCTGGTATTTCTAAATCTGGCCTTCATAAAAAATTCATGCTTCTCAGATCATTCCATTTTCATCTTACAGCTGAATATTTATTTGTGGCTCAGGCCTTGCAGTCTTCAGTCTTTGTATACAATTTTGTTTTCAAATTCTGAACAGCTTGGTAATAAGAAAAATTTAGGATTCCTAAGCAAAAGATCAAAATTGGCTCCTACATTGGTCCTCAGCTTACAATTTCAGAATAATTTTATTTGAGCAAACTTTCCCTTAGTGGGGAGAACTTGACTGTGGGAGAAATTTTGCCACTTAAGTCATGTAGATGAGTGCTTTTCCCCAGGATGTTGCCAAAGCCAAACAGGAATACTGGAGAGAGGTACATAAAACTATCAAATGTGATTTCTCTATTTCCCAAGGCCCAACTAGAGAAGTGGCTTTTGCTGGAAGAGACAGTTCTGGAAAATTCTTGACCAGCAACAAGTGAGACAGACAGGAATGAACAGTAAGCACAGAACTGAGCAAGTGGGGCAAAGGGCACAACAGACAGTCACTAATCTCCCCATCCTACCAGATCAACTCATGTGAACTGAGGGGAGCCAGGTGGCTGTGGGAGGTTTTCTCCCAGAGCAGTGGCTACAGTTTCATTGGGCAGAGCTGCAAGGGAAAACATCTGTGACATTGGTGCTATAACCGAGATGAAAATGCATACACTGTACAAAAACAAAAATTGATATAAAAATATATAAAATAAAATAATAATTTTTTAACAAGAGAGCTTACAATAGTTACATTTATCAGACATTACTATTTCTATCTGTTAATATTTACTTGGTGTGTATTTTTTCCATTCCTTTATTTTCAGACTCAGTGTTTTAGACCCCTCTCTCACACAGTGTGGAATTGGCCTTCTGATTAAAAGGGCCATTTGGAAAGTGTTTTTATTTTAATTAATGTACTAAGTCCTTTTGCATTTATGGTGAAAAACATTAAACTTGGACTTTTTTCCAAAAAAAAATCTGTGACAATAAGAGGTCTTTCCAAGCATAGATAGAATTTTTGCTTCTTTCTTTAAAAGTGGCATTGATATTTTTTCTAATCATACATATAATAATGGCTCATAGAGAAAACTATATAAGTTAATAAGAACAGGAATATAAATAATGGGCCTCCCCGGTGGCGCAGCGGTTGAGCGCTGCATTGCAAAGCTGCCCGAAGCCTCCACTGCGCCGGTTCGATCCCCGGCTGCTCCCCGGCCACCAGAGGAGGGTCCCGCATGGTGCGCAGACCTCTCCTGCCGCCCGCTGCTCCCCTCAGTAGTGTACTTCAGTCCTTCTGCCTGCTCTGCTCCCCGCTCTGGCTCTGGTGAATTCTCTCACCCTCCCGCACTTCTGACTGTACCCAGTGCTTGTATAAATAAGTAAATAAATCTTTAAAAAAAAAAGAATATAAATAATACCTCATATATCTCTATCTAAAGAGAGTCACTATTAAAATTCTGGTGAATATTTTTCCAGGACTTAATATACATGTTTTCAACATGCTTGAGAGAATACTACATACACAATTTCATATTGTGTTCTTTTTCTCTTAATGCCATAAGTATTGTCCTAGGTTATTGAAACTCTTTGTAAATATAATTCTTAGTAGTTGCATATTTATGCTATAATGAAATTATTCTATTTCCTAAATTTATATGCTCGTTTAATTACTTTGTAAGAAAAATGTATGATCATTTGAAATCCAGACATTTTTCCAAATGCTGAATGTGCTGTAATTTAAGTAAGTAATCTCTAGAGGTTGGCCATTCAATCCATTTCTTATTTCATTTATTTAGGATCTAGGCCAGAAATTAAAATCAGAAGTCATCTTGAAGAAGGTTGAAAACACTGGGAGAAGAATTTGGACTGAAGGGATGAGATGAGGGAGAGGGGACATGACAGCTGCCTTCCCACCACTAAGGCATGCAAGGGATATCTGCTGCAAAACCAGGAACTGCCTATGGGCAGAGGAATAACCTCACACACCAACTTCTGCATCATTTCTAGAATTGTCCAATATGCCTTCCTCACTCTTGGGTACTGACTACATGTGATCTACTTCTAATAAGAATTACCAGTGCTAGTGACTGTTGGGTTAGGAAAAGAAAGTGCTATCTTTGGGGGAAATGTGAGGGTGGGTGGAGTTATTTTAGCCCCTGCTAAAATTCTTAAGGTTGAACTCAAGTGGGGATGAATATGCAATCTATTTTCAGAACCATCCCCTGGGACAGACCTTTCTGGAGCATTCTCCCCTGTCTTGATAGGCTCCTTTTTGATATCAGGGCAGGGGGCAATAGCCACACTTATGCTAAAATACCTTCTTGCCTCTGAGGCAAGTTCTTGAAAAAGCACCTAAGTCATTCCTGCACTTGTTTAGTGGCCTCATGATATGTTCTGGCTTTTATCTTTAGCATTCAGTTGAGATATCCTAAAGGATAAGCGGGATCCTGTGACACAACATAAAGCCTACAGGAGAGTATCTAATGTTGGAAGTAGACTACATATATATCTTACATTATACAATGAACATTTCCTTGAGAAGTTGTGAGAAAATAAAGAAGCACAGGCTTTGGAGTCTTACGGGCCTAGGTTTGAATTTGGCTCTGTCAGCCACTTGGCAGCTGGATAAGTTATTTACCCTTTCTATGGCTCAGTTTCTTCATCTAAGCCAGAAATCTTAGAGATGGGAAAATGAGCTAACTGGCACATGGTAAGCATTCAGTAAATCGTAGCTATTATTGTAGACATGCTTTGAAAATTAGGTTATCCCAAGCATTAGCACAAATATGGGGCAGGGTCATGTCATAGACTCCCCTACACATGTAAATACATTTTATCTTTTATATAAACTGAGTTATACTGAGTTATATTAAAGTGATGACTTTACATTTTCAAAAAAAGAGAAAATTTTCTTCTTAATCACTGAGCAGGAAGGTAACATTTCATAATTTTTTTTAGAAATAAAGGGTTTTTTAAACCCTAGAATCCTAAGCAATATGAAGAAGTATCCCCCTTTGTATTTTATTATTATTATTTTAAAGATTTATTTTTATTTAGTTATGCATACAAGAACTGGGGTATACATTTCACACCAGTGAGAATGGCACATATTAAAAAAACTAGCAACAACAAATGTTGGCGAGGATGTGCAGAAAAAGGAACTCTCCTGCACTGCTTTTGGGAGTGCAAACTGGTCCAACCACTATGGAAAGCTGTGTGAAGATTCCTCAATCTACTAAAGATAGAGCTTCCATATGATCCAGCAATTCCACTCCTAGGTATTAACCCAAATGACACAGAAACATTAATTCCAAGGGGCACCTGCACCCCTATGTTCATAGCAGCACTATTTACAATAGCTAAGCTTTGGAAACAACCCAAATGCCCAAAAACAGATGACTGGATCAAGAAGATGTGGTCCATATACACCATGGAATATTACTCAGCATTCAAAAAAGATAAACACATGCAATTTGCAGCAACATGGATGGAGCTGGAAGGGATCATGCTCTGCGGAATAAGCCAGAAAGAAAAAGAAAAATACCGGATGGTCTCACTCATAGCAGGAATCTAGAAAACCTAAATAAGGGACCAGGAAAAAGAATAATCAAAATCAACAAACAACTATGAACCAGAGACACACTGGGCGGCGGGGGGGGGGGGGCGGCGCAGGGAAAGGAGGGATTGGGGTCAAAATAAGGGGATTGCAATTGTATGGGGAATATAAAAATAAAATTAAAAAAGAAAAAAATGATATAGAAACCTCAAAAAAAAAGAAAGAAAGAAAGAACTGGGGTATAGGCCAGCAGTACAGGGGGTGAGAGGACTCACTAGAGACAGAGTGGGGAGCAAAACAGGCACATCTACTGAAACACACTGCTGAGAGGAGCAGTGGACCAGACAGGAGAGGTCTGCTAGCCATGTAGGTTAGCTCCCTGGCCAGGGATTGAACTCATGCTGCAGTGGCTGCCAATAGCTTGACAGTGCTGAGACTACCCATTGCGCCACCAAGGAGGCCCCCTTTTTGTATTTTTAATCAGCTATTAATTTTACCTTACCTGAAAGAAGGTTAGTTCCTGGAAGTGAGCATTAGTTCGTCCCTGAATAAAAGTATCTAAATTTTTCCCTGTCCTAAGACTGAGGTGACTCAAAGAAGATATACAAATGGCCAATAAGTACGTGAAAAAATTATCAACATCATCAGTCATTGAGGAAAGGCAAATTAAAACTATAATGAGTCACACCCTTTGTAATATCATACCCATAATTAAAAAAGATGGACATGCAAGAGTTGGATAGGATATAGAGAAACTGGAACCTTCCTACATTGCTGGTAAGAATGTAAATCTGGTACAGCCATTGTGGAAAACAGTTTGCCAGTTCCTCCGAAGGTTAAACATGGAGTTACCATAGGTTGCGGAAATTTTACTCCTAGGTATATATCCACGAGAAATGAAAACATGCACCCACAGAGAAACCTATACATGAATATTTGCAACAGCATTATTCATAATAACCAAAATTGAAAACAATATAAATGTTCATCATCTGATGAATAAGTAAATAGCAAATAGCAAATAATAAATATACAGTGGAGGGCCTTCCCGGTGGCGCAGCAGTTGAGCGCTGGGTTGCGAAGCTGCCCGTGGCCTCTGTGGCGCCGGTTCGATCCCCGGCTGCTCCCCGACCACCAGAGGAGGGTCCCACATGACGCATAGACCTCCCCTGCCGCCCGCTGCTCCCCTCAGCAGTGTACTTGGGTCCTTCTGCCTGCTCTGCTCCCCGCTCTGGCTCTGGTGAATTCTCTCACCCTCCCGCTTTTCTGACTGTACCCAGTGCTTGCATAAATAAATAAATCTTTTTTTAAAAAATAAATAAAATAGATAAATATACAGTGTAATATTATTTGGTTTTAAAAGAACAAATCACTGATACAGGCTAAATATGGATGAAACGTAAAACATGTGAAAAAGACCAGCCATGTAAGGTCACATATTGTATGGTTTCAGCTATATAAAATTCCCTGAGGAGGCAAATCAATAGATTAAAAAAGATTAGTGATTGCCAGGGGATGGCAAGGGGAAGAAAAGGGAAGAGTCTGCCAGTGGGTCCAGGATTTCTTGTGGGGTGATGAAAATGCACTGGGGTTAGATAGCAGTGATGGATGCACACTATGAATTTATTAAAAACCACAGGCTTGTACACTTTATTTTTTTTTTTAGAGGCATGTTTTTATTTATTCATTTATTTGTTTGTTTGTTTTGTTTATACATGCACTGGGTACAGTCAGAAGCGCGGGAGGGTGAGAGAATTCACCAGAGCCAGAGTGGGGAGCAGAACAGGCAGAAGGACCGAAGTACACTGCTGAGGGGAGCAGCGGGCGGCAGGAGAGGTCTGCACGCCATGTGGGACCCTCCTCCGGTGGCCGGGGAGCAGCCGGGGATCGAACCGGCACTGCAGAGGCTGCGGGCAGCTTCGCAACCCAGCGCTCAACCACTGCGCCACCGGGGAGGCCCACAGGCTTGTACACTTTAAAAGTGACATTTATGCTACATGAGCTATAACCCAATAAAGCTGTTATTAAAGAAAAGACTGGGGTGAGACTTGAACAGATGCTGTTCTTTTTCCATTAACAAAATTTGCCTGCCATAAACTCATTATAACAATACACTATCAGATACAATGAACTTTGCCTTTTTAATTTAGGTTTGCTTAGGACCTAAAAGATGAGAATTGTGCTTACTGCTTTAAACCTAGAAGAAATAAGATTCCTTGAAGGAAACTCTAGATGTTTTTTCTTCAGTTTGTTAAAGTCAGATCAGTTTGAATGCTGACTTAAGCTGAGATTATTTTAAATACTTGGAGAAAGAAGAGGTTTTGCAGCTGTCGTGTGATGAAAGAATTCACCTCATTGGGAAATGCTGGGCAGTTACAATAGCTAGTTATAATCCAGCTATTGACAGCTGCTAAAAAGCCTAAAAGCATCTGTAAGAGAATGGTGTGAAGTCTGCCTTCATAAGATTTTGCAATTTATTGGCTATGGAGGACTACATCAGGGGGGAGGAGACAAAGATGCTAGAGAATTTCAAGGACTGGTGCAAGTGCCACCGCAGGCAGGCTGAATTTGAGGTGCTAACAAAATACCATGTAGAAGCCTAGCATTTTTAGAACTTCAAGGGGCCTTGTGGGTTTTCTGGTGATTTGTGCTTTTACTTCAGATGAGAAAATCTCAGGCTTGGTGAAGGGAGTGATTTGCCCAAGATATAGCAGAAAGTTGGCATTGAAGCTCCTAGGCTAACACGCT
Organism: Talpa occidentalis; assembly: GCF_014898055.3. NCBI lineage: Eukaryota > Metazoa > Chordata > Mammalia > Eulipotyphla > Talpidae > Talpa > Talpa occidentalis. The sequence goes on along the minus strand of NW_023601104.1, from coordinate 14,068,008 downwards.
GACCTGCAGGTAGCTGGAAATGTAGATCTGAAAGAGGTGGACAGGAAAAAGTGGTGCTAGAAATACTTGGAGATCATCTGAATAATAGGGATATGTGAGAGGATTTCAGGAGATTTTAAGGAGGCTGAAATCAAAGACTGTGAGATAGATCAATGAGGGAGGTCAAGTTATTCAGCTAAGCTTTCAGAGTGGCACTCCCTTCATGGAACTATAGATTGAGGATGTGTGTTGTCAGAAGTTGTGCGAGGGAGACAAAGGTGGATAACACCGGCTCTTTGCCCTTTTGGGGCCAACAGCCCAGTGAGACAGATGGGCAGGCAATTCCAGGGCTGTATGAAAAGTGCTGTGAGTTAGGATAACTTGGTACTGTGGGAACAAGCAGGTCACCCAGCACTTCAGGTCCAGCAACTGGGTTTTCTCAGAATTGAATAGGCAGGCAGGACAAGGAGAATATTAAAAAGGGGAATATAAGAGCAAAGCCTGAGCTATAACAACATATGCACCAAACTCTGGAGGAAAAGTTATGTTAATTTAATACTTTACAACGTAAAGTGGCTCCCTTCCTAGGCACTAGGTTGCTGAAGCTCAGTCTTCAGGGTAACCCCTTCCCCATGTCAAGCTTCCCAAGAAATGAGAAGGGTGTTTGGTAACTTCAGAAGCTGCAAGCGGTGAATAGTCTTGAAGAATATTTCATTAAAATTCATGAAATGACTCTTCCTCGATAGGTTTTACCTTCCTAGGGACCAGAATATTCTCATTCCATCCCTAGATAGAGCTGTATAAATAGATCCTAGTAGATTGTACACTCTGGCTTCCTTTTTAAAAACTTCATTTTGATAACCACACATCAGTAAGTGCTGTCTTTTAAATACTCATTTGCTTTTTTACTAGGGAACTCATTCACATATGACCCAAAAGGGCAATAGGGTATATAATGAAAAATCTCTCTTTACACTGTGCCCAAGTAACCCAGGTCCCCACCCCAGGGGATCCCACAACTCTTAAGTGTCTTGTGTATCTTTCCAGAGACATTTTATTAATGTGGTGCAAATACTACTTTAAAAAACTTGCCTCTTCTTTTATTATATTCTAGTCAAACAAGTCACCTTGTTTGAACTTATCTCTTTTCTGACTTCAGAACTATACTGTACACTAAACTAAAGGTACAATTGTCTCTTAGAATGGGTGACTTCTGTATATAGCTAAACTCCTCCAGTGTGTGTGTGTGTGTGTGTGATATCAATTTCTCAGAGCATGTGTATCTCTAAGTTCTAGGAAAACATTATGATTGCTTCCTACGCAGATTCTGATATCAACCATGACAGTGAATTCTTACAATAGGTTCTTTTCATTGCTCATTTTGTTGACACCAATGACTTTACTAGCTTTTTGTTTTATCTTAAACTCAGGACTCAAAAACTCTCTACTTCATTGGTGGGAACCACGAAAAGTTGGACATATCACCACAGCAATAGTGATGAGGGAGAGGCAGAAAGGCAGAATAGTTTGCCAAGTTTCTGATGTGTTTTCTATTCCTTGTCCTTGACCCTTACTCTACCCTAAATTATGCCTCCAGATCACCCTACAAGAGTATAGCATGTCCTGCAATAAGTTTCATTCAATATCATTTTGTTACAACACTGTTGAGAAATAAACAGCCCCAACAGACATTGAATGAAACCTGTGTTATTTGAAGAACTGCTTTCCTTCACTTAAAGTTGTAGTTCCCAAGAACCTAGTAACAGTTATGTGAAGACTTTATAACCATTAATTATGAGATCTTTGAGATCCTAAAATTACTGGCTTGATCAAAGTTTTCGTGTTAACTAACCTATTGTCAGTGAGGGAGAAGTCAAAATTACACAGTGTATTTCACTTCTGGAAAAGTAACAACCAAAGACCAAGAATTTGCCTGTTAGCCCCACTGATACTTTACAAAGTTGACCCAGTATTACACAACCTGTATGGAAGAACTGTGCTTTCAATGGATGAGGCTAATCTGAAAATTGTTACAGATTTTTTTCAAGAGACATAGGAAGGAAGGCAGGAAGGAAGGAAGGAAGAAAGGAAAGTGCTTTGATTTGCTTTCATAGCAGGACACACTTTACCTGTATCCCAAGAAATGAGCGTGTTCTGTGTCCATAATAAGAATTTTCCTTTATACAAAGCTTAATGAGGAGAAAGAGTGTCTGCTTCACTTTCAGGCACTCCCAGTTCTTACACATCCCAAATTAAAAGTGTCTTTAAATGAGTGACCTGAGGATTGTCCTCAGATGTCAGAGAGAAATAGTACAGGGTAATACCAAGTCTTGTTACCACACTCTTAAATTCTTTTGGGAGGAGGAACACATCTCTGACCACCCTAAGTCAGTACACTGAGACAATTAGACGTTAGAGGTGCTGTATTCAATCACTGGGAGAAGGTTATTTGTAAATTTTGAGAACTGTTAGAGATTTTTCCAGATCCTTTACTAGAAGTATGGTGCCTTCATTAGAAAAGGAATTTGGTTCCGGGCCACACAGCAAGTTAGTAGCAGAGTTAAGATATGAAACTTGACCTACTCCTTCCACTGTATTATTGCATTCAGAGGTCTCCTTATTGTTGGAGCTGATAAATTATCATCTCATACTAGTATAGCTTTTAGTGCCACACCAAATTCTGCAAGTACAGAATTTTGGTCTCCTTTTGGTCCTCTCAACAACTGTGTGTGAAGGACAGTAAGCTAAAAGCAATTGCTCGCCCTTTGAGGATAAGACGATTGCAATTCAAGACTCCTGAGAGCCTATAACTGAGTCAAGAAGAAAAAGCCCGTTTTCCCAAGTCTCTCTCCACGCCTCCTCCATGACATTCTACTTATCTGGTACTTTCTTTCAACAAACTCTGGAAAACAAGTTTGAGACACCAGAATTGAAAAGCTTATTAAGACTAGTTACATATTTTCTAAGTACAAAAAAGAAATACTCAAGTCTCTCTACCTTTCTACCAAAAATGTAAAGCTTAACCCGAGTTCTCTAATTTCGGGCATTTCTGCAGCAATTAAGACTTTGCATTGTTAAGGAGCTACTTTTCTAACTACTTGTATCTGATTCAAATGGAAACAAAAAATTAAAAACATAAAATGGAAGGGAAGAATATATCTGTAGGCCTCCCTTATTTCTGCCCCACATTGATCTCTATTTTCATGATTTGAGTTTCTCACGCCAGGGGCACATGGTCAGAGTACTTGAAAGAGCAAGTATTCCAAGAACACCTAACAGTAAGGGGCTGTTGGGTGGAAAGCCCAGCACTCTGGGGAGCAGATGCCCTGAGTTCCACTTAGTTCCCTGTATTATCAACGCTGGTATTGCCCTAAGAAACTGTTGTAGGACAGCCCCGATATTGAACGGGTTCCTGGCTGTGGGTCCTCACCCGCGCGCTTAAAAGGGACTTATGAATACTCCACTACAGGCACACACAAAAGGTTAACAAAAGGTTTATTTACAAGGGAAAAGGAAATAAGGAAAATGTACAACTCAGGGAGAAAACAGGGAAATAAAGTCTTTAATGCGTCCTACCCGATCCGACGACCTGGAAACCCAAAGGCATTCTCAGAGCTGGCGGAGAGTCAAAATGGGGGACCCCCCCCCCAAAGCCCACGTGTCTGCCTTTATACCAACCTGGCTGCTTAACCCCACCCTCAGGTCCCAGCCACCTTCCCTTGGTGGTGGTGGGATTTTTCTTTCCCAGTGTCTTTGGCTTTGGCCTGGGGTGGGGGTGGAGTCCACGAAGCCTGTATGGAATTAGCTTTAGGACATCCTTTTCCCCCTAACAAAACCACCTTCACTTTGGAGTGACCGAGTAGGTCGATGCACCTGCATGCATGCAGACGTGTGGCTGTACTCATGCTTTGCATATTTAAATCCATAAACTATATTTGAAACAATATATGTATCTACTCTAAAGATTACAAGTCGGGTCTTCTCCATTCCCTGAGACCCTAGTGGGTCTTCCTCAGACCCCAGCCGGCTCAGCAGAGCGCATCAGAAGCCAGTCGGTGCACTGACAAGCTAAAAAAGGGCAAAGCCGAGAGACTTGACCCCGCTTCCCCCGACAGCTCCTAATTCGGGGTGGCCCTCTGAACTGGCCCTGCCACCTGTTCCCGCAGCCAATGGGGCGCGGGAGTGGGGAGGAGCAGCAGGGAGGAGGGAGAGGCCAGGGCGGGGCGAGGCTACAAAAGGCCGCCGGCCGCGCGCCCGCACACCGCGCTCGGGGCGCGCTCTCGGGAGGTTCTCACGGGCTTGGCCGAGCGCCGGGACGTTCCGCTCGTGGACCAGCCGGGCGCGGGGCGATGCTGCGGGTGCGGTGTCTGCGCGGCGGGAGCCGAGGCGCGGAGGCGGTGCACTACATCGGGTCTCGGGTGCGTGCCAGCCCCTGGAGCGGCTGTCGCGTGCTCACCCCTGCGTTCCCTCGCTTCCCTGCGCCAGAATTGCAGGACAAAGACCCTTCTGATCCCCCCCCTGGAAGCTCGGCTTAAAGAGCCTTTGCTGGCAGCCGGGAGCTTGGCGGTGTCCCCCGAAAGGGGTGCATGCGTTGGGGCCCCACCCCGAGGGCGCAGTTGCTCTCGGGTCTGGGGCGGCGTTGGCGGTCAGCACTAGGGGTGCCGCTCTCCCCAGCTGGAGCTTGCTTTGCCCCACCGAGTTTCGGGCCCAGGGGGAGGTGGCGTGGGCAAGAGTGACCCTTCTTAGTGGGGTTACTGTGTTTCAGGGTCCTGAATGGGTATAGAGTTAGGAAGCTTTGGGGGAAATACCTGTAGGGTTGATGGGCAGGTGGGGAGGCAAAGTGGGGCGCCTGGTCCGAGAGGGAGCGAGCAGGCCCCTTTTAAGTGTAACATGGAGAGCTGAGTCTCGAGAAGAGTTGGAGCGAGTTCTTTCGGTACTGAGTTTCTGCCTGGTCCCCACCCTCGCCTCTCTGGTATGTAAGCATGCGCCTGCAGACCCTCCCTAGGTGCTAGAACAAGAATAGAAGGGGAGTTTGGCTCCTCTTGGCAACTGGTTCCAGCACAGCTGTCACGCTCTTGCTTTGGTTCTCACCCTGGCTCTCTCCCCTCCTCCATCCCTCCTAAGTTTTTAAGAGTAGGATAGAGATTTGGGGAGGTGGGTGGGGGAGTTAGGTTGCCCAGGGAGTAAGGGACTCTCCCTGTTCTAGATTTTTATAGACCCTGCATTTTCAAAAGGCGTTTTTTAAAGTTCTTAGATCTTCTATTTGTTTAAATTTGTGCCAGGGTTAATCCTTATCTTGGCAAGGTGCTGTGGACCATCTGGAAAACAGAGGCGAGAGCCCTTCCTCACTCTCAGGATTGAAATAGGAAAGAATGGGAAGTGTGTATCCGTGGTGAAAATTTTTACATGGAAGCTGACTATCCTGAAAAATAAGATCGTTTACAGCTTCTGCATTTTTCATTTGGGAAGAAAAAAAGCCTCGTATTGGTAAAGAGAGGCTCTCTCTTTATAAAGATACTAAAGAGAGGCTCCCTCCTGGAGTTGGACTTGGTAGGGAGGCCTGGAGCAACTTGATTTTCTGGGAAGAGAGTGACCCATCATCTGCAGAAAAGTTATTTAAATCTTGGCTGCAGAACACGATTCTGAGATATAAATGGGGTTGTATTTTGTTGGAGACAAGATCTTCTGAGCGGGTTTCAAAAGTTATGCTAATTAACAGAACAGATAAAAGGATAATGTCCAAATAAACAAGGTAAAACTCACCTGTAAGCCCACCACCCACTATATACTAACCCTCTCCTAAAGAATTTTAAATGTCTGACGTTGGTGTCCTAGGTTTTCATCCTGCCTTTATTTTTTCCGCCCCCCCCCCACAAAGTACTGTAAGTTCTACACAATAATCTTTTCTTTGTTCTTGGAAGCTTGGAGGAACTCTCACAGGCTGGGTGCAGCGAACTTTCCAGAGCACCCAGGCAGCTGCGGCTTCCTCCCAGAACTCCTGTGCAGCTGATGACAAGGCCACAGATCTTCTGCCCAAGGACTGCCCAGTCTCCTCTTACAACGAATGGGACCCCTTAGAGGAAGTGATAGTGGGCAGAGCGGAAAACGCCTGTGTTCCACCATTCACGGTGGAGGTGAAGGTAAACCAGGGGTATTCTCAGGTCTGAAGTGGGTTCATGCTTCACTTTTCTGCACTCTGGCTTCTGCTCCCACGCGCCTCTATTATTGTTTTCCCTTTAGTTTGCTCTGGACCTCACAGATCGGGTGTTTGATTTTAAGTTATCATACTTGAGAGCTCCATAGTATTTGACACCATTTACACAAATGATAACATTTTCCTTTGGATTATGAGAGGCCTTTTCTGGGGATTCTAGTTCTTTCACTATTCCTTACATCTTCTTTCACTGTCCATTGTGTTGGGATTGAACAGAATTTCACTTTTGGCCCTCTACTCTTAGCTGGTCTCACAGTTTCAGCTCTCACCTCCGCTATGGTCCACATTCCTGTCCTGAACTCTGTCCAGACCAGCGTTTAACTTCTTAATGGATATTGCCCCACGACCTCAAATTTGGTGCATCGTGTGTTCCGTTGCCAGCTACTCTGCTGAACTGGATCCTTCTTCCTTCCTTTCAGTTTTTGGCATTCCTATTTACTCAAGATAAAATGCCAAACAATTATCTTTTATTTTTCTTTCAGTAGCATTATCCACATCTGTTCCCCAAGACTGAACAAATCTTTTGTTAAAATGATGCTTGCCTTCATCCCTCTGCTGCTATCTTAGGTCAGGACCTCATCTACTGTCTGTATTATTGCAGTTAACTCCTGTGGTCTCCCCCATTTACGCTCTTCTTTCCAAACCACTTTCCAGTTTCTAGCAGTGATTTTTTTTTTTTAAGCTAAAATCTGATCTTATCATCAGCCTGCTCTAGTATGTTCTCATTCTACTCTGTCTCCCACTACTTGGTTCTCAAGAGCCTTCACAATCTGGCTCATGTCTGCCTTTCTAGGACTTCCCATTTCAGTTATTGCTCATCTTAAAAATACATATTATTATGGCAGGTTAGCAAATGTTCATTCTTGTTTGAGTTCTTCTCACCTCTACTATTTCACTGGTCTTTAGCAGACTTTATGAGACAATCATATAAGCAACCAAATTAGACTGTCCCCTGTTCCCCAAACAAGCCTCATGCCTGTGTTCTCACCTAGGTCTCTTCCTGCACCCCTCTTGTCTGCAGTTTAAACCTACTCCTCTTACTACCACCAAGCTCCAATGGCATCTCCAGAAAGCCTTAAGAATTTCTCTCACAACAAGTAATGTCACCCTTTTTGAAACTCTTAATGTTCTTTATGTATAATATTCTTATAGCCATGGCTTCTGTGAGCTAGTATTCTGTGTATACTCCATGTGGTCCCATATCTAAAGGAGTGCCGTCCACATAGAGACACGGACTAAGCTCCATTGTAATAGTTTACAAATATATTCTTCAAGGTATTTCAATTCTTCCTATTTATATTTTTATTTATAATGTGGATTAAAGAAATAAGTTCTGTTATATCATTGTTATCATTATCAGAAATATTGTCTACCTTGAATTAGGGCTTCAGAAATATTAGCATAGATGTTCATAGAATAAAGATGTTCATAGAAATGAAGACTGATGCTAAAGTATTTTATTTATGCCAACCAACTTGCAAGACAGTTAAATTGAAGTGTCAGGAAGCTAAGGAAAAGTAATAACCAAGTCGGGCCTCCCCGGTGACGCAGCAGGTCTAGCGCAGCGCTATGAAGCTGCCCGCAGCCTCTTCAGTGCAGGTTCAATTCCCGGCCGGCCAGGGAGATTCCCACATGGTGTGGCAGACCTCTCCTGTCGCACCTGCTGCTCCACTCAGCAGTGCTTTCGGTCCGTCTGCCTGTTCTGCTCCCCGCTGTCTCTGGTGAATCCTCTCACCCTCCCGTTTCTCTGGCCTGCACCCCAGCTATTGTATAAATAAAAAATAAATCTTTAAAAGAAAAAAAAGTAATAACCAAGTGCTGCAGAGTTAGGAAGTCTTCTCAAAAAAAAAAAAAAAAAGATTCTTGAGTTAGACCTTTAGGACAGGGGCAAAGGAAAAGTAACAAGTTCTTCTAGTTGTTCTGCCCTTGTTTTTCATACATTTAAAATTTGATGGCAAATTATTTACCATCCACATGTTTTTAAAAAGGCATGATCTTTTAAAGTCTTTTTTGAAAAGATGCCCCATCCCCTAACCATTTTAATTGAGTAAAATTAAATTTCAAGTTCAAGCAATAGTTTATCCTTCTACTTGTTTTTAAAAACATGGACTTTTATACCATGTGATCTTAGGAAATCAGAATTCTCAAGACATTATTTTGAGTTATTTGTCACTTGATTTATGACTTTAGACTTTGTTATTTCATGGGCTGGCATAATGTATGGCAGATGGAAGTCAGGAGACCAGGATTGAATTAGGTATTTGATAAAAGCTTGATAGCAAGTTTCAGTTAATTAGATGTTTGACCTTATGCAAAATTCCACAAATTCCTGGCTTTAGTAAAATGAAGATGTTGGGAGGTTTGCTATCAACCTCACAAGATAAAATATGAAGGTAAAAGGTTACATGTTAAATATTTTAAAGAATGAAACCCCAACTCATATTTGTAGATAGTAGTAGCATTAACAATATTGATTTCATTAATTTGTCTGATTATTTCTGCATTATGCCATGTACTAAACTAGGCATTGAGGGAAAGGAAAGTATATCTAAGACATGCATGGTCCCTAGAAGGCAAGGCCTTAGTTTCTAGTGGAAAAAAATGGTAAAGAAGTATTAATCAGTTTCAGAATAATGAATGATAACTTAATATAGTAAACTATTTATAGGAAATTAGAGTAAGCATAAGCCATGTTAAAAGATGTAAGTGCTAGAAGAATTTTATGGGAATGAGCACTGTAGTTGTCAGGAAGCACAATTTTTAAAATTTATGTGACTTTTTATTTTGCAAAATATAGTGAATACTTTCATCAGATACACACTTTTTGTTTTGCTTTTGTCTTTTTTTAAAACAATGCCCTTGATAAAAGACCTCTTGTAAAAATACAAAGTCAGTCAAGGTTAATACAATATAAGTTTGCAGCTGGATAAATAAGAAGTTTCTATCTAAATTTCCTAGTCTTCTAAAAACACTATTTAAAATTCATTTGACAGCTCCTCCTTAAGGATTTTAGACTCTGAAAGACTATAAAGTTTCTAAGAATGCAGCTACAACTCGGTAATAGATTATTAAAAATAGCATATTGTAAGCATTTAATGTAGTTGCAGACAGTAAATGATTGCTAACTCATTTATCAGGAAGTGTAAATAATTTCCAATTATCTCTTGGAAAGTGTAATGTGCCCTGATCATTTGGACTTTGTCCAACCTCAGCAGAGTATGAACTCTACACTTGTTCAAACAACTTTTTGTTCTCAGGAAAGTTTACTTTATATTATCAGGCAAGCTTCACTCTGCACAAATACTCAGGATGCTTTGGAATGCATCCGGCAAGATCAACATGACTATGCATCTGCTTGTAATCTAGTGTTAACTTTTCAAAGCCTTCTTGTCCCTTAGTGGATTGTAAGGGATGTGCCTGGCATGAGAAGAAGAAAGTGGTGAATGGATGAGTAGTGCCAGGAAGTGTCTGAGAGGAATATAAAGAGTGGTTATTTTCCTCTCTTTCTGATTGCTGCTGCAGGACTTCCTAGGAGTAGAAAACCGTGGAATGCATCTTGTTTGACTTTGTTTTTTAAATGAATGGAATGATCTTAAAAAGTTTTCAGATGTGTAATACTGCTAACCAAAAATTGAGCCTATTGTTTGCCTGTAGATCTTACAAAATAAAGTAACTAATAGTATGGATAGGGAGTCAGCAAACTTTTCCTGTACCGGCCCAGATATTTCAGACTTTGCATACCATAGGTCTCACCTCTGCCACTGTAATGCAAAAGTAACCATAGACAATTACAAATAGATGTGTTCCCATAAAACTTTATTTACAAAAATAGGCTGGGGACCAGATAGACCTATGTACTTAGTTTGCAAACCCCTGTTTTAGAGCTTCTCTGGCATCCTTTGTGTTTGCTAAAGATTTGTTTTTCAAATTCTTATCCCTTATTGAGCAGGCTCAGTTCCAGTTAACTACTGAACTGATAAGAGAGAGGCCTGCTTTTCTGTATCAAACAGAGGTGAAAATGCAGGTAGAGGCAGAAAATCTGGAAAAGACATTGTCTTTGACATTAAAGAACTAGGCAGCTAGTCACACTCTCTTTACTGAGTTTTCGCCTTCTGAATTTCTCTCCTTTCTCCTTTCACTTACTATCTGAAATTGATTTGGAATGAAAGTCTTCTTATATGATTGATCAAAGCTGGTAGTTGGCCAGTTAATCAACGATATAATGAAATTTTTTTTTAAATGTCTGCTTTAAATGTTTTAACTTCAAATATAGAAAGGTACATTGCTTTGCCAATCTTTTGATGACGGTCCAAGGGGTTTTTTTTGGTTTGGTTTGGTTTGGTTTGGTTTTAACATTCGAATCTTCTGCTTAGAATTCTGCTTCGTCTATCTTGATTCATGTATGCATATGAATACATCCATACGCATCATGTACATTTCCCAGTGCATTTCTTTAAATTGACTGAGAACTTAGGCATATGCAAAACAATCTGAACGAAGAATTCTACATTTTCACCCTTTCAATTAATTTAGTTGTTGTTAAGTCATTTTTAGCAAACTGATTGAACATTCAACTATTTTCCATGCATCATCTTTTAAAATGCATATAATTCATAGATTCTTGCTAAATGTTAAACTTTTCTCTGGCTACTGAAAATTGTGTATTCATTTACCTGATCACTTTCTTCTATGACAAAAGGACTTGAAGCAGTATGAGAGCTTGTCTGGATTTGGGGTGAGAGGTGTGGTTATGAGACACGTTGACAGAAGGGTGGAAAGCACAAAGGCCAACCTGCACCACCAACCCTGCTCAGTGCTGGGAATAACATGGGATAAGACATGCTCATATATTATACAAATCAGTGTTCACTGACTATGAATCTATTGCATGTTATATTTTTTTTCCCTGTAACTATTTCATTTACATTTCTTCTGCTTCTAGGCCAACACATATGAAAAGTATTGGCCATTTTACCAAAAGCATGGAGGCCATTATTTTCCCAAAGATCACCTGAAGAAGGCTGTTGCTGAAATTGAAGAAATGTGCAATATTTTAAAAATGGAAGGCGTGACAGTGAGGAGACCTGACCCCATTGACTGGTCATTGAAGTATAAAACTCCTGATTTTGAGTCTACGGGTAAGAAATACCAGATACCTAAACTGCTAGTGTCTGAATTTTTAATTTTTTTTAATGTGTAAGGAGATAACCTGGATGCTTTGTGAGCTCTATTCCTTTTCTTTAATAGCCCTTCAGAACTTTAAAGATTATTTAGGAACAGTTTGGTTCTTTTTGACATGGTAAAGGTGTACACATGGTTCATTTGCAGTCTCCTTGAAAGAAGCACTTTTTTTTCAATCTAAGTAAGTTTTATTCTTAATACACAGCCTTTACTTCATAGTTTTCTATAAATAATGGCATTAGCAAAGACAAAGATTGGATCAAAATTCTATTTCTGGACTTCTTGGACTGACTAATTTTTGTGTGTTTATTTTCTCTTTTTTAATTTTTGTAATTTTATACATTTTTATATCATTTTTCATTTTTGCACAATGTATGCATTTTCATCTTGGTTATAGTCCCCATACAATTCCCACCCCCCCTTGTTTTGATCCTACTCCCTCCTTCCCCCCCATAGTGTGTCACTAGTTTATAGTTGCTTGTTGATTTTGATTTTTACTTTATTATAATTAGGTTTTTTCCTGGTCCCTTATTTAGGTTTTCTAGATTCCTGCTATGAGTGAGACCATCTGGTATTTTTCTTTTTCTTTCTGGCTTGTTTCACTGAGCATGATCCCTTCCAGCTCCATCCATGTTGCTGCAAATTGCATGAGTTTATCTTTTTTGATTGCTGAGTAATATTCCATTGTGTATATGTACCACTCTTCTTGATCCAGTCATCTATTTTTGGGCATTTGGGTTGCTTCCATAGCTTACCTATTGTAAACAGTACTGCTATAAACATAGGGGTGCAGGTGCCCTTTTGTGTTTTTTTTTTTTTTAATTATTTATTTATTTATACAAGCTCTGGGTAGAGTCAGAAGTGTGGGAGGGTGAGAGAATTCACCAGAGCCAAAGCGGGGAACAGAACAGACAGACAGATGAAATACACTGCTGAGGGAAGCAGCAGGCGCCGCAGGAGAGGTCTGTCGAGCCATGTGGGAGCCAGCTGGAATCAAACTGGCACTGCAGAGGCTGCGGACAGCTTCACAGCATGGTGCCCAACCCACTGTGCCACTAGGGAGGCCCGGTTTTCTTGATTTCTTCTTCAGATTTATTGTTTGTGTATAGGAAGGTTATTGATTTTAGTGTGTTGATTTTGTATCCTGCCACTTTACTGAACTGATTGATGAGTTGAATTAGTTTTTCTGTGGAGTTTTTGGGGTTCTCTATGTATATTATCATATCATCTGCAAATAGTGATAGTTTGACTTCTTCTTTTCCTATTTGGATTCCTTGTATATCTTTCTCTTGTCTTATTGCTCTGGCTAGGACTTCCAGTATTATATTGAAAAGCATTGGTGAGTGGACATCCTTGTCTTGTTCCAGATCTTAATGGAAATGCTTTTTAACTTTTCACCATTGAGAATGATATTGGCTATGGGCTTGTCATATGTGGCCTTTATGATGTTGAGGTATGTTCCTTGTATCCTGAGAATTTCAAGGTCCTTTATCATAAATGGGTGTTGTACTTTGTCAAAAGCTTTCTCAGCATCTACTGATATTGTCATATGGTTTTTATTGCATTTTGTTGATGTGTTGGATTACACTGATTGATTTTCAGATGTTGAACCATCCTTGTGTCCCTGGAATGAATCCTACTTGGTCGTGATTAATTATCTTATGGATACACAGTTGGCTTCTGTTAGCTAAAATTTTATTGAGGATTTTTGCATCCGTGTTCATTAGATTGGACTGTGGTTTTCTTCTTTTGTGTTGTCCTTGTTCGGTTTTGGTATTAGTGTAATGTTGGCTTCATAGAACGTGTTTGTTATTATCCCTTCCTTCTCAATTTTTGGAAAGAGTTTGTGAAGGATAGGCACTAGTTCATTTCTGAATTTTTGGTAGAATTCATTTGTAAATCCATCTGGTCCCGGGCTTTTGTTTTGGGGGAGAGTTTTCATTGCCATTTCAATTTCACTGCTTGTAATTGGTCTGTTTAGGTGTTCTATTTCTTTATCTAGCTTTGGGTGATTGTAAAGTTGTAGGAATTTGTCCATCTCTTCCAGATTGTGGAACTTGTTTGCATATAACTGTTCATAGTAGTTTCTGATTATTCTTTGGATTTCTACTGTGTCTGTTGTGAGTTCTCCTCTTTCATTTGGATGAAAGATGTCTGTTAAGCCCATGAGGTCTAGATCCTTATTTAGAGCTTTAGTGTCCTTACTTATTTTTTGTTTCATTGATCTATCCATAGTTGATAGTGGTGTGTTGAAGTCTCCTACTGCATATTGGCTATGGGCTTGTCATTTATGGCCTTTCTCTGATGTCTGTTTTCAGAGATGATAATAGTTGTCTGATATATTTTGGTGCTCCTTCATTTGGTGAGTATATGTTAATGAGTGTTATGTCTTTTTGATATATTGTCCCTTTGATCATAATGTAGTGACCATCTGGGTCTCTTTTTATCTTTTTGAGTTTGAAATCTGTTTTATCTGATGTAAGTATAGCTGTTCCTGCCTTCTTTTTTGGTCCATTTGCTTGTAGGATTGTTTTCCATCCTTTTACTTTCAGTCTGTTTTTATCTTTTGTAGTTAAATGTGTTTCCTGGAGACAGCGAAAGGATGGGTTTTGTTTCTTAATCCAGCCTGTGACTCTGTGTCTTTTTATTGAAGAGTTTAGTCCATTTACATTTAAAGTTAATATTGATATGTCAACATCTGTATTTGCCATTTTGTTTGTCTTTTCTCTGGTTTTATTTATTTAATTTTTTATTTTTGTCTTGTTTCATTCTTATTCATCCCTCTGTTAGTTCTGGCTTTAGGACTCCTTGTAGTATTTTTTGGAGTTGGGGCTTAGTTGTAATGAAATTCCAGAGTTTCTGTTTGTCTGGGAAGGTCCTTATTCTTTCTTCATAGAGGAAGGAAAGCTTTGTGGGATAGAGTATACTTGGTTGGCATTTGTTGTCTTCGAGTTTGTTGGCTATGACCCTCCACTCTCTCCTTGCACATAGTGTTTCTTCGGAGAAGTCTGACGTCAGCCTGGTTGGTGTTCCTTTGTATATTATATATGTATTATATACATATATATTATATATGTATTATATATGTATATTATATATGTATTATACATATATATTATATACATATATATTATATATGTATTATATACATATATATTATATATGTATGTTATATATTCTTCCCTCTTGTCAGCTTCATTATTTTTTCCTTGTCTTGGATTCGTGGGAGCTTTAATATTGCTGTATTTTTTCTTTCATCATGAAAGTTTAGTGTTCTTCTTGCTTCTTGTATGTCCATTTTCAGCTCCTTCTTCATGTTTGGGAAGTCCTCTTCAATTATTTCCTTGAATATTTTCTCTGTTCCTATATCTTTCTCCTCTCCTTCTGGGATTCATATAACTCTTATATTTCCTCTCCTCATGGAGTCAGATAGTTCCCAAATCTTTCTTCATTCTTTTTCCTTCATACTTCTCTTTCTTTTTCTGTTTTGGTTCTTTTTATTTCTGTGTCTTCAGAAGTACTTATTCATTCTTCCATTTCATCTTTGCTGCTTTCATTGCTTTTCCCAGAGTTCTTTAGCACCTCCATTAATCCTTTGGTTTCCTGCATTTCTTTCACTTCCCTCTTTAGGGATTCAATTTCATTCTTCTGATCGTTATTTTTTCCATATCATTTTCAACTTCTTTCAGTTTTTTAATCATGGTGATTTTAAACTCTCTATTGGGAATACTCATAAGTTCCTCTAAGTCACTGGGATTTGATTGACTTTTTGTGGTGTATCTTTTCCCTGGGGACGTGCTTGGCTGCTTATAATTTTTCTTCTCCCTGCTGCTTGTTTTTTAATTTGTCCTATGTATTGGGACACTGTGTCACTGGTACTGGCCGGCATCTCTTTGGTGTGCTCTTTCTGGGATGTTGGGAACTGGTGGTCCAATCAAGTCCAATACCGTTATGCCAGAAGTCCAGTAGGGCAGTGGTATTATGGCTATGTTAATGGTCGCTGTCCCTGAAAATCTCCTCCTTCTGTATTTGTTTAATTCCAGAGGTGGGTCTTGAAGTCCCACAGACTACCCTGGCGGTGGCTGGATCGCCTGCTGGGTACCAAATTGCTGGATCCCCCTCTGGGCTCCAACTCGTTGCCAGGCAGAGCTTGGCTGGTGGGGACCTTCAGCTCACTTCTGACTGTGTGGACAGCCCTTTCTCAGTTCCACACAAGAGCTTTGGTGAGGTCCAGACGGGCGCAGAATTTCCTGTTTAAATATGGCATGTCTCGAAGAAGCGCTTTTTCTAAACCTTATGGACATTTCCTTATGTTAGAACAGTGGATTTCATTTGATTTTCCTCAAGAACAGAAGTTAGGAGGGGAACAGAGACTTTCCCATTTTATTATTAATTGACAGTGCTACAAGATTGATTTTGTGCCTGAGTTTAGTTTTAATTTATTGTTCTAGAATTGATCCCTGGCCCAATTTCTATCTTGTGATACTGACATTCTCTGAAGAACTCTATTTCTGTGTTTCAAGGAAGGAGCTTACTAAAAGAGAAAACCTGGTGGTTCAAGACCTCTTTTGAACAAAACTGTATTGCTTCTTTTTTTTGATTCATCATCCCTACACTGAGGTTGCTATGGAAATTTTTGGCTCTGACAGGTTTATATGGGGCAATGCCTCGAGACATCCTGATTGTTGTGGGGAATGAGATTATTGAGGCTCCCATGGCGTGGCGCGCTCGCTTCTTTGAGTACCGTGCATATCGATCCATTATCAAAGACTACTTCCACCGTGGAGCCAAGTGGACAACAGCTCCTAAGCCCACAATGGCTGATGAGCTTTATGACCAGGTAAGTTTCTAATTATAAGGCTTATTAGTAATTTCCTAAATAAAGTTTGAGATATTCTCTGATACCTTGTATTTGTTATATATTCAGAAACTGAGAAAATTACCTACTTCTAAGAAAATGATTGTTTTGGGCCTCCCCAGTGGCACAGCAGGTTGAGCACAGCGCTGTGAAGCTGTCAACAGCCTCTGTAGTGCGGGTTTGATTCCTGGTCAGCCAAGGAGATACCCACATGGCGTGGCAGACCTCTCCTATCTCGCCCACTGCTCCCCTCAGCAGTGTATTTTGGTCCATCTGCCCGTTCTGCTCCCTGCTCTGTCTCTGGTGAATCCTCTCACCCTCCCACGCCTCTGGCCTGTACCTCAGCTCTTGTATAAATAAATAAATCCTTAAAAAGAAGAAAATGATTGTTTTATGATTAAAATAAGAGTAAATAATACTGTGATAATAATAAATAGTAATAATAGCTAACATTTTATTTGGTGCCACCTTGTGCCAGGTGTTGAGCTAAGTGCTTTATTTATATCCTCAGCCTTGTTTATTTCTCACAACAACCCCATGAGGCAGCAATATCATTTTATTCCAGGGAGAAAAACTCGCCTAAAGGCACACAGCTATTCATTGATGGACACAGCAAAGTATCAGGAAATTGCTATCATGCCTACTATTAAAAATATTTTTTTATTGTTGGTCTACTCTTTCCTATGTGTGTCTAAGTCTAGGACAGGATAGTAGTATTTTGAGAAGTGATGATGTTGAACTAATTTTCTTAGTAATGAATCTCCTGTAGAATTTCCTTACAACCAGTGCATTGTGTGTGCTCATTCTTTTTCCAATTAGGATTACCCCATCCATTCTGTAGAAGATAGACACAAATTGGCTGCTCAGGGAAAATTTGTGACGACTGAGTTTGAGCCATGCTTTGATGCTGCTGACTTTATTCGAGCTGGAAGAGATATTTTTGCCCAGAGAAGCCAGGTTTGATAAAGGCTGCTTTTGACAATGCTTTTGAAAAAATAACATTCTGGGTTTTTTTTAAATATTCCAATTAAAATACTTTCATCCTAAATATTTTTAGTTTTCTAAAATAGAACCAAATCTTTATAGATTTGTGCCTTCCTTTTACTTGCAGGTTACAAACTACCTGGGCATTGAATGGATGCGTAGACATCTTGCTCCAGACTATAGAGTGCATATCATCTCTTTTAAAGATCCCAACCCAATGCATATTGATGCCACCTTCAACATCATTGGACCTGGTCTTGTTCTTTCCAACCCTGATCGACCATGTCATCAGGTAAGAGAATTCTTAGAAATCTCTTAAAGCAACTGCAATAATTGCCACTTATATTTTAAATATTTCCATAGTTCTTTATTGTTCTGAATGGTTCAAAATGACAAATTCAGCAGTGTCAGCAGTGTCAGAATCATTATAATCAAACATTGGATTGCTTATTTACAAGATGCCCCACATTTGCAAATATACATTGTAGCCATGAGAATTAGTATGGTGTCATCAGACTTTGACTACTTCTCACTACTAAAGCCTCACATTTGTGTGTATGTACCTGTTTTTAATCACAGTGGTATTATCTTATCTCTTGTAGTTGAGGTTCCACATCAGCTAAATTGCAAATAAGATGAATGCTGCATGCATAGGGCAATACCACTGGGCAGTGGGTATCTCTCCTTCTCCACAGGGTCAAGCCTCCTGTGGCCAGCCCTTTCCTGCAGGGAAGAACAGAGCTGCTGCACTACAGCTTGTCTGTCTCTGTCACCTGCAACCTCCTACTCCTGCCCACTGCCCCTACTTCCTGTTGGGGAGTGAGTATTTTGTGTTGTTTTCTAGGCCCCAGTATACTTTTTAAAAATCTCTTTTCTGCCATGGCACCAAACATTGTACATTCATTTGTATCTCATATAGTAGACCCAGTACCAAGATGATATACTCATATTTTATACAGTTTATTGATATACTAAATGGGTATGTGAAAATAGAGATGGTTGAATTCTATTGAATTCTAATGATCTATTTTGAAATTTTAATTTTTTTTTTTTAATTCTAGCAGTTCAGAAGACAGCATCTCAAAAAGAATTACTAATCATAAGGGATATAATTACAAGAATGATAACTACAATACTTGCAGGTTTAACCCTCTTTGAGCTTTTGCTTTGCTTTGTTTTTGGTCATGCAGATCGATCTTTTCAAGAAAGCAGGATGGACCATAGTTACTCCTCCAATACCAGTCATCCCAGATGGTATGTTTTCTTTCATATGCTCACAGACTAAAGTGATTATTTCAGTCACTGAGAACCTTTCACCTATAGACAGCAGCCAAATATTTAGTAATTTAGATGTAATGTGTCCCCAGTCAGGAGTAATCTAGTGCTTGGGACTATACTAGAATAAGGCTAAACTTGTGTTTGCAACCTCTCCTTCCATAGAAAATGAAAGTGAGAATATGGGGGAAATCAGTATAAAATGACATCCCATAGCAAGAATTGACTTTTTAAAAAGGAAATAAGATGAAATCCAATAGTGTAATGAGTATGTATTGATTTATAACATATACAGATCAGTCATCTTAAGATAAAATAAAGTCCTGGGCCTCCCTGGTGGTGTTAGGGGTTAAGACACAGCACTATGAGGCAATCAGCAGCCACTGCAGCACAAGTTTGATCCCCGACCAGGGAGCTACCCACATGGTACAGCAGACCACTCCTGACTCACCCGCTGCTCCCCTCAGCACTGTATTTCAGTAAATCCACCTGTTCTGCTCCCCACTCTGTGTCTGGTGAATCCTCTCACCCTCCCACACCTCTGGCCTATACCCCAGTTCTTGTATGCATAAATAAAAATAAAATTTGTTAATATTTTTTAAGAAGTGGGGTACAGGCCAGAGTCATGGGGGAGTGAGAAGATTCACCAGAGAGAGTGGGGAGCAGAACAGGCAGATGTACCGAAACACACTGCTGAGGGGAGCAGCTGGCGAGACAGAAGAGGTCTGCCGCGCCATGTGGGTTGCTCCATGTGGGTTGCTCCCGGCTGGCTGGGGATTGAACTTGCACTGCAAAGGCCGCAGACAGCCTCACAGCGTTGTGCTCAACCCCCTGCGCCACCAGGAAGTTCCTAAATCTTAAAAAAAAAATAAAAATAAAATAAAGTTCCACTGGGAAAGTGAACCACTGAAAGAACTGAGTTGTCACTTCAGTGTAGGTATTTCTCCACTTTCAAATCCTTGCTTTAAACAAAATTGATAGCAGACATGGTTTATGATTGTTGCTGTTTTTAGATCACCCACTCTGGATGTCATCCAAATGGCTTTCTATGAATGTCTTAATGCTAGATGAAAAGCGTGTTATGGTGGATGCCAATGAAGTCCCAATTCAAAAGATGTTTGAAAAGCTGGGTATGTACAATACTGAAACATGTTGTTATACATGAAAACGTTGAATGAGAAGAACTGAAGAAATAATGTGCTAGTTCTCATGTATGACTTATCTAATTCAATTTCTATTCCTTTCCGAGATACTAAGCTATTATTGATATTTTATAATGGGTAACATTTTCATTTTCAACAGTCATACTCTCAAAAGGTTGGAGATGCACCCAGTCTTCTTAGACACCCCCTAAGCAATAACTTTATCAATCTTCTGTGGCATACCTGACCTCCTGGTGCCCATGTGTGAACTACCCTTTTGCAGATGAGCACACAGGTTATTAGCCCTTCCCCAAGTAAAATTATTGAGGGTCTTTTAAAGGTAACTTGATTGTCATGACATATTTTAAAGGACTTATCAAGGTATAGATAAAGAAGTGACGTGTGCTAAGTATAGTCAACAGAGTCATGAATGTAATACTGGGTTGTTAGTAAGTTATTTAACATTAAACTAAAAGGCAAATTGTTTTTCATTTGGGTGGGTATTTGCTTATGCTGATATTAAAACTTTAGACCAGTTACTCTAATACTGAGGGAAATATTAAAAGAAAGAATTTTCACATGACTTTTCTAGTCAGAAGTATGTATATTTATCACTCTTAACATACTTAACATATGCTAAGTATCAAATAAATCTAGGCATTATACTTGTTGAAATGGAATCATGTTTTGATTTATGTCTTATATTCTGGGTGTACTACCCAGAAGAAATTATTTGCCCTTTGACACATCCTTCTTTAATGTAGAATCAGTTTAAAAGGATTGGCCTGTCAGCTTTAAAATGAGCCCCCCTCCAAAAAGATAAAATAAAATAAAAAATATAATGAGCCCAGTCTGCTGATTTGACCCCTAATACTATCTTAAATTTTTTCTGGCTTCTGTTAAATATTAATCCAATTGCTTAGGTTGATGTTCTTTGACCATTAATATTTTATTGTTTCTCAACTTCAAATATCATTATCAAATATCTGATTTATAATTTTATTTTTAATAGAGTCTTTTTAGACACAGGGAATTTATCAATCAATTCAGGATTAATAAGACTCTAAACATCTGACTAAGACAGATACATCTTTCTATCAGGAAATATATGCTTATGTCTACAAGTCCACTCTTTACCCCAAGCCGACCCCTTACCTGTGTCCGAACCCTACTCCTGCTTTTCATAGCTCTGCTTACTCTCACCTTCTCAGGAAGGCTTTCCCAGTGGCTCCTGCTGCCTCTCACTCCTTGGCCATACCTGCGGATCCTTTAGTGACTTGGTAGCTTATCTTTCCCCTCAAAACAATGAGTTCCTTAAGGGATGAGACTAGATTTTCTAAAGTCCCACTGTGCCAAACAGTAGACCCTTCCTAATACCATTGGTTGATTAGACTACGCATATAACTGTCACATAAGTACAAAATGGTGCCTGATTAAACTAATGGTCTGAGTAGCTATGGTACCTGTATGACCACACAAAACAGATTATTAAAATACGAGTTATGTTCCATTGTTTTCTTAGGTGGTCTAGTAATGTGAATCCTGACAGATAAACTCTGCTTATACTTGAGTAGGTAAAGTCAGCTTTTTAGTTTGGCTAAATTATAGTTTTCTACTACACTACATTGACAATGTTGAAATTAAAAATAGTCTGACAAAGTAGTTAAAGCAAAATCCTAAAAGGGCTTGAAATTTTAATATTTGATCATTTTTGAACATTTGGCAGAAATATCTGCTCATCTAACCTATTGGCTTGTGACTAATCAGTAGCACAAAATAGACTTTGGATTAAATAAAATGTAATTGGGGGCCTCCCTGGTGGTACAAGGGGTTAAGACGCAACCTGTGAAGCTGTCTGAACCTCTGCAGCATGAGTTCGATCCCCCAGCCGGCCAGAGAGGTGACCCACATGGCGCAGCAGACCTCTCCTGACTCTCCCGCTGCTCCGCTCAGCAGTGTACTTCAATCAGTCTGCCTGTTCTGTTCCCCACTCTGTCTCTGGTGAATCCTCTCACTCAACCACACCTCTGGTCTGTACCCCAGCTCTTATATGCATAAATAAATAAATCTTTAAAAAAATAAATAAAATGTAATGGGCGAAAATAAAACTAAAGACAACCCTGGGTTGGGTGAGACTTAAGAATTCCTACCCATCTTTAGACTGATTTTCTGTAGGAGAATCTTCTTGTGAGTTCATCTAACCAGCCATGTCTCTCTTTCATTGCAGGTATCAGTACCATTAAGGTTAACATTCGTAATGCCAATTCCCTGGGAGGAGGCTTCCACTGCTGGACCTGTGATATCCGGCGCCGAGGCACTCTACAGTCCTACTTTGATTGACCAGGCCTGCTGAAGCTTGTGGCTGGGCCGCAAATAAACCTAGGAAGCTTAGGGACAGGTTCATTCTCTTGCTTTAAAACATGCATGAACTGTAGTGCTTTAAACAATCATATTCTTAACAGGGGTCTTAAGCCTGGTTTATTTTTATTACTTTTCTTTGATATAAGGAAAATAACTTGTGCTAGGTCTTACTCTGTATTCCTAAATTTATTTACTATTTGGCTTCAGCTGTAAAATTTAGTGAATATATTTACCAAGCCAGAAATTAGACATTTGTATAACTTGGCCGCTAATATTTAACCATCTACCTCTGTTTTTAATTTTCTTTCCAAAAGGCAGCTTGAAATGTTGGTCCTAATCTTCATTTTTTTCCCTGTTTACTGGATTTGTGAATGTTGTATCACTTCTTTTTTTCTGAATAAGAAAAAGACTTAGAACATATGCAGATCTTGAGTAGAACCAGCTAATTGTCTCTTTTTCTAATAAAGAATTTTGGTAATTTTTAATTATTTTTGTTTTATAAAAATAACTTAGACTATGCAAACATTTAAGTGAAATTTGCTTGAATGTTTTTAATATTCTCATCTGAACATTTCGTGATACTCGCCACTAAAAACTTTTTCATGCAGTTTACCCTAGTTCAATTGATATATTTTAATCTCTCTTCTTTTTCCAAAAATTCACAGAAATATTTAGTGCAGTAGATAGAACCATCACTTCCCATCCCTTAATTTTGATGTTTATTATCTGATAGATACATTGCATCATTGGTAATCTAAGGTTTGTTAACAGATATGCAAATTATTTAAAATGCAGACTTTAAAAGTATTAAAAAAAAAACTAATGGAGATACAACCCACATGCAATGAGAAATAATCTTAATGTTGGATACATGTATTTTTATTCTAATAAACTTTTGTGTTACAGAAATGACTTTATCAGAGTCCGGCATCAGTTGAATTAACTTAATTATAGGAATATAGCTGTTGGGACAGAATTTTAATGCTCTGAAATAACTGATATATTCATCCCTAGTAGATAAAAGCTTAAATTTAGAAATTGAATTCAGAAATGTGTAGCAGTTAAACTTTACTTAATTGATTCACTCATTCAGGAATATCTTCTGAATATAAGAGATTAATTCCAGACCCCAGAAAAGAAAGAGTCTCTGTTTCTAGCAAAATGTTTTAACCTGAAAAATAGAGGGGAAGGGTGAGTGGAGGGAGATGCACATTGAAGTAAGTCGTAGCTTTTGGTCATTTCACTCCTTTGTATCGTGGTGTCCTTTTTTGTCCACCACAGAAACACCTATCAGTTCTACACGTGCACTGAATCCTGCTTAAGGAATCTATACAGTTGTGTGGGTTAGTACACACACTTGGGTTATATATCCCCAGGCTAATAACAGGCCAACAATTCTGTTATATACTCCTCTACATTCTCCTCAGTGGCAACTCCAAATCTTCACTCTGTTCTCTTATCTGGTGATACTGGGGTTTTTTTTCCTCCACAGGGAAAATAGAGGCCGCTATGTGTCTGTCCTCTTAGCTTTTCAGCTCCAATCCCCTATAGATTTATCTGCATTTGCATTTTCTGGTTCAAGTCTTTTCTCTCCTTGCCTTTAGCTAAGCTTCTAAAGAGAAAAGCCAGACTTGATCTCATCACTTGTCTTTACTTCTCAACCCTCTTCAAAGGGACACTTCTCTCACTGCTGCAGAAACAGGTGAGCTTCTGATCAGGTCTAATCCACACAACTGTCCTTTGATTCTAATCTTTCTCTCTTTGAGAAACGTGCTATATCAATTATCATCTTGCTTATAACTCCGGCCTCTGTGTGTCTGAGTGTGTAGCTTCCTCCCTCCCCCAGCAAATAGTCATGCTTAAAACCATGTTTATTTTTTTTTTTATAGAGGCATGTTTTATTTATTTATTTATTTGTTTGTTTGTTTTGTTTATATATGCACTGGGTACAGTCAGAAGCACGGGAGGGTGAGAGAATTCACCAGAGCCAGAGCGGGGAGCAGAGCAGGCAGAAGGACCCAAGTACACTGCTGAGGGGAGCAGCGGGCGGCAGGAGAGGTCTGCGCGCCATGTGGGACCCTCCTCTGGTGGCCGGGGAGCAGCCGGGGATCGAACCGGTGCCGCAGAGGCCGTGGGCAGCTTCGCAACCCAGCGCTCAACCGCTGCGCCACGGGGGAGGCCCTAAAACCATGTTTAAAATAAAACTTCATTTTCCTTTAGAGCTAACTTTCTAGGAAGAATGCATCTCCCTCTACTTTTTACCTTTTATTTTACTTCCCAGTCTCCTGCTATCTGTTTTTCATTGTATCCCTGAAATGTACTGATGATATCCCTGATCTGAATCATTTACAGTGGATACTTGGGTTTTATGATTCCTTTGAAGATCTCTCTTCTCTTGGGTTTCTGTCATCCTCTTACTAATTTTCCAGTTCCTTCACTGGATTGTCTCTTTCTTACCCTTAAAGGTGAATGTTCATAGGGTCCTGTCCTTGGGCCTTTTCTGTTCCAAAATCTGGGGTGATCTTGTCTGTGCAGGTCCTCCCCTCCCACATGTCCACTAATAATTCCCAGGGGATATATATGGCCAGACCTTCTAGGCCTTATCCTGAGCTCCAAGTGTCTGTGACATCTGAATGTGTAAAGGCATTGTGGGTTCAACACAGTATCACAGTTTAACGCCGTTGGCAAAGCCATGCTAGACACCTTCTGCCACTTTGTCCTTTTCACTGGTCTTTTGCATTGTTACTAAACAAGACAATTATTTCAACAAAGAGAGCTCACTGTGACACCGCTGTGGGAATGCACTTTTGTCAAGGTTGTGAAGACACATGCAGCCTTGTTTACGATGCTTTTGATTTTCTATCTGTCCTCTAGCACTCACTGCAATCTAGTGGCTTCTTCTGTGATCTGTGGCAGGTAGAGGACTGCTATCTGCTGTTATCTGCAGATGTCAGGTATCCAGATCATACCAACAAGTTCAGATTACCACTCATCCTAGGTAACACCAATCCCTTTGTAACTTACTGTCTAGAGGAAACAGCTATGCATATTAGGAAAAACCCAATGCCAGCAAAAAGAATTTAATTTTATCTGAAAAGTCTAATATTGACATTATAGGGAAGGTGTCTATTTCCTAGTAAAAAGCAAGATGTTTCTTCAGTAATAATCACCTTTTAAAAATATAGCTCAGGGCCTCCCCGGTGGCGCAGTGGTTGAGCGCTGGGTT
Source organism: Talpa occidentalis (assembly GCF_014898055.3). NCBI lineage: Eukaryota > Metazoa > Chordata > Mammalia > Eulipotyphla > Talpidae > Talpa > Talpa occidentalis. The sequence continues at coordinate 14,042,788 of NW_023601104.1, read as the reverse complement.
GCAAAGCTGCCTGCAGCCTCTGCAGCGCCAGTTTGATCCCCGGCTGCTTCCCGGCCAGAGGAGGGTCCCACATGGCGCGCAGACCTCTCCTGCCGCACGCTGCTCCCCTCAGTAGTGTGCTTCGTCAGTCTGCCTGCTCTGCTCCCCGCTCTGGCTCTGGTGAATTCTCTCACCCTCCCACGCTTCTGACTATACCCAATGCTTATATAAAATAAATAAATAAATCTTTAAAAAAAAATAAAATAAAATAAAAATATAGCTCAAAGGTTGGGTGTGGTAATGTACATCTGAGTAAGTATATAAACCTATTCTTCTGAATCATATACAGTGAAGTAAACCAATGTTACCTTTAAAAATAAATTTAAAAAATAAAGTTCATGGATCGGAAGAGCATAGCAACTTGTAACTATGTAAGTATACCACCCAACAGTCCAGGAAAATAACCTCAGATTTTGTCAATGTATAGGATTTTCTATGAGATAGAATCACATTAAAAAAAAAAAAAACAAATTCCCATCACTTAGTGCACTAACAGAAACAGTTAAATGAGGTTGATTGATAAAGAAGACTGGAAGGACTCGAAATGACAATGCTTATTAATCTACTGTTCATGGCAGGAAAGAGACACTATAGCAATAGTATTAAAGTAAGGCTAGGCACCACAGCAAGTGGACCAGGGCAGCCAAGACTGAGCTCCATTTGTTATCTCTCTCTATGGGCCATCTAGACATACTGTCTCCTGAATCAGGGGCCACCAGTATGAACATGGACCATCGTAGAACAAAGGAACCTGATATGGTTTCTTGACCAGTGTTTCTCAAGTATATTACTTGTCACCTTCAATGACAAAATCCTTTTGAGTCTCAGACTGGATATAACTCATTCATTTCACTGTTAGCAACAAACAATACCAACAATACCAAGAAGCTTGCCCTGAAACTTCTCCATTCATGGTTAAAAAACAGTAATCATGTTTTCTACTACTAATAATCAGCAGACTTTATGCCTTAACCAGAGGTCATTGTCATACAGGCACATTTCTTACTAAAGTAAAATAAACTCAGACCAATTTCAGACCGGAAGAAGTTAACCCTCACAGCAGACTTTATACCCCAGATCCATAGCAAGGTGTTTTAGGACAAAATGCTTATTCTTAGTTTGAGAGCCATTAGTTAACCAGTGTTGTATTGGAGATCTACCTTTAGCCCCACTCACTTAAGTAACAAAGCACAATGCTGTAATTTTGTGGACCAGCCTTTTAATCACTTAGTACCACTCACTTTTTAAAAGACATTATAATTGTCTCTTACAATTTTTAAACCCATTACTTTGAGGGTAAATTATATATAAGTATATATACATACACTTATGATATAAGCAAATATAAGCCTATTGAATGTGATGTTTCTTTGCCTGTTGTTTCACTGTATAAGCAATGTAGTGAATGAGTCCACAGTCTGATCTGATGAACTGTAATTAGAAAAGCCAAATTTGTTGCTATTGTTACAATTTTCTGATAGTACTAGCAGCATTGGATTTATCCACTGTGAAGCTAAACCTAGAATATGAAGCCAATCCTACCAAAGTTTAATTTCTCCAAATAATAGGTAAAGGGACAATGTAATCTACTTACCAGATATTTGAAGACCTCCTCTCCTGGGAATAGTTCTCCAAAAGAAGTTAAAATCCTGCCTTTCCTGTTGGCAAATATGGCAATTTTATTATGTGTTTGAGCATCAGCAGAAGTTCACATAAGAGAAGGCAAATCTTCCTCAGGAGGCTCTGTAGTAAGCCCCAGGGGAAAACAAACTATTTGCTTGTTAATACATTGAGTTCCTCCCACAGAAATTCTCAGTGGCATACTCCCAAATATCCATTTAAGGATGGAACGTGTTTGGACATTATCCTTCTTGAAATCAACTTTTCTAAAATCACCATTAACATGCTGGATATTTTAGGTCTTAAAATAATCTTACATCCTTTAGTTACTGGGCTATTTCATAGATGCTTAACAGCAAGTCTGTAATTGTCTTTCAAAAGGACTCTACTGGAAAGTAGCATTTGGTACTTTTCTAGCTCAAAAGCTCAGAGGTCGCCATTGAGCAGTGACTATGAGCTTTTGCCAGACTCCAGTTGGCATGAGTGCAGGCAGCCAGCCTTCTGATTTTATTTCATCATAAGATTCATGTGGTCTTAATGGAATAATTTGGGCTACAACCTCTGTAGTTCTAAGTAGCCTTGTGGCTGTTCAGAATCTCAATAAAATATAGACTTTTAATAGATATTTTATGGGTTGAAACTAATAGTATTCCAAAGTGAGGATGTGAAAATAAAATGAATATCTAAAGCAGAGTCTGAATCATGATGTACATCAACCATGCCAGGCCCATTATTAACTCCAATTTATGATCATAGAAATACCTGAACAAACCAGCATCTTGGCACTTGGATTGGGGAGTTTGGAGGGACCAGTGCCAAGGCTTCTCACAAATACTGATAAATGCTATTAGACCTAAGCCTCCAAGAGAAAATCTATCATGCAGGCATCCCTCCTTTTTCCATATTTTTCTTTCCCTATTGTATCAGTTTACTGATAAGATGCAACTCTGTGTATAAACTTTGTGTTAACCACTCCTGCTACACACACACACACACACACACACACTGGAACACTTACATGACCTTACTAAGGGGAACTCTAAGGATCCCAAACATAAGTCTTGTTTCCATTTATAGATAATGTTCTGACTCATGACTCAGTGAAATCTAACAAGGGATCTCATTTTTCTAAACGCCAAATAGGCCCACTAGGTGCTGAGTTCCTAGTGTAGTCTGAGAAATGGGAAGCAACATTGATTTATAATTGTTTACAGCTCACGCAGTCTCCCCAAACGTCACAGTCTATGACCCCAGTAAAGTTACTTTTAGCTTGATCCTCAGTTTTGGAGATTATCATCATATCAATTTAGGATATTGTCCAGTTGTATTAGATCTAGATCCTGCCTCTCCAGACTGTAACAATACAAAGGAGAGTTCAGATATCCTTCAGGTACTAATGTAAAGGCATATTATAGACCATTACAATGAATGCAAATCATTGCTACCTCTCCCTGGTAACTGATAATAACGTATTTTCCATGGGATTCTTTGGGGTGAATTGGCTTACTTCTCATTATCTGTATGTGTAGGCACTAGGTTTCTACTTCCTAACTCTGCTCTCTAAAACAGAGAGCATTCCTCCATCAGTTGTCTTATCTGCCAAAAATTTGTGGACAGCTCTCATTCACTGTTCTTTCTTCCTTCTCTTAGTCCTTGTGAGTTTTACCTCTTACAACAATTTCAGGACAGTTTCAGGCGGAAAGCAAAGATAAATGTTTATCTTTAATCTGCTCAGATCCTAACTGTATGGGAGTCTTTAGATAGTTAATTCTAAGTAGCATGATAAAGGAGGGAATGCTCCCAAAATCTTTATGGAATTTTATAGGAAGTTTGGGGAGGCACAATTGTGTTTCTTCAAACTCCCCAGGATGTAAAACTCCCTAATCTGGGAGGAGGGTGAGGTATTAAAGTACTCACCTTAGGCATAACATGTACAGGGACCAAAAAATTTAGTAATCTAGATAAATAATATTTTAATGTAGCATTATTAATTAAAAATAATAAAATTAGCAAAAAAATCAGGGCAAACAAAATATCAAATTTTAAAATAAAGACAGGATCAGTATTACTTAGGTTCCACATGTCTTCGCAGGCTGTGGATTGCACACTAGTAATTCAGCTGAAGTGGAAGTAAATCAGTCCTTGCACTGTCTGCAGCTCAGCTTCAAATCCTATGAGTAACCCAGAAAAGTTCTAGCCTGTAATTGGATTAAGATGATACTTGATAGCTGGCACTACCAGGTGCCTGAAAAAAGCAATCCAAATTCTTCTGTGAAGAAAGATAACCTCCATCTAGGCCTCAAATTATTTCTAAAATTAGATTTTTATGTACAAAGTCCCCCACACAAGGAAAGATAGATGCAGGAGGAAAAAAGGCCCCCTTCAGCAAAACATTCAATAGAGTCATACCCGCAGGGACTCCAGATATTGGATTATCAGACAGACTATAAAGTATCACTTCACAAAGAAAGGCCATACTTCTAGCTATTTCACTCCCTGGTTCTCTCCTAAGCTTTAGGACATTACTAATCTACTTTCTGTCTTCACAGATTTGTCTATTCTGGACATTTCACATCAATGGAATTACACGAAATGTCATCTTTTGTTATGGGCTTCTTTCAGTTAGCAACATGTCTTCAAATTTCACCCATTTTTGTAGCTCATATCAGTATTTCTTTTTTCCTTATGGCTGAAAAAAATTCCATTGTAAATATATTCTACATTTTATTTTTCCATTAATCAATTGGTGAATATGTGGGTTATTTCCATTTTTTTTGAAATTATGAATAAATTTGTCATGACTGCTTATCTATAAGCTTTGATGTGGATGTATGCTTTCATTTTCTTGGGTAACTACCTAGCAGTAAAGTTGCTGGATCATATGGTAACTCTATGTGTGACAGTGAAAAAAAAAAATATATTAAAAACATAATAAAAATAAATCCACAAATGGGGTCTCCCTGGTGGCACAGGGGGTTAAATCTCAAACCTATGAAGCTAAAAAAATTAAAAATAAAACACTATGAAGCTATAAGCAGCCCTGCAGCATGAGTCTGATCCCCAGCCAGGGAGCTAACCCACATGGCACAGCAGACCTCTCCAGTCTTACCCGCTGCTCCCATCAGCAGCAGATTTCAGTAGACCCACCTATTCTGCTCCCCACTCTGTCTCTGGTGAATTCTCTCATCACCCCCACCACCACCTCCACACCTCTGGCCTACACCCCAGCTCTTGTATGCATGAAGAAATAAGTCTTAAAAAATAAATAAACTCACAAAATCAGTGTATGGCTTGTATGATTCACTTTTACAATTATTTGTATGATTGTAGTATGGTTAAAAAGGACAATGAAAATTACCTAAGGGACAAAGTGGCTCCCATGTGAAGACAGATTTTGAAAGGGATTAGAACTCAGTTCAGAAGCAAGAAAGTTGAGGAAGTTACAAATATTGACCAATCAATTAACAATTTTCAAAAACCTCAGCGGGAGGGTACAACCTTGATTTTAAATAAGATAGTTCAAGAACTTTGTTACTAAATAACATGGGAGGCAATAAACTGTTGTTTTTCACAAAGCAAATAGCATATGTGAAAATTAATTAATACCTAATTATTGAGAAACTACCAGTGCTAGAGATCATCCTGAATACAAAATAAACTTTATCTCATTTGAGTTTCTCAAACATCAAGACAGCTGTGGGTTTCTATGAGGTGACTACTAGCTGGCCACTCATGGGCAACTGTGACCTGTTTGCTATCTACAAATTACAGCAGAGAATTCCTTGACTCCCTATGGAATATAGCCCGTATCACCAGGCAGGCCAGGTAGGCCTAGGCTGCTGTTCACCTGATCGCGTGATTATCAACATGGTGGTCTCAGGATAACTCTGCCTGTGACAACATTGAATACTTCGCTGATGCAAATGGCTCTTGACATATAGTCACGATGTCCCGTTCTCTGTCCCTCATAAAACTTTGTCCCCTATTCCTATCCTACCCTCCAGACTTTATTCCTCATGCCATTGTCGCATGATTAGCTTTTACAGCCTGTATGCTTTCAATAAGTGGCACAAGAACTTCTGCTCAAGTAGCAGAGTCTTGCCTTGCAAACCCGCTCCACCACTGCTATGTCCCTCATTGAGTTTCCACTGCAAAGCAGAAACAAAGTTCCTATCACAACAGATAGCTATTATTTTCCTTATTAAAAATGAGAGAAAAAGTAAGGGTTAAGTGCTTATGCACAAGTTGCTCCCATTTTAATGAAAACTACTCTTAAATCACATCAGTTTCTAACTACCTCTCATTTCTTTCCCCATTTTCAGAGCCAAAAGAAATACTTAGACTTCCTATATCCATTTGCCATCCACTTCAATTCATTTATATCTGAAGTTCTTTGAAGGAATAAACTTTATACATTTTATAAAATTCTGCAATGAATTCATAACTCACTTTTGACTAGTTGGGATTTTGAGAATATTGTTACTTAAAATTTGAAATGTTCAGTGACAGGATTTACCTGACAGAAAGAAACTATGAGTTCATTAAATAAAGGTGTCAGTGTAGTTTTGTTTTTATTTAGTGACTCTCACACAAAAGTTAGAGTTCAAATGAAAGAGCCTGTGTTTGTTTCACATCTGGTTGCTGCTATTTACATGACTTTGTTGAATCTACACATTTCTGTGTCATGAAATTTTTATCAGATACTATAAGAGGTTTCAAGTCCTATGGAGAGTTGAACCCAGATTTGGGGGCCTTAAATACCTCACACACAAAAAAACCCAAATGGAGTGACTTCAATTCAACACATACTTATTGAGGAAACATGAATCAGCCATTATGTTGGGAATTCAGACTATATCCTCAGAGTCAAGAGATGACGTTTTCATCTCTGTCATCCCAGAATTACACCCATGAGCTTACCTGTGCATGGCAATTCCAAAGACGCTATCAAAACAACTGGTCTTGTATTTTTCAGAAGCTTCTTGTCTTTGAGATTGTGTGCTCCTTCTGAATAGAGAACAAAAAATAAGATATAAATGGTGCTCTGGCCTGTCCTCTTTAACTCTGAAATACACTCCTCAGGAAGAAAACACTGCAAATTTAAGCTGGTTTTGCTATTGCTTTGTAAGAAGCTGAATTAAGAGCAATTTTTCACTTCATGAATGTAATCTGTGAGCAAAATTAACCCAAATATGCCAGATCACCCCTTTCTATTGGGCAGTAGATCAGAGCAAACCCTATCCTAGTCTAGATCAATGATATCCCCCAGAATCCAAATGCCTGGAGAGAAAGATCAATTTAATTAACAATTCTCATTGAATTCTTTTATTATTTTTTTTTATAGAGGCATGTTTTTATTTATTTATTTGTTTGCTTTTTGTTTTGTTTATACATGCACTGAGTACAGTCAGAAGCGCGGGAGGGTGAGAGAATTCACCAGAGCCAGAGCAGGGAGCAGAGCAGGCAGAAGGACCGAAGTACACTGCTGAGGGGAGCAGCGGGCGGCAGGAGAGGTCTGCGCGCCATGTGGGACCCTCCTCTGGTGGCCGGGGAGCAGCAGGGGACCGAACCGGCACCGCAGAGGTCGCGGGCAGCTTCGCAACCCAGTGCTCAACCGCTGCGCCACCGGGGAGGCCCAACAATTCTCATTGAATTCTTGATGCTATCCACCATCCCTCTCCTCCACAACCTTTCTCCCCAAGCTTTTCCCATCTGATAAAATGGCAACCCATTTTCCTAACCAAGTCCTTACAACTCTACCTGTAATATATCTTGAATTTATCTACATCTTTTTCTCCCACCATTACCCTAATCCAAGTCATCTCCCATCTGGACAACTGTAATAGCTTCTAACTGGTCTGTTAATTCCACCCTGATCTCTAGATCAAGTTCCTCAGATATATAATTTAACTTGTTCATTGGCTATTTTTCCTTCTGAAACAGAAGTTCCAAGAAGACAAAGACCATTTCTGATGTTTTCACTGGTGCCTAGCACAGTACCTGGCATACTATAGGCATCAATCACACTTGTTGAGGCAATGAATGAATGAGTGAATGCTTCGTAGAATCCCTGCATGATAGAATCCTCCTTGTCACATAGAACATTAGAGCTCAGGGGCTGTTCTTGAAAGGCTTTGCTGTTCTTGAAGTCACATGAACTAGTTCCTCAAAGAGAATTGAGTACTTTTTTTTCTTTCAGGCTAACTTTATAGTGACTTTTCTTTCTTACAATGTTATTCATTTTTGTGAAAAAAAAAAAAAAAAAAAAAAAAAAAAAAAAAAAAAAAAGAATAGGGGCCTCCCCAGTGGCGCAGCAGTTGAGCGCTGGGTTGCGAAGCTGCCCGCAGCCTCTGCGGCGCCGGTTCGATCCCCGGCTGCTCCCCGGCCACCAGAGGAGGGTCCCACATGGCGCGCAGACCTCTCCTGCCGCCCACTGCTCCCCTCAGCAGTGTACTTCAGTCCTTCTCCCTGCTCTGCTCCCCACTCTGGCTCTGGTGAATTCTCTCACCCTCCCGTGCTTCTGACTGTACCCAGTGCATGTATAAACAAAAAAAAAAAAAAAAAAATAAATAAATAAAACATGCCTCTAAAAAAAAAAAAAAAAAAAAAAAGAATAAATCCCTATAAATCCTCCCTCCACCACCTCATCACCTGTGAGCCCTACAGTGACTCTTTTAAGAAGAAATGAAAGTCAGAGTATGATAGAACATAACTATATTGAAAGTACAAATTAACCTTGCCTCTTTCTAATGCTTTGGAAAGAGATGAAGAAACTTTATGAAGAGACAAAAAAAATCTTAGTAGTAGTCTCTAAGGCATTACTGCCATCTGGTGGCAATAATCTTAATCCACAGCCACCCAGAACTTGGCTCCACCTTCAATATGAGAAAGTGTTTACATGATGTTAAAAAATCTTGACATAGAGCAGATAAAAATATATTAACTAAATTTTAAGAGCAGCAGGGGTAGAAAAAAATACATAGGTCGAGGGAGACTGTAACAACCTCTTCTTGACTCAGAGTATAAACCTACCATTAGGTCTTCAGTAGTGAGATGATATTAGAGTCAGAGAAGGGAATTATAAAACAGAAAGCTGTAAGCATAAATTGAGGGAAGAGAAAATACTAAGAAAACATAAGTTTTAAAAAAAAGAAATGGAGGGTCTCCCCTGTTGGCGCAGCGGTTGAACGCTGGGCTGTGAAGCTGCTCGTAGCCTCTGCAGCGCCAGTTCGAACCCTGGCTGCCGGCAAAGGTCCCACATAGCACGCAGACCTCTCCTGCTGTGCCCGCTGCTCCCCTCAGCAGTGTACTTTGTCAGTCTGCCTGTTCTGCTCCCCGCTCTGGCTCTGGTGAATTCTCTCACCCTCCCGCACTTCTGACTGTACCAAGTGCTTGTATAAATAAATAATAAATCTTTAAAAAAAAAAAAAAAGAAATGGAAAAGGTAATCCCCTAAAATTCATAGGGAATTCAAACAAATCCTGACTGGCCAAAACAACATTGAGAAAGAACAAAGTTGGATTTCTCAAGTTCAAAACTTAATTGTCAGGCTAATGTAATCTAAAAACCATATGGTACTTACATAAGATAGACATATGAACCAATGGAATATAATTGAGAATCCAGAAATAAACCCACACATCTATGGCCAATTGATTTTCAACAAGGGTGCCAAAAACATTCAATGAGGATAGAATAGTTTCTTCAATAAATGGTGATAGAACAACTGGATATCCACATTCCTACCTTACACAATATACAAAAGTTAAGTCAAAATGATCAATAACCTAAATATAAGAGCTAAAACTATAACATTTTTAGAAGAAAACGTGCACCATAACTTTGAACTCAGAATGGATTCTTAGATATAACACCAAAAATACAAGCAACATTATTAAGAAAATTATAAGACAATCAAAAATGGGAGGACAGGGGCCTCCCTGGTGTTGCAAGGGGTTGGGCACCGCACTATGAAGCCATCCTCAGCCTCAGCAGCACAAGTTCAATCCCCAACTGGCCATGGAGCAACCCATATGGCGAAGATCTCTCCTGTCTTGCCCACTGCTCCCCTCAGCAGTGTATTTCCGGCAGTCTGCATGTTCTGTTCCCCACTCTGTCTCTGGTGAATCCTCTCACATCCACCGCATCTCTGGCCTGTACCCCAGGTCTTGTATGCAAAAATAAATAAATCTTTAAAAAAAAGGGAGGATATTATACAAATTAATATCTGATAAAGTGCCTAACATTCAGAATATATAAAGAATTCTTGCAACTGAACAACAAAAAGATAAACAACTCAAAATTAAAATGAGTAAAGAACTTCACTAGACATTTCTTCAAAGAAGTTATACCAATGGCCAACGAGCACATGGAAAGATGCTCAACAATACTGATCACGAGGGAAGTACAAACCAAAGCATAATGAGACACCACTTTAAGTCCACTAAGATGACTATTAAAAGATGGAAAATAAGTGTTGGTGAGGATCCGGAGAAATTGATTCCATCGCTGGTAGACCTGTAAAATAGTGGGGCCACTTCGAAAAACGATTTGGGATTCCTCCCAAAGATAAACACAGATTTACTGTAAAACCCAGCAATTCTACTCCCCAAATAATGGAAAATAGGTACTCATAAAAGTACATGTACATGTCTATGTTCACAGCAACACTATTCCAAATAGCCAAAAGGTGGAAATAGTCCAAATATCCATTAGCAAATAAATGGATAAACATACTATGGTGTATGGTCAGTCCTCTACATCCATAAATTCCACCTCTGTGTGTTCAAGCAACTGTGGGTGAAAAATATGTACTATCATTGTGTCTACATTGAACTTTCCCCCCTTGTTGTTATTTCCTAAACAATATAGTATAACAACTAGTTATACAACATTTACGTTGTATTAGGTAGCATAAATAATCTAGAGATTAGTTAACATATACAGGAGGATGTGTGTAGGTTATATGCAAATACTATGTGATTTATAAAAGGGAGTTGAACATCCACAGATTTTGATTATCTGTAGAGATCTGGGAATGAATCCCCCATAGATGTCAAGGGATGACTGTCTACATACAATGGAATTTTATTTAGCCATCAAAAGGAATGAAGTACTGACACATGCTACACATGGAGGGCCCTCCAAAACCCTGAGTTTTATGACAACGTCACACATTACTTACACAATGGTCACATATTACATGTCACTTACATCAATTGTGCAAAACAGGTAAATCGGTAGCAAAAGAGAGCAGTTTGGGGCTGTCAGGGACTTGCGGGAAGGAGAGTGAGAATGACTACCTTTGGGGTCATGAAAATATTTTGAAACTTGACAGAGATGGTGATTTAACAGCACTGTGAATGTTTTAAATGTTGCTGAATTGTTTACTTTAAAATGGTTAATTTTATGTTATGCAGATTTTACCTCAATTTAAAAAAAAAAAAAAAGGAATGGAGATGATGAAGGATACACCAAAAAAAGGGTTTAGGATTAAAGAGAAAAAATACAAAGCATCTCATTGTAATGAAACAAATACAAAGCAAAAAACAAAACAAGGAAGTATATAAAGAATTTCTACCTGGAAACAACTTGAATAGTCTCAACTCAAAAAAGGAGGCAGAATGTACATAATCTCTTTCTCTCTCTCTCTCTCTCTCTCTCTCTCTCTCTCTCTCTCTCTCTCTCTCACACACACACACACACACACACACACACAAGCAAATAAAAGGATTTTCTAATTGGCAGAGTTCTGGGAAGGCTGGTTAAAGTGATTATCATTTTAAGTTTCACCAAGATTAAAGGACAATAAACCTACCGGGAATAGAGATAGGGAAAAACACTGCTTTCTGAGATCCTAGAGAATTTGAAAGACATACTTCAGATTGATCTGAAAGTAGATACAGCATGGACTAGAAAAGAAACACAAAGTCCTTAAGAATCAGAACCTACAAACAGAATAGTAGGATTATAGATAGGAAGACCTTGAATAACTAACACAGACTACATAAAAGCTTTAAAACCACTACCAATGTATTTGAGAGGAAACTTGGATGATATTGCAGCTCTATGTTCCTTATAGTAGATACATGTATTTTATAGTGGATGTGCATTCAAGCTCTGAGTTGAACTACTGGGGACAGGTAAGAAAATCTGAGGATTCATGAAGTGATAATCTAATTTATAATTCTCAAAAAAGAGTGCTGAAAGATTACCCTAAATATCTACCAGTGTGGGGATTAATACTTTAAAATATTATGAAGACATTAAAAAAAAGATGAGGTAGATTTTTACATACTGGCTTACAAAGATGTTCAAAACATAACTAAATGGGAAAAAGCATTACGTGAGCAATATATGTAGACAGTTTTCACTTCTGTAAAAATAAACAAAAAGTCCCAAGAAACAAAATTCCATAAATGTATATATGTTTGGGTTAGCTTAGAAGTCTAGAAGACTTAACAGCAGTTACCTCAGATGGTAATGGTTGAGAAACTGTCTTAAGTTAATATACGTAAAGTCCTTAGTGCCTGGCAAAGTTAATGTTCACTACATGTTAACAATCATCATTAATATTTAATGGACCTTCCCCACTAAGTTATGGTAAAATTGTAACTGAAAAAACAATGCTTACAGGATGAGGGAAAAAAAAAACCAGCCAAACACACATGAAAAGATGTTCAGTCTCATTAAGAATCAAGAAAATACAAATTAAATATTTCCACCAAATTTTTTTAAAAGAAAGTATTTGTGATATCCATTTTGGTGAAAAATTTTCTAGACCAGTATATAATAACACAACCAGTGGAAAACATTTTGTATTATAGCTACCAAGGTTTAAAACATGGATATTCTTTGATCTAGCAAATCAATCCTAAAGAAATAGTTGCCATGCACACAAGGTGTTCATTCACCATAGCAGAGAAAAATTGAAAATAACCCAAATGTACACTCTATCAATGACTGAAATTAAGGCAATTTGAACAGCATGCAATTGTCAAAATGAGGCAGATCCTTATATAGCAACATAGAGAATACTTTAAGATGTTAAGTGAAAAAAGTTTGTTGTGTACTGTTACTGATTTATTGCCCTAGAGCTCCAAATCTATCCTGCATTGCTTTGCTTTGTAATACTGGATATTGTAAACATTTTCCTTTTGCTAGCTGATAGGATTTTAAGCTCTACCAGTAGATGGCACTGAAGCTACACTGAAGGAGGAAGTGGGATTCTACTTCTTCCTGGGTGCTTTCCTTTTTATTGATATTTTTCTTTGTGTTGGGGAACACCTAGTAGTGTTTACTCACAATCAAGTCTGAACAGCAGCCTAGCAGCTTCCCAGTGAGTTTCAACAGCACCTTTGTGGAGAACTTCGTACTGAATTCTACCAGTTTCCTTGTGAGCTGCTTCTTACAGGCAGAATCTGAATGGCTTCCTAGCTAGCTTCATAATGCCAACCCAGCACCCAGGACATCCAATTTCCCTGCATACTTGTTCCTCAGTAGGCAGCAAGTCAGCAAACTTCACCATCCAGAACATCATCTATTGAGCATCCTTCCTTCCTTGAGTATTTTGCCTCACCGCTAGAGATAGTGGCATCTCCCTATATCTACTGTTCTATTCTTTTACAGTTCTCTTTGCTCCTTAGTAGTTAATCCCTTGCTACTAGTTTATGATTCTTTAGTATATTGAACTTTTCCTATTTTTTTAAAACTTTTTTTTAAGATTTATTTATTTATGCATTCAAGACCTGGGGTATAGGCCAGAGGTGTGAGTAGTGAGAGGATTCACCAGAGACAGAGTGGGAAACAGAACAGGCAGATCTACCAAAATACACTGCAGAGGGCAGCAGCAAGCGAGTCAGGAGAGGTCTGCTGGGGATCGAACGCCTGCTACAGAGGCTGTGGATTGCTTCCTAGTGCGGTGCTTAACCCATTGCGCCACCAGGGAGGCCCTGACACATTCCTATTTAATATGTTCTGTTTCCTGACTGAGACTTGGTTGATGCAATATCTGATTATGATTTTTAAAAACTGTGTATATACACACACCGACACATTCTCAACACACATCTATGTAACTATATGACAATATGGAATTCATGAAATTATTAACTGTGATTCTTTCGGGGAAAGGAGTAGGATTATAAGGATAGTGTAAAACAGGATTTTCTCATTTACTTTACTACTTCTCATGCTTTAATTTTTTACATAAACATTAATTCAGGTATAAGTAAAAAACAAATTATGTCTATATCTTAATGGAGGACAAGAATAGGAAAAAAAAAACTGAAAAGGAGGTGTGCCTCAAGACCAGAAACCTGGCTCACACAAGGAGGTGGGAGTAGAAGAGATTAGCATAGCCACTGACACAGCTATGGAAACCAAGATCCTTCACAGTTACGGAAACTAAGCTCCTTAGGCGCAGATGACACAGTTGCAGAAACTAATATCTTTTAGGCGCAGACTATGATCCTTAGGTGAGGACGCCTAGATTACAAAGCATAACATCCAAGCAGGTATCAGACTGCTGTCTAGAGCACAGGCCCAAGGTAAAGATATGGAGATTGCGCCCATTGTGGAATCTCCTGGCCCCTTTCAAATTCTACATAGTTATCCAAAATTAGCAACCAACTGACAGCTTGTAGGGTAAGGTAAAAGTTATCAGGCTTTTCTGCCCTCCCGCCATCAGGATAGATGAGGGAACCCTGATATCCTAAATGTATGCCTGATGGTGGGCACCTGAAGTAGGTACACCTGCACTAAGACTGTGCGTTTAAGGGCGGCGTCATGGGGACGCCAGCAGAAGCAGAAAAGCCGAGGAGAAGCCAAAAAAGAAGCTGAAAGAGAAGCAGAAGCAGAGAGAACGCCAGTGAGCCCAATTAGAGTGAAGATTTGCACTCCTGCCTGCCATGTACTCACTAAATCCCAATAAAAGACCTGCAAAAAGCCATTGAGGACTCTGATTCCTCCTTTACCGGATCTGCATGGGATCAGAAAACCTGCCCTGTGGTCTTCCTGACTTTACACAGCTCACAAGGAGTGAGCCACCCCCCGACCCCAAACAGAAGAAGTCAATATCAGTGCAGTCTCTGCACAGGCTCAGGGCAGCACGCCCGTCTGCCCACCTGTGACTATGCAGGTGCTTCTTTTCATCAACTCTCTCCCTCTGCAGGGCAGCAGCCTCCTGCCTGCCCGTGACTTGTCAAGGCTGCCAGCCTGCAACTGTGCAGGCCTCTCTCAGCAAATTTGTCCCTTTCCAGGCAGTTCTTCCTGCCCGCTTGTGTCTATGCAAGTGTCTTTCAATTTTCCGTCCCTTTACCTAATAAACCTGCTCTTTAAAGATAACTTATGTCTCTCTCATGGAGAAACTCGCCTGGGAAACTCGCTGTGTGTCACTGAAACCGGAGCTCTGGTGAAACCTTTCCTAGAGTGAACCCAAGGGGGATGTACCACCACAGAAAACAGTCAAATGTGACAGTCAATCAGCTAATAAGAAATAAAGTCCATCAGAAAGATGGCAGATAAATCAGTAGGAACTGCCCTCAGGAGTTTATGCCAGAGAATGCGTCTGAGAAGTCAAAGTCTGGGGCTTCTTGTTGGTGGGCCAACCAACCTGTAAAGGCAGCAGTGAAAATAGAGGTTCCAGTCTCTAAACTGAACAGTGTGAGGAGGATTTTGCAGTACTTTAGAGAGTGACTCTGCTGCTCTGACTGGCAAGATCTAATCCTTTAAGAGTCATGCTCAGAGAGACTAAGGAAAACAATGCCTTGTCTCACCTTAAGGGCCAACACCACCTCAGCGCGCACTAGGTTGATTTGTGGGCTACACGACCACGCAGAGAAGGTGGCTAAGTGGTTAGTGCGCCGGCAGGTGACAGCTCTGACTGCCGCCACTGTCCCAGGCTCTGCTTTATTTTTTTTTTTAAATTTATTTATTTATGCATACAAGAGCTGGGGTACAGGCCGGAGAAGCAGGGGGTGAGAGGATTCACCAGAGACAGAGAGGGGAACAGAACAGGCAGACTGACTTAAGTACATTGCTGAGGGGAGGGGCGGGCGAGACAGGAAAGGTCTGCCTCGCCATGTGGGTATCTTCCTGGCCGGCCGGGGATCGAACTCGTGCTGCAGAGGCTGCAGATTGCTTCACAGTACGGTGCTTAACCCCTTGCGCCACCAGGGAGCCCCCCCACCCTCTCTCCAGGCTCTGCTTTAAATCCCACTCGGGATGAAGCCCTCGGTCATCCCAACCTGGCTCAGTTACCTGCCAAGACCTTCCCTCAGCCACCCGCCTGCCCGCTCCCGTCCCGTCCCGTCCCCGGGGTCTCCTCAGCGCGCCTCTCCTCCCAGCCGTCTCCTCTTCCTCCAGACCCTCCGTTCTCTCACCCTTTCCACCCCACAGCGTTCTATTTCTCAGCTCGGACTGTCGCGCCTCCCCCCGTCACCGTTACTGCCTCTTTCCCATCCCTGCGCTCACCAGCTCTAGGGGTTGGCGAACAAGGGCAGCCTTGGGCTGAAGCGCGGGCTGCGCAGAGGCCCCGCCCCAGGGGCGGGGACGTTCCGCTTCTCCCGCCCCCAGAGGGTGAATCCAGCAGCGATTGGTTCCCGCGGTGCGCCTCCCAAGATTGACAGCTCTTCACACCCAACCCGGGCACGCCAAGCCCATGGGCGGGCCTTGCCAAGTGATGGTCCTCTGTCCGTCAGTGTCCCGTTCTGTCCCGTTCTGTCCCGTCTGCCTCTTCCGAGCGTTAAGGCTGTTCTGCAGGCAGTGGTTTTAGAATCGTCCTGTTTCCTTGAGAGGAGAGCTGAAGTCTAGATATGCTTTAAAAGGAAACTGAGTCAGAAGGCTGGCCTTTCCTCTCCAAAGACGTATTTGAGGTCCAACATATTTATTCCTAGCTGTGGACTGAGCACCATGATAATGTAGCAAATATCCCAAACTAATGGGCAACACCACCATTGTCTATTTGTGACTCTTAACTTATCCTTTTTCTATTAGGAAAACAAACAAACAAAAGCACCCTGATTTTTGTGTTTCCATGGCGCACATTTTAGGTTTCTATGTAAACCTATATATCCCAAATTGCAACCCGTTGATTCCCAAATAAACACATCTTGTCTTTTTAATGAATTCCTGAAAAAAATTAATTTACAGAGAAGTTAAATGTCTTGCTCAAGATGAGCTATTAACTCAGCTAGGCAATGAGGAATAGAATCAAAAGTTCTACCCTACTGAGTCATACTGAACTTTTGTTCCATATAACCACTGTCTCTGGGAGGTTCAGATAAATGTGGCTGCAATTCAAGAAGCAAATTAGAGACTTTCCTCTTAGTGAAGTTCAGAAGACATGCAGGAGGATGGACAAAGACGGGGAGGAAGACCAAGAGAGTCTGCTTCTATGCTGTTATCTGAGATTGGAGAGTTGGAGAATGAGGTGGTTTCATTAAATGTATGTGTACTATGTTGGTATATTTTGAAATAATTCTTTAAAACTAACTTGCTAAAATATTAAGGGGAAAATTGTTGCTTATTAAAATGGAAAAACAGTTCTTAATACTGAAAACAGCTCTTTTATACTAAAAGTAAAGACCTTTAAGGAACAGGACATTCATTGGGAGTTTGAAGTATATTTTTGTTTGTTTTAATAAGAGATGTGTAGCAGCCATGCAAATGTGTGTGTGTGTGCGAGCATGATAGGAGGAGGTACTCTGCCCATTTAAGTGCACCCTTCAAGTGATTGAGTAGTCAAATAAATCTCAGTTCACACAAATTTCCAGAAATTTCAGCTTTTCTCCACAAGAACCATTACTCACCATACCACATGTATACCACATTACATCATGTAATTTGTGGAATGATTACCAGGAACAAAAATGTTATTATTTTATTTACTATGAACACAGTGGAAGAATGAAAGTGAGTCAGAGCTCTAAGAGTGGTTCTACATAAGTTGAACTCCCTTAAGAAGTAGGATGGAATTCAGCCATCAATGGCTCTTTTTAGTCAAACCCCTCCATTTTTGCTAGAAGAAATTCCATCATATTTTTACTTTATAGATGATTCCAGTTTTAATTTTCACTAGTGATAACTTATTTTCCTGTATATCCATGTATTATTTCAATGAGCCTTTGGGAGGGAGTTGTCATGCTTCGATCCCCTATCACCATCCTGTTCAGAAGAATCATATATAAGGCCAGCCAGAAGGATCAGAGGAATAGGAGAAGAACCAAAAGAGAGTAGCATCAAGAAAGTCTGCATGCAGATGAGTTCCAAATACATCAATAAAAAATAGACTGACTATGTCA
The DNA here is from genome assembly GCF_014898055.3 of Talpa occidentalis. NCBI lineage: Eukaryota > Metazoa > Chordata > Mammalia > Eulipotyphla > Talpidae > Talpa > Talpa occidentalis. The sequence goes on along the minus strand of NW_023601104.1, from coordinate 14,024,828 downwards.
ATCAAGAAGTGACTGAAGAGGGTTGAATTGAGTTACTGGTGTAAACTGAGCCTCACAGGTAGGAATGGAGCTTTGTGGAAGGTTAATATATATACTAAGGAATGTAGACTTTATTCCATAGCCAATAAGGACCCATAGGCAATTTTGGCACAAAGAGTGACATTGGTAAAATGGTATTTGAGAGAACAGTAATTGTCCAGGCATTACGTTCTGAAATATAAAGTTATAATGTGGAAGGAGGAAAGTAAAAGGACAGATGCTGGTTTTATATATAGGCACATGAAGAATAAGGAGAAATCCAAAATGACGTTTTTAGACTAGATGGCTAAAAGAATGACAGAGATACTAATGGAAAGAGTCTGGAGGAACTACTTTAGAAAGAAAAATATTTGAAACGATGCCTGTATGTCTAACTGAATTTCACAATAGGAAAAATAAGTCACTGTTTTTGCACCACTTCTCCCAGGTACCGCAGAGATGGGATATTACTCATCCTCTCAGCACTCTGCCAGAAAGGTATTACCTAAATTTCCTAACAGACAAAAAACAGTGCCACCAGCAGGGGGCAGAGTAAGAATTTAAAATCCCAGTCATTTGACTAAAGTCTTTTTTTTTTTTACTCACTGCCTCCTTTTAGGGAAATAGAAATAAAACTCCAGAGTGGCTGTGATGGAAGCTGTGGCTGCTGAAAGCTCACAAGAGGGAGCTGAGAAGGAGGAAAAAATTGCTAGAGGACGTGTATGAGGCGGCCTGGGAGAGCTGTGGTGCAACGCTGGCCATGAAAATAGCATGGAGGATGGATATGAAGCTTGAGTGAGTTTATTTATTTATTTATTTTCTCACTTATACTTTAAATTTTATTTTCTTCCCTTAATTAATTTTTAAAATTTTATTACACGGTTGTTCATTTTTGTATAGTATTTTATTTTTCCCCTCAGGCATAGTCTCTGAAAATATCCCACCACCACATTATTTGTGAACGATCACCATGATCCCTTGTGCTCTTACCTTCCCTGTTTTGATCCCCTTTCTTCCCCCTACCCTGCTTTAAGCCTCAGATCTATAGTTACCTACAAGTTTTGTCTTTTTCTTTGACCCTTTGCTCAGTTTCCCTATATTTTTCCTGTAAGTGATATCATCCAAAGTTTTCCTTTTTCCTTCTGACTTATTTCATTGAGCATAATCCCTTCCACCTTCATCCATGAAGCTGCAAATGGCATGAGTTTGTCTTTTTGATTGCTGTGTAGTATTCCATCGTGTATCTATACCACATTTTCTTGATTCAGTCATGTGTTTTTGGGCATTTAGGTTGTCTCCGTATCTTTAGCTATTGTAAATAGTGCTGTAATCAACATAGGAGTGCAGGTATTTTTTCAAATTAATGTTTTTTGTGTCCTTTGGGTAGATTCCTAGGAGTGGAATTGCTGGGCCATATGGTAGATTCTATTTTTAATAATTTGAGTGTCCTCCACATAGTGAAGCTTGAGTGAGTTTAGGTCCTTAACCTTAAACACATCTTTAAAGTCCCTTCTGCCATGTAAGGTAACATATTCACAGACCCCAGGGATTAGAACACAGACATCTTTGGAGGACCACTATTTTGTTTTTTAAACCTTGGGATCTCAACAACTACCAGAGTCTCATTCACGTTTTGGTGGGAGTTCTCAAGGGCCTGGAGTTCTCTGGCTCCAGTTATTCTATTGAAAATCTTGTCTATCACTTCTACTACCAATGCCTCTGTGAGAATGACATACCTTTAGACACAGAAGTCTTTGAGGGTAATCACTTAGACTTGTGATGGTGTTATCTGGACCTTTGGGGGTCAAGGCTACACAGAGGAAGAGGGAAAGGGAGAGAAAAGAGTGGTCCGTTGCCTATCTCTATGGCTGTCTTCCCTTCTAATTTTTTCAATATAATGAATAAATTTTAACATCTTAGTATGTTTCATGAATATATTTTTTTTCACTTTGTAAACCTTCTTTCAAAGAAGTTCAAAACCAAACCATTGGTTCCAGATGATGGATATGCCCTATTATTACTCCTCATTGTTGTTATCCCCTTTATCTCTTACTCTATCCCTGCTTCCTACACCTATCCCTTTAGCCAAACAATTGAAATTCCTCATGCACATGAATTCATACACTGGCTCACGAAAGCAATCTGCCATTTCTGAATACATTTGGAGATCAGTTAAGACATTCTTCAATAGAATGACTGAATGAAATATTACAGGTTTAAACACAGTTCAAGGAAGCGATTCAGTCTTGGGTTATTTTCCTACAACCTACATTATTTGAGGGAATGTGACATCAGAGATGATCTCAATCTTTAATGCTACCCAGAACCAAGTGTCTCCAGATTTGGTCTTGCTTGGCTTTTGTCAAGCTCCTTTCTGTATTGTTCTAATCACCACATATTCTTGGGTCCTACAATCCTTTTGGAATGTAGCTTATTCCCTTCTAGAACAGGACCTGGGCTTCCCTGATCAGGCCATATGGAACACTAACATCCAGAGGCAAAAGGGATGATAGAGGCATGTCTTGAGGAAAACAAGACTTATCTTGCAATGAATCTATTCTGGTTAATTCATATTTGGCCTCCAGGCAAGGGGAGGTTGCTTTTCTCTGTAAACAGACTGCTTTTTCTGGCCAAGAAGATTTAGCAACAATTGGTAATTAATTGAAGTTTCATCCACCCAAATACTTCTTATCCTGGTTTATTTTTTTCTATCTGGGAAGACTTTGACATGGGTTACCTGTTGAAATTGTACATCAGTTTCTTTTGCTGCACTGCCACTCTGGATCCTGAATCTTATTTTTCAATAGTATCTAACGTTCTGTTGCAAGAGATGAGAGTCTCCTTTATGGCTGCCAGAAGAAATGTCTGGCTTTCATAGTCTTCCTAAATTGGCAGTTAGCTGCTTCAAACTTCTGTTTTCTTTTTGCGAGCCTCCCAATACTATGAAAAGCAGCCAATCTGTTCCCCAATACTTATCATTATTGTTTCTCCCATACCAACCAAGTACAACATCAGCTGGGTATCCTAATGTCTTATCTTCCATTTGCACTTCATCCCAATTTACTGTAAATGAAAGTTTTAGTAATTGAGATACATGCCATATGTAGCAGGGATTACTATTATGTCACTTACCTTCAGGTGAACACTTGCTGTAGTATTCACGTAGCTGGACTATTCAACCCCAAAATCCCCTTTGAAGGTCTGTTCTTAAAGACCACCAGTGTTTTTTGTTTTTAGTTCAGGGCACCAAGAAAAACAAAACGTGAAGCACAAGATTTTATATTAAGTACTTGTAGATGGGTGAAATTCCGGGAAGGAAAGTGTGAAAGAGAAAGTGAAATAAGGAAAAAGTGAACCCTGCTCCCAGGCATCTCCAAGAGTCCACGTGAAACGACTGCCTCTCATAATCACCCATCACATGGGAGGAAGTATTAGCAAAGCTGCCTTCTTTGGGTCTCTTGCCTTTCATTGGTTAAGGTTTACCCCAACCCCAGACCTAAATTCCCCCACACTCTAACTGTATTACACACCCTCGCCAGATGGTTTCTTGGGAAATCAGAGTCTCTGCAGTCCCCTTGACCAATTTTCGGGTGCTTCATTTTCCCCTCCTAAATAGTGCTACACGTGGGGACCCTTCAATTGTGGGATCAGATGGCAGCAATGACTTTATAACTGCAGCGATGACTTTATAAGTCTAGGGTACCTCATAGGGCTTCTGTAAGGACTCAAGTTAAGTAATATCCAGTGCCTGGCATTTAGTTAGCTGTTATTTGAAATAGTAATTAAGTGAAGTTTTGTGTGTGATTGTTATGTGATCTGACTGGTCTGAGCATTTCTCCCACCCCTTCTAACCCTTTGTTAAGCACCACTGGACTCAGTCAGCACTCTGATGCTGAGCCAGACACATGTGAGTGCTTCCATGTTGCTGTGCGCTGTGGTCCACAGCAGCAGGGGACAGTTAAACAGCCAAGTGACTGCAGCAGATTCACAGTAGTGGTGGCCACCAACCAGGCAGTATCCAGCTATGCCATGGAGCCATTTGGCCATTATATAAAAATATGACTTACCGATGTAAGAAAATAAAAGTTTAATAATAAAAAAGGAAAAAATATGTCTTACGATAATGGTCAAAACAACTTAGAAGTTCCTTCAAACTAACTTGTCTCTGAAATTCAGTAAGCAAATAAATTGGTGTGGCTTTTGTTCTACAATTATAGCCATGTAGCTGAAGGATAACTTGCTCATCACAGAATCATAGATTTGCTTCTGAAACAATGAATTCAGGAACTCTCAGATGTCAAATATCTGTAGGATAATATTTTCTTTGGGAAATTTGCTACATCATCCTTTGTTTGTTTATCATAAACATCTTTATTTAACAAATAATTCAAATCTTTGCCTGTCACCATGGCAAAGAGGGCTCTCTTCAATTTGTCTTTATGAGGCACTCATTGCCACAGACATATTTACTTCCCTTGAGTGAACAACAGCTCTTGACAAGTGGAAATATAATGCCAGCGAAGAATTTGCTGATCTATATGTTACAAATGGCTTCAATATTCTGTTTTGATTCCTGCTTAAAATATATGGGGAAGATTTTTATAGTCAATGTAAATGTATGTGCTGATGAGTGTGACAGATAGACATGAGCTTTGAGACAGTGAAAAATGAATTTGGTTCCTTCAAAATGTCTTTTACCTTTCCGGAGGCAAGAGCTGAATTTAAAAAAAAAAAAAAAAGGAACTGCAGAAAAGGAAAATAAAGACTGATAGAAGTTATTCAATTTAATGAAAAACATAATTTATACCGCAGGTAGTTTCTAATTTCCTAAATCACACTTCACTGATGAGAGCTGTTTATCATTGTCCAGATTTTGTGTTGAAACCATTTGCTAGCCTAGTTTCTCCTGTTTGCAAATGTATATCACCTCCATTATCTGAGAATAGGTTTGGCTCCATCAGTTCTGATTTCTGGTGTAGTACCTTACATGTCACATGGGGCTTCTGTCTGGACACCTTAGGCCACCCTCAGCAACTGCAGCGGACCTACCCCAGCCCTGGCCCCACCCTTCTGGGCCTATCTCTGGTTCCAGGAGTCAAATCAGACTTGGAGTCTGGTGCCTGACAGACTTGGAGTCTGCACCTGACATGGAGTCAGGTGCCACTGAAGTTGCAGAGAATTATAAGAAATACATAGTAGAGTTATTAGAAATATATTGAACTTTAAGTTGGGAGAAATAAAAGAAAAAGAAAGTTAGGGAGCCAAGGAACATTTCTTAAGAATCTCTATGTTCCAAGTGCATTAAAGTTAGGACGCTTAATGTTGACAACAATCCTCTACCTGAATCCTTGAATTCCTCAAAATCCACCGGCACCAGACCACATGTAGGGTCGACTTTTTGCTGACTTGAGGGCAAAATTGTTGAGGTTGCAGAAAGGTAAGCAGCCTCAGGTAAATGTCCCTTTGCCCCTTTCTGCTTCTGAACGTTCTCAATGGACTTCTCTTCACAAAGAGCTCTTACTCAGCATCATTTTGCATCAATTTTTTTCTTTTGCCTTCCTGTTTTCTACCTGCTACCTGTGACTGCACCCACCCAGTGCGTGTGCATCCACACACACGCCTGATATAACAGTAAAAAGTAATAGTATTGTTACATACTAATAATAACAGTATTGATTAAAAGCTTGCTTTGTAGCAGGCAATTTAAGTGCTGTATGTATGTTTTTTTCATTTAGTGTACCCTTCCTTCCTGCCTTCTTTCCTTCCTTTTTCCTTCCTTCTTTCCCTCCTCTTCTCTCCCTCCCTCTCCCTTCCCCCTTCCTTCCTTCCAACTTTTAATAACAGCTGTAGGTTTATTGTTTCCAGGTCATCATGAAGTGAACTTTAAACCTGGCCTGTAGATGGACTTACTTGACTTGCCCAGCCCTGGGCAGCCTCCCCCTGCCCACCCCTCCCATCTTGGACAGAAGGGATGCTAGAAGGGGCACTAGTAAGGCATTTAGTAGACCTTTTTCTACCTTCATTTTGCCCCAGGTATACAGGTCCATGTCCTTGGTGCTTCTTCTTTTTATTCATCCAACAAATATTAAACACTATTTTTGTGTGTGGCGCAATGCTAGCTGCTGACTTTGGTAACAAAACAGACCTGGTCTCTGCCGTCATGAGCAATGACTCAAGAGCTGATAAAAGTAACTTGTTAATTAAAGACAATTCTCTCTCTGAGGTAACCACCAGCTTCTAAAACAACTATTTCCCTACTTGCTGAAATAGAAGACAACAATAAGACAAATACAAAATGAAACAAAAATACAAAGAATGTCACACAGCAGACCATGACTGGAAAAAGTAGTTCAGAAATAGGTTTAGAAGCTTATGAGGTCACTCGTTAACACGTTAATCACTCGTTAAACTGGTGGGCTTTGAGGCACTGGGTTGGAGCAAACGGTAAAGGAAGGGAGAGAGGGAGAAAGGCAGGCAGGCAGGCAGGGCATGCTGGAATATAATGGAATAGACATAGTAATGAAAAGCACCGCCTGGGGAGTCAGACCCCAGGCTCAAATCTCAGCCCTGTCATTGACCAGGTGACTCTAGGAAGCAATTCTCTCTCTAAGCCGATCTTCCCTACTTTGAAAAACTGAGCTAACAGTCCCTTCCTCAAAGGGTTATATGAATTTAATGGGAAAGAAAAAACAAACATATAATCTACTTAAGCAATGCCAGAAGTGTGATAAGTGCCAAGCAAATGTCCAGGTGAAAAGAAGCAAAAACTCTGCATTTAAGTCCTCTTCAATTTAACTACTCGTGAAAAAGATTATCTTTGGAGAAAGTTACCATTTACACAATTTTTTTTCATATACACTGATTCAAAATTTCTAGTAATTTTTAAGGTAGTTGTGATTATCTCACCTTCATTATGCAGAAGCAGAAATGAAGTTTCAGAGAGATTCAGAACTTCCCAAGGCTTGAAAAGGGCTCCCCCAGGACTCTCAATTCACATCTTCTGACTCCTGGTCTTTTTATTCCTGTCTTAAAAGGCAGTTACACCCCTAGAGGTGACAGATAGCCTTTTCAATGCTTGACAACTAATAGCTGAGCCAAGAGTTTCACCTAGAGTATATTAGGCATTTAAGGAGTCACAAGGGCCTCCCCGGTGGCGCAGCTGTTGAGCTCTAGGTTGTGAAGCTGCCCGCAGCCTCTGCAGCGTCGGTTTGATCCCCGGCCGCCGGGCAAGGGTCCCACATGGCACGCAGACCTCTCCTGCTGCTCCCCTCAGCAGTATATTTTGTCAGTCTGCCTGCTCTGCTCTCCCCTCTGGCTCTAGTGAATTCTCTCACCCTCCCGGGCTTCTGACTGTACCCAGTGCTTGTATAAATAAATAAATAAATCTTTAAAAAAAAAAAAAAAAAAGGAGTCACAAGTAGGAGTAAAACACAAACTTTAACTTGGACCTTTAAAAAAAACTGGTGAAACGTAAGTCAATATAAATGTCCATTAATAGGGAAACAGGCACATAATTTATGGCATGTCCTTGCAAAGAATATATATATCAAATACAATGAAAGAGGTAGATCTATATGTAGTGATAGCCCAGAGAGACATTTATACAGACTAAGCACAAACTGCTGGCTGTGGAACAATATGCACAAGAGAGACTTTATGACTTGGTGTTTAAAAAAACAAGTTCTATTCATTAGTGACCCAGCCTGCCTCTCTTCCTTCCTCATCCCCATGGCAGCCTCTCCACACAGTTACTCCCCAACCCCAACATAGCTCTCTTACACAACATCTTTTTCTCTTGATTCTCTTTGCCACTCTTTCCCCGGTCCACTCCTTGCCTTAAGCTCCGCTCCTCTCTTGCCCTGGGATTTCTATACCAGGGCTGGGAGACAAGTGTTAGTGCATGCATCCAGGCACCAGCCCACCCAGATGCCCTCAGCATGTTTGCCCCACCCCTAGGATAGAGCCCAAAAGCCATTGTGCAAGGTTCTCGCCTCCCAGGATTGACCTGCGCCAGCACTCAACCTGCCCAGTCCACTTCTGCACTTGTCTCTTGCTTGTCTGGTTGCTTCTCTTGCATCCAGAAGTCCACATTTGCCGAGGCTGCATTTAGTTCCGACTTCTCCTGTTAGTTCCTCCAGTTCTTGAGACTGTCCTGCAGGTGATGGTGTTAAGACTGTCTTGCTTCCTGCTGTTACAGCAGTTCTGAATATTTCATATATATAGAATTTTCACACAATAATCACACAACACTGAGCCTTCTTTGACTCCCTGTGACAGATTTCTCTTAGTTTTTTCACCTCAGTACACATTACAAACAAATCACATTTATGGCACATTGCATCACATCGATTTTAAGATAGCTAAGAGCATCTTACTGTGATATGGTTATATTTAATCTTTCAAATCTAAGCTTAGAGTACATCAGGAATTTCTTGTTTGGTTCAACCAAAGAATGGAAAGACAAGTTAAGTTAAGTTTCATTATTGGCATGCAGTAAGACGCAGTGAAATTTTCACACTCACTGTTAAAGACCATGGTGAATTAGTAGAGTGGGAACTCTAAGTACATGAACCCCTTTGCTAGCAAAGAGTCCTCAAATAGGAGTGTTAAAAAAATGAACCAACCAAGGGGCAGGACTTATTATAGAAGTGACAGCAGTTGTCTAAGGCGTTGGCACTAAATTCTTTATCTGCCCAGGGACCAGAAAAAGAAGGGTTGTTGGTGCCATTCAGAAAAGTACTGAAATGAAAAGCCAAACAGATAACATAATTAGATTAAAAAAACAACAGTGCAACAAGTTCTACCAAGCAATTCAAAAAAGAAATCAAAAACCTATGAATGGATCCAATTGCAATAAGCAAATAAATACAAGAGAATGAAGTGTACTTTCACATTCATGCCCCAAATAACACCGGCAAGAAACCCCATACAATGTGTCTGCTTCTAGGCCCATTTTTAATCATAGTTTTGGGAATTTTCTTTCCAAACATCACTGAGGCAAAATTTACACCTTGTAATGTGACTGAGAATTTAATTTAGTCTTAAAAATGAGATATTTTAAGGCTACGTCCTGCTGAGATGGAGAATTAGTTCAGGCTTATATACTTAGTTATTGTTTCATAAAAAATTATTGAGGTATGACTGACAAAATTGTAATATATTTATACTGTACAACATGATGATTTGGTATACTTATACATTGTGAAAGGATTCCCCAAAGTGGGCTAATTATTGGCATGTTGTAGAGAGACACAATGAAAATTTCATACTAAGTTTAAAGATCATGGTGAGTTAGCTAGAGTGGAGGGATATGAGTACATGAACACCTTTGCCAACAAAAAGCCCTTAAGGAATGTTAAAGAAATGAATCAGCCATAGGGCAGACAACACTGGTGTAGAATTCACAGCACTTACTAAGGACCATGACACTGAATTCTTCATCTTCCCAAGGACCAGAAGAAGAAGGAATGTTAACACATTCATCACCTTACATATCAAATTGTTTGGTGAGTACACAAGTGCTGCTCTCAATAAGTTTTGTAATTAATAACGTTCAGATCTTTCACCTTCAGGTTATCAGCTACTAAGTTAAAAAATTGATATTCAGTTGTTACATTTTTCCTAGTTATTTTATTCTTTTTGATGATGTTATAAATGGGATTGTTAATTTCTTTTCCCAAAAGTTTGTTTTTAGTGCATAGAAATGCAGTTCTTTTTTTGTAGAGACTTTAGGGTTTCTATATATAAGAGCGTGTCATCTGCAGAGACAATTTTTTTTTTCTTTTCTGATATGGGTGCCTTTTATTTCTTTCATACCTAACTGC